>NC_056735.1:1392512888-1393112888 GCF_019279795.1 Protopterus annectens | reverse complement strand
TCAACATTATTCCTCATGCAGGCATGGATATAAATCTGAATATAAATACTTATATTGCGTGGGGGATAACTGGCTGACCCAACCCAGGTAGTTACAGTTGCAGGTGCCACTTTCAAAAGTAGAGAGATACCAGTTGTATACCATGGATCTCAGTTTTGGGGCCCCATCTATTTGACATACATTCTCACACCTTAGGTCAGCACTACTGTTGTATGGTTAACCAAGTCCGTAAATGACTAAATGGAGTGTTATTGGAGCTTCAGACTCATTTCTCGAAGTCTTTTGCGTTTCTAATGCCGTGACGGGAATGGACACCCAAGTCAAAGTATGATTAAAGTTAATGAAATTAGTACTGTTTCAATTTTTAATGTTGGCCATAAGTGCTCTTTGCAGCACCTGCAATGTACCCAGTGAGGAGGACTCCTGCAATTTGTATGGAGTTGCATATAAATCTGTAACATCTAAATAAGATTTTTTTTTTAAGACCACCCATTGCTCCGACTACTACTGGAATTGTCTGGGTATCTTTCTTCCACACTGCGCTCATTTCTGCCTGCAAATCCTGATATTTTATGACTATCGCTGTACGCAAGATACTGCAGTCACTAGGTGTAGCAGTTTCAACGATCAATGCTACTTTTTTGTCTCTTCATGGATTACTATATCTGTTTTTTTGGCATCGATCTTTTGAACTGTTGGTAATGGGTGATCCCATGTGATGTGGACTTTATTTTCTTTGATGCTTTGTGGCTCAGGTTTCCGGTGTTTTTCAGCTACTTCAATATTATGTTTGCATAATCCCCAGTGCAACAGTGTTGCCACATTATGCCTTTCAGTATTCAGTCCTCCGGCCATTAGTATGCAACAACCAGTAACAAGGTTTGCAGTTTCCAATTCAGTTTTACACAGCTTACATTTGTCTGTTTCTCCCATGTGTACAATGGGCTTTGTAAACCAACATGTACATAGTCTATCTTGGGCCAATATTAACCTTTCATGTTTTGGTTTGAATTCACCTCTCCTTAACCATTCCTACGTTTGATCCTGATCAACACGAGGTTGTTCCAGTTTTCTGTACTTGCAACTATACTTATTTTCCACATTTCTTGCCTTCTCATCTGATCCTTCACCTTATATTTTCTCTTGATTTTTTGGCACATTCAGTTGCTGCCGGATTTTTATCTACTTCTGGTTTGAATTCCACTCCCGCTTGACACCAATATGCTTCTGCTAGACTAAGCAGGCAAGTCGATTTACGGAACTCAAACCAAAAGCTGCAGATGGAATGAAGGAGCGAACACAATTTAGTACTTTCGTTCAAATTTATTCATGAACTTTTTCGGAAAAAAGTTATAAAGTTACATCACACGACTTTCATGATACTTTAAAGGTATAAAATCATACCATAAAAATAAAAAGTCTTGCTTTCCAAACAGCTTTAAATGTCAAAACATCATAAAAATATCTTAATTTAAAATAATATTATAATTTGAATGTTATTTTAGTGCTAAAAACACTTAATACATTTGTTCAGACCAGGGACTCTGTCTACCAAACTGATCTGCCACAATGACTCCTTGCATTCTAAAATCAAATTGGTGTTCCCTATATAATCCACTTGTCGAGCATAATCACGACTGAAAAGGTGAACTTTTTAAAGTTCACACAGTGAATAGCATGCCTAGCTAAAACACTGGTAAAGTCCTTTTTCTTAATAATAAGTGTGTGCTCATATATAACATTTAATGTTTTTCCCCATGTAGTAACTAGGACAAGAGTCACATACTGCCACAAACTATGTTTGTACTTACACAGGTAAACAGTCTGTGGACCCAAATAGTCCTTTTAAGATGTGTAATAAATGTACTAGATGTATTACTTGTATACTTACACTGTTTACACTTCCTGCAGAAGAATGTACCTTGAACACTTTTTCACATCAGTCGATGCTAAAGTGTGCCCCCCCCCCCATTTTCCAAAATATTTTTGTTCTTAATTTTCTTATAGGTAAACTTGGGTTATTCACTGTGTGAACATTAAAAAAATTCACCTTTTCAGTCATAGACTATGTTCAACAAGTGGATTATATAGGAAACATCAATTTGATTTTAGAATGCAAGGAGTCATTGTAGCAGATCAGTTTGGTAGCAGAGGCCCTGGTCTGAAAGAAGATATTTTTTATGATGTTTTGACATTTAAAGCTGTTTGGAAAGCAAGACTTTTTTATTTTTATAGTATGATTTTATACCTTTAAAATATGAATGTCATGTGATGTCTGATGTAACTTTATAAGAGATGTTTTGAGAGGTTAACTTTTTTCTGAAGTTCATGAAGAATAAATTTGAACAAAAGTACTAAAGAATTGTGTTCGCTCCTTCATTCCACCTACAGCTTTTGGTTTGAGTTCCACTTTCCAGTGTGTGCTCATCTTAGATTTATTCTCCTCATGTTTGAAAACTTTCACTATGTTTGCGTCTTGTGAGGTCAACAGATATGCATGCAGTCCCAAGACTGCAAATCTATACACGTAATCAATTTCAAGGAGGCCCATACCTCTTTGGAATGGGGACTATATAATCTTGGTATGCACTGATTTTTTAATAAATCATTTGACGAGCATGAAGTATCCCAGTTTTCCTGTCTAATCTATCCATCACCTTTTGGGGCCAGTCAATCACTCCAAAACTCAGGACAGGAAGAGCAAATTGATTTATAGCTTGAACTTTGACCCTAGATGTCAATGCTGTTCTCAGGATTAAATCTAAAATACTCAGAGTTTTATTTGCATTTGTTTTTGTTCCGTTAAACCTACATCAATTCCCAAATATTTATACACTCCCTTCTTGCTCTTTCTTTTATATCACATTCCTTTCCTAGGGTGATGTTTTCTTGGTGCTGGAGCTTTCCTGCTTCAAAGCTTGCTTTTGCACATTTGTCAAGACCAAATGACATTCCTATATCATCTGAAAAATTGACAACTTGCAGTTGCGCTTTCAGTTCATCTGATGAGCTATACAGATTTAAATCAAAGATGAGAAGTCTTTACACTTTGTAGCTTTCTGGGTGCCAAATTATAGCCATGACCTAATCTGTTAAGCAGACAGCATAGCAAGAGAGCAACTGTGACAGTCAACCTGGGATATCCCCTTTGATCTATTCCTGGAATAATTTGTCCATCATGGCTTAGCTGCAAAGTGGTTTACCACCGTTTCATGGTTGCTGTGATGTTGAGTATGGTACATCTTACACATTTTTAAGCACTCATGCTTTTTTTGTAGTCAATCCATGCCATGCTTAGATTCTTCGCCTTTTTACAGTTCTCCACTGACAAATGATCTTTTCTTCCATATGACTTTATCCCTTTTGTTTTACTGCCATAATTTGAGTTTTCTTCTAAATGTCTATAAACAGTCAGCATCAATTCCAGTGTACAGTTTATACGCCTATAGTTAGGATAGCTTGCAGGTTTGCTCTTACGTAGGAGCATTGTTTTTCTTGTTAGCCAGGCTGGTGTCTGTTCGGGGTGCGCATATAAATAGTTCTTACTAGTCGCTAAATCTTTGTGCAAAGATGTTAATACTTTTAGCCAGAAGTTAAATACTCCATCTGGGCCTGGGGTTTTCCTAAATTTATTTCAATCGTTTTGGTAGTTAATTCATCCCATTTTATATGCTGTACATTTGAACTTTTTCTTTTTACTTCTATCCATATAGCATCTTTGTTCCACAGGATGTTCATAAATATTTCTCCAAAATATATCTTTTTTGGTGGTCTTTCAATCCCTTTTACCTCGTTTCCCAATTCTCTATACTACTATTTTGGGTCATCAATAAACTGTTTATTGGGTACTTTTCCTTTATATTTATCCATGTATCTTCTAAGTTTTTCTGCCTGTGCTGATATTTTTAGTTTATTCAACAGTGCACAATAAATCCTGATCAGTTAGAATACTTTGCCTTGATTTTATCACGTCTATCTCTGGAGTATTTATTAATCTGTTCCCTCTTCTATACTGTAGCAGCAGGACTTCTCGTCTTAATTGCTTTACAGTTTTCTCTATTCGATACTTAATGATGGCATTCAATTTCTCCCAGTCCTTTCCCTTATTAACCTGTATTCTTGTGGTAGGACCATCTGTTATTAATTTGGCTGCAGAGTAATGCATCCTCATTTACTTGTTATATCGCATGAATCTCTATGGACAGCCCTAATTACTGTGTGCATTTGTTTTATCAAACTTCTAGGGTTTCATTGACCTACAGTTGTTTCTTTAATTGATCTTATGTCTATCCATCTCTATTAAATTAAGCAACTCTTTTCTTACATCTTCTAAACTGAGGGCACATTCTTTGTTCTCCATTTCCTGCAGGCATTCTATAGAAAGTTCCAGAGCATCTTCCCTGTGTCACATTCTCTTCAGTTTCACACGGTCATCTGCTGCTCTTTCATATGGGAACTCAATGGCCTATCACTCCATAACATTGGCTGCCAGAGTTTCCACATTTTCCTGTTCTTTCCCTTGCCGTATAGCTTATAGCCGAAACTGAACATTTGTACTGGTTTTCCTGTGGGAGGCTCTGAAGTATCTTCATATGTCAAGTGATTAGATCCTTCCCACTCCACTGGTGTCCACTTGTTTATCCTGTTGTGTTATAGTTAAATTTTCTACACTAAATCCTTCACTTTACAGGTAATACATAACCTCAGCTTTTCATTACTGATCCTCCTTCACTTTTCCTCAGTTTTCTTATTTTTTGAATTGCAAAATTTTCCATATCCGGATGTCTTTGCCTTATTTCTCTTCAAATATCTTTGGTGCAGCTTTTCTTTTGCATTGATGAGTTTTTCTTTCTCCTTTGCATAAATATTGCACTATATTAATCCGTCTTTCCCATGTCCATACTTCTTCAGATGTCTCCTGCTCCTCTTGCTTCTCCTTACTTTGGGGACTAATTGTTCCATGATGCTGTGACAACCTGTTAGACTTTCTACACTGAATCCTTCACTTCGCAAATATTCCATAACTTCAGCTTGTTCTACATTCCCCCTCTGTGATCTTATTTTATTGTGAAATTTTCCATATCTGGATGCCTCTGACTATATTTCTCTTTGAATATCTTTGGGGGGCTACCTTTTTTGTGTTGATTTGGCTCTCCTTCGCATAAATATTGCACCATATCAGATCTATTTCCTATGTCCATATTTCTTTTTTATACTCTTCAAATGTCTCTAAATTTTGTTCTTTAAATTCACACCCCCTCAGTCACTTTTTTCCAAACACAAGGTTTATTGGTCTATATTGTGTTTTTCATGAATCTGCTGTATTAATGAAAACAAATTTTTATTTTAAGCTTATGACAGTTTTTCTTGTGGAAGTATCTCTTTCCGCTAATTTCTCTCAATCGTTTCATATAGCTTTTGTTTAGAAATTCTGGGCTTCTTGCATAATAGTAACAATGCATAATTTCTTTGTTATCCTCAATGGTCCACTCTATTGTCTGTATGGCTCTTTTTGGCCTATCAGATTGTGATTTTTGTGGACTGCTACTTCAACTGGGGGCCATCCTCCCCCTGGGTCTGGCCTATCCCCATTGCAGAAATATTTGTCTCTTGAAGATTCTACTCATTTTTTTCCAGTCCTGGTACCAGTGTGCCTACCAGGATTGGGCACTATCACCCTGGGACTTGTGTACCCACAGCTATCTTTATTTTTAACCTACTTCTGTCCATGACAAATACTATATGAAATACAGTCTATACATTAGTGTCATCTTGGTGAGATTTTGTGAACAGGGTCCACCTTGTGAAAGTACTCACCAAGACTTGAAGAGTAATTCAATTCCAGCAATATTTCTCTCCTTTTGATGATTCTCTCTCCATTCGGACCCTTCCTCCAATATGGATTAGGCCATGTTAACAGTTTATGCAAGAAAAATGGCCTCAAATTAAATGTAAAAAATGTAGCAGTTTATTTTGGCAAAAACATATAGGAGATGCATCCCTCCAATTAGACACTGGTGTAAACGACCCATGCACTCTTGTTCAGCATTCCTCATTCAATCAAGTCTCCGAAGTACTTCGGAAGCCTTTTATCTAGCCAGTGTAATTTTCAAAGGCAATGCTACAGAACCCAGATAAATCTTAATTCCCTTTTACTTGTATCTTATCAGAACCACTATTGAATAAAATGCACCCTTTGGCATATATCTGTCTAAATATCCCACCCTGTCAGACGTCAGACTCAATTTTATTTGGTTTTAAAACAATAAATTATAAAACAAACTATTTACATAGGTCTACAGCTGACCAATACAAAGTTATACCATAACTATTTTTCAGGCAGGTCTAAGCCAAGATTTATATTAATGTGTACTATTGGAAGTTACCTTTATTGCATGCAATTCACTACTGCAAACAATTTTTGCCATATAAATAAATGCAGTACTAGAGGGGACAACTTCACTTTTCCAATTTTTAGTAATTACTTTTCTGGCTATAGCCCACGGTGGTGGTGCTGCGGTAACATCGTCGCATCCCAGTCAGACGCCGTCCGGTTCGAATCTCAGCTAAAGCGTCTTCTGCGTGGAGACATGCGTGAATGGGCGTACCTTCGTTGAAGGTTGTGCGTCAGGGGCTGGTAACTCGGCACGTAAAAATCAACTACCAATCATTAGCGGACCGGAGTTCCACTGTGGCGACCCCTAACCGAGAAAAGCTGAGACACCCAACAACTTTTCTGGCTATAGCAAGAATAGACCAAAAAGGCACTTGGGTTTTTGGAATTCTTAGGGATCACAGCATTAAATAACAAAAAGATTTAGAAATATTATATGACCATAGAGCTTGAGTGAAGTTACTTTCTAGAAAGGGGAGATGACACTACATTCATATACCATATGCATCCAGCTATTTCAGAATCACATCAACATTTAATTCTAGTTGATTAATACATACTTGTAATTTTGTTAGGAGTGACGAAAGCTCTGTGTAAGCATTTCCAAGTTAAAATTTTCCAATATAATGAACTCAGAGAAGTCATTAATTTGAGGAATAATTCCAACAGACTTGTCTACATGTGAAATCTAACATTTATAAATTTGTGACAAATATGCTTTATTTTTCATTTCATTTAAGAATGCCAATAATCTCAGTGCTCAAAGTCTCTATATTTGTAAAATTGACCAACTCTTAGAATTTTGATTGTATCTGCACCTTAAATTTTCAGCAATATATACAAGTACCACTTACAAATTGATGCCAATAAATTAAGTTACTTTGTTTCACTGCTAACATTTTGTTGAAGTTAAGAGTTTGAGCAGTCATTTGTATATGCAATTGGAAACAGAAAATATGAAGTCTAATATGATGGTTAGAATCTGAACTTTTGGAAAGACATGCTATTTAAATAGGGAATTTGAGAAGAGGGTGTAATTCCAATTACGCAAAAAATATTTTACTAACCAGGTAAAACTATTATGGACTGTTTATGACTAGTGATATTTATCACTTACCAATATTTCTTGATGTATTTCTTTACATTCTGAATATGAATTTATCCACGACGCTATAACTTTTACAATTGAAGTAGCACACAATTGAATATCGGGGAATCCTATTCAACCATCATCCCAACCTTTTGTCAACCAAAGGTAACTATTAGGATGCCAAAAAAAATGATATTCAATTTACTGGTGGGGATAGTTTGCTTTACTACCTTTAGTAACTATTTTAGGGAGAACTACCATCTTAATAAGCATTAATCGTTCTTCCATGGTAAAGAAGAATTTGCTCCAATTTGTGACAAATTTTTTAACACCCTGTTGAAAGTTTGTATCATTTCTTTGGTATAACCACTGTCGAACAGTTAAGTTGTAATAGCAATTAAATGAAATACTTAAGTTGGCATATTTTTGTATGAATTTTTTCAATATTTTTATTACTTGTATTATGATTAAACCTAAAATTCATGATTTTGTCAAACTGACTCAGAACTAATGTTCTGATGAATTTTCTATATTTCCTACTGTTAGTAAAATATCAGCAAAGTGTGGAATCTTTAGTTTGAAATCTTTTGAAACCATTAATGCTCAATGGATCGAATACTAGTAGCAAAGGATTCTATTGCTGATGTAAAACACAAAGGTGATTATGGACAGCTTTGTTTTGTGCCTTTTTGTAATTTAAAGGAATTACAAAGAAAATAACCTATTTAAACATAAGCCTAAGAGTTATTATATAATTTTGAAATGAATGCAATTGGCCCAGGTAAGATTATACACGTTTTAAACAGGTACGACATCAAGCCTTACCTAAATAGAGATGAATGATAGGTTCTTTTTATTATTTACATAGTCTACTAAAGTATGTATTCTTACGTTATCCTGTCCTTGATTTAAAATAAACCCATTTTGATCATTGTTAGTTTAGGTATAATCAATTATCTAAAATTGACATGAACCTCATGGACCATATTTAAAAGTGAAATGGGTCTTATGAAGAGCACTTTGTAGGATCCTTTTCCTTGTTTTAAAATAGGTGATATAAGGATATATTTAGATGATTGGAGGACTACAGAAGTCTATTTCTCTATAGACTTTGTCTAATATTTTAATTGGATCATCCGGTAGAATTTTATATAGCTCAGATATTAGACCATCTAAGCCTGGCACTTTTTATTAAACTATCCATTTTATTTAAGTTAAAGTGAATGGCCCATATTTTTTTCTTTTTATATTTTCCCTTAGATAACTTAGAAAGGTTTCAACTAGATCATTGTCTATTATGCATATTTTCATAAAATATTTTAATGCCCTCAAGAATAACTTTAATTTGTTCTTGCTTTATTTATATCTATTCATTTCTTTGATACAATTTAGTTTATTCATTTTCTTTGACCCAAGAGCAAGTTTATGCAAGCTTAAAGGGTTTACTGAATATGCCGGACGTTTAAGTTTTTCCAGGTTTATTGAAACTATTTAGAATTTCAAAAACTTAAATACAAAAATATGTTAAGTTTAGACTGACTGGTAGTGCCATTTGGTTTTAGATTTAACTTTAGTGCATCTATTTTGGCCTGCAGTGTATTCAATTTCGTCCCATTCTCTTAATACACCAGCTTGTAACTCTTCCATTTAAGTCAGCCTTTGGTGAATCCCACAGAACAATGTCAGATACTTGGTGTAGAAAATTTTGGTCTTTAATATACCAATCCTTGAATCTGTTTAATGTACACCGGTAATATGTGATGTATAAAATTATCAGTTTTTAAAATATTAAAGATTATAGCATTATGGTCTGCTAATGGACATTAAATTATTGAAACTTCTATGATGCAACAAATTTCTGTTATCAATTTGTGTTCCATATCTATATGAATGGGTAAATTAGAGTGTTTTCCTTTACTTATATATATATATATATATATATATATATATATATATCCTTTAAATTCTTTAGATTTACACATTTCATTGTGTTTGGCTGAAGTGGTGATTCTCAGCTACTTGCAGTGGAATCTTTGATAAAACAATTAAAATCACCAGCCATATTATGACTCCACCTTTCATGTAACAGGCTATAGTGTTTTGCATCTTTAGCTCCAACCCCTGGAATCCAGTAAGAGATCACCAATGTATATACAAGTTTTATAACGATGCTTTACCACTTTTATCAACATGGGTATATTTTACTTTCGGCATTACTGGTGAGTTTTTCCATAAAACAAGGCTGCCTTTTAGCACAAAAGCCATAACCTACCAAAACCAAATAATTCTTTAAAGTTTATTAATCATCAAGTAAATGCATTTCCTGTAGACGTGCTATTTGAGCTTTATGCAATTGCAAATGTCTGAACAGACTTCCTCTCTTTGCTGGATTATTCAATCCATTAACAGATATGCCCTTAAAAATCAGACATTTATACAAGAGAAAAACACAATGAAATCACATTACAGAACATATTTTATATACAATATGAAATCTTCAGCTATGGACAGAACTTTTGAAAAATAAAAAAATACTTAAAGAACCATAAAACATTCTACCATAGAATAAAAGACGAACTACTGCTCAAACTCTCCATTAGTCTAAATGTTCGCTCATGCTTCTGATTCATATTAGGGTCTCATTTTTAGTATGCAGCATCTTAAAGCCCCCGTCAGGGAGTTATTATGAATAAGAAAAGTTAAACAGCTGTTCCGAATCTTTAGCTTAAGTTGACCAAACCGAATACTTCTACAGTCATCTTCCCCTGTACCTCGCACTATCTCCCTGGTGTACTACAGGGAGGAAGTCAGTTATTTTCAAATACTAATTTATAGGTCAGACTTTTTACTTGTTCTATTTCATTTACTATGTATAAAGTTCTTCAAAAGATAAGTTCATTAACTACCAGGCTGCCCTTGTGGGCCATTCCAGGTCCAGCCAATTATCTCATGTTAGAAATCAAACCCTGCACCTAGTGCCTATAAGGTGAAAACCTTAGCCACTATCCCAACCTCTCACCCTTGTAGACATTTATATTATTTAACTATATACATATTTACTTATTCAGATATCTACTTGTATACTGTCTTGAACTATTACTATATTCCTACATTTCAAATTTTAGCTATAATCCTAGTGTAGAGTATCACAATAGAACATTTATAATTACCGTATAAATTTGATACTCACATCTAGTAGTACTATTAGAATCAGTTGCATTTTTTTCCTGATGTTATGTTGATTAGTAACTGAACTGAAAAATCTTCCCTTTTAAGATTCAAGCTTTTCATAATTAAGTTGTACTGAAATATTAAATTATCATTAGAGAGAGAGAAAATTCTAAACTTATTGGTCTCATTCTATAGGCTAGTACATAAACTATCCTTTTGGTACACTGCAAGCATTCAGAACTATTGCATAACAGACAGTGGTTTAGAATGCAATTCATTGACTTTTGCATATTATCTAAATTTGTATTTATGGACATCTTGGCAGATGATTCAAAATATTTAGACGAATTAACCTGGACAGTTTTTTCTGAACTCCTGCAGCACCACAAAAGTGCTCATGACTCAGGCTGCTTCAAGCTGGTCCTCATAAGAAAGGGCTTGCAAATGATCAGCTACAAGTCTCACAGATATTCAAGAGCAAATCCAAGCCACCTCTATATTATACAGCAATCCCTAAAACTCTTCCTAACCACTAAAAACTATCTCAAAGTATGCTACCCACTAAAAAGTTGTTGTATTTAAAATAAACATTTGAAAATTCAGTAAGCACTATTGGTACGGCATGTTCTTCATCTGTAACTATATTTGTAATATTTTAATTGCTAGGATTCTTCATCTGTAACTGTCTGCAATATTTTAATCTGTGGAGCTTTTCTCCCCATGCCTCTGCTGAAAATGGACATTCCCTGTCAACAAATGTAAATAAATAATAATAAAGCAGACTCATTTTTGAGAGACAAAATACAAACTTTCAGTAAGAGTTGTGTGACCCAGGTTTAACTTGTAAAAGTGTGAACACTACTTTTTTGATAACATTCCAATACTAACTTTTATATTTGTAAAAGGCTACATGTTTTTAAGCATGTCTTTCCAGGGTGCTACTGCAAGTCAAGTACATTATCAGTAGCACACTCCTGGAACATTTTAAGGACAATGACTAAATTAGCAAGCCTCTGTCATTTGTTGCATCTTGTATATTTAATAGTACATTACTCAACTAAGCCAAAATACAAGTGTGACACCTAACAAGTTTCATCATCATGGTTAATGCTTAATAAAATAAATATTTTAAACGGAATGAAAATAAATGGCTTTAATTTCATATATAGCTAAATCAGGCATTTTAAAAAGGGAACCAACAATCATCTGAAGTAGGGAAAGAAATAATAAGTTATGTACTCACCATAACTTTCCATCTGAGTAGGTAGCTTCATTTGTCTGCAACCTGTGGGTCTTGGATCCAATATCGGATCCGAGCCGGCAACTTGTTTCAAGCTAATGGATCAGAGCTCCTAGCTCCTCCCCTCACCCATAATCCCCTGCTAACCCTCCATGACCTCAGATCGAGTTTGCCCCTCAAAATATACCCAAAACGGGTATCCAACTAAGATAGATCCGAAAAAGGCCAGGGGGAAGGAGGGGGGGGGTGGTTGCAGACAAATGAAGCTACCTACTCAGATGGAACGTTATGGTGAGTACATAACTTTTTAATCTGAAGTAGGGAGTTCATTTGTCAGCAACCTGTGAGACAGAGTCCCCCAGCTACCTGAACCTTGGGTGGCCATCATGGAAGGATATTGCGAAGCACCGCAGAGCCAAAGGATGCTCTCCCTCTAGAAATCACATCCAGTTTGTAGTGGTTAATAAAGGTACGAGATGAAGCCCAAGTGGCTGCCGAACAAATATCATCCAATGGCACTCTAGACTTGAAGGCTGCAGAAGTAGAGATGGAACGAGTGGAATCTGCGCGAACTCCTTCAGGTGCGGGTCTCCCAGAGGCTTGATACGCCAATAGGATACATTGAGAAATCCAGCGTGATAGAGATACTTTCGATATGGCTTTCCCCAAATTAAATTTGGCAAAGGAAACGAACAGCTGGTCGGATTGTCTATGACCAGCTGTTGAGAGTATAAAAGCGTAGCTGCCTATGAACATCTAATGAGTGCAACTTGTACTCTCCTTTATTCTGATAGTTAGGGAAGAAAACCGGTAAATTTATGGATTGATTTATATTGGGTTCTGATGCTATTTTGGGAAGAAAAGAGGGATTGATCCTGAGGTACACACTGTCCGGGTGAAAGATCAAATAAGGAGGCTTCACAGAAAGAGCTTGAAGCTCCGAAACTTTTTGCAGAAGTGATGGCTACAAGGAATGCTGTTTTCCAGGACAAGAATTTGAGATCTACTGAAGCAGCGGGTTCAAAAGGTGGAGCAGTCAAGGCTTGAAGAACTAGTGAAACATCCCTCGGTGGTACGGCTTCTTTTATAGGGGGTCTAAGCAAGAAGGTGCCCTTAAGAAAGGTTTTGCACAACCTGGCCGACATCAAAGGCCCCGTTATGTCCCACATGGTAATGCGAGATGGCTGCCAATTGCACTTTGACGGATGAACAACTAGCGCCTTCCTGAAAAAGTTCTGTTAGGAAGTCTAATATGGACGGAAGAGGAGCCGTAAAAGGATCTAGATCATGATGCTCCGCCCAGATGGAGAAATGTTTCCATTTACTGCAGTACACTTTCCTGGTGGAGGGCTTATGCGCTGCCACAAGGATGGCTTTGACTGATGAAGAGATACCGGGAGTCTTAACTAGGAGTGGAACTGGAGCAACCAAGCTGTCAGTTTCAGATTGTCCAGATTTGGGGTCGGCAAGTCTGACGGATGGGAGATTGGATCCGGACTGGGATCCAGAATCCAAGGAGGATTCACTAGGTGAGACCACAGGTAAGGGAACCAAATTTGCTGAGGCCAGAATGGGGCAATGAGGATCATCCTGCTCCCCAACCGCGAGGCTTTCTGTAAGAGTTGCAGCATCAGGGGTAGAGGAGGATAGGCATAAAGTAGACCGGGTGGCCAAGCATGCACCAGAGCGTCTCTTGGAGTTTCCCCTGGAGGGGGAATCAGATCGAAGAAATTGCCGCATTTGGTGTTTGAGGGAGACGCAAAAAGATCGCAGCAGGGTTGCCCCCATATTGCGAATATCTGCTTCGCTACTAGTGGATCGAGAGACCACTCGTATGGGGTAAGAAGGGTGCCACTGAGTTTGTCCGCTAGGATGTTGGTCCGTCCCGGAATGTGCGTTGCAATCAGAAAGCGGTTGGTGGAGATAGCCCATTCTCACACTCTCATGGCTTCGCGGCATAGAGGGTAAGATCTGGTTCCCCCCTGTTTGTTGATGTACCAGACAACTGACATGTTGTCCGACTGAATTGCAATCGTTCCTATAGGGAGGAGATTCTGAAGTGCTTGCAATGCGTACAGCACCGCTCATCTCCAGAACGTTGATATGCAGGGAGGTCTCTGTGTCGTTCCACATGCCTTGGACCATCCTGCCTGAATAATGCCCCCCACCCACCTGCGGCAGGAGGCGTCCGTGGTCACCGTGGCGAGAGGGGGAGAGGTGCAGAAGGGACGGCCCGTATGGAGGTCCGAAGCATGGAGCCACCATAATAGAGCCTTCCTGCAAGCCTTGCTGATAGCAATGGGGTGGTGAAGAGGAAGGGACAGAAAGGACCATTGCACTAGAAGGGTCCATTGCAGTACCCGCATGTTCAGACGAGCGCATGGAAGGAGCGTAATCGCTGCCGCCATGGAGCCCAGTGCCCTCAGGACCAATTCCGCTGGTGGGGTCTCTGATTGGAGGATAGCCCGCACATGGAGTTGCAAATTCCGAATTCTCTCTGGCGTTAGAAAGGCTCGTAGCTCTCTGGTGTCTATTCTGGCTCCTATGAATTCTATGACTTGTGTCGGGGCCAGAAGGGATTTGTCGGCATTGATGGTGATGCCTAACTGTGGGGCTAGGCGGAGAAAGAAATCTTTGGCTGAGCAAAGTAGATGCCTCGTTGGGGAGGTCAGGAGCCAGTCGTCCAGGTACGGAAAGACCTGTATTCCCTGGAGTCTCAGGTGGGGCGCAATCACTGCTAATACCTTGGTGAACACCCTGGGGGCTGTGGTGAGGCCAAAGGGAAGGACCCTGCACTGGTAGTGACTGGCTCACAGCCAGAAGCGGAGGAACCTCCTGGATCGTCTGTCCATTAGAATGTGGTAGTACGCATCCTTGAGGTCTATAGAGCACATCCAATCGTTCTCCCTTAGAAGGGGGAGAATAGACTGAAGAGTGACCATTCGGAATTTTTCCTTTGTTACCGACAGGTTCAAGCGGGAAAGGTCTAGAATCGGTCTCAAGCCCCCAGTCTTTTTTGGCACCAAAAAGAACCTGGAGTAGAACCCTAATCCGAGCTGGTCTTGGGGGACGGGCTGGATGGCTCTTTTTCTTAGCAGCTGCTGAATTTCTGCGGCCTCCCTCTGATCGGGTGGTACATCGAGGAGGTTCTTGTATTTGGGGACATGGAGTAATGGTATTTTGTACCCTCTGGATATAATGCGAAGCACCCAGCGGTCTGTCGCAATGGACTTCGATGCCGCTAGGTGCTCCGGGAAGCGCCCCCCGACTGCCTCCAGAGTGGAGCAGCCGGGCAACCCTTCAGGGCTGCCGCGTGGGCCGTTCAGAGAAAGGTTCTCTGGACCCAAAGTTTCTCGGAGCCCCTCTGCCCCTGGGGCGGCGTCCTCCCTGTCCTCCTCTGCCACGGAAGGACTGGTTGTCTGGAGCGGGTTGGGAATGTTGCGATTTCCGGAACCACATCTTCTGACCCTTTTGGTTCTTCGAAAAGGACCGCTGGGGAGCAGAGAAGCGGACTCAGACGGCAGACAATGTCTTCCCATCTTTCTCGCTCTGGACAAGTGTCTCGCGAACCGTTTTGCCAAACAGGGCAGAACCATCGAAAGGGGAGTTCGCAAAAGACGCTTTAAAAGGCTCCGCAAAGTCACAATGACGGAGCCAGGCCTGACGTCTCATGACTAGGCCTGCTCCGCTAGCCCTAGCAGCTCCCTCGGTGGCGTGGGACAATAGCCACATAGAGGTATTTGAAATTGATCTCAGAGTGGCCATTCGGGTGGAGTACAATTACTTGTCCTCCGCCGACAAGGACTCAGGGGGGGGGGGCAGCGTATTCTTTGATAAGATCCCGCTGCATCCTGATGACATGTGCCATATAGTTCAGAGACCTTACCGAGAAGGTCGCCGAACTAAAAACTCGCTTCCCTAAGCGGTCCATCGAGCGGGACTCCTTGCTCGGTGGATGGATTGAGGGGCTCTCCTGAGCTAGTTCCCTCTTCGTGGCTGCCGCCAACATGGCATATACGGGGGGGGGGGCCCTTGCTCCAGTGCGACCGGTCTGAGGGGGGGCTTAGTATTCTGTCCGGGCATTTTGGTACTGGCCCCACGGTGTCTGGATCCTTCCACGCCCTGGTGGCAATGAGGTCCACCAAGGGGTCGGCCAGAGGGGACACCCAAGAGGTAGACTGGCCTGGTTCGAATGCCTCCAGCAACACGGACTCGTCGGAGGAAGACTTGGGGGCAGACCACCCACCTCTGATCCTCAGCATCTCCATGATGTCTCCAAAGGAGACATCCTCAGGGGGTGATCTTGGGGAGCCTTCCCCTTCCTCCAAGTCAGTGTCCTCAGTTAAGGACTCAGGTGAGTCCACGTGCCTCCTCTTGCACTTATGCTTGCGGGGCACTTCCTCGGGGGGGGGCTGTCCGAGGAGGCCTCGCCAGCAACACCCTGTTCCAATGAAACCATCTGGGACATTGAAGCAGGCTGTCCCTTTGGCCGGGTGATGGAAGCCTGGCCCAGCAGAGAGGGAGTGCAGGGAGGAGCTGAGACAAGGACCGGGGGTCCGGATGCTCTCAAAAGAGCCCTCTCCACAACATCGAAAGCAGAGGGGGAACCATTCTCTCTGGGCTCCGAGAGTCGGCTCCCACTCGGATCTGATGAAGGGATCGGAACCGGCGCAGAGACCATCGGATCCGAAGGACCCGTGCGCTCCGACCTGGACAGAACCGAAGGCACACTGAATCCCTCGGATCCGAAGCTTGGGCCACGGCTCCGAGAGATCGGATCAGACAGGCTCGAGGACAGGGTCGGATCCGAAGTACCAAGTATTGTCGGCGCCGACCCACCCCCGGCTCCAACGCTGCTCGGCTCCGAACCCGGATAGCGGGTCGGAGAAGGAGCAATAGGATGGAAAAAAGGTGTCGAGCTCCCCCACCCCCGAAGGTGGGGGAGGCAAGAGCACTCCCATCTGCAGCTGGGCCTGGATGAACCTTCGCATCATCCGGTCCAAGTCTGCATCTGACATACTGAAAGTCGATCTCGAAGAGGTCACAAAGGCAGGCCTGGAATGCCACCTCGACCTCGATGGAAATCGGGCCTCCTCCTCGGGCCCGGGGGAGAAACAAGGGGATCGGAGCCGAGGAGGAGGATACCTAGAAGCAGTGGAGGGAGAAGCCCACTTAGCTGGCGGGGCCGAAGCGGAGGTCTCGGCCCACCACTTGTGGTGCTTCTCCCTCCGTTTCTCCCTCCTGGCCTCCCTGTCCTCCGGTGCTTTAGCGGGAGTTTGAGTCCCGGCCGGAGGAAGGGGGGGGCAGGAATGGCAGCAACCACAGCCTGTGGTGGAGCCACGGGAGCAGCGGAGGCCGGAGCAGAGTCCGGGGGTAAGTCCCGCCAAGACCAGCTTCGACCTCCGCTCTTTCAGTGCCCTGGGGTTGAATGCTGCACAAATGGTACAGCCTGAGGTGAGGTGTTCAACCCCAAGGCACCGAACGCACAGAGTGTGGCCATCAGCTGGGGAGTGCTTATGGCCACACTCGGTACATTTAGAAAAAATGGCTTTTGGGGCCTCAGCCATACTTAAAGAAAAAGTAATGTTACACACACAGGCCCCAAAACACAACACACACACTCTAACGACCAGCGAAGGGAGGGAAAAAAACTACTTAAAAGAAAAATATTTTTACTCTACAGGGAACCTAACACTTACACACTTTATATTTTTGTGAAAAAAGAAGAAAGATGACAGAAAATTTAAACTTAACTGCCAATTACTAGTAGAGCTCACAGGAATCCAGCTATCCACAAGCGCGGCAAACTAGATCTGAGGTCATGGAGGGTTAAGCAGGGGATTATGGGTGAGGGGAGGAGCTAGGAGCTCGGATCCATTAGCTTGAAACAAGTTGCCGGCTCGGATCAGATATCGGATCCAAGACCCACAGGTTGCTGACAAATGAACTCCCTACTTCAGCTCTGATGTTATGTAGTCCAATCTCACCTACATTCTTACCCGTGGGGTTTGGAGCCAAATGTCGGCTCCGACTCAGCCATACTTCAGCTCGAGGTCTTTCAATTGGCTGGGCTAAGATGGTATTCCCATGCTGCACTGCTCTCTATCCCCAGATCTCATTTACCGCTCGTGTAGCTCGCACGTGGTCTCGCTCTTGGCTGTGGCTAAGTATTCTTTTCATCTTTATAGCAGAGAAGTTTTTGCAAAAAAAGCTATTTTCATAGCTATTTGTGTGTTATCTTTGAGCTGTGTTTGTGGTAAAGTTGTTTTTTTCTTGTCTTAGCATGTTTCTTGTGGTATCCCACCAGCTGTTTCCAACGGGCTAGGCCCGTTTCAGTTAGAGGACCTAGTCTGTCCCCTCACTTACCTTTGTGTGCTAACTTAACTTTCCTTGGGCCAAGACCGTTTAATTTAGAGGAACTAGTCCTCCCTCTTGACCATGTGTTCTAGGTCCGTTTAAGTTAGAGGTCTTTGTGGTGTACTGTCTGTCTGTTCCGTTCCCACGCTTGTGGCTGATTGACCGTTGGTCTGGTTGTTGGGTTAGTGACTCAGTTTTTATAGTGACTGTCTAAAGATACTAAGGAGCATAAGCCCTCGGGCTTTAAGAAGTGCACGAAGTGCAGTTATAAGATGTCTCTCACTGATGGACACTGTGTACTGTCTGGGAGCGATTCGCCTCCAAGAAAGTACAGTTTTGTACCTACCATAAATGTAGATGTTCGAGGATCCACATTGCTGCAGTCCTAACACTTGGGTAGTCCGCTGTCCCAGTCGGCCCGAATACCAAAGAGGATGCTGACGCCGGGTCATAAGCGCATTAGTGACGCCCGTCAGGCCAGGTACAAAATCGCATGACGCCATATCCCCATATCCTCTTTGCCCCAGATGTCAGAAGAAAAGATAAGGCCAAAACCACAAACGCTGTGGCAAAACCAGCCCTAGATTTTAGAGAGAGAGGTGGGGTGGTAAGAGAAAGAGAAACACTGAACTCCTCCCAAGTAGCTGCCTCCAAAATGTCCCTTGCCACCACCCCTTAGAAATGCTGTTGAAGTGGCAGTAGCCCTAATGGAATCTAATCCAATCCCAATCTCCCTTGCCAACTCAAAGCAAAGAAAATAAACAACTGCTGAGACTGCCTAAAAAGTGTGCAAAATCTTTTTCCCTATATTTGGGGATCTGCATATGTATGATACCGTGATCTTATGGAAAATCAAAAAGGCTCTACTGCCATAAGGGCCTGCATGACAAGTATTTCAATTCAGCAGTAGCGCCAGGTTCAAAAAAAGTAGTATAAGTTTCAACACAACAAAATTGAGAAGCTTGACATTGAGCAGATGACCGCCCCTCTGAGACAGCAGATGCGGAATCAAATCATCCTTGGCTTGTCTTGTCTGACCTTTAGGAGCACCTTTGGGAGAAGAGGCAGAGGTGGAAAGCATACAATACGAAGATTTTCCAACTGAAAGAAAGAGCATCCACTTTCCAAGCTGTGTGATGAAACCTCTTTGTGCAAAACTTTGCAGCTGGTAGTTTAGTGGAGAAGAACACAGATCTATCTGGAGTTCCCCATGATAACACATCTGCTAAGGAGTTCTGTGCTCCGCAGAAAAACCTTGCCTGAAGTTAGTTGCAAGCTGCCATAAAATCATTGCTTGCCTGCATAACGGGTAGAATGTGTGTCCCCCTTTGTTTGTGTACCATGACCACATGACAGTTGTGTTGTTACCATTAATGCAAACTGGACTGCTAACATCTGTAGATGTTGTAGTCTGGCAGGCCACTTGTCTTGTATCCACTTTCCATTTAGATGAGCTCCCAAGCAATGTCTGAGGCATCTGTCGTCGTTAGAATCTGACTCTCCTCTGGCGTCACAGAAGTCCCTTGTTTAGGTGTGATTCCATGGCCCACCACAGAAATTCTGGCAGTGCTGTGTCCATACATTTTGAGATTACTGCAGCAGCCCTATATGCAGACCCTAAGGCTTGAAGGACTGTCCTTGCAGTCAGCCCGGACTGAAGATAGATGATGATGGAAATGGAAGATTCTCTTTTGTTTGTGCATCTTAGCACTGCTATCACATATTCCAATGCTGTAAAAGGTCTTCCTTTTCTTGAGCAGAATCAGGCAGTCGTCAAGTAAGGATAGATGTTTTTCCTTTTCCTTGAAGTAAGCTATCGAATAAAATCCTAGGCCCCTTTCTGCACAGGAACGAATGAATGGCCCCTTGGGTAATTAAATCCCAATTTCTTTTGAAAAGAGCCAGCTTCCCTCCTAGGAGGTGCTGCCAGGCGAGAATGTACTGGCAGCTGAAAAGGCAGTCATTGGGTCTGGAGCAGGTGAACTCCTGTTCTAGGCCCTAAAGAAACTGAGAGCTCTGCCCCTACCACGCTAGACCCTACCCTAGACTACAGGCGAACCAAAACACCACATCGACTGTAAATGAGCATCCAAAAAATCCTGTCTTAACATGCTCAGCTGGCAGCCACCCTCGAGGAGGCTGCACAGCATCAAAAAAACATTGGGCAAGGAACTGGCAATTCAACTCTCATGGCTAAAAGTGAGAAGTACACTTTCTTTCCCCATCTATCGCCTTCAACCAAGACTCAGAAGCCTCTAACACTTATAGAGTCTCAAACTCAGGTTCCAATAGTAATCAAATCTTCTGCCATTTTAAGCATATGTTTCTAGGGCATCCTCCTGAAGAGCTAGGAGAAACCCCCACTCTGGCTCCATCTGAGCCTTCTAAGAAACCGACACCGGGACTGACGTTTTCCCTTCCAACCTAGGCTGCTTTGTTGCTCAGGCCCTAAACAAGGTATACACAAGGTATGGTAATCCACAAGAAATACAGTTATTCACTTTTTCTGAACTCGACTTCAGAAAAATTTCAGACGCCAACCTTCACTCTCAAAAAACTGCTTCTCTCGATCACCATGCGGCAAAAGACTGAGGATGGCGTCGGTCATTCATGCGATATGACGCCCTGACCCTGACGCTAGACTTTGACCGACGCGAGCCACGCCAGCCATATACTTTGGTATTCGGGGACAGACTACAGCCAAGTGTCCAAGTGTTAGGACTGCAGCAATGTGGAATGAAGAACATCTGTGTAGTTTTTGTTATGCTTTTAGCCTGTGTGTTCTTCAGGAAAGGCACAAATTGATTTTGAAGGGACTTCTGAAACCCTCCTTCGAGGAGGGTTTGGAGAGAGCTTCCAGCTTTACGTCTTTTCCATCTAAAGCTAAATCTTCTAAGGCTAAAAAGCGATCCTCGGCTCCATCAGCATCCTCAGAGCCGCCTGAGAAAACAGCTAAATCTTCAAGGACATCCTCTGCTCCATTATCCTCGGGGCCACAGGAAGTGTCAGTTTCTATGGAACCTGCTTCAGCTCCTATTCTCTCGGAGCCTGTTCGGAGTGGGTCGCCTAGCATTAGGCCGGTATCTCCTCCTCGCACGTCTCCTTCAGAGAGGAGGTCTTGATCTCCTTCCCTATCCTCTAAATCCTACAGGACCTTATCGGATGTGGATGTCGATAGAGTGGTGCAGAGACTTCTTCAGTCACCGGTACTGGCTAAATTGTTTTCGGCTCCGACCCAGTTGGCTCTGGAGCCAGTCCCTCTATCTACGTCGATACTTCGGCTCCGTAAGCTGAGATGCGCTTGGAGAAGGGAGTGCTTGGCTCCGTTTGATGTCCCTAGGTCGGTTCCGACAGCCCCTCCTGGCTTATCGGATATGTCTGCTCAGACTCAGTCAGTGCCGTCCATGGGGTTCAGGACTCAGGATTCCTTGGTTGGACCCGAGGGGGGAGGTTTCGGGACAGCTCTCTGCTCCTAGTCTCCCTCTTCGTGCTTCGGCGCAGTGAAGCCTGACTCCTGTCTCAGCTTCTGACCTGGTCCCTTCTGATCAAAGGTCTTCCATGGCTGGTCGATCTTGGGACCCAGGAGGACCAGCTTTCGAAGCCATGCGGAGCCTGCTGGTCAGGTCATCAGCGGCATCATACGGTTCGGTCACTGTCCCCTACAGCACCGGTGCTGGTCTCTGATCGCCCTCTCTCTCTTCACAGCAGAGCCCCAAGGCCTCAGGGTACCTCCACGAGTGGTCCCCATATTTGAGGGCCCTTCAGAGTTTTTGCCTGAGGAGCCACCCAGAAAGAGAACGTGCAAGAGGAAGCACAGATTCCCAAGAAGAGTCTCTCACGTCAGACACCGACCTCGAGGAGTCGGAGGGGTCCCCTAAGTCATCTTCTGAGGATGTTTCTTTCTCTGACATCCTAGAGATTTTGAAGCAAAGAGGTGACTGGCCATCCAATGCCCCCTCCAAAGAGGAGTCTGTGTTCCTGAAGGCCTTTGGTGCTCAGCCCTCCGCCTCCTGGGTATCTCCCCCTTCGACTAGCTTCTAGATCTGGTTTGTCGAAGGGTGTGGGGAAACCCCTGACTGTGGAACCAGCCCCCAGGAAACCAATAAATTTTTGTCTGCCCCTTCTGTTAACAAATTTCTATCCAAGGGAGTCCCTGTGGATGCCATGGTGGAGGCAGTGGCCACCAAGAAGGAATTGGCTGAGACTTCTTCCACCATCCATCC
Source organism: Protopterus annectens (assembly GCF_019279795.1). NCBI lineage: Eukaryota > Metazoa > Chordata > Ceratodontiformes > Protopteridae > Protopterus > Protopterus annectens. The sequence continues at coordinate 1,393,090,413 of NC_056735.1, read as the reverse complement.
CCCTAACAAGGAGTCTAGCACTATGGACCGGTACAGGAAGCGTACGTTTTCTTCAGGGGCCTTTACTTTGCAGTCACTGAATTACTTATCACACTTCACACGGCTCCAGAGAGATCTCCTAAAGGAGCTTGGAGATACTCCAACGGGTAACATTTCTGAGGTGGAAGCTCAAGAAAGTCAACGCTCAGATGTCTACCCTCAATTCTATTGCGAACTCCTCCATGAGGCTGATCTCTCTCACAGCCGAGGGAGCGAGTAGGACAGCAAATTCAGGAGTCGCTCTTAGGAGACCTGCCTGGATGCGCCTGTCATTTCGCAGAGGTCTTCAAGTCTACATTCACCAACGCCCCGTTTGATGGTTCCTCTTTGTTCGGAAAAAGGTGAAAGACACTCACTAGGTGAGAGCAAGACGGAAAAACTGTCTGCCGTAGGAGTCAGTTTTTCCCTTTCCTCTAGGCCTTATCCCAAGGCCCAGAGAAGTGGGAAGATGTGGTTGAAGAAATCAGAGTTTTTTTCCCAATGAACAAGGTGAGTCCACCTCCAGAGGCAGGGGAGGGGGTAGTTATTCAGGTAGATGCCGCCCTAGGGACAGAGGAGGCCCTCATAACTCGAGAGACCACGATTCCTTTCATGGTTCTCCCTACCACCGCTCCTGATGGGATGGCCCGGCTGTGCGTATCCGAAGCTATTCAGGGGTCGCATCTCACTATACCCGGAGGCCTGGCAAGGCCAGGACCAGTGGGTTCTACGAATAATTTCCAGATACATTATTCTCTTAACTCCCCCTCCAATCAAGAAAATCCCGGATGTTCCACCCAGTCAAAGGGATTCCGCAGCTTCAGAGGTTTCAAAGCTGCTAGAAAAAGGTGCCATCCAACATGTCCCCTCAGACCAGATCGGATTAGGGACTTACTCCAGATTCTTTTTGGTGCCGAAAAGGACAGGGGACCGGAGACCCATTTTAGATCTCAGCTGACTGAACACCCATGTGAAAAAGTCCAAGTTCCAAATTGTCACGTTGCAATCTATTCTCTCACTGTTGGGAAAAGAAGTGTGGGTGTGCTCCATTGACCTCAAGGATGCTTACTACCACATAAAGATGGACAGGGCATACAGAAGTCACCTACGCTTCCAGCTGGGAGCCAGTCACTTTCAGTTTCGAGCCCTGCCCTTTGGTCTCACCACAGCCCCCAGGATGTTTACCAAATGCATGGCAGTGGTGACTGCTCACTCGAGACGTCAGGGATTCCAAGTGTTTCCATACTTGGACGACTGGCTCCTTACTGACACCACCAGGCATCTGCTATTTCAGACCAGAGACGCCACTATCAACCTATGTCAACAGTTGGGCATCACCTTGAACTGGGGAAAATCTGCCTTGTTGCCCTCGCAGCGTGTCACCTTTATAGGTGCCGAATGAGACACTGTGCTCATGCGGGCGTTTTTACCACAGGAACGAAGAGTTTTACAACAGATTTAAGCCTTGCTCCCTCTGAGGAGAGTGAAGGCAAGATTGGTCCTCCAATTGTTGGGGACGATGGCTGCTACGATTATGTTAGTTCCGCTGGCAAGGTTACATATGAGGCTCCTTCAGTGGCTACTCTTCGCCCAGTGGTCTCCAACGTCTTCCACTTTCTCACCCTATTCTGCTCACAGACAGGTGCAGACAGGATCTCAGCTGGTGGCTTCACACAGAACCTGAAATGCGGGAAAACCCTTCGTTCCTTCGCCTCCGGTTGCCACGGTGACCACGGATGCCTCCCAGATGGGGGGCATTATCTAGGCAGGACAGTCCAAGGCGAGCAGGAGATGCATCTGCATATCAATGTCCTGGAGATGAGAGCAGTGCTACTAGCGTTGAAAGCACTTCAGAGCTTTCCTCCTCTCAGGACTATTGCAATCCACTTAGACAATGTCGGTGGTATGGTATCTGAACAAACAGGGAGGAACCAAGTTGTATCCCCTTTGCAGAGAGTCCATGTGAGTGTGGCAGTGACTTCCCAACGTTTTCTGGTAGCAACACACATTCAGGGGAAGTCCAATGTGATCGCAGACAGGCTAAGCAGAGCTATTCTGATGCCTCACGAGTGGTCCCTGAACCATCAAGTTGTGGAGCAGATTTTCCGCACGTGGGGTCAGCCTTGATGTGACCTTTTTGCCAGCCCCCTCAATGCCAAATGCAGCAGCTACTTCACCCTTATTCCCCCACCCAGGGGGAGTCACTCAGGGATGCTCTAGTCCACGATTGGCCCTCCGGTCTATTATATGCCTTCCCTCCGGTTCCTTTGCTGTCAAAGGTTATTCAGAAAGTGCAATCCTTGGGAAGCAAAATGACTCATTGCTCCACACTGGCCTCGTCAAATTTGGTTCGCCTTTCTCCATCCCTATCTCATGGACGCTCCTTGGATTCTGGACCCACAACCAGACTTACTGACTCATGTCAGGGCAGCTCCATCCCTCTCCTCGGACCCTCCGGTTGTCAGCTTGGCTACTCCACTTCCGTCATTAGTTAAGCTTCACCATTTTTCGCCGGATGTGGTTCATATTCTATCTTCCTCCCATAAGTTTCCATCTGGGCACATGCCAAACAGATTGACCATTACACAGCTCCAATCACGTCAGTATTGGAGTTCCTCTCTATGCTTTTCAACCAGGGATCAGCTGCCGCAACCATTAAAGTCCAGTTGGCGGTGATTTCGACCTTTCACGTCGCAGACTAACCTAGTCTAATGGCACATAGAATTTGTAAGGCTTTCCTGAAAGGCACTTTGTTGCTTCGTCGTCCTGTCTCTGAACCTGTTATGCCTTGGGACTTCAACTTTGTTCTACAGGGTCTTACTTCACCCCCCTTTGAGCTTGCAGCCACTTGTGATTTAAAATTTTTAATTTGGAAGACTGTCTTTTTGGTAGCCATCACGTCAGCCAGACGTGTTTCGGAGCTTCAAGCTTTAGCAATTAAACCACCTTATTTGATTTTTCATAAGGACAGGGTTTCTCTCAGACCGAATCCTTCCTTTCTTCCCAAAGTAGTGTCGGTTAGTAACCTTAACCAATCCATTGAATTACCAGTGTTTTTTCCTCAGTTCTCGAACAAGGCAGAATTCAAATTTCATCAGTTGGATGTGCACATACAATTACGATTTTATTTGCACAGAACGAAGGACCTCAGAAAATCTGATCAGTCGTTTCATTTTCGGAAAACAGAATTGGGTCTCCTGTTTCCAAAGTCACATTGTCTAGGTGGATTTCCAGTTGTATTTCTTTCATTTATACTTCAGGGGGAAGAGATTTACCGTTCCGAGTGAAGGCTCACTCTACCCAGTCTGCATCTGTGTCTACAGCTTTTCAGGCCAGATTGTCTATGGATGATATTTGTGCTGCGGCTACTTGGGCATCTCCTCACACCTTTGTTACTCATTACAAGTTAGATGTGGTATCTAGAGGCAGGTCTTCCTTTGGTTCCACAGTGCTCAGAAGTATATTCCACTGAGCCTTCCAGGATTTAGGTGCTGGGGACACTGTCCCATGGGTAAGAATGTAGGCGAGATTGGACTACACATCAAGAAGTTATGTACTCACCATAACGTGAGATGTATGTAGTCCATCTCGCATCACATTCTTACTTAGCCCACTCACCTTCCCCCGTCCTGGAGTATCTAGAGGTTAGGCCTGGTTTCAGAATTCCCTTCATTCTTGGTTTGTTCTTCCTTCCTTAGGTGTTGTTATGCATGGAGAGTGAGGGCTTGTGCTCGCAGCAAACTAGATCTGGGGATACAGAGCAGAGCAGCATGGGATACCATCTTAGCCTATTTTCGAAAAAGTACAGTTTTGTACTACCATAAATGTAGATGTTCGAGGATCCCATTGCTGCAGTCCTAACTATTGGCATTCGCGATCCAGTCGGCCCGAATACCAGAGATAAGGCTGATCGCCGTGGGTCAGGGCGCATTAGGACTGACGCCAGCACGCTAGGGTACTAATGCGCATGACAGACGCCATATCCTCAGCCTTTTTCTGCCCCAGATGTCAGAAGACCCTAAAAAGACAAGGCCCAAAATACCTGCACCAAAAATATGTGTACAATATATACAAGAATATATACAAAAATTTAGAAGTACGTAACCTCACCTACACAACCACCCCAAAGAAGAGGGATTGCAGAATGGGGATCCCTAACATCTACATTTATGGTAGGTACAAAATTGTACTCATGTTCTTCGTTCCCATTGCTGCAGTCCTAATCCATTGGGTAGACCCCAAAGCAGAGGTAAGGGAGGCTGGCAACCATACAGGAGCTGACAACATGCCTTTGCAAACAGCTGTGGCAAAACCAGCCCTAGACTTATAGATAGGAAGGTGATAATGCTTAGAGAAAGTATGCACTGAACTCCAAGTAGCTGCTTCCAAAATATCCTTAGCTACACCCCTTGTAGAAATGCTGTTGAAGTGGCAGTAGTCTTAGTGGAATGAGGCCTAATCCCAGCTGGAATCTCCTTGCCATGATGGGAATAACAAATGCTTCAATCCACCCCTAGAAATAGTTTGTTTTGACACAGGCTTGCCCTCTGTGAACTCAAAGCAAAAGAAACAAACAACTGCTGAGACTGCCTAAAATCCTGAATAGTCCTGCTTAAATAATAACGAATTGCCTGTGTACATCTAAAGTGTGCAAAAATCTTTCCCTTTATTTTGGGGTCTGCATAAAAGGTGGTGGCAAATGAATAGTTTGGTTTAAAGCCACACCAGAAACCACCTTAGGCATAAAGGAAGGGATTAGTGTAATGATACCCCATCCTTATGGAAAATCAAAATGGCTCTACTGCCATAAGGGCCTCCGTAACCTGTGACACCCTTCTTGGTAGCGCAATAGCCAGAAAAGCAGTCTCTCCATGACAAGTATCTAATTCAGTGAAATGCAGAGGCTCAAAAGGTTGTAGAGTAAGTTTTTCCAACACAAAATTGAGATCCCAAGCAGGAGTAGGAGCTCTGGGGGCCTGGATATTCTTTGCCCCTCTAAGAAACTGTTTGGAACAAAGGGATGCGAAACAATGTGGTCACAATCATAGTGAGCCGAAATTGCTGCAGCATGAATTCATTACAGAGAAGGACAAACCTTTGTCCAATAACTCAGTAAGGCATTGAAGACAAGACTCAAATTAGGGCCTGTGAAACCCAAAATTCCTTTGCTGTACTCCAAAATAAAAATCTCTTCCATTTTTCTTGCGTACACTTTCCTTGTACCTAGGTCTCTAGCTTCCATAATCACATTTAAACTTGTTGAGGAAGTTGAGACTCACAAAGCCCAAATACAGAACATGCCAGGCTGTTAGATGTAGAAGAGAGCGAAGCTTGACATTGAGCAGATGACCATCCTGCTGAGCAACAGATGAGGAATCAGGAGGCAAAGGCCATGGAGGCTTCCTTTTCTTTACCAGACCTCGAGGGAGTGGGTACCTGGTGTTGCCGAGGCTGAATCTGAGCTATCAAAATCATCCTGGCCTGTCTTAGTCCACCTTAATAGGCACCTTGGAAGAAGAGGAGGAGGAAAGGCACACATGAAGGTTTTTCCCAAACTGAAAGACAGAGATCCACTTTCCAAGCTGTGTGACAAACCCCTTTGTGCACACTGTGGCAGCTGGTGGTTTAGGCGGAGAAGCTAACAGATCTATGTCTGGAGTTCCCATGACACTGTCAATTTTTAAAATACATGAAGATCCAGTTTCCACCGTGGGGACCTATGATTTGTCCAAACACATCTGCTAAGTGGAGTTCTGTGTTCCGGCAGAAACCTTGCCTGAAGAGTTAGTTGCAAGCTAGCGCAGTCTCCACAAAAATCATTGCTTGCCTGTATAGAGGATAAGAATGTGTTCCCCCTTGTTTGTTGATGTACCACATGACAAAGTTGTGTTGTCTGTTAGAATCAACACCTGCCCTGGAAGAAGTAACTCCTTGAAAGCCATTAATGCAACCTGGACTGCTAACATCTCCTTCATGTTGATGGCGTAGATGCTGTAGTCTGGCAGGCCACTTGTCTTGTATCCACTTTCCATTTAGATGAGCTTCTCCCCAAGCAATGTCCTGAGGCATCTGTCGCTAAATCTGATTCTCTGGCCGTGGGTCACAGAGAGTCCCTTTGTTTAGGGACATTCCTGGAGAGCCCACCACAGAAATTCTTTTGGAAGGTACATTTTAATGACAGTGTCCAAATTTGGCAGTACAGTCCATACATTTTGAGATACCATTGTAGCTTCTCATATGCAGTTTGGCATTGGGAAGCACCAGAATACAAGATATGAACCCTAATGCTTTGAAGGACTGTCCTTGCAGTCAGCAATGACTGATGAGATAGTTGATGGAAGCAAAGTGATAGGAGCCCTGTTTGTCCTAAGCTAAAGGCCATCTGGCTGCTGTATCTGGGGTCTCACACCCAGAAAGCACATGTCTTGAGAGGGTACTAGACTGACTTTATTTCGTTCACAGACAATTCTAGGCATCTTAGAAGCACTGCTATGACATGTTCCAGATGCTGTAGAAGGTCTTCCTTTCTTTGAGCCAGAATCAGGCAGTCGCCCAAGCAAGGATAGATTTGAATTCCTTTGAAGCCTGAAGTAAGCTATCACTGGAGCCAGAACCTTTGTGAATACTTCCACAGATAGCTTTCAAAGGGCAATGCAGAGAACTGATAATGAGAATTTCCAGCTCGAACCGCAGATACTTCCTGTAACTTAGCCTTATGTAGGCACATGAAGGTAAGCTTCCTTTGAGATCTAAAGTTACTCATCCAGTGACCTTTGCCCAGCAGAGGTAAAAGCTGTTGTAACGCCAACATCTTTAACTTGGGAATGTCCAGAAAAGTGTTGAGGAGAGATAACCAAACAATCAATGCGGTTCCCCTCTTGGTACTAGGAACAGGCGAGAATAAAAATCCTAGGCCCCTCTCTGATACAGGACTGGCTGAATGGCCCCTATCTGGAGTAACTGAGGAACTTGCTTGTGAGCCTCTTTTCTTTGTGGAGGAGGAACGCCTGGGTGCCTTTGAAAGGGCATTGTATGGAAATAAAATCTGTAACCGTGGTGAATGATATCCAACACCCATTTGTCTTGGAGTAATTAAATCCCCAATTTTCTTTGAAAAGAGACAGTCTTCCTTCCTAAAGGAGCTGCCAGACGGAATCTACTGGCAGCTGAAAAGACAGGTCATTGGGTCTGTTTTACGAAAGGACTGACCCTGCCCTCACCAGAAGTCTGAGCAGGTGAACTCCCTGTTCTAGGCCTAAAGCATCCTTGAGCCCTGCTCCCTACCTTACTGTCTAGACCTACCCCTAGACTGGGGAATCATAAGCAGGATATGTCCACCCCTTAGCAGGCCAATTTCTACTAAACTCAAGGGCTGCACCTGCAAAATTCTTTTAACAGTTTGCATAGACTTAGCTTTGTCCCTCCATTTTCTTTAAAACTGCTTCCACAGGCGATCCAAAACAAATACATCAGGACTGTAAAGGAGAGCATCCAAAATCCTTTGTCTTAACATGCTCAGCTAAATTCTGATCCTTCAACCAGGCATGCCTCATGGAAGAACAGAACTAGTAGCAGCCACCCTCGAGGAGGCCTGTACAGCATCAAAACCACATTGCAAAGAATGCTTACCCACTATTCTGTGACACACATGAACCAAATCCAGCAACTCTTACACTCAATACCTTCCTACCAAAGCATCCACCTTAGATTTCAATTGTGTGGAGATAATTCTGACATTTTTAGCATGAAACTGACAATTCAATGCCTCATGGCTGGAGTGAAGTAGTATATTATCTTTCCCTCACTCCATCCAAAGCCTCTTTGGCTCTCTTTATCAGTGGGAACAGGATTTTAACCACAGAAGCACACCTGGCCCTTGAGAAATAGTTTCTGGGTCCCACTTCTAGACTCTTAAACAAATACTTATGAGCTTCAAGCACCCTATAATACCTATCAGCTTAACAGGAGCAGGAGGCAAAAGAGTCAGGGTTCAGGCTCTGCAAAACATCTTCCAATACATTCAACACAGGAGGAATAGCTAAGGGCCCATGCTGGGGTAAAACAAGAATTCCCTAAGCCTTTTCCTGAATCAGAATAACTCTGGCCTCCCATTTAAAGTGCTCCCTCATGGAATGCAGAGTCTCTTGAAAATGAGAAATCCTCTCAGGAGGAGAAGCTGTAGGAGTGGAATCATCCACATCAGAATCAGGAATAAGTAGGATACTCCCAAGTCTTCCAGAAGACCAGCTTCTGAACACTGTTCAAAACTATCAAACTGGTTCCACCCTAGGCCTCTTATCAGGCATAGAACCCTCTAATCATAGTAATCAAATCTTTCTGCCATTTTAAGCATATGTTTCTAGGTACAGAACCCGAAATGCTAGGAGAAGCCCCCCACTGAAGCTGAATCCAGGCCTACCCTCTCAAAGAAGTTTTTGGCAACATAAGGAGAGGCTCTAACCACCTTGGGAAGAGAGGAAAGAACAGCCACCCGAGAAGCCCTCAGCCTGGCCTACCTCCCAGAAGGCAATATCCTGTAACAGTAGAGTTTCTGCCTGACTCCATGGAAACTCCTGGCAAAAACCTCTGGCTCCACTGAGTTCTTCTAAAGAACCGACGTCCGGGACTGCCGTTCATCAACCTAGGCTTCGGCTTTGTTTGTCCTTTGGCGCCTTTGGATCTAGCGAAGGCCGGAGCATCCGACGTATTTTATAATTGCAACGCTTCCCAAACAATTAACCTGGCACCAGTCTAACCTCCCATTGTGCGTTTGTTAAACCCAGCACAAGAGCGCAACCAACAACGCCGTGCTCAGCCCTAAACAAGGCATACACAAGGATGGTAGGAATCCCTCAGGGGCCTTCAGAAATAACGAGTCAGAGTTCAACCTGGATGCCCAAGGCAACTCCGAGAATGTGCTACTGCCCTGTTCCACAGCAACCTACATTACAGGTACAGCCTGTGGCTTGGATGACTGCCTTGAGTGACTCTCTAGACTGGTAATGGTTTCAGGAGACACTTCTGGCTCTGGAGGTGCAGCTGAGGCTCCTGACCTGTGTTTCCTGGTCTTCTGCTTTGCCAATGACTTAAATTCTGAGGTCACGGGACCTTCCATCCTTTTGGTGAGGCATTTTTGTCACTGGTTTTCTAGGTATATGGAAAGCGAATTAAGCCTACTTCATAAGGTTTTCGGGACAAACTGGAAGACAAGGCAGGCCTTGTGGTTGTGGGAAGGCCCAAGACAGAAAAGGCACTACTGATGGCTGCCCTTATGTGGACTCATATCCACAATCACATTTGACATTCTTGGATGACATTAAAACTTAAGATACTATCAAAAGAAAAGGATTCTGCAACGGGGCACTTTATCTGAGCTGAAGTTTCCTTGGTGGTCAGACCATACCATACAGGAAGAGCATTCTATCTGGCGTCAGTAGTTCTGAAGATGGTGCATACATCACTTTTATAGCCTATGTCCGATAGACTACATGCGATGTACCATGCACCATAGGCACTAAACTTTTGTATACTAGCCGTCTGGTCTCTTGGCAAGCAATCTCGATGTAAAGAATACTGCAACAGAAGAATAGGACATATACAGTTCAAAACAAATAGGCGAGTGTTTTCTATCATAGCAAGATCTTAAATGACCCTAGAATAAGAGGACCCATAGTGTGGCCAGGTTCTCTCCAAAAGGGAAGTGCCCGGGTGATATGCATAGCTGAAGGCACCAAGCCCAAATGTGGCTATGAAGTGTACCTTCTTGCTAGTTTAGGTGTCCCACCAAAACTACGCACTGCCACTTGTATAAAACGTTGGGTATGGGCTTTGGAAATGTTGACTGACTCACCCAGCTGCAGGAATGTCAGCCTTATGCTATGAAGACAGTCTCACGTAAGGTCACCCAAGTGGGACACACTGCATCAGTCTTTTGAGCAGCAGCAGCAGACAGGTATTTCACACTTGCAAGTCAATGAAGACTGGTTCCAAGACGTACTGTTGTGCTCAGACATTAATCCAAGTTGGGAGGGAATGAAGACAACTATGAAAGGTATGAGCAATAAGTGTCCACCTGTTTAAAGCTGGCATCACCTCACAAGGCACAGGAAGAAACCTAGGAATCCTAAGCTTTGTCCATCTCAGAAAGTACCCAATGCATAATTCATTCTAGGACACCTGAGTGGCAGCACCCCTCCTTGACTCAAGGGATTTATATCACACCAGTGGTCACTGAAGCACAAGCAGGTAGATGGACTGGATGGGGCTCAAGTGTACACCATTAGTAGTGTGCAGCCAAGACAATGGGTGAGGCAATGGCATAAAATTACTTTCATGAGAACTTCCACAACTATAGCTCTGGTCCCATCAAAAGTCAAACACCAGATACTTTGCACCTGGGTCATATGGCGTGACATGCAGGTTTCACCCTGCCCTAGGTCTTTACAGTCCAAATGGTTGTGAAAGAGGCCCTGGCCTCAAGTTATCACCCATCTAGTACTACACAATATAAGGAGATGTTCAATGTTATCAGGCTGCATGGACAAAACTAAACAAAATGGGAGGAATTCATGACACCAGCTTGAATGCCAGAAGACTAGATGTCAGACTGGAATCGAATGAACAGATCAAATGCAAATTTATCACTACAGGTTTTACAGAAGTTTCCACTTGGTCCGAACTCAAAATACCTCAAAAGTTGCCCACTAACACTTAATGCAATACAGCAGCATAAAATAAAGGCCTTTTCCAACTGTGCAAGCCCTTCTGTAGACCCCCAGAAACAGTCTCACATCAGGGAAGAGGCACTCAAACAACCATGGTAGTCTTGAAAAAGTACCTGCTTTACTGTAATGCAAGCAATAGATTGATTTAAGTGTTTTCACAGTGTGGAGACATGAGACGCCCCCACCTCAAACTCTCACCAAAGGGTCACAACCTTAGGTGAGCAAATGTAACCGTTCAGCACAGGCACCAATGTATTTTCTTCTACTGCAACGCTGTGCAATCTCACAGCAAATCATAAAGAAGTTTAGGTATACCAGTAAGGGTGTGGATGGGGAACAGACTTCAAACTGTGGTGCAGATGCTTGCCCTACAGCAAATAAACCTTCATAATGTGAACTCACTGGACACGGTTTAATCATTTGGTTTTAGTCTAAACAGCAGTCTTCTGATATTTAGGTCATCAAGAACACAGCAGAGGAGAGAAAGCACAGTGAACACACACCAGGATGCACCTACAAGGCAGGAAGCAAGGAATATAACTCTTCCAAGCCTGAAGTCTCACAGAAACAGAGGAATGGAAAAAGCACAGTTGTGTCCCACTCAGTTTTAGATGCTAGAGTAGATCAATGTTGCAGTACTGATTCTTGGGTCTTCCTGCCATTGCAGAAGCCCTTAACCAGCCCAGTTTCCACAGTCTTTACATTATCTCTAGTCGATGGATGCCTGATGAGACATCAGGGTTTATGAAAGACATCAGGGTTTAAGAAAGGCATCCGTCGGTGCCATCATCAGGTCTTTCTAAGCAGTGAACAAGCGGTATGACAATAGCACTAAATCCCCAGTTGTCTGAATTTAAGTGAGGAGGAGAAAAAAAATCATAGGAAGCAAGAGGGGATGATGAATATTAGGGGTGGAGGGTGGCAGTATGTTCTGCAACACTGATCTACTCTAACATCTATAACTACGCAAAATGGGAAAACTGTACTTGGTTCTTTGTAATCAATATTGCAGTACTGATTCATGGGGACACTCCCAAAGGAAAAAAGATTTTGTAGGATCGCAGTAGTGAAAACTTGCTTTAGCCCTGGAGACAAAGCCTAGGTTATTGTATTGTAAAACTGTGCACTACTTTTCCTATGCCTGCTTCTAGGACGGCATGGGTAGGGACTGAGTAAAGCAATGCTAGTTGCCTCATGCCTGGTGGAGGGAGCTTTTCAGCAAGTAAATCTTTTCCATGGTGGGAGTACCAGAACTTAATGCAGTTTACTATCCATTCTGAAATGGTGTTGGGAGATGTCTGCCCCGTTTACCATCTGAAAAAAGCCTACAGTAATTGCTTTGTTCTACTATTTTTTTTGCCCCGTCTAGATAGTACCTGTGGTCTGCACACAGGGAGTGGAGGATTTTCTCTGGATTTGGGAGGATGACTTATAGGTGGACAGCCTGGTTTACAGAAAGTTCAGATACCACCTTAGGCATAAAGGATGGGTTTTGTTCTGAAGGTTACCCAATCCCTGGGAAAAACAGTAAAGTTCTTTACACATGAGGTCTTGTAGCTCAAACTCCAACTAATGTGATCAGTATTAGAAAAGTGGTCTTCCATGTCAGAAACTTTTGAGAGGCAATGGCAGCAGGTTCAAAGAGGGAGGAGAGCAAGGTTAGTTTTTCTAACTATTAAGATCCAATGCAGGAATAAGGTTCCTTCTGGGTAGTCTCAAGGGAATCCCCCCTTTTAGACAGTTTCATGTGGGGTGTGAAGACAGGTGGAGCACTGCACAGGCAAGCCAATATAGCAGATGCATGTATTTTAATGCTGGAATAGCAAAGTCCTTGTCTAAAGAGGTCTGATGGCTACTGCAAGACTGAGCTAATGTCTGCCAAAGGGGACTGGCGTTTTTGCTGTGATAACAGGTGGAAAATATCTTTTCCATTTTGCCAAGTATGATTTCCTGGTACTGGGTTTTTCTTGCTTCCCTTAGAATAGGGAGCACACCCTTCGGATAGGATGCATTTCTTGGTGTCAAAACCCAACCCTCCAGGCTATTAACCTGCGGGTGACTAGGTGGGCATGAAGATAGATTCCTTGGATTGGGTGAGGAGATTACTTCCTGTGGTAGGGTGTGGGATCACTTCCTGCTAAGTGCCAGGAGGTGGAACAAGTGTCATGGTCAGAAGTGGGCCACTGGAATCATGCTGGATCTGTCCACCCTGACTTTTGTCCTTAACCCCCCCGGGATCAGGTGGTAAGGTAAGGAATGACAGAGGAACAAGTTTTTACATGTGAAAGAGGAAGCATCTATTTTCCAAGTTCCTTCTGTTAAGTTCTGGAGCAGAAAGTCTTTAGTTTGTCATGGTAAGAAAACAGTTCTATTAAGGGGACCCAAGCAGTCAACACACCTCACACTATAGTGAACAGATAGTAAGGAAAGTACAGTTTTGTACCTACCATAAATGTAGATGTCCGAACAGGATAGCATCTGCAGTCATAACAAATGGGTTGTCCTGTCGTCAGGCAGCCCTTCGGTCGGCCGGATTCCAAAGTCTGGGTCCGGCTTCGGCTGATGTCGCACTTCACCCAACGTCATCTCTGCTGGTCTTCGGGTATAAAGGCATCAGCTGACGCCATTTTCCTCAGTGTTTCTTGCCCCAGATGCCAGTTGCCCTCTTGGAAAGCAAAATTTTGGATAAATGCCAATGTTTCCAAAAAAGTAGAAGGCAAACAAAAAATAAGCATGTATGTACATATATACAAACAAATACACCATAAGAGACTCCCCCCAGCTAGCTATTAGGAGGGTAAATACCCTAGGAGTACCACAGAGGGGAAGGAGGGTGGGTAATCCTGACTGCAGATGCTATCCTGTTCGGACATCTACATTTATGGTAGGTACAAAACTGTACTATGTCCTTCAAGGATGCATCTGCAGTCATAACAAATGGGTAGAATACCATAGCCAAACTAGGGGTGGAGGAAGAAGAATTATGGTGTAGTTAGGATCCCTTGCAGTACGGCAGTGGCAAACCCTGCTCGGGATCTAGAGTATAGAGGTAAATTATAATGCTTGGCAAATGTATGCACGGAGGTCCAAGTAGCCGCCTCAATAATGTCCTTGGTTGCCACTCCTCGTAAGAAAGCTGTGGTAGTGGCTGTAGCCCTTGCAGAATGAGGTCTTATGTTCTGTGGAATTGGTTTTTCATGGTAGGAGTAACAGAATCTTATGCAATTTCCTATCCATTTGGAGATTGTCTGTTTGGAAATTGCTTTTCCTTCCCTTCCTGTTGCATAGGCTACTAAAAGCTGGTCAGTTTTCTGTCACCTTTGGTTCTGTCCAGGTAGTAGCGTAACTGTCTATGTACATCCAAGGTATGCAGCAGTCTTTCCCCCCCTGTTCTGTGGATTGGGAAAGAAGGTAGGTAGGTGGATTGCCTGGTTTAAAGACACTCTGGATACCACCTTAGGCATAAATGTAGGATTAGTTCTCATGGACACCCTATCTTGATGGAAGATTAGGAAGGGTTGTACTGCCATTAAGGCCTGTAGTTCCGAAACCCTCCTTGCTGAAGTAATTGCCAGTAGGAAAGCAGTTTTCCATGATAGGTGTTGAAGATCTGCTGTTGCTGCTGGTTCAAATGGAGGGAGTGTCAATTTTTCTAGTACAAAGTTCAAGTCCCATGCTGGTAATGGTGGTTTCCTAAGAGGTTTTACATTCTTGATCTCTCTGAGGAACTGCCTGAGTAGAGGATGCGAAAAGACAGGTGGTTCGAAGCTGTATTCTGCTGAAATAGCTGATGCATGTATCTTGATGGAGGAATAGGACAGGCCTGTATGTAGAAGCTCTGCCAAGTACTCCAGGATGTTAGCAATATCTATGTTAGACACATCTTTTCCTCTTTCAGTACTCCAAATGACAAACCTTTTCCATTTTCCTGCATAGTTCCTTCTTGTTGAAGGTCTGCGGGCTTCAAGGATAATGTCTAACCCTTTGGGAAAGGTCTAGGTTAGTTGCTGCTATGTGATGTTCCAGGCAGTCAGTTGCAAGGTTTTTAGGTTTGGGTGCATGATGTTGTAGTTCTGAGTTATCAAAGGCATCAGGGGTATTGACCACATTCTCCCCTGAGACATGCTCCTCAGCAATGGATACCAGTGTTGTCTTGGCCAATTGGACTATCAGGATTATCCTTGGACGTTCCTCTGATTTTCAGTAGTACCTTGTGCATCAAAGGAAGAGGTGGAAATGCATATGCTGTCAGGCCTTTCCAACTGAAGGATAGAGAGTCCACCTTCCATGCAAGTGGGTGGTATGTCCTTGTGCAGAATTTTTTGAGCTGGTGATTGAGTGGGGATGCGAATAGGTCTATTTGTGGCATACCCATTTCTTTGTGATGGCCTTGAAGATGTCCGGTGTAGCATCCATTCGTGAGCATCCGAGGTGGTTCTGCTTAACATGTCTGCTAGGGTGTTTTCTTTTCCGGGCACAAATATTGCCTGTAACTGGATGTTGTAGCTCAGAGCCATATTCCAAAGGTCCAGAGTCATTCTGCATAGGGGGTATGAATGAGTGCCTCCCTGTTTGTTGATGTACCACATGACTGTGGTGTTGTCTGTCCTTATCATTAAATGGCCTTCTTTGAGGAATGGTCTGAATTTCTGGATTGCTAGTTTTACTGCCAGCATTTCTTTTTGGTTTATGTGCAGGTGCAGCTGGTCTGGAGTCCACAATCATTGTATGCATTTGTCCAACATGTGCACCCCCCAGCCTAGGTCTGAGGCGTCCGTTGTGATGGTTTGGCTTGCTTGAAAGTTGTGGAAGGGTAAGCCTGGGTTTGACTGGCATGCTTGAGCCCACCATAGGAACTCCTGTTTCAGGCATGGGATTAGTGGGATTTCGGTTTCTAAGCTGTGCCTGTGTTGAGACCATAAATTCTTTAGGTACCACTGTAGCTTTCTCATATGCAGTCTGGCATGTGGGACCAAGATTATGCATGATGCCATGAAGCCCAAGGCCTGCAGTACTTTTCTTGCTGTTAGTTTGTTCTGCTTTGTTAATGCCAAGAAGTAAAGAGGAGTTGTTTTGTTTTTCTGCAGTTAGGAATGCCATTTGTTTTACTGTGTCCAATTCCGCACCCAAGAATGTTCTTGTTTGGGATGGTATCAGTCTTGACTTTTGTAAATTGACTGTGTATCCCAGGGCTTGTAGTAAGCAAATGACTCTTTGTAAATCTGTTGTCAGCTTGCTTTTGTTGTCCGCTTGTAACAGGCAGTCGTCCAGGTATGGATAAATTTGGATTCCCTGTAGCCTGCAGTGAGCGATTACTGATGCCAGGCATTTTGTGAATACTCTGGGCAGTAGATAAGCCAAAGGGCAATGCTGAGAATTGATAATGCTCTGATCCTGCAAGAAATCTGAGGTATCTTCTGCAATTTGGTCGTATGGGGACGTGCAGGTATGCCTCCTTGAGATCTAGAGTTACCAGCCAACACTCCTTGCCCAGCATGGGAAGAAGTTGCTGTAGGGTCAGCATTTTGAATTTTGGGACAATGATGAATGTGTTTAAGGCGGACAGGTCGAGAATAGGTCTCAACTTTTCTCTTTTCTTGGTACTAGGAAGAGTCTGGAGTAGAATCCTTTGCCCTGTTCTGTTATTGGTACTCTTTCCACAGCTCTCATCTTTGTTAACTGCGCTATCTGCTTTAGAGCTTCTGTCTTTTGATTTGGAGGTAGGTTTGGCATTTCTCTTTTTACTGGTAAGGTGTGGAAGTGGAACCTGTAGCCTTGGTCTATGGTTTGCAAAATCCACTTGTCTTTTGTGATATAGTGCCAATTTTTCGAAAATAAGGCTAACTTTCCGCCTAAAGGTGCTGCTATTTGCTCCCTGGTAGGCGGTGTCAGAGCCAAGTCACTGTGATTGTCCTGTTGCAGTGGCAGTGGTTGTGTCTGTGCCTCGGTTATTGCCTTGCCACTGTCGTCCTCTGTAGGCACCTCCTCTGGATTGATTTCTGCCTCTAGAGCGTCTATTCCTGCCTCTTTGAGATTTTGAGGAGTCTGGAAAGGACCAATTTTTGGCAGGCCAGTTCCTGCTAAACCTTGGGGCTGAACCTGTAAGAAATCCTTAACTGTTTGTACAGATTTTGCCTTCTCTTCCATTTTCTTCATTACTTGCTGAGCAGGTGTACCAAATAGACTGGCCTTATCCATAGGAGCATCTAACAGCTTTGCTTTAACATGATCCGCAAGACCTGTTCTTTCAACCATGCATGCCTTCTTATCACT
Organism: Protopterus annectens; assembly: GCF_019279795.1. NCBI lineage: Eukaryota > Metazoa > Chordata > Ceratodontiformes > Protopteridae > Protopterus > Protopterus annectens. The sequence goes on along the minus strand of NC_056735.1, from coordinate 1,393,073,398 downwards.
GTGCCAGTCAAGGCTGATCTAAATGAAGCCTCCAGTGCATCATAGCCACATTTTAAAGAATGGTTACTAACCTGCTGAATGTTATTCACCATTTCTAAAACATATTTCTTATCTAAGGAGTCATCAGAGGACAGCTTCTTAGTTAACTGATCAAGCATAAACTCTTGGTATTGGATCATATGAAACTGACAGTTTAAAGCTCTAGCTGAGAGAGTAGCAGAGGTGTAAACTTTTTCCCCATCTCTAAGGACCTGGATTCCCTTTCAGAAGGAATAGGGTTTTGCTGAGGTCGAGGCTACTGCCTTAGGCCCCTGGGATATAGTCTCAGGATCTGCAAGTGGGGCCTTGTATGGGTGGTGATGAGTGTCTGGCACCCTGTAAAATCTATCTGGTTTGGCAGGGGCTGGAGGTAAAGTATCAGGAACCGTGCAAACATCATTAAATGCATCATCCACAACAGGCAGTACTGGAGGTATAGCTAAGGGCCTACGTTGTGGTAAGTGCAGAAATGTCCTAAGCCTTTTTCTTGAATCTGAGAAATCTTGTCCCTGCCATTGGAATTGTTCTCTCATGGCATGTAAGGTTTCCCCAAAGGAAAATTCCTCTGGTGGAGAGGCAGATGGAATGGATTCTTCAGCATCGGAATCTTCATAAGTAGAAAAAGGAGCCTCTGGCTGATCTGTAATGTCTGAGTCATCCGAAGAATCATCAGAGGACACTGGCTCGGGGGGCTCTGCTCTAGGTCTCTTTTCTGGGGGCTGAGAGGCCCTGTCCGGGTGAGATTGGGATCCCCTAATTAAGGATATTAAATCCTCTGCCAGAATAAGCATTTGTGAACTAGAAGTGGGCCTGTGTGAGGGGGGCTTAACAGGCACTGATTTAACAGATTTGGCTGCTTTAGCCCTGGCAAAGGCCTTAATAGACATGGCTGCAGGAGGCCTAGCAGCACCACGTGCTGGGGTAGAGACATCCAAAGGGATGGTGTCTGATAAATCACTAGGAACCACAGTAGTAGGCAAAACTTATGAGGCCGATTCAACTAAGGTAGCAGGAGCCTCAGTAGTAGTCATGGATTCGGCTGAAGATTGACCGGTTTTCTCGGTTTCGGCCGAAACCAAGACACTCGCGTTTGCTTAACTGTGGTTTCGGCGAAACCCGGACCGCGAGTGTCGGTCTTTTCTTTGCGTTTAACAATTTGGGTAGTCGGAGGATCCGGCGGCATAATGTACGCAAAATCTGAGCCGAAAAACTGTTCAGCAAACTCCGACCGGCGCCTAAGCGTTCGTCGGTTGAAGGAAGCACAGGCGAACAGGCTGCTACGTCGTGGTCTGGGCCTAAGCAAGGCAGGCAGTAGAGTGGAAATCTTTATGAGGTATTTGTTTCCCACAAGTTAAACAGTTATTGACTTTTTCTGACATCGGCTGAGGCAAGAAAGAGTCTAGCGGGTACTTAGCTTTTAGAAGTCTTGGTAGTATTCGGTAGTAGTAATCTCTGGATCTGACCGACCGGCACTTGCGAATAGCTTCTGCTTGGCGCGCGGCAAGAAAGACTGAGGAAAATGGCGTCGGCTGATGCCTTTATACCCGAAGACCAGCAGAGATGACGTCGGGTGAAGTGCGACATCAGCCAAAGCCGGACCCAGACTTTGGAATCCGGCCGACCGAAGGGCTGCCTGACGACAGGACAACCCATTTGTTATGACTGCAGATGCATCCTTGAAGGACATCTGTGTTATTTATAAAGTAAACAACTTTATTCTGCCATAACAGCATACCAGTTTTTGCTTAACCAGCCTTTATCAGTGCTTCATCTGAAATGTCCCACTATGGTACTTAACCTGACTGGAAGAAAGCTCTCTGGGAAAAAATGAGCCGACCTGACTGAGTGCACTGAATGTACAAAAGTGCAATGTACTGCACAGCTAGGAAAAACCTGAGGATTGCACCGACATATGGCCCTTCTTATACCCAGACATCCAGATGTCAGATATCAGTTGGCTACGGATGATGTAAAGACTCTGGAAATAAGACCAATCTTCTGCATGACAAGAAGGGAAGGCCCAATAATCAAGATCCAGGAACATCTCAAACTACTCTGGGTGATGTCCCAACCCTTGAAGAATACAAAACGGTAGACTTCCTTTCTGGGATGCAATGGCTCCAGCCAAGACTCCAGAAAAAATCTTTGCTGAAACCCCTGCACACCTACAGGGCATCAAGAGAAAGCATTCCACTGGTTATGATAGAAGTCATTCACAGCCACTCTTGAATTCAAGAACTTCTGCTAAAAAAAAAAAAAAGCAGCAAAGGACGTGTGAACATGAACTTTAGGGGTGGCCTAATTGTTAAGGTGTTTGCCTTACAAACACAAAGTGCAGGGTTTGAGTCTCACAAGGGATAACTGGCTAGGCTTAAAAAATGTCTCCCAAGGGCAGTTAGCCTAGTACTAACCTATGAACTGGCAAAAACAGGGCTTGGACCTGAACTGTGCAAGCAAAACAGACGCACAAAAGTGCACTTTCGATAACGTACATATCAGCAATGCAGGCTTCCATTACTAAACACAGGAACTTCGAGAAAAAAATGACTGGTTGAGAGAATCTTCTGGAGGGGATTCACTTTCACTCCAAAAAGCAGTCTAGGATTGTCTGTATCGGTGAGCAGTATGTTTAACCCTTGTGTATGTTTAGGCCTTCTAACAACCTCTAGAGACCACTACACAGACTCCACTTAAAGGCTTTTATACAGATATTTGAAGTCATCCTGTACTCTAGTGGATACCCATTTTTTTGGGTAAGGGGTGGCCAGTAAACTATCTCTGCTTTTAAGGATGTTGTGTCAGATACCCTTAAATCCTGGAAGAAGGGTTAGAAAAAAGCAAGCAATTTGGATTCCTGAATGCCTACACATTCTATGTAATTATTTTCTGCAGCAGAGCTTCCATCCCAAAATGCTTCATTGTTTAATGCATCAAAGATATCCTCAAATGGAGAGCCCAAACAGTGGCCAGTTATATTGCACCCCGTAAGAGAAGTTCTAAGCAAAGTTCTTCATTCGGCTAGGACTTTTTTTTTTGTAGACCCACAGGACTTGCCCAATGGACAACTTTCCTGAACCCAAATAACCCCATTTGATCCTAAAACATGACAGCCTTCTCTACCCCACTAGTTCCATAAAGGATCAGGTGTTGGGGAGCAAAGCTTAAGATTTATCCTTTTCCTTAACTCCAAGTTTGTATCCCTACTTGTGCATATGGCTAGGCATCTTACGATCGCCATGACCGCTTGCCTAGTATAAAGGAGTAGAAAACAGAAATCCAAATAAGTAAAGGAGGTAGTAAATGACCATTGCTGCCTTGGAATTTGACCAAGGTCAATTATACTCAAACAGGCTCCATAATGAACAGCTACACAACTCTTATCTTCTCATGAATTTACTCGCTTCACTTTGAGTCTATCGCCCAGTGCTAGGTTATCCACAGTAACCAACTTCTCTGAATCATCCCTTTCTTATGCACCATTTCGTGGAAAGGCTAGCAGTAACATCTCAGAGCTAGTCACTCCCACACGTTTCTGTTTTACAATGTTTTACTGCCACCAGTCAGAGCAGTTCTGTGCACCTGCACTGCAAATTACTATGATGTTCTTAATGAATCAACTTAATCCATATGAAATGTACAGAAGTGACTGCACAGAGAAATAAGATGTTTTAAAGGGAGAGGTGGTGTTAAAATCTGACCAGCTAGTCAGTTCTTGTTAACATCTCAAGAATGACTAGACTGTCTCCAACCACTTAAAAGTATTGAGTGTTAACAAGCAAAGCAAAATGAAAATTAACTCACTGATGTACAGGAGCAGTCTTTAGTCTTTATCAAACTGATCTGACATGGTTCTTAGAATTCTCTAAAAGAGGGTCACTCCACCTGACCCCTAGAGGAAGCCCTGGGAAGAGTCAACACTGGAAGATGCACAATTAAGAGCCAAAATCTCCTACCTTCCTGCACCAGATTGGTATTTTTGCTTATTTCCTTGTCAACCAACAAATTTAAACAGAAAACAGGTGATGCAGTAAGGGAAAGAAAAAGCTTAGGTTAGGCTTTGCCAGCGTAATTATCTCTCACAATGGGAAAATGGTTATTTATATTTGGATGAAGCTTTACAGTACAAACATCTACACTTTCACACTTTACAGCTTTGGTGCATTTTCAGTAAAGATGAGATCTGACAGATTTTACACATTTTTACTACCTCATTGTAGTAAACAAAATTAATCAGCAAACAATTATTAAATTATTTTTATTAATTATTATTAAAATAAAAAAAATAGTAAACAATTAAAAGAGCGCATTACTGAACATAAATCGGAAATTAGGAGGTGTTGTGATAAAAATGAGCTGTATAAACATATATTTGCTTGTGGTAGTGAACATAGGTTTGTGTTTAGGGCTATTGATGCTATCTACCCTACACTTAGAGGTGGTGATAGTAATAACCACTTGGAAACTAAGGAATATGAATTGATTCTTAGGCTTGCCTCTGACTCCCCTCCAGGTTTAAATAATATGGTTAGCCTCAAACCTATATTGGTTAGACTACAGCATACTAAACTATGATATATTTTTATATCTTCTAAAATGTTTTTTCAATGTGCTTCTAAAGTGTGTTCTAATATGTATTTTAGTATATTATATATTGCTTTATATATGTATTTTTTGTATTTACTATACCATTATGTCATATTTGTGATTTTAATGGTTTTGTCACATGATTTCTTGGGATGTTGGTCATGTGACTGTCGACCTGTATTTAAACTGCGAGATTTTGTATTTTATGTATTAGTATTGAAGGGTTTTACCCGAAAGCTTTGCTTTTTATAAAGTGGTTTTCTCAACCAAGTGTTTGTTCCACAGAGTCATGGCCAGTCTGCAAAGGGGGTAGGAATGTGAGCCTCCCTGCTTGTTTATGTACCACATAACTGTGGTGTTGTCTGTTCTTATCAGTATTTGTCCTGGTTGTAGAAGATCCCTGAAAGCCAAGAGGGCATTCTGTACAGCTAACATTTATTTTAAGTTGATATGTAGGTGATTCTGATCCTCTGTCCAAAAACCTTGCAGACCCTTTCCCTGCAAGTGGGCTCCCCATGCGTAATCCGAGGCGTCCGTGGTTAACACTTGGCTGGCTGGAGGTAGACTGAAGGCTTTGCCTTTGTTGTGAAGACATGCCATGGTCCACCAATGGAATTCCTTTTGTAGGCAAGGCAAGACAGCAATCTGTGTCTAGACTGTGGCAATGCTGTGACCATACACTTTTTAGGTACCATTGTATTTTTCTCATGTGTAGTCTTGCATTTGGTATGAGAAGGAAGCAGGAGGCCATGTAACCCAAAGCCTGCAGGAATTTCCTTGCAGTAAGCAGAGTTATGGAGGCCAAGGTTTTGAAAGTGGAAGCCAGCTGTAGTTGTGTTTCAGATGTCAAGAATGCCATCTGGGTTGCTGTGTTTAACACCCAGAAAAGTTATCTGTTGTGTGGGGGTGAAATTTGACTATGTTCACAGTAAATCCCAGAAACTTAAGATTTTGAACAAATTGCAGGTGCTGGAGTAAAACATCCTTGCTGTCTGCTTGAATAAGGCAGTCGTCCAGTTAAGGGTAAATTTGAATACCCTTGAGTCTGCAATAAGCTACTACTGGTGCCAGGCACTTGAAGACCCTGGGCACAGTAGACAAGCCAAACGGCAGCGCAGAGAATTGGTAATATTTCGAGCCAGCCTTGAACCGGAGGGTATTTTCTGCACTCATGTCTGATAGGGATGTGTAGGTAAGCCTCCTTTAAATCCAATGTCACCATCCATGCATTTTTGCTCAACATTGGCAGGAGCTGCTGAAGAGTAAGCATTTTGAACTTTGGTATTTCCAGGAAAATATTTAAAACTGACAGATCCAGGATGGGTCTCCATGAGTTTTGCTTTCTGAGAACTAGAAAGAGCCTTGAGTAAAAGCCTTGCCCAGTCTCTGATTGTGGAACCAGTTCTATGGCCCTCAGCCATGAGGGATCCCACCTGGTTTAATGCCTCGGACCATTGGTGTTTTGGTAGGTCTGGCCATCCGTGTGGTCTTGGCAAGGTATGAAAGTGGAATCTGTAACCTCTTGAAACTACATAAAGTCCAATTTTGTTGAAAAAGGGAGAGTTTTCCTCCTAGAGGGGCATCCAGGAGAGAAGTTCCTGGAGCCATGCAGGGGGGAGTCATTGAGCCTGTTTTCTGTAAGACTGAGGTCTGTCCTCTCCACCCCTGGAGGTGGAAGCATTCCATTGTCTAGGTCTGTAAGAGGTCTGTGTTTGAGGCCTCCCTCCGGTGTACCTATATCTACCACCCCTCTGAGACCTGTCCGAGCTGGGAAAAGACCAAGTTTTTGTTGGCCAATTTCTGCTAAATCTAGGGGGCTGAACTTGTAAAAAATCCTTAACCGTTTGCATGGATTTTGCCTTATCCTCCATTTTCTTTATCACCTCTTCAGCCTTAGGGCCAAACAAAACATTATGCTGAACAGGAACATCCAGTAACTTGGCTTTCACTTGATCAGGTAAATTTTGTTCCTTTAACCAAGCATGTCTTCTAATGACTGTGCCAGAGGCAGCCGCCCTGCAAGAAGCCTCCAAAGCATCAAAACGACAGTGTAAACCATGCTTCCCCACTTGTTCAGTAGCATGCATCAAATCATGTAATTCCTTATTATCTGCACATGCAGAAATGGTACCTAAACTTTTGTTTCATAACAGACAGTAAAAATTGCTGATATTTTAGCAAATGAAATTGGCAATTTAAAGCCCTAATTGATAAAGTAGCAGAAGTATACACTGTTTTGCCTCATCTCTCCAAAGCTCTGGAATCCTCATCTGTCGGAATAGGATTTTTAGCAGAGGCAGCCTTATCCCCCTTAGGACCCTGAGAAATGGTCTCTGGATCAGCAGTAGGATTTTTGTAAAGGAACTGGTGGGAGTCAGGAACCCTGCAATATCTGTCGGGCTTATCTGGGGCTGGAGGAAAGGAGTCAGGAGTTAAATTAGCCTCAGAAAAGGCATCATCCACAATATCCAAAATAGGAGGAAAAGCCAGGGGTCTATGTTGGGGAAGAAGGAAATCCCTGAGCCTTCTCTTAGATTCAGAGTACTCCTGTCCCTCCCAGTGAAAATGTTCCCTCATGTCATGTAAAGTCTCCCCAAAAGAAAAATCCTCAGGGGGAGAAGCTGAAGGAATAGATTCCTCAGCATCAGAGTCCTCATAAGAAGGGAAAGAATATTCCTGTTCAGAGGAAGACACTGAAGAAATAAATGCCTGATCAGAAGATTCATAATCCAACTCTTGTCTTGGCCTTTTGTCTGGAGGGGGATGTGAACCCCTAATCATGGTTAGCAAGTCCTCTGCCATTTTAACTAACTGTTTCTGGGACTTGGGTCCCAAAACAGAAGAGGCCTGGGCTGGTGTCTTAGATTTAGGAGTCTGTCTTTGGTTTTGTCTATCAGAAGCTGTGTTGGCCTGAAAACCCCCTCGGAAGCCAGTACCTGCACAGCGGCTCCGGACCCATCAGAGGGAGCATTGTCTGAAGGTCCTGCAGCTGGAGTGCTCAAAGGCCTAGATGGCTCCTCGTGGGAGTCCGTTTCGGCTATCTGTTCCGAAATGGCCGATGACAGGGGCTGAGAAAGTGTCTCACTGACTACGGCCGAACCTGAAGCTGGCTCTGGTTGTGAAACGTCATCTGATTTGGACCTCGGAGGCCTGTCCTTATCCTTGCGTCCAAAAAGAAACGATGGCAGAATAGCACAAAAACGAAGTTTAATTCACGAAGTAAAATCCACAAGATAAACTCCAATGAAACACACGAAAACACGCTATAATTACGCTGTTATAGAAGTTCTATTGTGCTATTCTGCCATCGTTTCTTTTTGGATTTGTGCTTTGTTTTAAAGCGTGCTGCTTTGCTCATCGCTTATCCTTGCGTTGTTTGTGAACTCCGGTAGTCGGAAACGTGTCCGACGACATTTTATAATTAAATCGCCTACCAAAGTAGTGAAAAGCTAAATCGTACCTCCGCAATAAATCGCGTTGGTTAAATCTAGCACAAAACCGACAACTAGCTACGTCGTGGTCAGGGCCTAAACAAGGAATACAGTAAGAATGGAAATCCTTATGAGGTATTTGCTTCCCACAAGAAATGCAATTATTAACTTTTTCTCACATTGGACTGGAGCAAGAAAAAAAAGTTTCCCCTCCGAGGTACTTAACTTTGAGAAGTAAGTCTTCAAACTGAAGCACGAAAAAAATATCAGGAGTCAGCCGATCGGCACTTGCAAACTGCTTTCACCGCACAGCAAGAAAGACTGGAGAACATGGCGTCGGCTGGCAGCTTTGTACTCCAGGTGCTCTGACGTCAGAGAGCATGACTGAACAGCCGACGCCAGACCCAGACTTTGGGATTCTGGCCGACCGAGGACTGCCTGCCGGCAGGAAGAACCCTACAGTGATGACTGCAACAGTGAAACACGATGAACATCTATAATCTTGCGTACTGCTGGGGAAATGCTGGAAAGCCTGGCTAAGGTTGGAAGTGGAGCAACCAAGCTGTGAGCTGGAGAGTTTGGAGGGATTGATGCAACCCACCTGATTGATGAATCAGGAGATCTGGAATCGTGTTCAGAGTCCAGGGCTGATTGAGAAGGTAAGGGTGCAGGAAAGGGAACTATAATTGTCGAGGCCAGTAGGGGGCAGTGAGGATCATTTTGCAACCCAACGATTTTGCTAACTGTGAGTTTCGGTATTAGGGGAAACGGAGGGAAAGCATAAAGAAGTCCCTGAGGCCAATCGTGGACTAGAGCGTCTCTGGGTATGTGACCTGGAAGCGGAAGAAGGGAGAAGTAGTTGCTGCATCTGCTGTTGAAAGGGGGTGGCAAAAAGATCGCAGCAAGGCTGTCCCCATTTGCGGAAGATAAGATCCGCAACTTCCTGATTCAGAGACCACTCGTGAGGCATGATAGCTCTTGCTAAGCCTGTCCGCTATGACGTTGGATCTCCCAGGGATGTGCGTAGCAATCAGAAAACGTTGGGAGGAAATCGCCCACTGCCAAAGTCAGAGTGTTTCTCGACACGGGGTACAATCTGGTTCCGCCCTGCTTGCTGATGTACCACACCACTGACATGTCTGTTTGAATTGCAATGGTCCCAGAAGGAAGAGTCTCTTGAAGAGCTTGCAACACTAGGAGCACGGCTCATTTCTAGGAAATTTATGTGCAGATGGTACTCGTGAGGTTGCCAAGTGCCTTGGACTGTCCTGCCCAGATAATGACCCCCCCCACCCTATCAGGGAGGCGTAGTCACTGTGGCTACCGGAGGGGGTTGTATGAAAGGTCTGCCCTGAGTAACTAGTGGGGAGACCATCCACCAAGAAAGGTGCCTTTTGCATGCCTCTGTGATCAAGATCATCTGAGACATGGGTAGCTCTTGGAAAGACCACTGCATGAAAAGAAGCCACTGAAGAATTCTCATGTGGAAATGCGCTAATGGAAGTAGAAGAATGGCAGCTGCCATGGAACCCAGAGTTTGAAGGACATACCAGACTTGGATCCTTTTGCTCTGCATTAGGATTGGCACTTGACAAATTGTGGACACACTTTCCAGTGGCAACCTTGCGAACATTGCCCTTGTGTTTAAGTCTGCTCCTATGTAAGTGATAGACTGACAGGGCAACAAGGCAGATTTTTCGAAATTTATTGTAATACCTAGCTGGGTACAAGAGATTGTATAATCCCATGCTTGCAAGAGTTGACGCCTGGTGGTAGCAGTGAGGAGCACTCGTCTAGATATGGAAACACCTGGAATCCTTGACGTCTCAGGTGAGCCGTGACCACTGCCATACATTTGAACACCCTGGGGGCTGTGGTGAAACCAAAGGGCAGAGCTCTGAACTGGTAATGACTGGCCCCCACCCAAAAGCAAAGAAATCTCCTGGAGCGTCTGTCCATCTTGATATGGTAGTATGCGTCCTGAAGATCTATCGAGCACATCCAATTGTCCTGACCCAGGAAGGGTAGAATGGACTGTAGCATGACCATCCAAAACTGTTCTTTGTACAGATTTGTTTAGTCTGCTGAGATCCAGAATCAGTCTCCAGTCCCCTGCCTTTTTTGGTACCAAAAAGAACCTTGAGTAAGTTCTGGATCCGTGCTGGTCTGCGGGGACTTCCTGAACGGCTCTTTTTTCTAGCAGTATTGAAACTTCCATTACTGCTTGCTCCTTCACATTGGGTGGAACACCTGGAAGGACCTTCTCTGACTGTAAGGGGGATTGATGGAAGGGAATTCTGTAACCTCTGGATATAATGGACCGTACCTATCCGTCTCTTGTTAAATTTTGCCAGGCTTTTGGGTACAGCGAAAGTCTTCCCCCGACTGCCTCCAGAGGTGAGCAGCCGGGCAACCCTTCAGGGATGCTGGAAGGGCTGGTCAGAAAAAGATTCTCTGTTGCCCTGGTTCTGCGGACCCCCTCTGCCACGAGGGCGGCATCTATTATTGTTGTTTCCTCCTCTGCCTCGAGGAAAAATCACTACGTGTGTCTGGCAAGGCTCCCTGAGATTAACAGAACCACACCTTCCCACTCTTCTGACCCTTGGGGTAAGGTCTAGAGGGAGTGCAAAAATGGACTCCCACGGCAGAGAGTGTCTTGCCTTCTTGCTCACACCTAGTCAACATGTCTTTCACCTGTGGCCCACAGAGAAAGGAGCCATCAAAGGGGGTATTGGTGGAGGACGCGAGAAAGGGTTCCGCAAAGTGACACAGCCATGCATGCCTCCTGAGGGCCACACCCATGCCCGTGGCTCTACTCACTCCATTGGCTGCACAGGAAATGAGCCTCATGGAGGAGTTGACTACAGAATTAAGAGTCGCTAGCTGGGAAGCTACTTTGGCTTGTACTCCCTCAGCTGTAGGATCTTGAAGGGTAACTCCAAGCTCTTTAAGGAGATCCCTTTGATGGCGAGTAAAATGACAGTTCAGGGACGTCATGGAGAAGGTCGCTGAAGCTAACATTCGCTTTCCGTACCTGTCCATCGTCCTAGACTCCTTGTTAGGGGGATGAACAGATGAAGAGGTCTCTGCTAACTCTTTTTTGGTGGCTGCTGCTACCACCATGGCATCAACGGGCACACCTTTAGAAAGGAATTGCTTATCTTGGGGAGCTGTAATAAATTTACCAGGTCTCCTCGGAGTTGGTTCCACTGTGTCCGGAGCTGACCAAGCCTTTCGAGCCACTAGGGTCGAAAGGAGGAGAAACCCAGGAGTTGGAATGTCAGGAACCGAAAGCATCCAGGAATACAGACATCCTCGCTAGGGGCTAGGGGATTCCAGTTTCCCCTCTGCCTAAGCATTTCCAGGATGTCCGAGAAGGAAACATCTTCAGAGGGGGATCTCTGGGACCCTTCCGATTCATCTAAGTCTGTATCAGAAGTGACAGACTCAGGGGAGTCAATGTGCTTCCTCTTGGACTTCTTCCGAGGGGGCTCCTCAGTGATCAGGGGAGGCCTCAGAAGAGGAGGAAACACCCAATGGGGTGTCCTGGAGCATAGGTTCCCTACGCTTGGGGTCTGGAGGAGGAGCAGAGGTTGGCACAGACTACGGGGGATGAAGCCGGTGGTGGAGCTGACTCGGGGGAAAGCACACTCCGCATGACCTCAAAGGCGTCCCTGCCTCGAGGCAGAGAAAGCTCCGGTTCAGAAATAGGAATCTTTCTCCGCGCCAAGGGGGACGGCTCCGAGGCCGATGTTAGAGCCGAGCTCATCTGCGCCGATTCTCAGAGGGGGAGAACAGGGTCGGACAAGGGTCAGATGCCACTCGCCCCCCTCGGAGCAGATGAGGGAGTCCAGGTGTCCAGATTCCTCGATCGAAGGTACTATTGAGTTAATCTGAGCAGACGTCGGAACCGAAGGAGATATGGTTATCGGAGCAGACGGTTCCACTACTCGAACGCCAACGAACTCCGGCTCCGAACTCATTGGAGTCGGAACAGAAAAGGTGGATGGAGCAGATACCTGTTGAGGAGGGCTAGACAATAATTTAACTAGTGCCTGTGATTTTTAGCAACCTTACTACTCTCTCTCTACATCATGATCCGACAGCCTAGAGGATCGAGAGGAGTGTGAAGAACGGTGGCTACGTTCACTTTGCAATAATGGAGACAGAGGAGCCGAATGAACTAACGAAAGGGACCTCAGCCTTTTATGGCTCCGAAACATCCGATGGAGGGGGTGCCTTGTCGGTGCCAGCAGGAACAGACATACTCTAAATCCTGTACCGAAGTCGGCTCCAAAGATGGAGCCGACAGTTGAGGATTTTGGGGATTTCACTGGCTGGGAACTCTCTGCCGGTGAATCCTGAGGTTTTAACAGACCCCCCCAAGAATCAATTTGTTCTTTCACTCCTGCAGGACTATTGGACTAAAGGCATGGCAAATAGAACAAGAGTCCTACAGGTGAACAGCGCCCAAACAATAAACGCAACTAGTGTGCCAGTCTGTCAGACATTTTCTGACAGCACGAGTCACACTTTTTAAAGCCAGAAATAAATATATATATATATATATATATATATATATATATATGAAAATCACTTTTTTAAAACGATAAAACAGAAGGAAAGGAGAGCCTCCAAGTTAAACTGCTGTCCTTGGGAAGGGAGTGGGGGAGGGGAGAACTCTCTAACTTAAACGAGTTCCAATTAAAAAGGTACTATGAAAGAACAAAGTACTCAACAATACACGGTGAATAAAACTAAGAAAAGTAAATTATCTAATAGTTTTATGGAGTATAAGAATACATTTCTACACAAAAAATTTGAAAATACAAGCCTGAGCCATAAAATGACGCACCTCGCAGCTGAAGCGGCAACCGAGATTTGGATAGCTGTCGCTAGGCATCATGGGATAAGGGGTAGCCTCGAGCCAGTAAACTGCTCTCGAGCTATTGAATATGGCTGAGTCGGAGCCGAAGATCGGCTCCGATCACAAACAGCAAGAATGAAGGCGAGATAGACAACTTAACATCGGAAATTGTCCCAAAGAATATATGAACACATGTATGATATTGGCCACCAGGATGACACAAATGCATTGTACAGACATCTTAAAAAAATACCCTGCACATAGTTTTAAATTCCTGATAGTACATCAAGTTACAACAGATGCCAGAAGGGGACCTTGGAAGTTGAAAATGGAGAATAAAGAAACATGGTGGCAAATCTACCTGAATGCAAGTACCCCCCGGTTTAAATGATATATCAATAAATAGTCTTTTAAAATTAAAAGTGTACAATAGATAAGAAAATGAAGTACAATAAGTGAATGTTTTAAAGTTTTTTTTAACTTTATGTATGAAGTATCAATATATGTTTAAGAAAAAGTTTTAATTATGAGGTATGGACATTTATTGGTTGGTAAAAACGTGACAGATTTAAAAGTGCTATAAATAATGAATTGGTGTATTAGGAGGTTGTCTGAAGAAGTTTGGTGATGTAACTAAATGAAAGCACTAATAAAATTGTTCAAAGAATATTCTGTGCCTCTTTCCACTGTCAACCGCTTTTTGGTACCTTTTTCAAAGATCAGTTCACTTCCTGTTTTTCTTCAGGTCCTAACCAGTCATGTGATGCCAAAGGCAGCCCCATTTAAAGGGATAAAACACATTCTACATATATTTCCTAATAAAAATGTAAGTGTTGTTGTTTGTAGCAAACAAATTTATAAATATCCTATAAGGTGTTAAAAATCTGTAATATAAAGGTATTTGTTTTATTTTTTGTCATTTTTTATGTATAACCTTTTTAAGTCTTCCAATACTCCTTTCACCTTTCCAAGGCTTTTAGTCTTAACACATTATTGCACAGATCATTTAAACCAGGCCAGCTACCAGCATTCAAGGACTATTGCCATTGGAGTTCCGCTTTTTCCAGTTTAAGACTCCAAGGACCCCTTCTTTTTTGTTGGTTATCCTGCTCTAAAACCAAACTAAAATGGAGTAGCTATGGGTTCACAGATAGGCTCACCATTTGCTAATATGGTTATGGTGGAATGGGAGCAAAAATATGTACAGGAAGGACCCTTTACGGACTCCTAAGATTTTATGTAAATTTATTTGATTTGTTTTTATATGGAAGGATAGTAAAGAAATATTCCTGGTTTCATAGATTTTTTGAACGGCACCACTGACTTTTTTAAATTTACATCACAGGTGGCGGAAGAGTATACCACACTTAGATGTTCTATTAGAGAAAGATAAGACATGTGGCAAATATTTACAGGAAGCCCACATACTCAAAACTCTTACACTAGTCACCATCCCATAACCCATAAGCAAGCAGTGGTTAAAGGCCAATTTTTAAGAGCAGCTAGGATGATGATAAAGGTAGAACATTTTTTAAAGAATGTGAAGTGTTGAGGGATGTTTGGAAAAAGAGGTTACCCACCAAACTTGATAGAAAACTTGTACCAAGAAGTAGTGAATAAAAAAATGGGGCATTTTAAGCCTACTTTATACATCAATACAAGAGCATGATGGACCAGTTATTGAAAGCTTAGGTGATAGTAACAAAGAAAACAGATTTAAATATGCATTTGTAACAACTTTTGCTATAGAAAGCTATCATAAGAGGAATAATACAAAAGATTTGGTCTATTATGGAAGAAAAGTACAATTGTGTACACTTACCATAAATGTAGATGTTAGAGTGTATGCACTGTTGCAGTCATCACATTTGGGTTATCTGCCTGCAGGTAGCCCTCAGCCAGCATGAATACAATAGTCTTCAGATTTCTGCGTCAGATGCGGTTGCTTCTTTGACGTTAGGTCGTCAGGGGTATAAAACATGCAGCAGACGCCATTACATCAGTTTTTCTTGCCACAGATGTCAGGTGCCCTCACAATAGGGAGCAATCAAATGGTATAGTAAACCCCCATCAAAAAACAAGAAAATAAGGTATAGTAAAGAGAAGTCAGGGGCTGGAGGGAGGGTAACCAGGACTGCAACAGTGAATACACTCTAACATCTACATTTATGATAAGTGCACACAACTGTACTATGTTCTTTGTGTTTCACTGTTGAAGTCACATTTGGGTTGAGTCCCAAAGCTAAGGAAGGGAGGAGGAAGTTAAAGAGCATTAGGGTCAGCTATTAATCCCTGCAAGACTGCAGTGGCAAATCCAGTTCTGGATTTAGAAAAGATAGGCATGTGGTAATGCTTGAAGGGATGCACAGAGCTCCAGGTAGCAGCTACTAGGATGTCCCTGGTAGGGACTCCTCAGGGAAATGCCACAGAGGTAGATGCAGCCCTGGTGGAATGTGATCTTATCCCCTGTGAGGTAGGTTTTCCATGGTGCTTGTAGCAGAAATGAATGCAATCGGCTATCCACTTGAAAATGGTTTGCTTTGAAACGGCCTTCCCCTCTGCCCCTGCAGCAAAGCTAACTAGCAGCTGTTCAGATTTTCTGATAGGCTTAGCCCTGTACAAATAGGATCTGAGTTGTCTGTGCACGTCCAGAGAGTGCAGTATTAGTTCCCCTTTGTTTTGTGGATTAGGGAAAAAAGTAGGAAACTTAATGGACTGATTTAGGGCCACAGTAGACACCACCTTGGGCATAAAGGAAGGATTAGTCCTGAGGGAAACCCTGTCCGCATGGAAGATAATGAAGGGTTCCACTGCCATGAGGGCCTGCAAGTCAGACACTCTTCTTGCTGAAATGATGGCTAGAGGGAAGGCTGTTTTCTAAGAAAGGAATTTCAACTCTGCTGTAGCAGCTGGCTCAAAGGGGGAAGAGTGAGCTTTTCCAATACAAAGTTAAGGCTCAAAGGGGGAAGAGTGAGCTTTTCCAATACAAAGTTAAGGTCCCAGGCTGCAGTGGGAGCTCTCCTGGGGGGGAGGGGTCAAATGTTTGGCCCCTCTAAGGACTTGCTTTAGCAAGAGGTGAGAGAAGAGGGGTGTGGATCAGTATTATAATGTGCTGAAATAGCAGAGGCATGAATTTTAATTGAGAAGGATAGGCCCTTGTGGAGCACTTCTGTTAAGTACTGTAGAATAGGAGGTAAGCTGGACACCGTTGTGCTGACCCCCTAAGCCTGGCTCCAGGAACAATATCTTTTCCACTTTTCAACATAGGATTTTCTAGTAGTAGGCCTCCTTGCCTCCAGAATGACACCCAGTACCTGCTGAGGGATGCTAGAGGAGAGCTTAAGGAATTAGCCAAGCTGCAAGGTTCAGGGTTTGAAGCTGAGGGTGCAGAATCTGGCCCGCCTGCTGGGACAGCAGAGAAGGGGTTTGAGGCAGGTGCCATGGTTGTAGCAGTGTCATACTGTGCAAGATGGTGTACCAGTGCTGGCGTGGCCAGTCTGCTGCAATCAGTATTGTCCTTGGCTTGTCCTATTTGATCTTTAGTAGAACTTTCGAGGAGAGAGGCAGAGGGGGAAGGCATAAACAGAGACTATCCCAGTTAAAGGACAGTGCAGCTACTTTCCAAGCTTGACTGGTGGGGAGTTCTTGTGCAGAATTTGTTCAACTGGTAGTTCTGAGGGGAGGCAAAATGTCTACCTCTGGAGTCCCCCATTTGTTCAAGAGGTTGAATATTTTGTGTTCTAGTTTCCATTTGTGTGGGTCCATGGGATTTCTACTCAAGTCTGACGGACTTCAGTGTGCCTGGCAGGAATTGTGCTTATACGTGTACTTGGTAGCTCAAGGCTGTGTCCCACAGAGCCATGGCTAGTCTGCAGAGAGGGTAAGAGTGGGTTCCCCCCTGCTTATGTACCACATAACTGTTGTCTGTCTTTACCAATATTTGTCCTGGAAGAATACGGTCTTTGAAGGCTGTCAGAGCATTCTGTACAGCTAACATTTCTTTTTGATTGATATTCAGCTGCATACGTCTCCGGTTCTATTTGCCCTGAATGCACTGCCCTGCCATGTGAGCCCCCCATGCATAGTCTGATGAGTCTGTTAGGGTTTGGGCAGCAGAGGATAGAGTGAAAGGGAGTCCCTTTTTGTGGGAGCAGGCCTCTGCCCCCCAGAGGAACTCTTTATACAAGGAATGATAGAAATCATTGTTTCCAGGTCTGAGAATGTTGACACCATAGGCTTTTTAGACACCATTGGAGTTTCCTCATATGCAGTCTTGCATATGGAATTAGTAGAATGCAAGAGGCCATGAAACCCACAGCTTGCAGTATTTTCCTTGCAGACAGCTGGGGTTTTGTGACCAATAGTTTGAAGTAGGTTGTCAAACTTGTTTCTCCAGAGTGAGGAATGCCATCTGGGAAGTTGTGTTCAAGCTTGCTCCCAGGAAAATAGTCTGTTGGCAGGGTACTAGGTGAGATCTGTTTTTGTTGATGGTGTACCCCAGGGAGGTTAGAAGTTTCTTTAAGAATGCCAGGTGTTGTAATAGCAAGTCCTGGCTTTCTGCCTGAATCAGACAATCATCCAAGTATGGGTAAATTTGGATATTTCTCTGCCTGCAAAATGCAATGGCTGGAGCTAGACACTTTATGAACACCCTGGGCGCTGTAGATAAACCAAAGAGAAGTGCAGAGAAAGTACAGTTGTGTACACTTACCATAAATGTAGATGTTCAAGTGTATTCACTGTTGCAGTCATTACATTTGGGTAATCTGCTGGCAGGTTGCCCTCAGCCGGCATGATTAACAAAGTCTTGGGTCCTGAGTCGGTTGCTGTCCCTTCTTCCATGACGTCAGGTTGTCAGGGGTATAAAACATGCAGCAGACACCATTACATCAGTTTTTCTTGCCCCAGATGTCAGGTGCCCCCCCCCCCCAAAATGGGGAGCTTCCAAACAAAAGCAAATACACCAACAAGGCTTTTAAAGCTAGTAACAGAAATGAGAGGAATAGTTAGAGAAAAAACAGAGGGCTGGAGGGAGGGTAACCACAACTCCAACAGTAAATACACTAACATCTACATTTATGGTAAGTGCACACAAAGTACAGTTTTGTACCTACCATAAATGTAGATGTTAGAGTGCTCATACAGGCTGCAGTCATTACAGATGGGTTATCCTGCCGTCAGGCGGGTCCTCGGTCGGCCGAATTCCAAAGTCTAGGTCCGGCATCGGCTGTCGTCGCTTCTTCCCTGACGTCAGTGCGGCAGGGGTATAAAAGAGGCAGCCAATGCCATTTTCTTCAGTTTTTCTTGCCCCAGATGTCAGGTGCCCCCAGAAGGAAGGCAAAACATAATATTATGCAAACATGCAATGTAGATAATCAAAAAATAGAAGTTATGTTCTTACCATAACGTTCCATGTTAGTTGTCTTCTTCTCGCCTTCTTCTTGCTGGATGGGTTCGGAGCCGACCTCGGCTCGACTCAGCTCACTCTAAAAGCTCGAGCTGGTTCCACCGGCTCGAGGCTCCTATATCCCACAATGCTAGGCGAGAGTTACCACAGATCTCGTTTGTAAGCTAACCCCAACTTATAATAGTAATAGAACAACCCTAAAAGTGGCGACCTCTACAACAGGGAGAAAGAAAGGTGACCTACATCCTGATTCAGGAAATATGCAAACAGCATATGCCTAAGAAAGAGGTGGTAGAAAGAGAGGTCACAATCACAACTCCTCTAGGTCTGTCCAGGCCAGGGGAAGGAGGTGGGGCCATAAGAAGAAGGCGAAGAAGACAACTAACATGGAGCGTTATGGTAAGAACATAACTTCTATATGTTAAGTTGTCTATCTCGCCTTCATTCTTGCTGGATGGGACCGCATCCTAGCACCTTGTCCCGGGTGGCCCTAACGGAACAGACTCCTGAGAACAGTGGAACCAAAGTTAGCTCTATGCCTAGAAGCTAAATCCAACTTATAATGAGAAATGAAAGTGTGAGGAGTAGCCCAAGTAGCCGCTGCACAAATGGTGTCAATAGGCAGTCTGTCTTGGAAGGCTAAAGAAGTAGCCAAAGCTCTGGTAGAGTGGGCCTTAGGTTTATTAGGCAGCTTTTGGTGTCTAATCTCATAAACAAGGGTAATCAGAGATGTAAGCCATCTAGATAATGATACCTTTGAAACTGAAAGTCCTTTTCTGCTTTCTGCATAGGAGATAAACAGTTGGTCAGATTTTCTGAATTGTTTTGTTCTATCCAAATAGTACCTCAACTGACGATGAACATCTAGCCAGTGTAATTTTTGTTCAGACCTATTGGAATATTCTGGAAAAAGACAGGGAGGTCAATGCTTTGATTTAGATTTGACGTCGAGACTACCTTAGGCAAGAAGGACGGGTTGGTTCGTAAGGATACCCTGTCCTTATGGAACAATAGATAAGGAGGTCGACAGCTGAGTGCATGAAGTTCTGAGACTCTTCTAGCTGAAGTAATAGCTACCAGAAAGAGAGAGTCTTCCATGATAGCAATTTTAAAGAACAGGAGGCTGCAGGTTCGAAAGGGGGGAGAATCAAAGTAGTAAGAACTAAATTTAGGTCCCAAGGAGAAGGAGAATTTCTTATAGGAGGTCTGAAGAAAACTCCTTTCAAAAGGCTTTGCAAAGCTTGTGGGACATTAAAGCAGACTCGGAAATACCTACATGAAAGTTAGAGATAGCTGCCAATTGAACTTTAAGAGTAGAAGGGGATGAACCTGCATGGAAGAGTTCAGCTAGAAATTCAAGGACTATTTGGATGGAAGCAGTGAAAGGATCTATGTCCCTTCCTTGAGCCCAATATGTGAAACGTTTCCACTTACTCAAATAAATCTTCCTAGTGGAAGATTTATGGGAAACTATCAAAATATCTCGAACAGAAGCGAGATAATTGAGGAAGCCTGGCTAATGTTGGAACTGGAGGAACCAAGCAGTGAGGTTCAGAGAGGGAGGGCGATGTAACTGACCCGATTGATGGATCAAAGGTCTGGAACTAGGGTCCAGATGCCAAGGTCGCTCCAGTAGAAATTGATGTAGAAAGGAGCGACACCTGTCGAGGCCAGTAAGGAGCAATGAGGATCAACGAGGCCTTCTGAGATAGCTTTCTGTATCACCTGAGAGATTAGTGGGAAGGAGGAAATGCATACAGAAGTCCCGGGGCCAAACTTGGACTAGGCGTCTCTGCTGGGTTGGCCTGGTAAAGGGAATAGAGTGAAATAATGTCTGCACTTGCTGTTTTGGGGAGTAGCAAAAGATCAGCAAGGCTGACCCCATGAGAAAAATCTCTCACAACAGAGACTTTCAGAGACCACTCGTGAGGCATGAGGATAGCTCTGCTCAATTTGTCCGCTATTTGATTGGACTTCCCGGGGATGTGCGTTGCTATCAGAAAACGCTGAGAAGAAATCGCCCATTGCCACAATCTGAGTGCTTCTCGACACAGGGGGTAGGACCTGGTTCCGCCTTGTTTGTTGATGTACCACACTACAGACATATTGTCTGTCTGGATTGAATAGCCTTCGGAAATGATAGACTGTACCCATTTGTCTTGAGTCAGGGATAGCCAGGCTTTTGGGTACAGTGACAACCTTCCCCCGACTGCCTCCGAAGGTGGGCAGCCGGGCAACACCTCAGGGATGCTGAAAGGGCTTATCAGAGAAGGCTTCTCGATTGCCCTGGTTCTGCGGAGCCTGCCTCGAGGCGGCGTCTACCATTGTTATTCCCGCCTCTGCCTCTGGCGGGGTAACGACTTTGTGTGTCAGGCGAAGTCCCTTGATTTTGTTTACGGAACCACATTTTCCCACTTTTCTGGCCTTTGGGGTAAGGCCTAGAAGGAAGAATGAAAACGGACTCCGGCGGCAGAAAGAGTCTTGCCATCAGTCTCGCACCTAGTCAAGGTTTCTTTCACTTGAGGACCAAGAGATGATCCATCAAGCGGGGAGTTAGTGAAAGAGCGTCTTGAAGGGTCCAAAATTGCATAGCCGCATCCAGGCATGCCTACGTGAGCCACACCTGTCCCTGACCCCTACTCGCTCCATCAGCCGCATAAGAAAGGAGGCGCATGGAGGAGTTGGCTATGGAGTTAAGGGTAGCCAGCTGAGTGTTCATTTTATCTTGAAACCCACAGCTGTAGGATTCTTCAACATTTCACTCGCTTCTTTAATCAAGTCTCTTTGAAGGCAGGTGAAATGGCACAGTAGTTCAGCGAGCATAGTAAATGTCGCTGTGAAAACATCCGCTTCCTGTACCTGTCCATGGACCTAGATTCCTTGTTAGGTGGATGGACAGGTACTGAAGGATCAACTAGTTCCTTCTTAGTGGCAGCAGCTACCACCATAGCATCCACAGAAACTCCTTTTGTCAAGAACTGCTTGTCTGCTGGTGCCGTTATGAATTTGGAGGGTCTCCTGGGAGTGGGATCTACTGAATCAGGAGCCGTCCATGCCTTTAGCAACCACCTGCATGGGGGGTCAAAGGGGGACACCGAGGAGGTGGAAGGCGAGCCAAGCCTCAAGATATACAGATTCATCCTCCGAAGGGTTAAGGGCTGGCCAATTTCCCTCTGCTTCAGGATCTCTAGAATGTCTGCAAAGAGACATCTTCAGAAGGGCAGGGGAACCCTGAATCATCTAAATCTGTATCAGATGTGATTGACTCAGGTGAGTCAATGTGTTTCCTCTTACACTTCCTCTTCCGAGGGGCTCTTCTGCCAAATCAGGAGGCCTCGGAAGAGGATGAGATCCCACAGGGGTTCCTGAGAGCTGGCTCTCTGCGGTCCGGGATGAGGGAGTGAGTCGACTTGACCTGAGGCACCGTGGGGAGGGGCGGCGCCGACTGTGGAGTAGAGCCAGGCTCTAACACACTCCACATGACCTCGAAAGCACCCTGTCAGGCAAAGCCAGAGGTCCCGCTCCGAGAAGCTGAGAACCCCCTCGGCACCGACAGTGATGGCTCGAGGCCGATGTCGGGAACTCACTGCCGAAGCTCGAGAGGAAGGCGGGGTCGGACAAGGGTCGATGCCACTCACCCTCGAGCCGGCGATGGAAGTCGGCGCCGAGATTCTTCTAAGGAAGAAATCGGAGCCCGATGGAGCCGAAGACAATTGTATCGGCTCCGGCGCTACCACAGTCTCTGTTCCGACCGACCCGGCTCCGAGCTCAAGGAGTGGAGGAGGAATATATTGATGGACAAGGGCAGGCATCGACTGATGAGTCGGGCTCTGAAGCACCTGGGCTAGTGCCTCGGACTTAAGAAGTCGACTCACTACCCTCTGAAGGTCATGATCCGATAGCCTCGATGACCTAGAGGAATGAGATTTATGGCTCCGTTCAGACAGGGGAGATCCTGGAGCCGAATGAGCGGAGCCAAGGGCGGTGACCTGGACCTCTTCCTCGATGTCGGTTCAAGATCTGGGCGGGCCGACACGGAACCTCTATTACCTCTGCTCCAGCGGGCAGGGAACCACAGAAACTGTGGACTGAGACTCATCGGCTCCAGCTGGAGCCGATGTAAGCAGGTTTAGAAGCCTTAGGTCTCGGCTCAGTTGCTGGAGCCGAGGACCTAGAAGCCTTAGAGGGCTTCCCAGAGACAGAAAGGGAATCCTCCGGCTTAAGAAGACCCCTCAGGATCAACTTATTTTTTCTTTCCTGCAGGACCCTGGGGCTGAAGCCGTGGCATACAGCACAGGAGTCCTGCAGGTGCAAAGGCCCCAAGCAATAGACACAAGAAGTGTGACCGTCTGTCAGAGACATTTTCTGACAGCACGCATCACACTTCTTGAAGCCTGAGACCTTGTGTCTTTAGACATCCTAAACAAAAGTGTAATCACACACACTCAACAAACACACTGATTACACTAATCTACTTTTAAAACTCAAAAAATAAACAATTAACTAAAGTTTACCAAGAGTAACACACACACACAACTAGGGGATGGAGAAAGGCCAGAAGGCCGAGAGAGAACTTTAAAAGTTCTTTGGAAAAAATTGGGATTTTCAAAACGAGTAGAAAAACCCACTACACTAAGGAAATATATTTAAACTCAAAAATATAGGGTTTTAAGTGATCTAATTTTACCAAAATTACACTTACCAACAAGCGGTAGAAAAACCAACACCTCGATGCTGTGGCGGCAAGCGAGTTCTCAGGTAAGTCGCCTAGCATTGTGGGATATAAGGGGAGCTTCGGGCCGGTGGAACCAACTCTCGGAGCTTTTAGAGTGGCAGTCGGGCCGAGGTCGGCTCCGAACCCATCCAGCAAGAATGAAGGCGAGATAGACAACTTAACATCAGTAGTTGCAAGCAAATACACCATAAAAGAATACCCCAAATAGGTTGTAAGATAAAGGTGTTTGTCATAAGGCCTGTCCTAAGAGGGGATGGAGGGAGGGTAACCTGGACTGCAGCTGTATGAGCACTCTAACATCTACATTTATGGTAGGTACAAAACTGTACTATGTTCATCGTGCATACAGCTGCAGTCATTACAGATGGGTAGAATCCCAAAGCTAAGTAAGGGTGGTAGGCACTAAGTGGAACTAGGAGGAGCGAGGATGCCCTGCAGGACTGCTGTGGCAAAGCCCGCTCTAGATTTTGAGAATAGTGGAAGGTGGTAGTGCTTGGAGAAAGTGTGCACTGAACTCCAAGTAGCTGCTTCCAAAATGTCCTTGGTAGGGACCCCCCTGAGGAAAGCTGCAGAGGTAGCTGTAGCCCTGGTGGAGTGGGATCTGATGTATACAGGCACAGATTTTCCATGAAATGAACAACAAAAGCGTATGCAGTGGGCTATCCATTTTGAAATTGTCTGTTTGGAAATGGCCTTTCCTTGAGCACCTGTAGCATAGGACACAAAGAGCTGCTCAGATTTCCTGAATGGCTTTGTTCTGTCCAAGTAATAACGAAGTTGTCTGTGAATGTCCAATGAATGTAGTAGTCTCTCCTCTTTGTTCTGTGGATTTGGATAAAAGGTAGGTAAATGAATAGACTGATTCAAAGCTACACTGGATACTACCTTTGGCATGAAGGTAGGGTTGGTTCGTAAGGAAACTCAGTCCTGATGGAAAATGATGAATGGTTGCACAGCCATGAGGGCCTGTAGTTCCGAAACCCTGCGTGCTGAGGTAATGGCCAGAAGGAAGGCTGTTGTCCATGACAAGTATTGTAGCTCTGTTGAAGAAGCCGGCTCAAAGGGAGGCAGGGTCAGCTTTTCCAATACGAAGTTGAGGTCCCAAGTTGGGACTGGTGGTTTCCGTGGGGATTTTATATTTTTTGCCCCTCTGAGGAACTGCCTTAATAGAGGATGTGAGAATACAGGAGGATCTGTATTGTACTGTGCAGAAATGGCTGAAGCGTGGATCTTGGAGGAGGAGGAAAGGCCACTGTTTAATATCTCAGCTAGGTACTGTAAAATTTGAGGTATATTTATTACCCACAGATTTTGGCCCTTTTCTTGATTCCAGGAACAAAATAGTTTCCATTTGGCAGAGTAGGCTTTTCTAGTAGAGGGTCTTCTGGCCTCCAAGATGACATCCTGCACCTCCTTGGAGAGGGAGTCTGTTGGGAAATTAAGGTATTCTCCATGCAGCTAGATTTAGGGTTTTGAGCTGGCTGTGAAGGGTTTTGTAGTTGTGCTGGGACAACAGAAGAGGGACTAGAGGTAGGATCTATGGTGGGGAGTGTGTCAGGCTCTTTAGGAGAGGATACCAGTGTTGGCGTGGCCAGTCTGGAGCAATGAGAATCGTTTGTGGCCCCTCTGCTCTGGCTTTTAATAGAACTTTGGTCAGTAGAGGAAGAGGCGGGAAGGCAGACTGTCAATGTTATCCAATTGAAAGAGTGCGTCCACTTTCCAGGCCTGTGGATGATAGGTCCTTGAACAAAATTTTTTCAACTGGTAATTTCTGTGGGTAGCAAATAGATCTATGTCTGACTGTCCCCATGCCTGAGTTATCTTTGAGAAGACTTTAGGATGCAACTTCCATTTGCGCGGGTCTGTCATATTTCTGCTTAAGTTGTCTGCCAGTGTGTTTTCCTTCCCTGGCAGGAATTGTGCCTGTAGTTGAATTTGTAATTCCAGTGCTGTGTTCCAGAGGGTCATGGCTTGTCTGCACAGGGGGTATGAATGAGTTCCCCGTGTACCACATGACTGTGGTTTTTGTCTGTCCTTATCAATAGCTGGCCTGGATGCAGTAGGTCTTTGAAGGTCATAAGAGCATTTTGCACGGCTAGCATCTCCTTTTGGTTGATGTGTAGGTGCTTCTCTTTTTGGGACCATTTTCCTTGAATGCACTGATCTGCCATGTGTGCTCCCCAGGCGTAGTCTGAGGCGTCCATTGTGATGATTTGAGTTGCTTGAGGTACACAGAAAGGGAGACCTGTGTTTCTTTGGCATGCTTGAGCCCACCACAAAAATTCCTTTTGAAGGCATGGAATGAGTGGTATAATTGTTTCCAAGCTGTGGCTGTGTTGACACCATAAGTTTTTTAGGTACCATTGTAGTTTCCTCATATGCAGCTTTGCACATGGTATTAGTAGGATGCAAGATGCCATGAATCCCAGAGCCTGCAGGACTCTCCTTGCAGTTAGTCTGCTGAAAGTTGCCATTTTATTGAAGTATTGAGACAGTTGCCCTTGTTTGTCTGGCGTGAGGTAGGCCATCTGGGTGGTTGTATTTAAGCTGGCACCCAGGAAAATTATCTGTTGAGAAGGTATTAGTTTTTATTTATTTTTGTTCACTGTGTATCCCAGGTAGTTTAACAGTTTTATTACAAACGCCAGATGCTGCAATAGAATGTCCTTGCTGTCCGCTTGGATCAGGCAGTCGTCCAGATATGGGTAGATTTGTATTCCTTGTTGTCTGCAGAAGGCAATTACTGATGCCAGGCATTTCGTAAACATTGGGCGCAGTAGATAAGCCAAAGGGCAATGCAGAGAATTGGTAATGGGTTGAACCTGCAAGAAATCTGAGGTATCTTCTGCAATCTTGTCTGATAGGGACATGCAGGTATGCCTCCTTGAGGTCCAATGTTACCAGCCAAGACTCCTTGCCCAGCATGGGAAGAAGCTGCTGTAATGTGAGCATCTTGACTTTTGGCACCTGTAGATATGTGTTTAGGATGGATAGGTCTAAGATGGGTCTCCAATCTTTGTCTTTCCTTTTCTTTTGCAGGTACCTCTTGAATTGCTTTCATATCCATGAGAGCAGAAATTTGTCTTTGTGCCTCTGCCCTTTGATTTTGTGGCAGGTTTGGCAAGCGCCTCATTTTTGGAAGGGTATGAAAGTGGAACCTGTAGCCTCTGTCTAGAACGTCCAGAATCCATTTGTCTTTTGTAACAATGTGCCAGTTTTTTGAAAATAATGCCAGTTTTCCGCCCAAAGGTGCTGCCATTAAAGCTTTGTTTGGTAGGCATAGGGGGAAGTCATTGTGTCAATGACTTATCTATCTTCTCCACCTCTTGGGGTTGGTGCTTGCCACTGTCTAGCTCTGTAAGATCCTTGAGGTTGTCCTCTACCCCTTGGGCGTCTGTATCTGCCCCTTTGAGGTCTGTCCGTGGCTGGAAAGGACCAATTTTCTGAAGGCCAGTTTCTGCTGAAGCGTGGAGGTTGTACCTGCAAGAAATCTTTCACTGTTTGCATAGATTTCGCTTTTTCCTCCATTTTCTTTAGTACCTCCTCAGCTTTAACACCAAACAATACATCTTTTTGAAGTGGTGCATCTAATAACTTTGCTTTGACATGATCTGGTAAGGTTTGCTCTGAGCCAAGCATGTCTACGTATAACGGACCCCGTAACAGCAGCTCTACATGAGGCCTCTAAAGCATCAAAACCACACTGCAAGGTATGTTTACCCATTTGCTCTGCTCCATGCAACAAATCCTGCAACTCTTTCAAATCTGGTTGTTCTGTTTGTGTCATTTTGCTTTTCAGCTGAGATAACAAAAACTGTTGGTACTTTAACATACGAAATTGACAGTTTAATGCCCTCATGGTTAAAGTGGCAGATGTATATACCTTTTTCCCCCACCT
The DNA here is from genome assembly GCF_019279795.1 of Protopterus annectens. Lineage (NCBI taxonomy): Eukaryota > Metazoa > Chordata > Ceratodontiformes > Protopteridae > Protopterus > Protopterus annectens. Next base: position 1,393,046,437 of record NC_056735.1, on the reverse strand, counting down.
TTCTAATGCTCTGGAATCTCTCTGAAGGTAAAGGGTTTTTAGCAGTAGAGGCCTTTATTCCCTTGGGACCCTGTGAAATTGTTTCTGGGTCAGCAGTATGGCTTTTATAAAGGAACTGGTGAGAATCAGGAACCCGGTAATACCTGTCTGGTTTAACAGGGGCTGGAGGTAAAGAATCTGGATTAAGACTGGCTTCTGTGTACACATCATCCAAAATATCTAAAACAGGAGGGATAGCCAGGGGCCTATGCTGGGGGAGCAGTAGAAATTCCCTGAGACTTTTCTTGGAATCTGAGTAATCTTGGCCTTCCCAGTGGAAGTACTCCCTCAATGTATGCAGGGTTTCCCCAAAAGAGTAGTCCTCAGGGGGGGGAGACAGAGGGAATAGACTCATCAGCATCAGTCTCTTCAAAAGGGGAATAGGCATAATCCTGGTCCTCAGAATGGTCTGAGATAATAGAAGGCTGGTCTGAAGGGTAGTCTTCCTCCAATCTGGGTCTTTGTCAGAGGGGGGTTGAGAACCCCTGATGAGAGTTATCAAATCCTCAGCCATTTTAAGCATCTGCTTTTTAGGCATGGGGCCTTGAGAGGAGGTCTGAGGACCCTGTTTTTTTTAGTTTTCATGGCAGCTTTAGATTTAGTGAAGGATTTAATAGAGAACGTGGAAGGCCTGAAGACGCCTTCAGAAATGGCAGGCCTCACTAAATTTTCAGTTTCCCCGTCAAGCGTGGCGTCTGTTTCTGCAGTGGGAATGGAGACAGAGGAGCCTGTGACCTCTGGTACTGAAGTCACCAGTAAAATAGTTTCATCGGTAGTCTGGGGCTGCGTAGGCGCCTCGCTGAGAACCGGAGAACCGGTAGTCGGCCTAAGCGTGGTCTCAGTACTCGGTGCAGACCTCAGATGTCGGTCCTTGTCTTTGCGTCTTTTGCTTAAAACTGGTGTCGGTGTACCAGACGACATGATATAATTAAATTTTTTGCCAAAATAATGAAGGGTGAACTCCGCCCGGCGCTTAATAGTGCGCTTGTTGAACCTAGCACAAAAACGGCAGGCAGAGACGTCGTGGTCTGGCCCTAAGCAAGGTATACAGAAAGAGTGGAAATCCTTATGCGGTATTTGCTTCCCACAAGAAATACAATTATTAACTTTGTCTGACATCGGTCTGAGGCAAGAAAAGTTTCCCCAACGGGGTACTTAGCTTTAAAGAAGACTTCGGCAGAAATACTTTCGTAAATCTCAGGAGCTGGCTGACCGGCACTTGCGAACTGCTTCTGCTTCAGGCACCGCGCGGCAAGCAAGACTGTGGAAAATGGCGTCGGCTGCCTCTTTTATACCCCTGCCGCACTGACGTCAGGGAAGAAGCGACTAAAACAGACGCCGGACCTAGACTTTGGAATTCGGCCGACCGAGGACCTGCCTGACGGCAGGATAACCCATCTAATGACTGCAGCTGTACGCACGATGAACATCTGTACTACGTTCTTAGTGTTTCACTCATTACATTTGGGTAGAATTCCAAAGCTATGGTTGGGCGGCTGGATTTATACAGCATTAGGAGCAGCTATAAGGCCCTGCAGGACAGCAGTGGCAAAGCCTGCTCTGGATTTAGAGGAGAGAGGTAAATGGTAATGTTTGGTGAACATATGAACTGTGCTCCTCTGAGAAAGGCTGCAGAAGTAGATGCAGCCCTGGAGAATGAGATCTGATCCCCTTGGGGACAGGTTTGCCATGGTGCATGTAGCAGAAACGAATACAATGGAATATCCATTTTGAAATAGTCTGCTTTGAAATAGCCTTTCCTTCTGCCCCTATAGCAAATGCCACCAGCAATTGTTCAGACTTTCAGAGATTTTGTCCTATTTAAGTAGAATCTTAGTTGTCTATGCACATCCAATGAACGCAGAATCCACTCACCCTTGTTCTGTGGATTTGGGAAGAAAGTTGGCAGATGAATGGTCTGACTAAGGGCCACACTATTTACCACTTCAGGCACAAAGGATGGATTGGTCCTGCGAGCCACCCTGTCCGGGTAAAAAATAATAAAAATTCTCCACAGCTATAAGAGCCTGTAATTCTGAAATCCTTCTAGCTGAAGTGACTGCTAAAAGAAAATCTGTTTTCCAATAGATAATTTTTAGGTCTGCAGTAGCAGCTGACTCAAAAGGAGGTAAATGAGCTTTTCCAAAACAAAACAGAGGTCCCATGCAGGAGTTGGTGCGCTCCTGGGAGGTCTTAAATTTTTGGCCCCTCTGAGGTACTGCTTTAGCAGAGGATGAGAAAAGAGGGGGAGGTTCTGTGTTGTAATGGGCTGAAATGGCAGAGGCATGGATTTTTATGGAAGAAAAAGATATAGGCCCTTGCGAAGCATCTTTGTTAAATATTGCAGAATCTGAGAATTATTGGGCATTGCTGTGCTTATTCCTTGTGCTTCGTTCCAGGCACAGAATCTTTTCCATTTGTCAGCATAAGATTTTCTAATACTAGGCCTTCTAGCCTCCAAAATGACATCAATCACAGATTTGCTGAGAGATGTAACTGGTGAAATTAGTTGATTAGCCATGCGGCAAGATTCAGAGTTTGGAGCAGAGTGCGCAGAATTTGACAGTTCTGCTGAGACAGTAGGTAAGGTGTCTGAGGCAGGTACCACAGAGGAAGGTGCGACATATTGAGTAGGAGCGGGTACCAGTGTTGGCAAGGCCAGTCTGGAGCAATCAATCATTTTTGTTTTTTCCTGCCTGACTTAGTAAGACCTTGGAGAGCAGAGGCAGAGGGGGAAAGGCATAGACTGATAGGATAGAGCATTGACTTTCCTAGCTTTCTGTGATTAATTCTTGTGCAGAATTTGTCCAACTGATAGTTTTGGGGTGAGGCAAAACGATCTATGTCTGGGTTCCCCCATTTGCTTGTCAACATACTGAAGATTTGAGGATCCAGTTTCCATTCGTGTGGATCCATAAGATTTCTGCTTAGTCTGCCAGAGTATTTTGCTTTCCTGGCAGGAATCAAGCTTGTAGATGTATTTGATAAGTCAAGGCCGTGTTCCACAATGCCATGGCTAGTCTGCAAAGGGGGTAGTAATGGGTACCCACCTGCTTATGTACCACAGGACTGTGGTGTTTTCTGTCCATCATTAGTAGTCCTGGATGAAGATGGTCCTTGAAGGCTGTCAGAGCATTCTGTACAGCTAGCATCTCTTTCTGGTTGATATGTAGGTGCATTTGATTTGGGTTCCATTGGCCCTGAATGCATCTCCCTGCCAGATGCACTCCCCCAAGCATAATCTGACGTGTCTGAAGTCAGGGTTTGGGCAGCAGGGGGTGGAATGAATGACAGTTCCTTGTTTTGGTGACAGGCTTCTGCCCACCATAGGAACTATAGCTGCAGGCAAGGAATGACAGAAATCATTGTTTCCAGGCTGTGACAATGTTGACTCCATAAGCTTTTTAGGTACCACTGAAGTTTCCTCATATGCAGTCTTGCATATGGAATTATTAGAATGCAGGAGGCCATGAACCCAAAAGCCTGCAGAATTTTTCTTGCAGATAGCTGGGTTTTTGTGGCCATCTGAAGTAAGTCCTCAACTGAATTTGTTTTTCTGGCGTAAGGCAAGTCATCTGGGCAGTTGTATTCAAGCTTGCAGCCAGGAATGTAATTTTTTGAGAGGGTACTAGCTGCGATTTCTTTTCGTTTATGGTGTACCCTAGACAAGTTAGAAGTCTTTTTACAAATGCCAGATGCTTACAAACGCCAGATGTTTTAGAAGAGGGTCCTTGTTTTCTGTCCGAATTAGACAATCGTCCAGGTATGGATAAATTTGAATATTTATTTGCCTGCAAAATGCAATTACTGGTGCCAGGCACACTGTAAAGACCTTGGGCGCAGTAGATAAGCCAAAGGGCAGTGCAGAGAACTGATAATGCAAATAAGCCTGCTTTGAAGTGGAGGCATCTTCTGCAAGATTCCCTGATTGGGAATATGCAGGTAAGCCTCGAGTTACCAACCAGGCATCCTTGCCTAGCATAGGTAGTAACTGTTGTAGTCAGCATCTTGAATTTTGGAAAGTCCAGAAATGTATTTAGAATGGATAAGTCCAGAATTGGACATCATGATTTGTCTTTTCTGGGTACCAGGAAAAGTCTTGAATAAAAACTTTGTCTCTTTTCCTTTTCTGGTACTGGTTGAATAGCCCCCATATTCATGAGGGACATAACTTGTTTCTGGGCCTCTGCCCACTGATTTGGAGGCAGATCTGGCCCATCTGTTTAGGACTGGCAACGTGTGGAAATGAAATCTGTATCCCTGGGATACTACATTTAAACCCACTTGTCCTGGGTAATCAGTTACCAGTTTTGTGCATGAAGTGCCAGTTTTCCACCCAAAGGGGCAACCAAAAGATAAGTGCTTGGTGATTGCAGTGGAAAGTCATTGAGACTTTTTAACCGTAGGAAGGTGCCTTGTTACTTCCAGATTTGGAGGTGGAGGCACCCCATTGCTTTGTTCTATAAGTTCCTTGTGACTGAAACCTGGAGCCTTTGGAATTTCTGGGTTTCACCTGAGCGGCCCTGGTGGGTAAAGGGCCACTCCTTAGTAGACCAGTGCCTACTGAACCTGGGTGGCTGCACTTGTAGGAAATCTTTTACAGTTTGCATAGATTTAGCTTTAGCTTCCATCTTTTTCAAAACTTCTTCTGCCTTATTACCAAATAGACTGTCCTGTTGTAAAGGAGCATCCAACAATTTAACATGGTCAGGCAGATTTTGCTCCTTGAGCCAAGCATGCCTTCTTATCACAGATCCAGTTACAGCAGCCTCCAAGGAATCAAAACCACATTGCAAAGTGTTTCCCAACTTGTTCAGCTGAATGCAATAACTCCTGCAACTCTATTTTCCACACAGTCAGAAATCATCATTTTCTGTTTACGCCCATGACATGCTGTTGATATTTAAGCATATGAAATTGACAGTTTAAAGCCCTGATTACCAAGGTTGCAGACGTGTAAACCTCCTTACCCCATCTATCCAGCAGCCTGGAATCTCTATCAGAAGGGGTAGGATTTTTAGCAGTAGAAGCCTTAACGCCCTTGGGACCCGGAGAAATGGTTTCAGGGTCAGCAGTAGGGTTTTTAAAAAGGAATTTGTGGGAGTCAGGAACCCTGAAATATCTGTCTGGCTTACTAGGAGCCAGAGGCAGGGAATCAGGAGTCCTACTGGATTCTGAGAAAAAACAACAACGTCTAGAACAGGAGGTACAGCCAAAGGCCTATGCTGAGGAAGAAGGAAATCCCCAAGTCTCTTTAGATTCCAAGAAATCCTGACTCTCCCAGTGAAAGTGTTCCCTTAAGGTATGCAAAGTTTCTCAAAGAAAAATCCTCATGAGGAGAAGCAGAAGGGATGGAATCTTCTGCATCAGAGTCCTCATAAGTGGGAATAGATAATTCCTCATCAGAAGAAATAGAAACCTGATCTGAAGATTCATAGTCAGTGCCTTGCCTAGGCCCTCTTAGCAGGAGGGAGGTGGGTACCCCTGATCAAGGTAATTAAATCCTCAGCCATTTTGATCATTTGTTTTTTTAGGCATTGGGGCCTGTACACGTGGCCCAAGTATCTTTTTTTAGACATAGAAGTAGATTTTGGCCTTAGTTTTGAAGATGGCATCTGTTTAATATACAAATTTTTAGGTCTGAAAACACCCTCAAAAGCTGGTGCCTGCTCAGCGGCTCCGGACCCATCTAAGGTAGAGACATCCGCGGCTACAATACTTAGTTATTTTGCGGCATACCGGACTCCGAATAGGTCTCAGTAGAGGCCTGCGAATCAAAAGTAGTGGGTATCAGGGGGTGCGAAAGCGCCTCACTGAGTACTGGCGAACTGGCGACGGGCTTAGAAGTTTCGTTGCCCGTTTTGGACCTAGACTGACTGTCTCTTTCTTGGCGTTTTTTACATATTCCAGTAGTCTGATTGCCAACAGATGACATTTCTAGATATTTAAATCTCGAGCCAAAATACTTAGAAGCAAAAATATACTGACGTTTAATAGCGCATTGATTAAATTTAGCACAAAACCAACAGCAAGGCACGTTGTGGTGAGGGCCTAGGCAAGGAACACAGTACAAATGAAAATCCTTATGAGGTATTTGCTTCCCACAAGTAATACAATTATTAACATTTAGTGACATCGGTAAGGAGCAAGAAAAAGTTTCCCCAATGGGGTACTTAGCTTTTAGTTGAAGACTTCGGTTCTGAAACCGAAATGAAAATGTCAGGAGTCGGCTGACCGGCACTTGTGAACTGCTTCTGCTTCGGGCACCGTGCGGCAAGAAAGACTAATAGCATCAGCTGCATGTTTTATACCCCTGACGACCTGACGTCAGCTGTGAATGCAAGATCTGCCCCCCCTGCTGAGTGAGGAGGGTTGGTATCTGGGGTAGGTGCCAAGGTGGCACCAGTGACAGGCTGCACAGTAGTGGGTACCCATGCTGGCATGGCCACTCCAGGGCAATCAGGATTGTCCTTGGTCTGCTCTGACTTGAGTAATATTCTTGAAAGAGGAGGCAGAGGGAGGAATGCATAGATTGAGAGGTTTTCCCACTTTCCAGGCACTGCTGTGATGTGTCCTGGTGCAGAATTTACTGAGCTGGTGATTGCAGGTGGAGGGAAAGAGGTCCACCTCTGGGGTCCCCCCATTTCTACATTAGAATACTGAAGGTGCTGGGATCTAATTGCCACTCGTGTGGGTCTACGAGATTTCTGCTCAAGTCGTCTGACAGAGGGTTTTGTTTGCTTGGCAGGAATTGAGCTTGCAGTTGAATCTACATGTCCAAGGCCGCGTTCCACAGGCCCATGGCTAGCCTGCAGAGTGGGTTCCCCCCTGCTTGTTGATGTACCACATAACTGTAGTGTTGTCTATTATAGCAGGGGTCCTGGTGAGACTAGGGACCTGAAAGCTGTCAGACTGTGCTGAACAGCTAGCATCTCTTTTTGGTTAATGTGCAGATGGGTTTGACTTGGGATCCAGTGTCCCTGAATGCACTTGTCTTCCAGGTGTGCCCCCCAGGCATAGTCTGATGAATCTCTGGTTAGGGTCTGGGTGGTGTGGGGTTGAGTAAAGATAAGTCCCTTGTTGTGATTGCATGCTGCTACCCACCAAAGAAACTCTGTCCTTAGACAAGGTGTGATAGGTATAATGGTTTCCAAGTCCTGAGAATGTTGGCACCAAAGACCAAGTACCATTGGAGTTTCCTCAAATGCAGTCTGGCATATGGAATTCGTAGAATGCAAGAGGCCATGAACCCTAGGGCCTACAAGATTTTACTTGCGGATGGCTGGGTTCAGGTGGCCATTTGAGCGAAGAAGCCTGTTAGGCTTGTTTTTCTGGAGTAAGGAATGCCATCTGGGATGCTGTGTCCAAGCTTGCTCCCAGGAATGCAATCTTTGGACTGGGGACGAGTTTTGATTTCTTTTTGTTGATAGTGTACCCCAGGAAGGTTAGATAGTTCTTTACAAATGTCAGGTGCTGCAACAGCTGTTCCTATCTACCTGAATCAGGCAATCATCCAAGTATGAGTAAATTTGAATTTTTCTCCGTCTGCAATGGGCAATGGTTGAAGCCAAGCATTTTGTGAACACTCTGGGGACAGTGGATAAGCCAAAGGGAAGTGCAGAGAAAGTACAGTTGTGTACACTTACCATAAATGTAGATGACTGTTGCAGTCATTACATTTGGGTAATCTGCTGGCCTGAATTCCAAAGTCTTGGGTCCTGCGTCGGTTGCTGTCGCCTCTTCCATGACAAACTTTACCTTCATCTACAAGCAAATACCACATAGGTTGTAGAAGACAGAGAAGGAAAGAAACTCCAGAATGAAAGTGGGATGGCGGGAGGGTAACCTGGACTGCAACAGTGAATACACTAACATCTACATTTATGGTAAGTGTACACAACTGTACTATGTTCATGTTTCACTGTTTCAGTCATTACATTTGGGTAGAATCCCAAAGCTATGGTTGGGAGGCTGGAACTAAACAGAATTAGGTACAGCTATAAGGCCCTGCAAAACTGCAGTGGCAAAGCCTTCCCTGGACTTAGAGTAGAAAGGCAAATGAAAATGCTTTGTAAAGGGTGTGAACAGAACTCAAGTAGCAGCCTCTAGAATGTATTTGGTTCATGGGTAGGTACTAGGAACCAATCGGCCCTACAAGCCTAGCCAAAAAATTTACCCTGGCTTTCGCCACCCAAGAAAATTATTTTCCTGTGCCCCTGTCTAGCAGAGCCACAGAAGTGATCCCCGGGGTGAATTTCCCATTTCCCATCCAATCATCAAGATTTTTCTTGAAGAGTGCTAATGAGGAGCTCTGTTTGACAGACAGGTAGTCTGTTCCAGAGTATGGGAAGTCTCTGGGACAGGAATCTATCCCTCCAGAATGTTCCGTTTATTGTGGTGACAAGGTTTAGGTCCCTAGAGCGTGTAGCTCGGAGGGATTGGGATTTCTTTAAGTGGAGCATGTCCAACAGCTCTGGGTTTGACATAGCTTTGTATGTTAGGCAGAGATCGCCCCTGAGTAGGCGATATGTGATGGAGTAAAGCTGTATTTTTTGAGACCGTCTGCATATGGCATCTGTTTGAGGCCAGTAATCCTCTTTGTGAGGTATTTCTGTGGTCTTTCCAGTTGTTGTAGACGTCTTGTGAGGTACATACCAAAAGGGGCATTGTACTCTATAATGGGTCTAATGAGTGATGAGTAGAGGGGAACAATTACCTCTTTCTGGATGAGAATCCTTTTGTGATGAGATGAGCCACGTAGAAGGATTTCCTAACCGCTGTGGCGATGTGATTATCAAATGAGAGACTACTGTCCACCTGCGTCCCAAGGTCTCATCACATTTTCGGCATTAAGTACACTACCAGCTATGTGGTAGTACATGGGTACAGAGTTTTTACCAAGGGGGATGACGATACACTTTTTGGCATTGAGCTTCAGGCCATGGCTTTGACACCAGGTATCTGTCTCAGTGAGGCCCTTTTGTAGTTTGTCCACATCGTTAGGAGTTTCGATTATGGCTCCTAGTTTGCAGTCATCTGCAAACTTTGTTAGCCAAAGACCTTCTGTGTTGGCCTGCACTTCAGAGAAGTAGATACCAAACAGGAGAGGACCCAGGACTGAACCCTATGGTACTCAACTTGTCACTGGTCTGATGTCGGATTTGGAATCCGCTACTTTCAGTGTGGGTTCTGTCCGTGAGCCAGTTGGCAACCCATCTTGTGACACAGGGATTTATACCTAGTTTAGTGATCTTATCTATAATTCCAGAGTGGGGAATGGTGTCGAAAGCCTTGGTGAGATCTAGATAAGCTGTGTGAACCATTTTACCCTCATCTATGGCTTTGGTGACTGCTTCAAAGAAGTTAATCAGGTTTAGGAGACATGATCTGCCTTTTACAAATCCAAAGTGGGTAGTGTCCAGAGTTTGGAGATTACCAATATCTTTGTTTATGAGTTCCACGATGATACGTTCCATGGCCTTGCAGACCAGGCTCATCAGGCTAATGGGGCGGTAGTTCCCGGGGTCCGTTGTGGCTCCCCCTTTGTGGAGTGGGATAACCGTTGTGGTGCGCCATTCAGTGGGTACAAAGCCTGAGGTGAGGCTATGATTGAACATGGTACTTGGGTAGGGTGCCAGTTCATTCTATTCGTGTAGAACGCAGCCTGGGATATTGTCAGGTCCCATGGATGCTGTGTTCTTGGCTTGGGAGAGTATGTTTTTTACCTGTGCAGCCGTGATTATAGGAACTTTGCATTCTTCCGGTATAGAGATGGGCCCTCTAGGGGGTGAGGGGGGGCTAAAGTTAGCACTGAACCTATCTGCTAGGATGTTGGCAATATCAGTTGGTTCTGTATATTTAGTGCCATTGTGCTGCAACTCAGAGGAGATCTGAGTGTTCCCATTTAGATTCTTGACATAGCTATAGAATGCTTTGTGGTCGTCTTTAGTCAGTGGCAATTTTGTTTTCGTAACTACCTTTGGAGGATTTTATGAGGGATCTCAGCTTCTTACTGAGGTTGACCAAGGAGTTCCTCCAGTCATGGGATTTTACTCTTTTTTTGCAACAGTTTCTTTCTTCTGTTGTAGAGTTTGTTTATGGCAGAGGACCACCAGATTGGCTTCCTTGTTTTGGAGGATAACATCTTGGTTCTATTAGGAATAGCATGATCCATGCACTTGTGTAAGTGCTTATAAAGTGCATTTGTGTAGGATTCGGCAGTCATACCTCTATTGTCCGTCTACATGGGTGTCATGAAGTTTACCACTTCTGTCTTAAGTGTGAAGTTGGCTTTGGAGAAGTTTTTTACGATGGTTTCCCTAATTGTGGGTGGGATGTGGATGTCTAGGCTGATTAGCTTGTGGTCGGATCTGACCAACGAGGAATTGACCTCTGATGTGGAACACCGGTTTCCCAGGTTGGTAATGACCAGGTCTAGGATATTGCTGCCCCTGGTGGGGGTATGAATAAGTTGATCCAAGGCATTGGAATTTATGAATTCTATTGGTTGGTACTCCTCTGAGAAAGGCTGCTGAAGTAGCTGCAGCTCTGGTGGAATGAGACCTAATGCCTTTGGGCACAGGTTTACCATGGCGCAAGTAGCAGAAACTAATGCAGTGGCTTATCCACTTTGAAATAGTCTGCTTTGAAATAGCCTTTCCTTCTGATCCTGCAGCATGTCACTAGTAATTGCTCAGTTTTTCTTAGAGCTTTAATCCTGCTCAAGTAGAATCTTAGCTGTCTATGTACATCCAAGGAATGCAGAATTATCTCCCCCTTGTTCTGTGGATTTGGGTAAAAGGCTGTCAGATGAATAGTTTGGTTAAGAGCCTCAATGGAAACCACCTTAGGCATAAATGTAGGATTTGTCCTCAGAGACACCCTATCTGGGTAAAATATGATAAAAGGCTCTACAGCCATGAGGGCCTGTAGCTCTGAAGCACTTCTTGCTGAAGTAATTGCTAGTAGTATAGCTGTTTTCCTTAAGAACTTTACATCAGCGGTAGCAGCTGGTTCAAATGGAAGCAGGGTGAGCTTTTCCAACACATAATTGAGGTACCATGCAGGTACTGGTGATCTTCTAGGCCTTAAATTTTTGGCTCCTCCAAGATACTGCTTTAGTAAAGGATGAGAAAAGCTTGGTGGCTCTGTATTGTAATGAGCCGAAATGGCAGAGGCATGGATTTTAATTGATGAGAAAGATAGGCCTTTGTCAAGCATCTCAGTCAAGTATTGTAATATCGGAGGAAGATTTGGTTCTGCTGTATTAGTTCCTTGTGCTTGATTCCAAGCACATAATCTCTTCCATTTATCAGCATAAGATTTTCTAGTACTAGGCCTTCTGGCTTCCAAAATGACATCCATCACAGCTTTACTGAGAGGTGTTTGTATAACTACATGATCAGCCATGCTGCCAGGTTCAGTGTCAGGAGCTGATTGTGCAGGATCTGATTGTTTTGCTGGGACAGTAGAGGTCTTTGAGGTAAGGTCCAAGCTGGATATTGAGACAAGTTCCTTAGGATTGGGACCAGTATTGACGGGGCCAGTCCAGGGCAATTAGTATCACCTTTGGTTTCTCTTGTCTGACTTTTAGGAGGACCTTGGGAAGAAAGAGGAGGAAAGGCATAAACTGAAGGATAGGGCGTCCACTTTCCATGCTTGTCTGTGATAAGTCCTTGTGCAGAATCTTTTCAATTGATAATTTTGAGGAGAGGCAAACAGATCTGTCTGGGCTCCCCCATTTCTTTGTTATCATGCTGAAGACTTGTGGATCTAGTTTCCACTCATGAGGATCCATAAGGTTTCTGCTTAGTCTGCCAGAGTATTTTGCTTTCCTGGCAGGAAATGACGTTGAAGATGCATTTGGTAAGTCAAAGCTGTGTCCCACAGTGCCATGGCTAATCTGCAAAGGGTGTATGAGTGTGTGCCCCCCTGCTTGTTTATATACCACATGACCATGGTAGTCAGTCTTATCAGTAGCTATCCTGGATGAAGTAAGTCCTTGAAGGCTGCTAGGGCATTTTGAATAGCTAGCATCTCTTTCTGGTTGATATGGAGATGCATTTGTTTTGGGGTCCATATGCCCTGAATGTATCTTCCCGCCATGTGGGCCCCCCAGGCATAATCTGATGCGTCTGTTAAGGTTTGGATGGCAGGGGGTAGAGTGAAGGCCCATCCCACGTTTTGGTAACATGCCTTTGCCCACCATAAAAAACTCCTGCTGTAGGCAGGGAATGAGAGGAATCATTGTTTCCAGACAATGTTGACTCCATACACTTATGTACCATTGCAGTTTCCTCATATGCAGTCTTGCATATGAAATCAGTAGGATGCAGGATGCCATGAAGCCCAAAGCCTGCAGAATTTGTCTTGCATATATAACTGGGTTTGTTTAGTCCAGGTAGAATCGTAGCTGTCTGTGTATATCCAAAGAGTGCAGAAGTCTCTTCCCCCTTTATTCTGGGGATTTGGGTAGAAAGTAGGCAAATGAATGGTTTGGTTCAAGGCCACATTGGAGACCACTTCTGGCATGAATGTTGGGTTTGTCCTAAGTGAGACCCTGTCCTGATGAAAAATGATGAAAGGTTCCACAGCCATTAATGCCTGTAACTCTGAGACTTCTTGCTGAAGTTATTGCTAGGAGCAGAGCAGTTTTCCATGACAAGAATTTTAGATCAGCTGTGCTGGCTGTTTCAAAAGGAGGCAGTGTGAGTTTTTCTAAAACAAATTGAGATCCCAAGTTGGTACTGGTGCTATCCTTGGGGGGGTCTTATATTTTTTGCCGCTCTGAGGTACTGTCGTAGTAGAGGATGGGAAAACATAGGAGGTTCCGTATTGTAATGAGCTGAAATGGCAGAGGCATGGATTTTAATTGATGAGAAAGATAGGCCTTTGTCCAACATCTCAGTTAGGTATTGTAAAATCTGAGGTATATTAGGGACAAGTGGTTCGAGCCCTTGTGCCTGGTTCCAAGCACAGAATCTCTTCCATTTTTCTGCATAAGATTTCCTAGTGCTGGGCCTCCTGGCTTCTAAAATAACATCCATAACAGCTTTAGAGGGAGGTGCAGTTTGAGTGGCTACATTATCTGCCATGCTGCCAGATTTAGGGTTCTGAGTTGACTGTGCAGAATCTGATTGTTTTGTTGTGTCAGAAGATGAGGAATTTGAGGTAGAGGCCAAGCTGGGCCTTGAGACAAGCTCTTTAGGATTGGGTACCAGTGCTGGCGTGGCCAGTCTGGGGCAATCAGGATCATTTTTGGCCTTTCTTGTCTGACTTTTAGGAGTACCTTGGTAAGGAGAGGCATCGGAGGGAAGGCATACTGTCAGGCCTTTCCAGCTGAATGATAGAGCATCCACTTTCCATGCTTGAGCGCGATAAGTTTTTGTGCAGAATTTCTGTATTTGGTAATTGTGAGGGGAGGCAAAAAGATCTATGTCTGGGCGTCCCCATTTCCTCATTATCATGCTGAACACCTGTGGATATAGTTTCCGTTCGTGAGGATCCATGAGATTTCTGCTTAGTTCATCTGCCAGTGTATTTTTTGTTCCTGGCAGGAATTGTGCCTGCAGATGTACTTGATAAGTCAGTGCTGTGTTCCACAAAGTCATGGCTTGCCTGCATAGGGGGTAGGAATGTGTGCCCCCTTGCTTATGTACCACATAACTGTGGTATTGTCCGTCTTTATTAATAGTTGTCCTGGATGTAGTAGGTCCTTGAAAGCTGTCAGGGCATTCTGTACAGCTAGCATCTTTTTGATTGACGTGAAGATGCATTTGTTCCCTGGGCCACGTGCCCTGAATACATTTTCCTGCCATATGTGCCCCTCAGGCATAATCAGATGCATCAGTTGTTATCGTCTGCCTGGCTGTGGGTAAAGTGAGAGGTGACAGGCCTGAGCCCACCATCGAAACTCCTGTTGTGGGCAGGGAATTAAAGTTATGACAGTCTCTAGGCTGTGACGATGCTGAGTCCAAACACTTTTTAGATACCATTGTAGTTTCCTCATATGCAGTTTTGCATATGGAATTAGTAGAATGCAGGATGCCATGAAGCCCAGGGCCTGCAGAATTTTTCTTGCAGGGAGCTGGGTTTTTGTTGCCTTCGTTTGAAAGTAATGAGTCAGTTGCCCTTGTCTGGCGTGAGAAGCCATCTGGGCAGTTGTATTTAAGCTTGCACCCAGGAATATTATCTCTTGAGAGGGCACTAGTTTTGATTTCTTTTTGTTTACTGTGTACGCTAGGCAAATTAGCAATCTTTTTACAAAGGCCAGATGCTTTAGAAGAATGTCCTTGCTCTCTGCTTGAATAAGACAGTCGTCCAAGTAGGGATATATTTGAATTCCTTTTTGTCTGCAAAATGCAATTACTGGTGCCAGGCATTTTGTAAAGACCCTGGGTGCAGTAGATAAGCCAAAGGGCAGTGCAGAGAATTGGTAATGCATCGAGCCTGCTATGAATCTGAGGTATCTTCTGCAAGATTGTCTGATTGGGACATTCAGGTATGCCTCCTTGAGGTCCAAAGTAACTAGCCAAGCCTTCTTGCCCAGCATGGGCAGAAGTTGATGTAGTGTTAACATTTTGAATTTTGGAACATCCAGGAAAGTGTTTAGGATTGACAGGTCCAGTATTGGTCTCCAGGCTTTGTCCTTTCTGGGTACTAAGAAAAGTCTTGAGTAAAATCCTTGTCCCTGTTCTTGCTGTGGAACTTTTTGAATAGCTCCCATGTCCACAAGAGCAGCAATCTGTTTTTGTGCCTCTGCCCATTGGTTTTGTGGCAGGTCTGGCATACCTTTTGGTTTTGAAAGCGTGTGGAAGTGGAAGCTGTAACCCTGAGAAACAATATTCAGCACCCATTGGTCCTGGGTGATCATGTGCCAATTTTTTGAGAAAAGTGCTAGCTTCCCCCCTAGGGGTGTTGTCAAAAAGTAAGTGCTTGGCATTTGCAGAGGGAAGTCATTGGGACTGTTTCCTATAAGGTTGATTTGTCTTCCCCTCCTTTGGGGGCTGAAGCACCCCATTGTTTAGGTCGGTAGGAGCCTTGGGGCTGAGATCTGCCTCTTGGGCGTTTATCTGCCTCTTTGTGGCCTGACACCAGAAAGGACCAATTTTTTGAAGGCCAGTTTCTGCTAAATCTAGGTGGTTGATGTAAGAAATCTTTCACTGTTTGCATTGACTTTGCTTTATCCTCCATTTTCTTTAACACCTCTTCTGCCTTAACACCAAAGTATCATGCTGTAATGGAGCATCCAATAATTTTACTTTAACATGGTCAGGTAAACTTTGTTCTTTCAACCAAGCATGCCTACGAATAACAGCCTGTAACTGTGGCTCTACAAGAAGCCTCTAATGAATCAAAACCACATTGCAGAGTATGCTTTCCCACTTGTTCAACTGCATGCAATAAATCCTGCATTTCCTTACTGTCAGGCCCTTCTGTATTTGAAACCATTTTCTGTTTGACATGAGGCACTGTTGGTATTTAAGCATGTTAAAGTGACAGTTTAAAGCTCTTACAGCTAAAGTAGCAGAAGTGTAAACTTTTTTTCCCCCATCTGTCCAGAGCTCTGGAATCCCTATCAGAGGGGACAGGACTTTTAGCAGTGGAAGCCTTAACCCCTTTTGGACCCTGAGAAATTGTTTCTTGGTCTGCAGCGGGGTTTTTGTAAAGAAATTTATGAGAGTCAGGGACTCTGTAGTACCTGTCTGGCTTGACTGGTGCAGGGGGGTAAAGAATCAGGAGACAGACTGGATTCAGAAAAAACATCAACAATATCAAGCACGGGGGGGGGGGGATTAGCCAGGGGCCTGTGCTGAGGCAATAAAAGGAAGTCTGAGCCTTTTCTTGGATTCTGAATAATCCTGGCTCTCCCAATGGAAATGTTCCCTCATGGTGTGCAGGGTTTCCCCAAAAGAATAATCCTCAGGTGGTGAGGCTGAAGGTATGGACTCTTCTGCATCAGAGTCCTCATAGGGAGGGAGAGAATATCCCTGATTAGAAGAGGAGTCAGAGAAAATAGAAACCTGGTCAGAGGAGTTATAATTAGTGTCTTGCCTAGGCCTTTTGTCAGGAGGGGGATGAGAACCCCTGAGTAAAGTAATTAGGTCTTCGGCCATTTTAAGCATCTGCTTCTTTGGCATGTATGACTGTTCTGGAGAATGCTGTACTTGTTTCCTTGTCTTTAATGGTGTTTTTGACTTTGCCTTTGCTGCTGTAGTGGGCTTAATTGCAAGCTGTGAAGGTCTGAAAACACCCTCAGAAGCAGATGCCTGCTCAGCGTCTCCGGACCCATCTGAGGGTATTTGTTTCCGTAGGCCCAATACCTTGAGTTTCCACAGGCCTCTGTCTCCACGTGGCTGTCTGTTACGACCTGTGGCTCTGAGGTAGCGGGTATCAGGGGCTGTGAAAGTGCCTCACTGAGAACCGGCGACTGGCCTAGAAGAGGCTTCGACTGGCCTAGAAGAGGCTTAGTCGTCAGTTTTGGACCTCGGATGCCTGTCCTTTTCCTTGTCTTTGCGTTTTTTTTTAAAATTCAGGTCGGTTGTTCGGACGGCATTATGTATTTAAACCTTCGGCCATAATAATGTAAAGCAAAATCAGACATTTAATAGAGCGTTTATTGAATCTAGCACAAAACCGACTACTAGTGACATTGTGGTCAAGGCCTAGGCAAGGACTACAGTAAGAGTGAAAGTCCTTATGAGGTATTTGCTTCCCACAAGAAATACAATTATTAACTTTTACTGGCATCAGTCTGGAGCAAGAAAAAGTTCCGCCAACGGGGTACTTGGCTTTATTGAAGACTTCTGTTCTGAAACAGAATTTTGAAAATCTCAGGAGTCGGCCGACCGACACATGCAAACTGCTTTTGCTTCGGGCACCGCGCGGCAAGAAAGACTGAAGAAAATGGCGTCTGCTGCAACTTTTATACCCCTGGCGCACTGACATCAGGGAAGAGGCGACAGCAACTAATGCCGGACCAAGACTTTGGAACTCGGGCCGACTGCGGGTCACCTGCCAGCAGGATAACCCAGGTGTAATGACTGCAACAGTGAAACGCGAACATTTTGTCTTGCATATAACTGGGTTTTTGTTGCCAGTTTGAAGTAGTCAGTTGCCTTTGCTTGTCTGGCGTGAGGTAAGCCATCTGGGCAGTTGTATTCAAGCTTGCACCCAGGAATGTTATCTTTTGAGAGGGTACTAGTTGTGATTTCTTTTCGTTTGTGTGCCCTAGGCATGTTAGAAGCCTTTTCAGAAATGCCAGGTGTTGAAGAATGTCCTTGTTCTCTGAATGAGAAGGGCAGTGCAAAGAATTGGTAATGCATTAAGTGAGCCTTGAATCTGAGGTATCGTCTGCACGATTGTCTTATTGGGACATGCAGGTATGCCTCTTTTAGGTCTAATGTCACCAGCTAAGCATTCTTGCCCAGCATAGGCAGAAGCTGCTGCAAAGTCAGCATTTTGAATTTTGGAGTGTCCAGGTATGTGTTCAAAATCGATAAATCCAGTATTGGCCGCCAGGCCTTGTCCTTTCTGGGTACCAAGAACAGTCTTAAGTAAAAACTGTGTCCTTTTTCCTGTTCTGGTACTGGCTGAATGGCCCCCATATCTATGAGGGACGTAACCTGTTTGTGCCTCTGCCCATTGACTTTTTGGCAGATCTGGCCAACCATTTGCCATTGGCAGAGTATGGAAATGGAATCTGTATCCCTGTGATATTAAGTTTAGCACCCACTTGTCCTGGGTTATTAACTGCCAATTTTGAGCAAAAAGTGCTAATTTCCCCCCTAAGGGTGCTGCCAAAAGACAAGTGCTTGGTGTAGGTAGAGGGAAGTAACTGGGACTGTTTTCTGTAGGTTTGCGCTTTATCTCCTCTAGATTTGGAGGTAGAAGCGCCCCATTGCTTTGACCTGTATGAATCTTGTGCCTAGTATCTGAAACCCTTAGAGCGTCTGGATTTGCCCCTTTGAGCTTTGTCTGACACAGGAAACGACCAATTTTTTGTAGGCCAGTGTCTACTGAAACTTGGTGGCTGCACTTGTAAGAAGTCTTTTACAGTTTGCATAGACTTAGCTTTGTCTTCCATTTTCTTTAAAACCTCTTCTGCCTTAATACCAAAAAGAGTATCATGCTGTAAAGGTGCATCTAGCAATTTAGCTTTAACATGATCAGGCAAATTTTGTTCCTTTAGCCAGGTATGCCTCCTAATTACAGATCCAGTAACTGCGGCCCTGCAGGAGGCCTCTAAGGAATCAAAACCACATTGCAAAGTATGCTTTCCAACCTATTCAGCTGCATGCAATAATTGCTGCAATTCTTTATTTTCCGCACATTCAGAAATCAACATTTTCTGTTTCGACAATCCCATAATATGTTGTTGATACTTGAGCATATGAAATTGACAGTTTAAGGCCCTAATTGCCAAGGTTGCAGATGCATAAACCTTTTTTCCCCCATCTGTCCAGTACCCTTGAATCTCTTGTCAGAGGGGAGGATTTTTTTTGCTGTTGAGGCCTTAACCTTTGGGCCCTGTGAAATAGTTTCAGGATCAGCAGCAGGGTTTTTAAATAAGAAGTTATGTACTCACCATAATGTTCCATCTGAGTAGGTAAACTTAATTTGTCAGCAACTTATGGGATTCTGATCCGAGCAGGCAGTTTTCAACAGCTTTAGATCCGAGCTCCAAGCTCCTCCCCTACCAACCCTGACTGACCTCAGATCAAGTTTGCCCAAAAGCAGATACTGCTCGAAGACCAATACTTTCAAGATAAAGTGGGTAACACTCATGGACCAGAGTATGAAAACATTCAAAAGTGAGGGGGCAGGAGGGAGGGGCGGTTGCTGACAAATTAAGTTTACCTACTCAGATGGAACGTTATGGTGAGTACATTTCTTAATCTGAAATAGTTAACTTCATTTGTGCAACAACCTATGGGACAGAGTCCCCAGCTACCTGAACCTTGGGCGGCCTTCATGGAAGGATGTTTCGGAGCACTGCAGAGCCAAAGGATGCTCTCCCTCTGGAGATATCCAATTTATAATGATTGATAAAGGTATGAGATGAGGCCCAAGTGACTGCCGAACAAATATCATCCAAAGAGACTCTAGCTCTAAAAGCTGCAGAGGTAGACAGACTGAGTAGACTGGGCATGGACTCCCTGAGGTGCGGGCCTGCCCGAACTTTCATATGCTAAAAGGATACACTGCGAGATCCATCTAGACGGCGTGACTTTAGACAGATTTACCCAAGTTAAATTTGGCAAAGGAGACGAACTGGTCAGATTGCCTATGACCAGATGTCCTGTGGATGTAGAAGCAAAGTTGTCTATGCACATCCAGTGAGTGTAACCTCTATTCCCCTTTGTTTTGGTAATTAGGGAAGAAGACTGGTAGGTTGATGGACTGTTTAATATTCGATTCCGAGGCAATCTTGGGAAGAAAGGAGGGATTGGTCCTGAGGTAGACTCTATCCTTGTGAAAAGTCAAATATGGGGGTTTTATACATAGGGCCTGTAGTTCAGGGACCCTTCAAGCCGAGGTGATAGCGACAAGAAAGGCCGTTTTCCATGACAAGAATTTAAGATCTACTGAAGCTGCAGGCTCAAACGGGGGAGCTGTTAAGACCTGAAGCACCAGCGTTAAATCCCAAGGAGGGACTACATCCTTCACTGGAGGTCTGAGCAGAAAGGTGCCCTTCAAAAAAGTCTTACACAATTTCGTGGTGATCAAAGGGCCCAGTTCATTTCCCACGTGATGAGAGATAGCTGCTAGTTGAACCTTCACTGTGGAGGAGCTAGCCCCCTGATGTAACAGCCCTGACAGGAAGTCTAGTACCGCTGGCAAAGGAGCTGTGAAAGGATCCAAATTTCGACGTTCCGCCCAAATGGAGAAGTGTTTCCATTTGCTCCTATAGACCTTTCTAGTAGAAGGCTTGTGCGCTACTAGAAAAGTTTTAACTGGGGAAGAGATACCAGGAGTCCTAGCTACAAGTGGAACTGGAGCAGCCAAGCTGTGAGCTTGAGATTGTCCAGATTCGGGACTGGGAGATCTAGGGGGTGGGATATTAGATCCGGGCAGGGATCCAGAATCCAAGGAGGATTCACCAGATGAGACCAAAGGTAAGGGAACCAAGGTTGACGAGGCCAGAATGGGGCAATGAGGATTACTCTGCTCCCCAAACGGCTGGCTTTCTGCAGAAACTTCAGCATCAGAGGAAGAGGAGGGTAAGCAAAGTAGACCGGGAGGGTCAAGCATGCACCAGAGCGTCTCTCGGAGGTTCCCCGGAGGGGGAGATGAGAGCGAAGTAGTCGTAACATTTTGTGTTCGAGGGAGAAGCAAAGAGATTGCAACAGGGTTGACCCCATTCGGCGAAAATCTGATTCGCTATCTCGGGATTCAGAGACCACTCGTGTGGTAACAGGATGGTACGACAGTCTGTCCGCTAGGATGTTGGACCGCCTCGGAATGTGCGTTGCTATAAGAAAGCGGTTGGTGGAGATCGCCCATTCCCACACCCTCATGGCCTCTCGACAGAGTGGGTAGGACCTGGTTCCCCCGTTTGTTGATGTATCAGACAACAGAAATATTGTCTGACTGAATCGCAATAGTTCCTACAGGAAGAAGGTGCTGACGTGCTTGCAATGCTAACAGCATTGCACTCATCTCTAGGACATTGATATGCAGAGAGGTCTCCGTGGGGGACCAGGTGCCTTGGACTGTCCTGCCCGAACAATGGCCCCCCCACCCGAGGCGGGAGGTGTCCGTGGTCACTGTGGCTAGGGGAGGGGCCATAGAAAAGGGGCGTCCTTCCTGGAGGTTCGGAGATTGGAGCCACCATAAGAAGGCCCTCTTGCCAGCCCTGCTGAGGGGAATGGGATGGCTCAGAGGAAATCGAAGGAAGGACCACTGGACCTGGAGGGTCCATTGCAAGACGCTCATGTTCAAACGCGCCATTGGCAAAAGGTTGATTGCTGCCGCCATTGAGCCTAGAGCCCTCAGGACCTATTCCGCAGGAGGAGCTGGAGAATGTAGAATGGCCCGCACATGTAGCCTCAGGGTTCGTAGCCGGTCTGTGGTCAAGAAAGCTAGGAACTTGTTTGCGTCTAACTTTGCCCCTATAAAGTCTATAGTCTGAGTCGGGGTAAGAGACGACTTCTCTATGTTGATAGTGATCCCCAGCCGACAAAGAAAGTAGTTTCTGGCTGCGCAGAGTAGATGCCTTGTCGGGGCGGTCAGGAGCCAGTCGTCCAGGTACGGATAGACCTGGATTCCCTGGAGCCTCAGATGGGCCGCAACCACTGCTAACACTTTGGTGAACACCCTGGGGGCTGTGATGTGACCAAAGGGAAGGACCCCGAATTGGAAATGACTGGCTCCTAGCCGGAAGCGGAGGAACCTTCTGGATCGCCTGTCCATCAGAATGTGGTAGTACGCATCCTTGAGGTCTATAGAGCTCATCCAGTTCTCCTGCAAAAGGGGGAGAATGGATTGAAGGGCGACCATGCGGAATTTCTCTTTGGTTACTGACCGGTTCAGGGGGGAAAGGTAGAGGATAGGCCTTAAGTTCCCCATCTTTTTTGGCACCAAGAAGATCCTGGAGTAAAACCCCGACCTGCACTTGTCTGGGGGGACGTGTTGGATGGCTCTTTTTTCCAGCAACTGTTGGATTTCTGTTGCTGCGGCCTCCCCCTGATCGGGTGGGACATCGGGGAGGTATCTGGGGCTGCGTGGGTAAAGAGAAAAGGGAATCTGATATCCTCTGGATATAATGCGAAGCACCCAGTGGTCTGTCGTGATGGACTCCCAAGCTGCTAGGTGCTTCAAGAAGTGCCCCCCGACTGCCTCCAGAGTGGAGCAGTCGGGCAACCCCTCAGGGATGTTGCGTGGGTTGGTCCTAGAAGGGTTCTCTGGATCCAAAGTTCCGCGGGCCCCCTCTGCCTCTAGGGTGGCGTCCACCCTGCCCTTCTCTGTCGCGGAAGGGCTGGGAGTCCGAGCGGGACTGGACGGTTGCGACTTCCGGAACCACATCTTCTGTCCCTTTTGGTTATTGGAGAAGGACCTCTGGGGAGCAGAGAAGCTGACTCAGACGGCAAACGTCTTCCCGTCCTTCTCGCTCTGGACCAAGGTATCGCTAACAGTTTTGCCAAAAAGGGCAGAACCATCGAAAGGGGCATTAGCGAAAGACGCCTTGAAGGGTTCCGCGAAATCACAGTGCCGGAGCCAGGCCCGCTCCGCTGACTATAGAGGCTCCCTCCGTGGCATGGGATAGTAGCCGCATAGAGGTGTTTGATATGGATCGGAGAGTGGCCATCCGGGTGGAATGCAAACGTTTGTCCTCCACCGACATGGACTCGGGAAGTCGACGTAGTATACTCTTTGATAAGGTCCCGCTGCAGTCGAAGCACATGTGCCATGTAGTTCAGCAACCTCACAGAGAAGGTAGCCGAACTAAAGACCCGCTTCCCTAAACAGTCCATCGACCAAGACTTCTTGCTCGGGGGGATGAACCGAGGGACTCTCCTGAGCTAGTTCCCTCTTGGTGGCCACCGCCACCAACATGGCATCTACAGGGGGACCCTTACTCCAGTGTGACTTGTCAGAGGGTGGGCTAAGAATCTTGTCCAGGCGCTTGGGGACTGGCTCCACAGTGTCCGGCTCCTTCCACATCCTGGTAGTAATCAAATCTATCAGGGGGTCGGCCAGAGGGAACACCCAAGAGGTAGACGGGGCCTGCTTCAAACGCCTCCAGGAACATGGATTTGTCCGAGGTAGGCTTTGGGGCAGACCCCCCCCCCCTTTATCCTGAGCATCTCCATGATGTCACCAAATGAGACATCTTCGGGGGGTGATCTTGGGGAGCCTTCCCCCTCCTCCAAATCCGTGTCCTCAGTCAAGGGCTCGGGGGAGTCCAGGTGCCTCCTTTTGCACTTTCGCTTGTGAGGAACCTCCTCAGGGGGGGCTGTCACAGGAGGTCTCACCAGCCACGTCTTGTTCCAAAGGAACGACCTGGGACGTCAAAGCAGGCTGTCCCTGGGGCCGGGTGATGGAAGTCGGGCCCAACCTAGGAGTGCAGGGTGGAGCCGTGGCAAGGGCCGGGGGCCTGGAATCTCTCAACAGGGCCCTCTCCACCACGTCGAATGCCGAGGGAGAGCTGCTCTCTCTGGGATCCGAAAGCAGACCCTCACTCGGATCCGGATGGATCGGGGCCGGCACTGAAGCTATCGGATCCGACGGACCGGTATGCTCAGACCTGGATGGAGCCGAAGGCATACAGATACCCCCGGATCTGAAGCTCAGCCCTCGGCTCCAAGCGCTCGGATCTGAAGAAAATGGACCCGACAGACTCGAAGGAAGTGTCAGCGCCGAAGCACCCGAGAATATCGGTGCCGACACACCCCCCGGCTCCGAAGACTCAGAGCCCGGGAATCAGGACGGAGAAGAAGCTATCTGGGCAAAAAAAGGGGTCGAGCTCCCCCCCAGGCAGGAGCACTCCCATCTGCAGTTGGGCCTGGAGGAATCTCATCATCCGGTCCAAATCTGCATCAGTGAGACTTCGGGTTGATCTCGATGAGGCCACAGAGGCAGGACGGGAGTGTCGACTCGATGACCTCGAAGGAGATCGGATATCCTCCTCCTCAGGACCCGGTGAAAAGTATGGGGAACGGATCAGAGACGGAGGAGACCCAGAAGTCCTGGAGGGAGAAGAAGCTCAGCCGGGGGGCCGAAGCGGAGGCCTCGGCCCGCCGCTTGTGGTGCTTCTCCCACCTTTTCTCTTTCCTGGCCTCCCTCTCCTCCAGGCCTAAGGCAGGAGGTTGAGTCCCGGCCAGGGGGAGGGAAGCAGGAGTGGCAGCCGCCGCAGCGGGAGCCACAGGAGGACCGGAGGTAGAAGCAGAATCCGGGGGCAGAAGACCCGCCAGAATCAGCTTAGACCTCCGGTCCTTGAGTGCCCTGGGGTTGAACACCGCACAGATGGAGCAACCAGAAGACAGGTGTTCAGCCCCAAGGCACAACACACACCAAGTGTGGCCATCTGCCGGGGACAGCTGATGGCCACACTCGGTGCACTTAGAAAAGATCAATTTTGGGGCCTCAGCCATTTAAACTAAGAGAAAAACACACACACAACCCTAATGGAACCACGAAGGAAGGGGGAGATAAATAACAAAAATATGGTAAGATAAAACAGCAAACTGCTAGCATATACACACCAAAACGTCTCTGAAAATAAAGTCCATATGATAAAAAAGAAGACGCTGATGGCTGTATTCTCCAAAAAGGCCTTTACTAGTGCAAAAGCGCTTTCACAAACGAGCTTCTTCAGGTGTACATCAAGCACTACAGAAACACCCCCTTTATACTAACACATATAATCACCTGATCAAAGTTCATGTAACTAAAACCATAAAACCAAAAAATATATGTAATAGCTGTTTAAATACATATATAAAATACATTCATACTAAAGAGTGTATAAGCACATTTAATACATATGAAAAACATTATACTAATTCACAAAAAATTTTATACTAACTAACAAAAAAATGTTTATCTTTTCAACGGCCTCCTTTTCAATCTAGGTCTTAAAGGGATGCATTCATTAAGCCCGTGCCCCTCAGTACTCCTCAACTTTATAATCCATGTAGCTTCCAAATTTTCAGTCCTGTTACAGACATCACCTTGTCTAAGGCTCTCATGAAGTAAACCAATGACTCTAAAGCTAAAGACATGAGATATATCTGTACCAGCTACATGCTTGGCAAGTGCATTCATGTTACTACCTTTCCTGATGTTATAAACATGTTCCCTAATGCGTTCTCTAAGGTGTCTGTCTTGCCAATATAAAACTTTGCACAAACCCTGCAGCTAGCCAGATAAACAACATGTCTGCTGTCACATGTTGGTGAAACCTGAAAAGTGTAGTACTTGCCCTGGTCTGGATGGTGGAATGACAGACCACTATCTATATAACTACACCAACTACATGATCCACATTGGATAGTACCAGTATATTCTCCATCCAGCCTAACTTCCTTGGGATAACACAATCTCCTCCTAATAGATTTATCATTCCTATAACGAATTCTCGGTACAGTGATAACAAAAATATGGTGTTAAACTAGAAGGGGTGTTTACAAAAAAGGGACCTGTAAACACTCAACCAAAAAACAGAAGAAAAAGGTAAATTTTTTCTCACAAAAAGACTAACGCCTGGAGCTGTAGATCAAGCTGCTGTTGGATAACCACGGCAAACTAGATCTGAGGTCAGTCAGGGTTGGCAGGGGGAGGAGCTTGGAGCTCGGATCTAAAGCTGTTGAAAACTGCTGGCTCGGATCCGAGGTCGGATCCGAATCCCATAGGTTGCTGACAAATGAAGTTAACTACTTCAGATTAAAAGTTTATGAGAATCAGTGACCCTGTAATATCTGTCAGGCTTGCTGGGAGCTGGAGGTAAGGAGTCGGGGGTCAAGCTGGACTCCGAAAACACATCATCCACAATGTCTAAAACAGGGGGTATGGCTAAAGGCCTGTGCTGAGGGAGAAGGAAATTCCTGAGCCTCCTCTTTGATTCTGAGAAATCTTGACTCTCCCAGTGAAAATGCTCCCTCAAGGTATGCAAGGTTTCTCGAAATGAATAATCCTCAGGAGGTGATGCAGATGGTATAGACTCCTCTGCATCAGAATCCTCATAGGGAGGTATAGATAATTCCTGATCAGAAGAGGAATCAGAAGAGAAACCTGATCTGAAGATTATCTGGAGGGGGATGGGAACCCCTGATCAAGGTAATAAGGTCTTCAGCCATTTTGATAATCTGCTTTTAGGCATAGAGGCCTGTGCACACGGCTCATGCGTCAGTTTTTTAGTTTTAGAAGTTGCTTTTGTCTTTGGTTTTGCAGCTTTCTGATATACAAATGTTGAGGCCTGAATACACCCTCAGAAGCCGGTACCTGCTCAGTGGCTCCGGACCCATCCGAGGGAGATACATCCGTGGGTCCAATACTTTGAGCATCTCGTGGCATGCCAGACTCCACATGGATGTCGGTAGGGGCCTGCGACTCAAGTAGCGGGTATCAGGGGCTGCAAAAGCACCTCACTGAGTACCGGCAAACTGGCGACTGGCTTAGGAGAAGCTTAGTCATCGGTTTTGGACCTCTATGGTCGATCTGTCCTTTTCTTCGCTTTTTTTTATATACTCTGGTAGTCTGATTGCTATCAGACATTTTTGGGTAATTAAATCTGTTTCCAAAATACTTTGAGGCAAAAATATACAGACGCTTAATAGTGCGTTGGTTAAATCTAGCACAAAACCGACAGCCAGGCACGTTGTGATCAGGGCCTAGGCAAGGAATACAGTATAAATGGAAATCCTTATGAGGGTATTTGCTTCCCACAAGTAATACAATTAACTTTTTCTGACATTGGTATGGAGCAAGAAAAAAGTTTCCCCAACGAGGTACTTAGGTTTAGTGAAGACTTCGGTTCTGAAACTCAACTCGAATATTTCAGGAGTCGGCCGACTGGCACTTGCGAAATGCTTCTGCTTCGGGCACCGCTCGGCAAGAAAGACTGGAGAAAATGGCGTCTGCTGCATGTTTTATACCCCTGACGTCATGGAAGAGGTGAGAGCAACTGAGACAGGACCCAAGACTTTGGAATTCAGGCTGACTGTGGGCAACCTGCCAGCAGATTACCCAAATGTAATGACTGCAACAGTGAAACACAAAACATCTGATAATGCATAGATCCTGCTCTGAAACGTAGGTATTTCCTGCAGGAGTCCCTGACAGGGATGTGCAGGTAGGCTTCTTTTAGGTCTAGGGTGACTAACCAGGCATTTTTGGACAGCATAAGTAGAAGCTGCTGAAGGGTGAGCATTTTGAATTTTGGTACCACCAGGAAGGTGTTTAGAGTGGAAAGATCTAGGATTGGGCGCCAAGTGCCCTCTTTTCAGGGTACCAGGAAAAGTCTGGAATAGAACCCTTAACCTGTTTTGCCGGAACAGGCTGAATTGCCCTTATGGAGCGGGGGGACTGAACTTGGTTTTGTGCCTCTGCCCACTGGTTTGGATGAAGGTCTGGGAACCCTTTTAGGGTTGGTAGTGAGTGGAATTAGAAGTTATGTACTCACCATAACGTTCCATCTGAGTAGGTGTATTCATTTGTCTGCAACCTGTGGGTTATGGATCCGATATCGGATCCGAACCGGCATGGTTTTCCAGCTATGGATCCAAGCTCTCAGCTCCTCCCCTCACCCATAATGCCCTGCTCTACCCTCATGACCTCAGATCGAGTTTGCCAAAGCAACAACACCCTAAAAAGGGTAACATAGAATATGCAGGAAACTGAAAGGCCAGGGGGATAGGAGGGCGGGATGGTTGCAGACAAATGAATACACCTACTCAGATGGAACGTTATGGTGAGTACATAACTTCTAAATCTGAAGTAGGATATTCATTTGTCTGCAACCTGTGGGACAGAGTCCCCAGCTACCTGAATCTTGGGCCATCATGGAAGGATATTCCGAGCACCGGAGCCAAAGGATGCTCTACCCCTAGATGCAAGATCCAACTTATAGTGGGAAATAAACGATGAGATGAAGCCCACGTGGCTGCTGCACAAATATCATCTAGAGGAATCCTAGCCTTGAAGGCTGCGAGGTAGATACTGACCGGGTTGAATGGGCATGAACACCCTCCGGTGCGGGCCTTCCTGAAGCTTGATAAGCCAGTAAGATGCACTGTGAAATCCAGCGGGACAGAGAAACTTTAGAGATTGGCTTGCCCAAATTGAATTTTACAAGGAAATAAACAGCTGGTCGGATTGCCTATGACCAGCCGTCCTGTTCAGATAAAATCTAAGTTGCCTGTGAACATCTAGTGAATGTAGCTTATATTCACCTTTGTTTTCATATTTAGGAAGAAAACAGGGAGGTTAACGGACTGATTGATGTTTGCTTCAGAAGCGACTTTAGGAAGAAAGGACGGGTTGGTCCTGAGGTAGACACGGTCCAGATGAAATACCAAGTAAGGAGGTTTAGCTGATAATGCTTGAAGTTCAGAAACTCTCTTGGCCGATGTAATGCCTACCAAACAGGCTGTCTTGTAGGACAAGAATTTGAGATCCACCGTAGCCGCTGGCTCGAAAGGAGGGGCGGTCAAGGCCTGTAGGACCAGAGAGGTCCCAAGGAGGAACTGCTCGTTTTATAGGGGGCCTGAGAAGAAAAGTACCTTTAAGAAAAATTTTACACAATTTGGCTGACATGAGGATTAGAGTCATGGCCAATGTGATAGTGAGAAATTGCCGCCAGTTGTACTTTGACTGTGGAACTGCTGGCACCATCGTTAAAGAGAGTGGTTAGAAAGTCAAGCACTAAAGGAAGAGGAACCGTGAAGGGATTCAGGCCTTGCCTCCGCCCACAAAGAAAACGTTTCCACTTGCTTCGTAAACCTTTCTAGTGGATGGTTTATGAGCTGCCACCAAAATTGCCTTAACGGTGATGAAATACCGAGTCCTAATCAAGAGTGGAACTGGAGCAGCCAAGCGGTCAGCTTCAGGTTGTCCAGATTCGGAGGAGGAATGCAGGATGGATGGGATATCAGATCCGGGATGGGATCTAGAATCCAAGGAGGATTCACCGAGTGAGACCTTAGGAAGGGAACCAGATCTGTCGAGGCCAGAGCAGAGCAATGAGAATCATTCTGCAACCCACCCGAGAGGCTTTCTGAAGAACTTGGAGCATCAGAGGCAAGGGTGGATAGGCATACAGAAGACCGGGTGGCCAAGCATGCACCAGAGCGTCTCTTGGAGTACCTCCGGAGGAGGTATTAGAGCGAAAAACTGTCGCACTTGGTGTTTGAGGGAGAAGCAAAAGATCGCATGAAGGGGTTCCCCACCGTGCGAATATGCGTTCCGCTACTTGACAATTGAGAGACCACTCGTAAGGGGTCAGAATGGTGCGACTGAGCTTGTCCGCTAGGATGTTGGACCCGACCGAATGTGCGTTGCTATTAAGCGGTTGGTGGAGATTGCCCATTCCCAAACTCTCATGGCTTCTCGACAAAGAGGGTAAGACCTTGTTCCCCTTGCTTGTTGATGTACCAGACAACAGACATGTTGTCGATTGAATTAATTGTTCCCAAGGAAGAAAGTCCTGAAGTGCTAGCAACGCTAAGAGCACTGCTCTCATCTCTAGAACATTGATATGCAGTAAGGTCTCTGAATCGTTCCACGTGCCTTGGGCGGTCCGCCCAAAGTGCCCCCACCAGGCGGGAGGCGTCCGTGGTCACCGTGGCGAGAGGGGGAGAAGCACAAAATGGGCGGCCTTTGTGGAGATCCGGGGAGTGGAGCCACCACAAGAGGGACCGCTTGCAAGCCTTGCTGATCGCTATGGGATGATGCATGGGAGAGCAAAGGTATGACCACTGTACTAAGAGCGTCCACTGTAGAATGCATATTGAGCCTGGCAAGAGGAAGAAGTGCTATAGCCGATGCCATGGACCCTAGAGCCCTCAGGACCAACTCCGCGGAACAGAACTTGAATGGAGAATGGCCCGCACCTGGAGCTGCAGATTTAGAACTCTGTCCGCAGTGAGGAAGGCTCGTAAACTCCTTGTGTCTAGCCTGGCCCCTATAAAATCTAAGAGCTGTGTGGGCGCCAGGTTGGATTTCTTTGTATTTATTGTGATGCCCAGAAAGGGAGCAAGATGGAGAAAGGAGTCTCGCCAATAGAAGTAGATGCCTTGTTGGGGCGGTAAGAAGCCAGTCGTCCAGGTAGGGAAAGACCTGCACCCCTGAAGCCTCAGGTGGGCGCTACCACTGCTAATACTTTGGTGAACACCCTGGGGCTGTGGTGAGACCAAAGGGAAGGACCGGAATTGGTAGTGACCGGCTCCCAGCAGGAAGCGGAGAAACCTCCTGGCGCCTGTCCATCAGGATGTGGTAGTGGCGTCCTTGAGGTCTGCTCGAGCACATCCAGTGATTTTTCTCCCAGAAGGGGAGAATAGATTGCAGAGTGACCATTGAATTTTTCTTTGGGGACTGCCAGATTCAAGAGAGAGAGGTCTAGGATTGGTCTTAGTTCCCCGTCTTTTTGGCACTAAAAGAATCTGGAGTAGAACCCTGATCCGATCTGGTCTGGGGAGCAGGCTGGATGGAAGTCGGGCCCAACCTAGGAGTGCAGGGTGGAGCCGTGGCAAGGGCCGGGGGCCTGGAATCTCTCAACAGGGCCCTCTCCACCACGTCGAATGCCGAGGGAGAGCTGCTCTCTGGGATCCGAAAGCAGACCCTCACTCGGATCCGGACGGATCGGGACCGGCACTGAAGCGATTGGATCCGACGGACCGGTATGATCAGACCTGGATGGAGCCGAAGGCATACAGATACCCCCGGATCTGAAGCTCAGCCCTCGGCTCCAAGAGCTCGGATCCGAAGAAAATGGACCCGACAGACTCGAAGTGTCAGCGCCGAAGCACCCGAGAATATCGGTGCCGACACCCCCCCCGGCTCCGAAGACTCAGAGCCCGGGAATCAGGACGGAGAAGAAGCTATCTGGGCAAAAAAAAGGGGTCGAGCTCCCCCCCAGGCAGGAGCACTCCCATCTGCAGTTGGGCCTGGAGGAATCTCATCATCCGGTCCAAATCTGCATCAGTGAGACTTCGGGTTGATCTCGATGAGGCCACCGAGGCGGGACGGGAGTGTCGACTCGATGACCTCGAAGGAGA
The DNA here is from genome assembly GCF_019279795.1 of Protopterus annectens. Classification (NCBI taxonomy): domain Eukaryota; kingdom Metazoa; phylum Chordata; order Ceratodontiformes; family Protopteridae; genus Protopterus; species Protopterus annectens. The sequence goes on along the minus strand of NC_056735.1, from coordinate 1,393,015,682 downwards.
TCGGATATCCTCCTCCTCAGGACCCGGTGAAAAGTATGGGGAACGGATCAGAGATGGAGGAGACCCAGAAGTCCTGGAGGGAGAAGACGCTTAGCCGGGGCCGGGCGAGGCCTCGCCCGCCGGCAATGGTGCTTCTCCCGCCTTTTCTCTTTCCTGGCCTCCCTCTCCTCCAGGCCTAAGGCGGGAGGTTGAGTCCCAGCCAGGGGGAGGGAAGCAGGAGTGGCAGCCGCAGCAGTGGGAGCCACAGGAGGACCGGAGGTAGAAGCAGAATCCGGGGCCAGAAGACCCGCCAGAATCAGCTTAGACCTCCGGTCCTTGAGTGCCCTGGGGTTGAACGCCGCACAGATGGAGCAACCAGAAGACAGGTGTTCAGCCCCAAGGCACAACACACACCAAGTGTGGCCATCTGCCGGGGACAGCTTATGGCCACACTCGGTGCACTTAGAAAAGATCAATTTTGGGGCCTCAGCCATTTAAACTAAGAGAAAAACACACACACAACCCTAATGGCACCACGAAGGAAAGGGGAGATAAATAAAAATATGGTAAGATAAAACAGCAAACTGCTAGCATATACACACCAAAACGTCTCTGAAAATAAAGTCCATATGATAAGAAAGAAGACGCTGATGGCTGTATTCTCCAAAAAGGCCTTTACTAGTGCAAAAGCGCTTTCACAAACGAGCTTCTTCAGGTGTACATCAAGCACTACAGAAACACCCCCTTTATACTAACACATATAATCACCTGATCAAAGTTCATGTAACTAAAACCATAAAACCAAAAAATATATGTAATAGCTGTTTAAATACATATATAAAATACATTCATACTAAAGAGTGTATAAGCACATTTAATACATATGAAAAACATTATACTAATTCACAAAAAATTTTATACTAACTAACAAAAAAATGTTTATCTTTTCAACGGCCTCCTTTTCAATCTAGGTCTTAAAGGGATGCATTCATTAAGCCCGTGCCCCTCAGTACTCCTCAACTTTATAATCCATGTAGCTTCCAAATTTTCAGTCCTGTTACAGACATCACCTTGTCTAAGGCTCTCATGAAGTAAACCAGTGACTCTAAAGCTAAAGACATGAGCTATATCTGTACCAGCTACATGCTTGGCAAGTGCATTCGTGTTACTACCTTTCCTGATGTTATAAACATGTTCCCTAATGCGTTCTCTAAGGTGTCTGTCTGTCTTGCCAATATAAAACTTTGCACAAACCCTGCAGCTAGCCAGATAAACAACATGTCTGCTGTCACATGTTGCTGAAACCCGAAAAGTGTAGTCCTTGCCCTGGTCTGGATGGTGGAATGACAGACCACTATCTATATAACTACACCAACTACATGATCCACATTATAGTACCAGTATATTCTCCATCCAGCCTAACTTCCTTGGGATAACACAATCTCCTCCTAATAGATTTATCATTCCTATAACTAATTCTCGGTACAGTGATAAATAACAAAAATATGGTGTTAAACTAGAAGGGGTGTTAACAAAAAAGGGACCTGTAAACACTCAACCAAAACAGAAGAAAAAGGTAAATTTTTTCTCACAAAAAGATTAACGCCTGGAGCTGTAGATCAAGCTGCTGTTGGATAACCACAGCAAACTAGATCTGAGGTCAGTCAGGGTTGGCAGGGGGAGGAGCTTGGAGCTCGGATCTAAAGCTGTTGAAAACTGCTGGCTCGGATCCGAGGTCGGATCCGAATCCCATAGGTTGCTGACAAATGAAGTTAACTACTTCAGATTAAAAGTTTATGAGAATCAGGGACCCTGTAATATCTGTCAGGCTTGCTGGGAGCTGGAGGTAAGGAGTCAGGGGTCAAGCTTGACTCCGAAAACACATCATCCACAATGTCTAAAACAGGGGGTATGGCTAAAGGCCTGTGCTGAGGGAGAAGGAAATTCCTGAGCCTCCTCTGATTCTGAGAAATCTTGACTTTCCCAGTGAAAATGCTCCCTCAAGGTATGCAAGGTTTCTCGAAATGAATAATCCTCAGGAGGTGATGCAGATGGTATAGACTCCTCTGCATCAGAATCCTCATAGGGAGGTATAGATAATTCCTGATCAGAAGAGGAATCAGAAGAAAGAGAAACCTGATCTGAAGATTATCTGGAGGGGGATGGGAACCCCTGATCAAGGTAATAAGGTCTTCAGCCATTTTGATAATCTGCTTTTAGGCATAGAGGCCTGTGCACACTGCTCATGCGTCAAGTTTTTTAGTTTTAGAAGTTACTTTTGTCTTTGGTTTTGCAGCTGTCTGTTTGATATACAAATGTTGAGGCCTGAATACACCCTCAGAAGCCGGTGCCTGCTCAGTGGCTCCGGACCCATCCGAGGGAGATACATCTGTGGGTCCAATACTTTGAGCATCTCGCGGCATTGCCAGACTCCACATGGATGTCGGTAGGGGCCTGCGACTAAAGTAGCAGGTATCAGGGGCTGCAAAAGCACCTCACTGAGTACCGGCAAACTGGCGACTGGCTTAGAAGCTTAGTCATCGGTTTTGGACCTCTATGGTCGATCTGTCCTTTGCTTTGCGTTTTTTTTTTATATACTCTGGTAGTCTGATTGCTATCAGACATTTCTGGGTAATTAAATCTGTTTCCAAAATACTTTGAGGCAAAAATATACAGACGCTTAATAGTGCGTTGGTTAAATCTAGCACACAAAACCGACAGCCAGGCACGTTGTGATCAGGGCCTAGGCAAGGAATACAGTATAAATGGAAATCCTTATGAGGGTATTTGCTTCCCACAAGTAATACAATTAACTTTTTCTGACATTGGTATGGAGCAAGAAAAAAGTTTCCCCAACGAGGTACTTAGGTTTAGTGAAGACTTCGGTTCTGAAACTCAAACTCGAATATTTCAGGAGTCTGCCGACTGGCACTTGCGAAATGCTTCTGCTTCGGGCACCGCTCGGCAAGAAAGACTGGAGAAAATGGCGTCTGCTGCATGTTTTATACCCCTGACGTCATGGAAGAGGCGAGAGCAACCGACGCAGGACCCAAGACATTGGAATTCAGGCCCACTGTGGGCAACCTGCCAGCAGATTACCCAAATGTAATGACTGCAACAGTGAAACACAAAACATCTGATAATGCATAGATCCTGCTCTGAAACGTAGGTATTTCCTGCAGGAGTCCCTGACAGGGATGTGCAGGTAGGCTTCTTTTAGGTCTAGGGTGACTAACCAGGCATTTTTGGACAGCATAAGTAGAAGCTGCTGAAGGGTGAGCATTTTGAATTTTGGTACCACCAGGAAGGTGTTTAGAGTAGAAAGATCTAGGATTGGGCGCCAAGTGCCCTCTTTTCAGGGTACCAGGAAAAGTCTGGAATAGAACCCTTAACCTGTTTTGCCGGAACAGGCTGAATTGCCCTTATGGAGCGGGGGGACTGAACTTGGTTTTGTGCCTCTGCCCACTGGTTTGGATGAAAGTCTGGGAACCCTTTTAGGGTTGGTAGTGAGTGGAAGTAAAATTTGTACCCCTGGGATACACATGTTGAGGACCCATCGGTCTTTGGTGATGGAGGTCCAGTTTTTTGCATGATGGGCAAGTTTTCCTTCTACGGGCACGAGCAGTTAAGCAGAGGTGAGGAGTGGAATAGAGAAGTCATTGTGAATTTTCTGTAAGGGGGTGGCTTAGCACTTCCTGTTTTTGAAGTGGAGGCACTCTATTGCTTAGTCTGGGGGGGTTTCATTCCCCTGGGTCTAGTTTAAGGTGGCCTTGAGGGGGTTGGAAAGGACCAATGTTTCGATGGGCAATTCCTACTGAATCTAGGAGGCTGCACTTGCAGGAAATCTGACTGTCTGCATAGATTTAGCCTTTTCTTCCATTTTTTTTAAAAGCTCTTCTGCTTTGGTGCCAAACAGATAGTCTTTGTTCAAAGGGGCATCTAGTAATTTTGATTTGACATGGTCTGGCAAGGTCTGCTCCTTAAGTCAAGCATGCCTTCTCAGTATAGAACCAGTGACTGCTGCCCTGCAAGATGCTTGTAGGGCGTCAAAACCACATGCTTGCTGACTTGGCTTGCAGAATGCATAACCTCTTGGAATTATTTTCTGCACAGTCTGTAAAAGTAGCTAAGTTTTGCTTAAGTTCCATAATATGTTGCTGGTATTTCAGTACGTGAATCTGGCAATTCAATGCCCTAATGGCGAGAGTTGCAGAGGTGTATACTTTTTTACCTCATCTGTCTAAAGCTCGAGAATCCCTGTCCGAAGGGGTGGGAATTTTAAGCTGTAGTTGCTTTTATACTTTTAGGCCCCTGGGAAAGGACCTCTGGGTCAGCAGTAGGATTTTTGAAAATAAATTTGAGTCAGTGACTCTGTAGTACCAGTCTGGTTTTATTGGAGCAGGGGGTAAAGTATCAGGAGTTAACCTGGATTCCATAAAATCATCATCCACAACATCCAGAACTGGAGGTATTGCTAAAGGTCTATGTTGTGGCAAATCTAGAAATTCTGAGTCTCTTCTTGGACTGAGGATAGTCTTGGCATTCCCAGTGGAAATGCTCTCAAAGTATGTACGGTTGAACAAAAGAAAATTCCTCTGGAGGGGAAGCAGAGGGAATGGATTCCTCTGCATCTGAATCCTCAAGCAGATGGCATGTCTTCATATTCTGAAACCTCAGAGTCGGACTCTTGGTCTGTTAAAGCTGCTGGGGACAGGTCTCTTTCTCTTAGCAGGAGAAGGCTGGTTTCCCCTAATCAGCATAATCTGGTCTTCTGCCATTTTAAGCATTTGATGTTGTGGCAAAGAAGCAGGTACTTGAGCTTGGGTCGTCATTTTTTTTTAGGTGCAACTCGTACTCTTGGCCTTAGAAACTTGGTAGTTTTAGACAGAACTGAAGACACAAAAGATGTCAATTTGTGTGAAAATATCAGTAGTGCGAAGAACTTCCTCAGAAGCCGGTGTCTGCACAGTGGCTCTGGACCTATCCAAGGTAGAGACATCCGCAGGTTCTGTAGTCAAGAGTCTCGCGGCATACTGGACTCTGAATGGGTCTCTGTAGAGGCCTGTGAATTCATCGAAGTGGGCATCAGGGGCTGGGAACCCACCTCACTGAGTACCGGTGAACTGGAAACAAGTGTCAGCAGTTTTGGACCTGTGCGGTCTCTGTTTTTTCGGAATATCGGTAGTCAAATGGCTTACTGAAGCCATTTCGGAATACGGAGATAGACAGCGAAAGTATTTAGTGACAATAAGGGCCAGACGATGAATAGTTCAGATGCTGAACAAAGCAGAAAACTGACAGCGAGGTACGTCGTAGTCTGGGCCTAAACAGGTGACAGTAAGAATGGAAATCTCGGTGTGGTATTTGCTTCCACAGGAGAGACAATTGTTAACTTTTTCTGACATCAGTTAGAGCAAAAAAGGATCCCCAACGAGGTACTTAGCTTTAGAAGACTTCAGGATGATTCAATTCAGAAACGAAAACTCAGGTAGCAGCCGACCGACACTCCTGCCAACTGCTTCGGGCTCCTCGGCAAGAAAGACTGATGTAATAGCATCAGCTGCCTGTTTTTATACCCCTGACGACCTGACGTCAGTCCTGGAGTGACAGCAACTGACACAGAAATACTAATTCTCTGGTATTCGGGCTGACTGACTGCTACCTGCAGGCAGACAACCCAAATGTGATGACTGCAACACTGAAACACGAAGAACATTGTGTTTTATCTCTTTAAATGGGGCTGCCTTTCATGCAAATGACTTGTTAGGACCTGAAATAAAAACAGGGAAGTGAACTTGTACAAACTATCTGAAAAAGTCTCTGAAGCAGACACACAAAAGCACTAGGATTTAAACTTTTTTTGGTTACGGACTCTCTGCTTTTATAAGAATTGCTTTGGACTTGAACAGCACTACGGGTATTTTTCACCTGCTTTTTAAAAAGAACTGCTCTGGTGTTTTTAAGAAACAGTAACACTGACTACTCTGGATTACTGGTGTTTTTGTTTACAAGAACTTTCTTGGACTTAAAAGCAACATCACTGATCAACGGAGCCTTATTTTATGGTACGTTTTTACTTATCGGAATAAATTGGAGAACATAGCAAAGCTTGGGGCACTCCATTTTTTCGTTTTCTTACTTAGCTAGAACAGAATCTGGTTAGGTGCCCGTTTTGAAAGGAGGCGAACAAGTGGATTTGAATTGCTTCCCACAAATGATAAAGAAAATCTTCATGCAATTTTCAGTAATGAGGGTTTGTCCTGGTCCTGCTCAGTTTGCCTGCCACTACGTATTGCTCTGATGGAATACGCAAGATGCTTGAATCCAAGAAATGTCATCTCCCATGCTAACCCAGCCAGCACAGAGGTAAAGACCTAGTGTTCCACTGCTATTTGAAGTGTCACAACACCATGGTGTTTGTCTAATCATGTGCAAGTGCCCCAAGATAAAGATACAGGTTCAGAGTTAGTATCCCTTCTACATGGAATGTGCTTTGGCCTGTGACGTGCCCAATAGGCCACACCTTTTTACCCTCAACGAAACTGCTTCCTAAACAAAATCTTGGATATTGGTTGGTATAGACTGTTGGGAAAGGAGGGGAAAAAAGGGAGATCTGAATTATGTGCAGTCTCCACCCATGTAATTCCTTCTTTATAAAGATTAAAACTGGAACCTGAAATTCCAGAGAATGATGTTGGATCCTCATGAACCACAGAACCCCAATCCTGTATGACTGAGTCAAAGAGGGGTTTGGAATTTGTTTCTGGGACCTCAGACTGGTGAGGAAGGAATGAATCCATCTTAAAGACTTCTGACCTTGGGGGAAAAAACTTGTAAAGTTGCCAAGGTAAAGACTTTGGAGAATGTGCGTAGTCTGCAAAGGGTTACTCCAGGGACTAGAGTCTGAATACTCAATTGTGAAAACTGCAAAGGGTAATACAGAACTGATAATGTGACTGACAACACCGGAGAAAGAACAGATCTACAACTTGTCTCTAGGCAAGTTCTTTCTTTGGAATAAAAAAAAATCTAAAACAAATGCCCTTCTCCTTGTGGCCTAAATACACTGGATCCATTATTCACTGCCAAAAGACTAAGTTTCTGTATCTGGGACAGAGTTTGAAATATAGCAGCAGGAAGAAAGGAAAGAATGCAGCTAAAGTAATTCTAAAAAATGCAGACAGTTCCCTTTCCTGAAGAGATCCCAGGGTTTTTCGTAGATCCCCTGGCTGCACTCTGTGCCTGCTTGCCAGCAGTAGATAAGGACTGTTTAGTTTTCTGAAGGGAGAAGATGATCCATGTGATTTACACTTTAAATCCCATAACTCTCTGAACCAACTTCCCCCTCTTTCATCATATTGTTTAAAGACCAGAGTAGCAAAAAGACCAAACACTTATCTAAAGCAGAGTTCAAAATCTCATATTTAAATTAACCTGCAAATCTTTGGTTATGTACCATGGCACATCTCCTTAACACAGTAGCAGTAACAGTGGCTCTCGACAGTATTGGCACAATCATACTTTACAGCATGTCTAGAGACCTGATTTTTAGAAACAACAGGATTCAGAAAGGATTTATTCTCTGAAGGTAGATTAGTAGAGTACTCCCATAAAATTTCAAAGTAGTGTAAAACTTCCAAATACGGCCCTAGTAATGGAGAAATCTAAAACCCAAAATGGCTGAAAAGAAAATTCTCTTTCCAAATATAATACCTTACCCATCATCTGGTGAAGAGAGTTTATGTTTCACCAAAAGTCTGACAGCTAACATGAAGACAGAAAAGGCTGCAGGATCAGACCAAAGGTGAGAAAACTAGAATTTTCCAGGCCATCACATTAAGTCTAGCTGCCTCTTCAGGGCTGAAAACTGTGAATCAGCATCACTGCAGGCAGCATTAAGGACATCCTCAAAAGCTGGCAAGATAGGAATAGGAACATGCAGGACTTCTACTTGTAATAACTCACAGTAACTCCTTATTTCAGGAGGAGCCTCCACTCGTTCCTTCATGGGAGATGGGGCTTGTGCGCTTTCCCCAGAATCAAACCCTTGACCTCAGGATCCACAAGAGAAGAAACTCATAGGTTCATAGGTAGGTAAATAGGCTATTGACGCAGAAAAAAATTCCCCTGCATGGAAGTAATTGCACGGCTTGAAAACACTTGGTAGACAAAAAAAAAACAGAAGCCAGCAACTGTGAGCTGTATGAACTAATTTAGTTACAAAATAAATAAAACACAAAAATAACAGACCGGTTTCGGCTATGGTGTTAACCTAGCCTTCATCAGTGTAGTCTGTTATTTGTGTTTTTTTTATTTTGTAACTAATTAAATTAGTTCATGCAGCTCACAGTAGCTGGCTTCTGTTTTTTTGTCTACTAGGCTATTGACCCTAGGGACTATATAAGCACAGCCAAACAGTACCCTGGCTTTTGCCACCCAAGAAAATTATTTTCCTGTGCCCCTGTCAAGCAGAGCCACAGAAGTTTTCCCCGGGGTGAATTTCCCATCTCCCATCCAATCAAGATTTTTCTTGAACAGTGCTAATGAGAAGCTTTGTTCGACATATACAGGTAAGCTCCAGCATGTTCTATTTATTGTGTTGACAAGGTTTAGATCCCTAGAGCGTGTAGCTTGGAGGGATTGGGATTTCTTTAAGTGCAGCATGTCCAACAGCTCTGGGTTTGACATAGCTTTGTATGGTAGGCAGAGATTGCCTCTGAGTAGGAGATATGTGACCGAGTAAAACTGGAGTTTTTTCAAACGGTCTGAGTAGGGCATCTGTTTGAGACCGGTAATCCTCTGAGGTATTTCTGCGGCCTTTCCAGTTGTTGTAGATGTCTTGTGAGGTACATACCAAAAGGGGCGTTGTACTCTATAATGGGTCTAATGAGTGATGAGTAGAGGGGAACAATGACCTTTTTTCCTGGATGAGAAACCCTTTGTGATGAGGTGTGCCACGTAGAAGGATTTCTTGACTACTGTGGTGATGTGATCAGAGACTACTGTCCACCTGTGTCCAAAGGTCTCATCATACTTTCGGTGTTTAGACTTCTGTCTATGTGGTAGTTCATGGGTACAGAGTTTTTACCAAAAGGGATGACAATGCACTTTTTGGCATTGAGCTTAAGGCTATTACTTTGACACCAGGCATCTGTCTCAGTGAGGCGATGTCCACATCATTAGGGGTTTTGATTATGGCTCCTAGTTTGCAGTCATCTGCGAACTTTGTTAGCCAAAGACCTTCTGTGTTAGCCTATACTTCAGAGAAGTAGATACCAAACAGGAGAGGACCTAGGATTGAACCCTGTGTTACTCCACTTGTCACTGGTCTGAAGTTGGACTGCTACTTTCACAGTGTGGGTTCTGTCAGTGAGCCAGTTGGCAACCCATCTTGGGACACAGGGATTTATACCTAGTTTAGTGAGTTTATCTACAATTCCAGAGTGGGGGGTGGTGTCGAAAGCCTTGGCAAGACTTAGGCTGTGTGAACCACCTTACCCTCATCTACGGCTTTGGTGAATGCTTCAAAGTCTATCAGGTTTAGGAGACATGATCTGCCTTTTGCAAACCCGAACTGGGTAAGGTCCAGAGTTTGGAGATTACCAATGTCATTGTTTATAAGTTCCATAACCTTACAGACCAGGCTCGTCAAGCTAATGGGGCTGTAGATCCAGGGGTCTGTGGTGGCTCCTCCTTTGTGGAGTGGGATAAACTACAGTTTTGTACCTACCATAAATGTAGATATTACAGTGCTAATACAGCTGCAGTAATCAGATGGGTTTTCAGCCATCAGGCGGTCCCTCGGTCGGCCGAATTCCAAAGTCTTGGTCCGGCGTCGGTTGTCGTCGCTTACTCTTCTGACGTCAGTGAGGCCAGAGTATATAAGACACAGCCGACTCCATGTTCTTCAGTCTTTCTTGCCCCAGATGTCAGGTGCCCCCAAAAGGAAGGCAATACATAAATAATGCTCATCTACATATACAAGCAATGCAATGTAATCCAAAATCAGTGTAAGCAAGCAAATAAAACATAGCAGGATAACCCAGTCAGGTAGTATGAAGAGGTTGTTAGGCCCCATGCCTTTACCAAGTGGGGAAGGAGGGAGGGAAACCTGTACTGCAGCTGTATTAGCACTCTAACATCTACATTTATAGTAGGTACAAAACTGTACTATGTTCATCGTGCATACAGCTGCAGTAATCACAGATGGGTAGAGTCCCAAAGCTATGCATAGGGTGGTAGGTACTAGGAGGAACTGGGTTGAGCCAGAATGCCCTGCAAAACAGCAGTGGCAAAGCCTGCTCTTGTTCTGGAATATAAGGGCAGGTGGTAGTGTTTTGTGAAGGTATGTACAGAACTCCAAGTGGCTGCCTCCAAAATATCTTTGGTAGGAACACCTCTGAGGAAGGCTGTAGAGGTGGCTGTGGCCCTGGTGGAGTGACATCTGATACCTGTAGGAACAGATTTCCCATGATAGGAACAAAACCGTATGCAGTGGCCAATCCACTTGGAAATGGTCTGTTTTGTAACTGATTTCCCTTGAGCCCCTACAGCATAGGACACAAAAAGTTGCTCTGATTTCCTGAAGGACTTTGTTCTGTCCAGATAACGTAGCTGCCTATGGATGTCTAAAGAGTGCAGCAGCCTTTCCCCTTTGTTTTGAGGATTAGGATAAAGGTAGGTAGGTGTATGGCATGATTTAAGGCTACCCTGGATACCACTTTTGGCATAAAAGATGGGTTGGTACGAAGGGAAACCCTGTCTTGATGGAAGATGAGGAAGGGCTGCACCGCCATGAGGGCCTGTAGTTCAGAAACCCTACGAGCTGAAGTGATGGCCAGAAGGAAAGCGGTTTTCCAGGACAAATATTGCAAATCTGTTGAGGCAGCTGGTTCAAAAGGAGGCAATGTTATTTTTTCTAGTATGTAATTAAGGTCCCAGGCTGGTATTGGTTGCTTCCTTGGAGGTCTTATATTCTTAGCCCCTCTGAGGAACTGTCGTAAGAGTGGGTGAGAAAATAAAGGGGGATCCGTGTTGAATTCTGCAGAAATGGCTGAGGCATGTATTTTTATGGAAGAAAATGAAAGTCCACTGTTCAGCAGCTCAGCAAGATACTGTAATACCTGAAACAAGTTCAGTTTTCTAGGGTCCTGGCCTCTTCTCATTCCAAGAGCAAAACCGCTTCCATTTTGTGGAATAAGCTTTTCTAGCAGATGGTCTTCTGGCCTCCAAAATGACATCCTGCACCTCCTTGGAGAGTAGGGTCTGTTGTGGTGTTAAGGAATTTTCCATGCAGCGAGGTTGAGTTTTCAGCTGACTGTGAAGAGTTTTGTAGCTGTGCTGAGTCACCAGAAGAGGCATTAGAGGCAGGGACCAGGGAGGAGTATGTGTTAGGCTCCTCAGGAGTGGATACCAGTGTTGCCTTGGCCAATCTGGAGCAATCAGTATCATCCTCGGTTTGTCTGTTCTTGCTTTCAAAAGCACCTTGGGCAGGAGAGGCAGAGGTGGGAATGCATAAACTGTCCATGCTGTCCAACTGAATGAAAAGGCGTCCACTCTCCAGGCCTTTGGATGAAAGGTCCTTGAACAAAACTTTTTCAATTGATGGTTCCTTTGGGAGGCAAAAAGATCTATGTCTGGCCTCCCCCACGCTTGGATTATTTCTGTAAACACCTGAGGATGTAACTTCCATTCATGTGGATCTGTCATATTTCTGCTTAGAGTGTCTGCCAGTGTGTTTTCCAGTCCTGGCAAGTACTGTGCTTGAAGTTAGATTTGTTTTTCCAGAGCCAAGTTCCAGAGAGTCATGGCTAGTCTGCATAAGGGGTATGAATGTGTTCCTCCTTGTTTATGTACCACATTACTGTGGTGTTGTCTGTTCTTATCAGTAATTGTCCTGGATGCAGGAAGTCCTTGAAAGCTGTAATTGCATTTATTACTGCTAGCATTTCTTTTTGATTGATGTGAAGGTGCTTTTCCTTTTGGGACCATCTGCCCTGAATGCACCTGTCCTTCATGTGCGCCCCCCAGGCGTAATCTGAGGCGTCTGTGGTTATGACTTGTTTTGCTTGAGGCTTGCAGAATGGAAGGCCTGTGTTTACTTGACATGCTTGGGCCCACCATAGAAATTCCTTTTGCAAACATGGAATTATTGGAATAATTGTTTCCAAACTGTGACTGTGTTGAGACCATAGATTTTTTAGGTACCATTGAAGTTTCCTCATATGCAGCTTTGCACATGGGATTAGAAGAATGCAAGATGCCATGAATCCCAGAGCCTGCAGGATTTTCCTTGCAGTAAGCCTGGTACTTTTTGCTAGTGTTTTGAAGTACTGAGACAGTTGCCCCTGTTTTTCTGGTGTAAGATATGCCATCTGGGTGTTTGTGTCCAAGTTGGCACCCAGGAAGGTTATTTTCTGAGATGGTGTTAGCCTTGATTTCTCTTTGTTGATTGTATATCCCAGAGAAAGCAGTAACCGTGTCACATATGCCAGATGTTCCAGAAGTATGTGCTTGCTGTCCGCTTGGATCAGGCAGTCGTCCAGATAAGGGTAAATTTGTATCCCTTGAAGTCTGCAGTAGACAATCACTGATGCCAGGCACTTTGTGAATACTCTGGGCGCAGTAGATAAGCCAAAGGGCAATGCAGAGAATTGATAGTGGATTGAACCTGCAAGAAATCTGAGGTATCTTCTGCAGCTTTGTCTGATTGGGACATGCAGGTATGCCTCCTTGAGGTCCAATGTTACCAGCCAAAACTCCTTGCCCAGCATGGGAAGAAGTTGCTGTAATGTGAGCATCTTGAATTTTGGTACGAGTAGAAATGTGTTTAGGATGGATAAGTCCAAAATGGGTCTCCAGTCGGTTCCTTTCCTTGGTACCAGAAAAAGTCTTGAATAGAAACCTTGATGGTGCGTAGGTACCTTTTGAATAGCTCTCATGTTTGAGCTTTGAAATTTGCAGTTGTGCCTCTGCCCTTTGATTTTGTGGCAGGTTTGGCATGCCTCTCATTTTTGGAAGAGTGTGAAATTGAAATTTGTAGCCTCTGTTTATAATGTCCAGTATCCATTTGTCTGTTGTGACAATATGCCAATTGCTTGCAAATAATGCTAGTTTCCCTCCCAAAGATGCTGCCAGCTGAGACTTGCTTGGCATGGAAATGAGGGAGTCATTGGGTTTGCTTCCTGTATTGTTGTGCACTGTCTTCACCACCTCTTGGTGCTGGAGTTTGCCATTGTCTGCCTCTATATGATCCTTGTGATTGCCCTCTGCCCCTTGTGCGTCTGTATCTACCTCTTTGGGGCTTGTCAGTGGCTGGAAAGGACCAGTTTGAGGGCCAATTTCTGCTAAAACATGGTGGTTGGTCCTGTAAAAAAAGCTTTGACAGTTTGCATAGATTTGGCTTTTTCTTCCATTTTCCATAGCATCTCCACAGCATTAGTACCAAATAGTACTTCCTTTTGTAAAGGAGCATCAAGAAGTTTAGCTTTCACATGATCAGGCAAATTTTGTTCCCTAAGCCAGGCATGTCTGCGAATGACTGATCCTGTAGCAGCTGCTCTACTGGAAGCCTCTAGGGCATCATAACCACATTGTAAGGTGTGTTTACCCACTTGCTCCGCACTATGCATCATATCCTGTAACTCTTAAATCTGGTTGTTCAGGTTGAGACATTTTGTTCCTTAATTGTGATAACAGGTACTGTTGATATTTAATCATATGAAACTGACAGTTTAAGGCCCTCATGGCTAGGGTGGCCAAGGTATATACCTTTTTACCCCACCTTTCTAAAGATCTGGATTCCCTTTCTGCAGGAAGTGGATTCTTGGCAGTGGAGGCCTTCAATCCCTTGGGGCCTTGTGAAATGGTTTCAGGGTCAGCATTATGGCCTTTGAAGAGAAATTGGTGAGAGCTGGGTACTCTGTAATACCTATCAGGTTTGACTGGCGCAAGAGGCAGAGAATCAGGGTTAAGACAAGCCTCCGAATAGACATCATCCAGTATGTCCAGAACAGGGGGTATAGCCAGAGGTCTGTGTTGAGGTAACCAAAGAAATTCCCCAAGTCTTTTCTTGGAATCTGAAAGTCTTGGCCTTCCCAATGGAAGTGTTCCCTCAAGGTGTGCAAGGTTTCCCCAAAGGAAAAATCCACAGGAGGGGATACCGAAGGAATGGACTGTTCTGCATCCAAATCCTCAAAAGGAGAGTAAGAGTGTTCCTCTGCATCAGAATGTTCTGATAAAATGGATCCCTGATCAGAAGAGGGAGAATCTTCCTCCACTCTGGGTCTCTTGTCAGGAGGGGGATGAGAACCTCTGATAAGAGTAATTAAATCCTCAGCCATTTTTAGCATCTGTTTTTTAGGCATGGGTCCTGAAGATGGGCCCTGTGCAACAGGTCTCGTGGGATGCCTGGCTGCTTTGGATTTAGTAAAGGCCTTAATTGAAAAGGAAGATGAGGGCCTAAATACACCATGGGTAGAGGTGGACCTGTCCACATTAGTAGGCTCTACATTAGCAGGGGCTTCGGTAGTAGTCTGGGAAAGGGGCGAGGACCCAGCAGTCTCGGGTACAGAAGACACCGTCAAAGGAGAGTCGTCGGTAGTCAGGGACTGCAAAAGCGTCTCGCTGAGAACCGGACCACGTGTAGCCTGTTTTGGCATGGTGTCAGCGGGGACCGCGGGCCTCGCGTGTCGGTCATTTTCCTTGCGTTTTTTGGACAAAACGGTAGTCGGAGTATCCGACGACATTTTATAATCAAAAGTTTTACCAAAGTAGTGTTGGGCGAACTCCGCCCGATGCTGAATAGTGCGTTTATTGAAGGTAGCGCAAAAGCGACAGCCCGTGACGTTGTGGTCTGGGCCCAAACAAGGTATGCAAAGGGAATGGAAATCCTTATGCGGTATTTGCTTCCCACAAGAAATACAATTATTAACTTTTTCTGACATCGGTCTGAGGCAAGAAAAGTTTCCCCAACGGGGTACTTAGCTTTAATGAAGACTTCGGTTTCCAATTTTTTTCATAATTCAGGAGCTGGCCGACCGGCACTTGCGAACTGCTTCTGCTTCGGGCACCGCACGGCAAAAGACACTGAAGAACATGGCGTCGGCTGTCTTATATACTCTGGCCTCACTGACGTCAGAAGAGTAAACGACAACCGACGCCGGACCAAGACAATGGAATTCGGCCGACCGAGGGACCGCCTGACGGCTGAAAACCCATCTGTGATTACTGCAGCTGTATGCACTATGAACATCCATTGCTGTGCGCCATTCAGTGGGCACAAAGCCAGAGGTGAGGCTATGATTGAACATAGTACTTAGGTGGGGTGCCAGTTCGTTCTGTAGTTCATGTAGAACGCAGCCTGGGATGTTGTCAGGTCCCATAGATGCTGTGTTCTTGGCTTTGGAGTGTGTATTTTTTTTACCTGTGCAGCCATGATTACAGATCCTTTGTATTCTTCCGGTATAGAGATGGGCCCTTTAGGGGATGAGAGGGGGGTAAAGTTAGCACTAAACCTATCTGCCAGGATGTTGGCAATATCAGTTGGTTCTGTATATTTAGTGCCATTGTGCTGTAACTCCTAGGAGATTTGAGTGTTGCCACTGAGATTCTTGACATAGCTATAGAATGCTTTGTGGTTGCCTTTAGAATCAGTGGCGATTTTGTTTTCGTAACTAGCTCTGGAGGATTTTGAGGGATCTCAGCTTCTTACTGAGGCTGACCATGGAGTTCCTCCAATCATGGGATTTTACTCTTTTGCAACAGTTTTTTTTCTGTTGTAGAGTTTATGACAAGAGACCACCAGATTGGCTTCCTTTTTTTGGAGGACAGCATCTTGGTTCTGTTAGAGATTGCACAATCCATGCACGCGTGTAAGTGCTTATAAAGTGCAACTGTATAGGATTCAGCAGTCACAACTCTATTGTCCATCAGCATGGGTGCCGTGAAGTTTGACAATTCTGTCTTAAGCGTGAAGTTGGCTTTGGAGAAATTTTTTTACAGTGGTTTCCTTAATGGGGGGTGGGGATGGGATGTGGCTGTCTACGGTGATTTGCTTGTGGTCGAATCTGAACAACGAGGAATTGACCTCTGGTGTGGAACACCAGTTGCCCATGTTGGTAATGACCAGGTGTAGGATACTGTTGCCCCTGGTGGGGGTGTGGATAAGTTGATCCAAGGCATTGGAATTTATGAATTCCAGAAAACATTGAGCACAAGGACTTGGTACATGAGTAATTTCCCCAGTTAATGGTGGGGTAGTTGAAATCGCCCATCGTCCATTAATGTCAGATTATGAATTCTCTTCAGGATTTCTTACATCAATGCTCAAGTAAGGATTTTTGAATTGACTGCCTGCAACAAACTCCCAGCTAAGGTAAGCATATCATCTTTATGTACTGTATGCAAGTGTACCCTTAGATGAACAATGTCTAACCTTTTGCTTCCTTTTCATAGGTAGAATATTCCTGGAAGACTACAGACTGGGTGGATGGCTCTTTATCCAGGCAAGAGGTCTTTTTCCACAAATAGCCCAATTAGAATATCCCAGAGCATTTCCCAGACCCAAAAAGGAAGATGGTTATTCCCATGCCACTACTGGACACAGGAACTGCCACAGGCAGCGACACCATAGGAACTCATACCAGTGAAGGTACTGAGAATCAATGAATGGCCTCTATAGCATTCCACACTAGTGGCCAAACACAGAGCCCCTGGTGACTGCATGGACTTGCTTTTTTTCTTTTTAGGTAGAGCAGAAGCACCAACAGGACCAGAGTGAATATCCATGCTAGGACAGGAAAAAATCCTAATTCTGGTACACTGTGCTGGACCCAGAAGGCAAGCTGTCAAAGCATTCACACTAAGCACACATTCACTCCCCCAGTCTCAAAATCAAGGATATCAATTATGTACAAGCAGTAAATAAGATCTTGAACAGTGGTTCCTTTCTCTGCACTGTTGCAAAATAAAACAGATGCTCATGTAATCTGTCAAACTACACAAGCACTACAATTTCTAGAGTTAACACTCTTAAAAACGACCAATATATTCTGTGTGAAAGGGTTCCCTAAAGAGGGCTTCTCTACCAAAATAAATGAAGCTGTAGACCAACTGCAGCTCCTGAGAATCACCTTTGTTGCTTCCTGTGAAGCGGCAAGAAAGTACTGAAGTCACTTCTTTGACTATATGATGGATACTGGCCAATTATCAGCCAGAGTGAATGTAAAGGAGAGAGCCAGAGTTACTGAAGCAGACTGGTTGATGCTTCCTAGGCAGGAAGCAACCTATACAGCCAAAGGCTACTGCACAAGTGGAAACAAAATATCTGTTTCTTTAAAATCCAGAAAGTTTCTCCTGGCTGTATCAGAAGGATAATGCAACTACTGGACTGCAGTAAATTCAACTTACCAGTACATACAAGATCAATACGAGACCTGTCAAGACAGAAGATGACCTGGTCTGCACACCATGCGTAAAGTAAAATTAGAAGTTATGTACCTACCATAACGTTCCATGTTAGTTGTCTTCTCTCGCCTTCTTTCTTGCTGGATGGGTTCGGAGCCGATCCTCGGGTCCATTCGCACTTGCTTTAGCTCGAGAACTCCTTTTACCAGCTCGAGGCAACCCTATATCCCATGATGCAAGGCGGAACTACCTCAGATCTCGTTTGGCAGCTAACTGACCCTGCTAAAGACTATCCTAACATAATTAGGAACCATGGTTCCTAAAAGAAGTCCTCATAACAATGCTCCAGAGGAAGCAATCTAATAGGAACTCTCCAAGATCTGTCAGGCCAGGGGAAGGAGGGAGGGACTTAAGAAAGAAGAGAGAAGACAACTAACATGGAACGTTATGGTAGGTACATAACTTCTAAATGTTAAGTTGTCAATCTCGCCTTCATTCTTGCTGGATGGGACCGTCCTAGCACCTGTATCCCGGTGGCTCAATGGAACAGACTCTGAGAACTGTGGAACCAAAACTGGCCTAATGGGTGGAGGCGAAATCCAACTTGTATTGAGACACAAAGGTATGAGGCGTGGCCCAAGTAGCTGCTGCACAAATAGTGTCAATGGGAAGTCTATCCTGAAAGGCTACAGAAGTGGATAGACTCCTGGTCAATGTGCTTTTGGCTTAGAAGATAGTTGTTTGCCTTAGAGTACACATAGGAAATGGTGGAAGTCAACCATCTAGATAAGGTCACTTTAGAAACTGGAAGACCTAACCTGTTTTCTGCATAGAGACAAACAATTGGTCTGATTTTCTAATTTGTTTAGTCCTATGCAAGTAGTACCTGAGCTGACGATGAACATCCAAAAGTGCAGCTTTTGTTCAGCTCTGTCAGAATAGTTAGGAAAGAAAACTGGTAGATCAATAGATTGGTTAATATTGGTTTGAGATGCAACCTTGGGAAGAAAGGAAGGGTTAGTTCTTAGCGAAACCCTATCCTTATGAAAAACCAGATAAGGTGAACGAATACAGAGGGCCTGAATCTCAGAAACTCTTCTTGCAGAAGTAACAGCCAGTAAAAATATAGTTTTCCACGTCAATAACTTTAAAGAACACGTAGCAGGCGGTTCAAAGGAGGTAGAATTAGGGATGCCAACATTAAGTTTAGATCCCATTGGAGGAGGATGTTTCACAGGCGGTTTAGGAGAAAACTCCTCTTAAAAGGCCTTGCATAACCTATGAGACATGATGTTATTGTCATGCAAGCCAACATGATACTTGGAAATAGCAGCCAGTTGTACTTTGACTGTAGATGACGAGGATCCTGAATGAAAACCGCCAGGAAATCCAAAACAGAATGTACAGGAGCGGTAAAAGGATCAATATTTCTGGCGTTTGCCCAAATTGAAAAACGTCGCCACTTGCTTGCATAAATAGTTCTAGTGGACGACTTTAAAGAAGACACTAAAATGTCTCTGAGTCAGAAATCATTGGTAGCCTGGCTAGGGAAGGAAGTGGAGCAACCAAGCAGTGAGGTTGAGAGAATGAATGGCCCGTGCTGCTGACCCGACTGGTGGATCAAAAGATCCGGAACTGGGTCCAGATGCCAGGGCTGCACCAGAAGATGACGATGTAGAGACGGAAACCAAATTTGTCGAGGCCAATATGGAGCAATGAGGATCAATTTGGCTCTCAAAACGGTGGCTTTCTGAATGACTTGTGGAATCAATGGAAAGGGAGGAAAAGCATAAAGAAGTCCCCGAGGCCAATCCTGGGTTAGAGAGTCTCTCAAGGGTTGGCCTGGAAGGGGAAATAGTGTGAAGTAATCTGGGCACTTGCTGTTTTGAGGGGTAGCAAAAAGATCGCAACAAGGAGTGTCCCACTTCAGAAAAATCTGATCTACTACAGATTGATTGAGAGGCCACTCGTGAGGCATCAGAATAGATCTGCTTAGCCTGTCCGCCAATAGGTTGGACCTGCCGGGGATGTGCGTTGCTATCAAAAACCGCTGAGAAGAGATCGCCCATTGCCAAAGTCTGAGAGCTTCTCGACATAAGGGATAGGACCTGGTTCCGCCCTGTTTGTTGATGTACCAGACCATGGACATGTTGTCCGTCTGTACTGCAATAGTCCCCGTGGGAAGAAAGTCGAGGGCTTGCAACGTTAAAAGCACTGCTCTCATCTCCAGGACATTTATGTGCAGATGGTATTCTATGGGTTGCCACGGCCGGTGGACCATCCTGCCCTGATAATGCCCCCCACCCGATCAGGAGGCATCCGTGGTGACTGTGGCCACTGGAGGAGGGGAACAAAGGTCGGCCCTGATGAAGAAGAGGGAAGATATCCACCATCGATGAGCCCTGCACGACTGTTACCAAGATTTAGGTGTCTCATAGGCAGATTGTGGTACGACCACTCGTGAATAACATCCACTGCAGGAGACGCATGTGGAAGCGAGCCAGTGGAAGAACAATGGCTGCAGCCATTAGGCCTAGAACTTTCAAGACAAACCTGGCTTTGATCTTGTTGCTTAGTAACAGAAGCTGAACAAATTTCTGGATGTCCAGAATCCTTTGATCTGTTAGCCTGGCTAACATTTTGACGTGTATTTAACTCTCGCCTATAAAGGTGATAGATTGGCAAGGCAGCAGAGGATTTTAAATTTACGAAATTCCCAGTTTCTTGCAAAGCTGTAGGGTGTAGTCTCTGGACGAAGAAGCTGATGCTTGGTGCTGGCGGAGAGGAGCCAGTCGTCCAAATAAGGAAACACCTGGAATCCTCGACGTCTCAGGTGAGCTGTGACCACTGCCATGCATTTGGTGAACACACTGGGGGCTGAAGTGAGGCCAAAGGGCAGTGCTCTGAATTGGTAATGACTGGCTCCCAGCCGAAAGCGGAGAAACCTTCTGGGCGTCTGTGAATCTTTATGTGATAGTACGCATCCTGAAGGTCTATAGAGCACATCCAGTTGTCCTTGCCCAGAAAGGGCAGAATGGATTACAGCGTGACCATCCGGAATCTTGCCTTCTTGACAGACTTGTTTAGTCTGCTTAGGTCTAGTGTCGGTCTCCAATCTCCCATCCTTTGGGGACCAAAAGAATCTTGAGTAGAAGCCGGATCCTACTTGGTCTGCCGGCACTGTCTGGATAGCTCTTTTCCAGGAGTTTGAAACCTCCTGTCTTGCCAAATCCCTTTGACCGGGTGAGATGTCTGGAAGGGATTGTAGAGGCAGGAAACCTTTCAAGGGGATTTTGTAACCCTCGGATATGATCGACTGTACCCACTTCTCTTGGGATAGGGATTGCTAGGCTACTGGGTACAGTGAAATTCTTCCCGACTGCCTCCAAGGGTGGACAGTCGGGCAACACCAGGGATGCTGAAAGGGCTTCTCAGGAAGAGACTCCCTGTTGCCCTGGTTCTGAGGACCCCCTGCCTCTAGGGGCGTCTATTATTGTTACCCCTCTGCCTCTGGGGCAAACTGACCACGTGTGTCCGTGTAGCTCCTTGGGCTTTTCGGAACCACATCTTCCCCCCCTTCTGACCCTTGGGATAAGGTCTAGGAGTGGAAAACTGGACTCCAACGGCAGAAAGAGTTTTACCGTCCTGCTCACATCTGGTCAAAGTATCCTTCACCTGAGGTCCGAACAAAGCCGAACCGTCAAAGGGGGTGTTGGTGAAGGACGCCTTAAAGGGGTCCGCAAAATTACAGCCGCATCCAGGCTTGGCGTCTAAGAGCAACACCTGTGCCTGCGGCCCTGCTCGCTCCATCGGCCGCATAAGATATGAGCCACATGGAGGAGTTAGATATGGAATTCAGGATAGCAAGCTGCGAGGCAATCTTTTCCTGAGCCCCAGCAGCAGAAGGATCCTGGACTACTTCTCCCAGTTCCTTGAGAATATCTCGTTGAAGCCTGGTGAAGTGACAAAGGTAATTCAGCGAGCATAGCAAAGGTCGCTGAAGAAAACATCCGCTTTCCATACTTGTCCATGGTCCTAGAATCCTTATTAGGAGGATGGACAGGTACTGAAGGATCCGCCAGTTCCTTCTTAGTGGCCGCTACCACCATAGCATCCACGGAGACACCTTTGGACAGAAACTGTTTATCCGAAGGGGCGTGATGAACTTGGATGGTCTCCTGGGGACAGGTTCCACAGAATCTGGAGGCCACGCCTTCCGAGCCACTACCTGCATGAGTGGGTCGAAGGCGGAGACACCCAGGAGGTGGAGGGTCGGGATCCAAAGCCTCCAGGTATACCGACTCATCCTCGGAGGGTCAATGGAGGGCCAATTCCCCCTCTGTTTGAGGAGCTCAAGGATGTCTGAAAAGGAGACATCCTCGGAGGGGACC
Source organism: Protopterus annectens (assembly GCF_019279795.1). Taxonomy (NCBI): domain Eukaryota; kingdom Metazoa; phylum Chordata; order Ceratodontiformes; family Protopteridae; genus Protopterus; species Protopterus annectens. The sequence goes on along the minus strand of NC_056735.1, from coordinate 1,392,993,906 downwards.
GGGAACCCTCCGACTCATCTAAGTCGGTATCAGATGTAGTAGACTCAGGGAGTCTCGTGTTTCCTCTTACGTCCTCTTCCGAGGGGGTTCCCTTGCAGGGTCAGGAGAAACCTCGGAAGAGGAGGAAATTCCCAGTGGGGAAACCTGGGGCGATGGATCCCTGGGCCTGAGAGCAAGAGGCTGGCAAGAGGCATCTGCAGGCACTGATGAGGGAGGAGCTAGAGGGATAGACCATTGACCAGGCTCAGAGGCCAGGACACTCCTCATCACCTCAAAGGCTCCTCTCCCGGGAGACGGAACACACCTGCTCAAGAAACAGGAATGGTCGGCCAAGGAGAGAGAAGGCTCAGAGGCCGATGTTGGCGCCGAGCTTACCAAAGCCGAGCCCGAGGGAGAGCAGGGTCGGACAAGGGTCCGATGCCACTAGCCCCCTCGGAGCCGACAGTGGAAACCCGACGACCGGATCCCTCCAAGGAAGGTCTCAAGGAGGAGATCGGAGCCGAAGACGGAGCCGAAGGATGTATCGGCTCGGCATCGAAACAGTCGCTGTCCCAAGAAGCTCCGGCCCGAACTCTGGTGTGGAGTCGGAGGAGGAATCTCAAGAATCGGGCTATAGCCAAGTCTGTTGAGGCGGGCTATGGAGCATTTGGGCCAGTGCCTGAGACTTCAACAGCCTGCTTACCACCCTCTCCAAATCGTGGTCAGACAGCCTGGAAGATCTCTAAGATCGGCTCCGATGGCTCCGCTCCGACAAAGAGGAGATCCCGGAGCCGAATGGATACTCATAGTAGAGGGGACCGAGATCTCTTACGGGTCGAAGCCATCGGGGCCGAAGCCCCTAGAACTCCAGATGGAGCCGAGGATTTCGCTCGATGCTTGATACAGCGTCGGCTCCAGCGAGCCGACAAGGCCACAGTACTCAGGGTATCGGAGCCGGCACGAACCCACTACTCGAAGTATCGACTCCAGCTGGAGCCGATCGGCTCCAGCGGGCCACCGGAGGAGGCTTGGACACAGTAGCCTGAACCTTCGGTGGCTTAAGAGGTTTTCCTGACCCTGACCTCGGAGGATTAATTTGTTCCTCCTTTCCTGCAGGACTCTCTGGCTAAAAGCATGACACAACGCACAGGAGTCCTGCAGGTGCAAAGGCCCCAGGCAATAAACACAAGTGTGACCGTCTGTCAGACATATTTTCTGACAGCACTGGTCACACTTCTTGAAGCCTGAGACCTTGCCTTCTTTTGACATCCTAGAAGGGAGAAACACAAACAGTCCCAACAAACACACCAATTAATCCCTTACACAGACACACAGGAAGGGAATAACTTGGGGAACTAGGCCTGACTAAAAACTTTAAACTGAAATTTTTATAAAAAGTTTAAAAGGAAGGGAATAGGGTGGGCTGTAACTAAGTACAGACTAAACTAACACTAACAGTGAAAAATAAACCCCTAACTATACTTTTTCTTATTTTACCAAGAAAAAACTTACCTCAGCTGGCAAAGGAGACCTCTTTCGCTAAGCGGCAAACGAGATCTGAGGTAGTTCCGCCTTGCATCATGGGATATAGGGTTGCCTCGAGCTGGTAAAAGGAGTTCTCGAGCTAAAGCAGTGCCGGTCGGGCCGAGGATCGGCTCCGAACCCATCCAGCAAGAATGAAGGCGAGATTGACAACTTAACATCATGCCTCTATGTAACTAAAGCAGCTCTCCTCAACCTCACTGATTAAGCCTAAATGGCACATCAGCTTAGTCTATCAGAAAAAGGTTGGCAATCCTTGTTCTATTACTTTATGAGCAGGTCATTCAAGGCAGGTAAAAATGGAATTAACACCAATTGTCTACGGCATCTACCATTCATCAGATAAGTGATGTATTGGAGGAGGGTCAAAGATTTCAGCCTTTTAGCAAGGTGCTCAAGCCATCTCTTAGCTCTTCAGAAACTGTTCTGGTCGACTTCTGGGAAAGAAATACAACTCTTACAGATGGCCATGATCCAGTCACTACAAATTAGAGGAGGTTTGTTTCTGGCTACAGCTGCATTTATCAGAAAACTACACATTAATCAGACAAGGTAGATAAACATTTCACTTCAAATTTTAACAAAACAAATGCAAAACTGAAAACAAGTAAAGAAAATTGTCACTATTTCTACAATAGTCAAGCCATACACAACAAAAAGGAGCTGAAGGGGTGGGGGTCCAGTTGTCTTTCAGGATGCTCTTCAAAAGCCAAGAGTGATCATCTAACACTGCACTGGACGGAGAAAACCATTAAAAAATTACAGTTGTGTACACTTACCATAAATGTAGATGTTACGAGTGTGTTCACTGTTGCAGTCATCACACTTGGGTTATCTGCCTGCAAGTGGCCCTCAGTCGGGGCAAATACCAGAGACTTGGTATTTCTGCATCGGTTGCTGTGTCTTCAGGACTGACGTCAGGAGTATAAAAAAAGGCAGCTGACGCCATTACATCAGTTTTTCTTGCCCCAAATGTTAGGAGCCCCCCAAAAAAGGAGCTACGTTATGGTGGGGAAAAAAACCCCACCACCAGTAAAAAGTAAATACCAATAGCCCTGTAAGGGGGAGTAAGAGATAGAGAAGGGGGGTGAAGGGGGCTGGAGGGTGGGGTGGGAAGCCAGGATTGCAACAGTGAATACCCTCGAACATCTACATTTATGGTAAGTGTACACAACTGTACTACATTCTTCATGTTTCACTGTTGTAGTCATCACACGGGTTGATTCCCAAAGCTGAAAAATGGGCGGAGGCAGTCAAGAAGAGTTGGGACTGGCTAGTATGCCCTCCGGGACTGCTGTCGTGAAACCCGCCCTGGATTTGGAAAAGATAGGCAGGTGGTAATGCTTGGTGAAGGTGTGAACAGAACTCCAGGTAGCAGCTTCCAAAATGTCCCTGGTAGGGACTCCCCTGAGGAATTTTGTAGAGGTTGAAGTTGCCCTAGTGGAATGCATTCTGACCCCCAGAGGGGGTAGTTTCCTATCGCATTTGTAACCGAAATGGATACGGTGTGCTATCCATTTGGAGATGGTTTGTTTTGATATGGCCTTACCCTCTGCCCCTGGTGCAAAGCTGACCAGTAACTGGTCAGATTTCCTGAAGGGCTTAGTCCTATCAAGGTAGAATCTGAGCTGTCTTGTGCACGTCTAAAGGAGTGCACAGTCCTTTCCCCTTTGTTTTGAGGATTAGGGAAAAAGGTTGGCAAATGGGACAAATTGGTTGAGAGCCACTATGGACACCACTTTAGGTATAAAAGTAGGGTTAACACTCAGGGAGACCCTGTCGGCATGAAAAATAATGAAGGGCTCCACAGCCATAAGTACTTATAGCTCAGACACTCTAGCTGAAGTGATGGCCAGAAGCAAGGCTGTTTTCCAAGAGAGAAATTTTAACTCTGCTGATACTGCAGGCTCAAAGGGGGCAGCGTGAGCTTTTCTAGCACAAAGTTAAGGTCCCAAGCAGGGGTGGGAGCTCTCCTTGGTGGCCTTAAGTTGTTAGCCCCTCTCAGGAACTGTTTGATGAGAGGGCGAGAGAAGAGAGGTGACTCAGTGCTGTAATGAGCGGAGATGGCAGAGGCATACATCTTAATGGAATAGAAGGATAGGCCTCTGTGGAGTGGGTCTGCTAAGTAATCCAGGATGAGATGCAAGGAGGGAATTGCTGTGTCCACTCCTTTATAGTGAAATTCAGGAACAAAATCTTTTCCACTTAGCATAGAATTTCCCTGCACTGGGTCTTCTGGCTTCAAGAATGACGTCCAGCACCTGCTTGCTTAGGCTGGCCACTGGAGGAGAATTCAAGGAATAAGCCAGGCTGCAAGGTTCAGTGTTTGCAGTTGTGGATGCAAGATCTGTCCCTCCTGCTGAGTGAGGAGGGCTGGGATCTGGGGTAGGTGCCATGGTGGCACAGGTGACACTGCGCAGTATTGAGTACCAGTGCTGGCGTGGCCAGTCTGGGGCAATCAGGATTGCCCTTGGCCTCTCCTGTCTTATCTTGAGTAATACTCTTGTAAGAGGAGACAGAGGGGGAAATGCATAGATCGAGAGTTTACCCACTAGGATAGGGCATCCACTTTCCAGGCCCCGTCTTGAGGTGTCCTGGTGCAGAATTTGCTGAGCTGGTCATTGTAGAGGGAGACAAGTAAGTCCATCATTGGGGTCCTCCATTTCTGGGTTAGAAGACTGAATGTGTTGGGGTCTAAATACCACTCGTGTGGGTCTAGGAGAATTCTACTCAAGTCATCTGCCAGAGAGTTTTGATTGCCTGGCAGGAATTGAGCTTGCAGATGAATATGCATGGCCAAAGCAGTGTTCCACAGGGTCATGGCTAGCCTGCAGAGTGGGTTCCCGCCTGCTTGTTGATGTACCACATCACTGTGGTGGTGTCAGTTTTTATTAGCAGGGATCCTGGTGAGAGTAGGGATCTGAAAGCTGTCAGAGCATGCTGAACAGCTAGCATCTCTTTTTGGTTGATGTGCAGATGGATTTTGGCTTGGACTCCAGTGTCCCTAAATGCACCTGTCGCCCAAATGTGCCCCCCCAAGGCATGGTCTCAGGAGTCTGTGGTTAGGGTCTTGGCAGCATGGGGTTGTGTAAAGGGAAGTCCCTTGTTGTGGATTCATGCTGCTGCCCACCAAAGAAACTCTGTCCTTAGACAAAGTATGATGGTTTCCAGGTCCTGAGAATGTTGGCACCAAAGAAAGTACCACTGAAGTTTCCTCACATGTAATCTGGCATATGGAATTAATAGAATTAAAGAGGCCATGAACCCTAGAGCCTGCAGGATTTTCCTTGTGGATAGCTGGGTTCTGGTGGCCATTTGAGAGAAGTAGGCTGTTAGGCTTGTTTTTCTGGAGTAAAGAATGCCATCTGGGATGCTGTGTCCAAGCTTGCTCCCAGGAATACAATCTTTTGACTGGGGACTAGCTTTGATTTCATTTCGTTGATTGTGTACCCCAGGGTGGTTTGAAGGTCCTTTACAAATGTCAGGTGCTGTAACAGCTTTTCCTGTCTGCCTGAATCAGTCAATCGTCCAAGTAAGGGTATATCTGAATTTTTCTCTGTCTGCAATAGGCAATGGCTGGAACCAGGCATTTTGTGAACACTCTGGGAGCAGTGGATAAGCCAAAGGGAAGTGCAAGAACTGAAGATGCAAAGATCCTGCCCTGAAACATAGATATTTCCTGCACGAGTCCCTGACAGGGATGTGCAGATATTCTTCCTTTAGGTCTAGGGTGGCTAACCAGGCATCTTTGGACACCATAGGGAGAAGATGCTGAAGGGTGAGCATTCTGAATTTTAGTACCACCAGGAAGGTGCTTAGAATGGAAAGATCTAAGACTGGGCACCATATGCCTTCTTTTCTGGGAAGCAGGAAAATCCTAGAATAAAACTCTTGACCCATCTGTTCTGCAGGAACAGGCTGAATTGCCCTTTTAAGAGCAGGGATTGAACTTGGTTTTGTGCCTCTGCCCACTGGTTTGGAGGAAGGTCTGGGAAACTTTTTGGAGTTGGCAGCATGTGGAAAAAAAATTGGTGAGCAAGTTTTCCTACTAGGGGCACGAGCAATTGGGCAGAGGTGAGGAGTGAAGTTGAGAAGTCATTGTGAATTCTTTCCGTAAGGGGGTGGCTTAGCACTTCCTGTTTTAGAAGTGGAGGTACTCCATTGCTTAGATCTCTGCATACCCTGAGACTAATCTGGGGGGGGGGGTCTGTTTCCCCTGGGTCTAGTTTGAGATTGCCTTGAAGGGGCTGGAAAGGACCAATGTTTTGAAGGGCTATGCCTGCTGAACCTTGGAGGCTGCACTTGCAAAACATCTGACTGTCTGCATGAACGGCCTTTTCTTCCATCTTTTTTATAACCTCTTCTGCTTTGGTGCCAAACAGATTGCCCTTGTTCAAAGGAGCGTCCAGTAATTTGGATTTGACATGGTCTGGCAAGGTCTGCTCCTTAAGCCAAGCATGCCTTCTAAGTACAGAACATGTGACTGCTTTCTGCACAGTCAGGAAAGGTAGATAATTTTTGCTTAATAAGTTCCATAGTATGTTGCTGGTATTTGAGCATGTGGAACTGGCAATTCAATGCCCTAATAGCTGGAGTTGCAGAGGTGTATACTTTTTACCCCATCTATCTAAAGCTCAGGAATCCCTATCAGAAGGGGTGGGATTCTTAGCTGTAGTTGCTTTTATGCCTTTAGGCCCTTGGGAGATGACCTAGCAGTAGGATTTTTGAAAAGAAATTTGAGAGAGTCAGGGACTCTGTAGTACCTGTCTGTTCCCGGCAGGGGGTAAAGTATCAGGAGTTAAACAGGATTTGATAAAGATATCTACAACATCCAGAACAGGAGGGATAGCTAAGGGTCTGTGGTGCGGCAAATCTAGAAATTCCCCAGAGTCTCTTTTTGGACTGAGGATAATCCTGGCATTCCCAATGGAAATGCTCTCTCAAAGTACATAGGGTTTCACCAAAAGAAAAATCCTCTGGGAAGCAGAAGGAATGGATTCCTCTGTATCTGAATCCTCAAGCAGATAAAGGCATGTCTTCATATTCAGAAAACTCAGAGTTGTCGGACTCTTGGTCAGTTAAAGCTGTGGGGGACAGGTCTTTCTCTTAGGGGGGAAGGCTGGCTTCCCCTAATCAGCATGATCAGGTCTTCTGCCATTTTAAGCATTTGAGATTGTGGCAAAGGAGGTGTTTGGGTAGTCTGCTTTTTAGGCGTAGCTCGTACTTTTGGCCTTAGAAAAGTACAGTTTTGTACCTACCATAAATGTAGATGTCCGAACTGGATAGCATCTGCAGTCATAACAACTGGGTTGTCCTGTCGTCAGGCAGCCCTTCAGTCGGCCGGATTCCAAAGTCCGGGTCCGGCTTCGGCTGATGTCGCACTTCACCCGTCATCTCTGTTGGTCTTCGGGTATATAAGCATCAGCCGACGCCATTTTCCTCAGTGTTTCTTGCCCCAGATGCCAGTAGCCCTCTTGAAGGCTAAAATTTGGATAGATGCCAATGTTTCCAAAAAGATAGAGGTAAACACAAAAATAAGCATGTATGTACATATATACAAACAAATACACCATAAAAGACTCCCCACCAGCTAGCTATTAGGAGGGTAAACACCCTAGGAGTACCACAGAGGGGAAGGAGGGAGGGTAATCCTGACTGCAGATGCTATCCAGTTCGGACATCTACATTTATGGTAGGTACAAAACTGTACTATGTCCTTCATGGATGCATCTGCAGTCATAACAACTGGGTAGAATACCACAGCCAACTATGGGAGGAGGATAAAAGTAGATTATGGTGTGTTTAGGATCCCTTGCAGTACAGCAGTGGCAAACCCTGCTCGGGATCTGGAATATAGAGGCAAATTATAATGCTTGGCAAATGTATGCACGGAGGTCCAAGTAGCCTCAATAATGTCTTTGGTTGCCACTCCTCGTAAGAAGGCTGTGGTAGTGGCTGTTGCCCTTGTAGAGTGAGGTCTTATGTTCTGTGGAATTGATTTTCCATGGAAGGAGTAACAGAATAGTATGCAATTTCCTATCCATTTGGAGATTGTCTGTTTGGAAATAGCTTTTCCTTCCCTTCCTGTTGCATAGGCTATAAAAAGTTGGTCAGTCTTTCTGCTATTTTTGTTCTGTCCAAGTAGCGTAGCTGTCTATGTACATCCAAGGTATGCAGTATTCTTTCCCTCTGTTTTGTGGGTTGGGAAGAAGGTAGGTAGGTGGATTGCCTGGTTTAAAGACACTCTGGATACCACCTTAGGCATAAATGTAGGATTAGTCCTCATGGACACTATCTTGGTGGAAGATTAGGAAGGGTTGCACTGCCATTAAGGCCTGTAGTTCTGAAACCCTCCTTGCTGAAGTAATTGCCAGTAGGAAAGCAGTTTTCCATGACAGGTGTTGTAGGTCTGCTGTTGCTGCTGGTTCAAAGGGTGAGAGTGTCAACTTTTCCAGCACAAAGTTTAAGTCCCAAGCTGGTAATGGTGGTTTCCTTGGAGGTTTTACATTCTTGATTCCTCTGAGGAACTGCCTGAGCAAAGGGTGAAAAACAGGTGGATCAAAGCTGTATTCTGCTGAAATAGCTGATGCATGTATCTTGATGGAGGAGTAGGACGGGCCTGAATGAAGAAGTTCGGCCAGATACTCCAGAATGTTAGGCATATCTATGTTTGACACATCTTTTCCTCTTTCCGTACTCCAGATGACAAACCTTTTCCATTTTCCAGCATAGTTCCTTCTTGTTGAAGGTCTGCGTGCTTCAAGAATAATGTCTTTAACTCTTTGGGAAAGTTCTGGATTAGCTGCTGCTATGTGATGTTCCATGCAGTCAGTTGTAACGTTTTTAGGTTTGGATGTATGATGGTGTAGTTGTTCTGAGTTATCAAAGGCATCAGGGGTATTGGCCACATTGTTCCGAGACAAGCTCCTCAGCAGTGGGTACCAGTGTTGTCTTGGCCAGTTTGGAGCTATCAGGATTATCCTTGGACGTTCTTCCTTGATTTTTAGTAGTACTTTGTGTATCAAGGGAAGAGGTGGGAATGCATATGCTGTTAGGCCTTTCCAGCTGAAGGAGAGCGAATCCACTTTCCATGCTAGTGGGTGGAATGTCCTTGTGCAGAATTTTTTGAGCTGGTGATTGAGAGGTGATGCGAATAGATCTGAGGCATTCCCCATTTCTTTGAGATGGTCTTGAAGATGTCCGGGTGCAGCTTCCATTCGTGGGCATCCGATGTGGTTCTGCTTAATATGTCTGCTAGAGTATTTTCTTTTCCTGGTACAAATATTGCCTGTAACTGGATGTTGTAGCTGAGTGCCAGGGTCCACAGCTCCAAAGTCATTCTGCATAGGGGGTATGAATGAGTGCCTCCCTGTTTGTTGATGTACCACATGACTGTGGTGTTGTCTGTCCTTATCAACTGGCCCTCGGAGAAATGGTTTGAACTTTTGGATTGCCAGTTTTACTGCCAGCATTTCTTTTAGGTTGATGTGCAGGTGAAGTTGATCCTGTGTCCACAATCCTTGCACGCATTTGTCCAGCATGTGGGCCCATCCTAGGTCTGAAGCGTCTGTTGTGATGGTCTGGGTTGCTTGACATCTGAAAGGGTAGGCCTGGGTTTGACTGGCATGCCTGAGCCCACCATAGAAACTCCTGTTTTAAGCATGGAATTAGTGGGATTTCTGTTTCTAGGCTGTGTCTGTGTTGGGACCATAAATTCTTTAGGTACCACTGTAGTTTTCTCATATGTAGTCTGGCAAATGGGACCAAGATTATGCATGATGCCATGAAGCCCAAGGCCTGCAGTACTTTTCTTGCTGTTAACTTGTTCAGTTTTGTTAGTGCCAAGAAGTAAAGAGGAGTTCTTTTGTTTTTCTGTAGTCAGGAATGCCATTTGTTTTACTGTGTCCAATTCCGCGCCCAAGAATGTCCTTGTTTGGGATGGTATCAGCCTTGACTTTTGTAAATTGACTGTGTATCCCAGTGCTTGTAGCAAGTAAATGACCCTTTGTAAATCCGTTGTCAGCTTGCTTTTGTTGTCCCCTTGTAGCAGGCAGTCGTCCAGGTATGGGTAAATTTGAATTCCCTGTAGTCTGCAATGGGCGATTACTGATGCCAGGCATTTTGTGAATACTCTGGGCGCAGTAGCGAATTAATAGTGCTCTGATCCTGCAAGAAATCTGAGGTATCTTCTGCAGATTGGTCGAATGGGGACGTGCAGGAATGCCTCCTTGAGATCTATAGTTACCAGCCAAGACTCCTTGCCCAGCATGGGAAGAAGTTGCTGTAGGGTCAGCATTTTGAATTTTGGGACAATGATGTATGTATTTAAGGTGGACAGGTCGAGAATTGGTCTCCAACTTTTTTCCTTTCTTGGAACTAGGAATAGTCTGGAGTAGAACCCCTTTCCTTGCTCTGCTGTTGGCACTCTTTCCACAGCTCTCATGTTTGCTAACTCCATTATCTGTTGTAGTGCCTCTGTTTTTTCATTTGGAGGTAGATTTGGCATTCCTCTTTTGACTGGTAAAGTGTGGAAGTGAAACCGGTAACCTTGATCTATGGTTTGTAAAATCCACTTGTCTTTTGTTATGTAGTGCCAGTTCTTTGAAAATAAGGTTAACTTTCCGCCTAGAGGAGCTGCTATTTGTTCCCTGGTAGGCGGATTTAGGGTTAAGTCACTGTGGTTGTGCTGATGTAGTGGCAGTGGTTGTGTCTGTACCTCTGTTGTTACCTTGCCACTGTAGTCCTCTGTAGGCACCTCCTCTGGATTGGTTTCTGCCTCTGGAACGTCTATTCCTGCCCCTTTGAAATTTTGTGGAGTCAGGAAAGGACCAATTTTTGGCAGGCCAGTTCCTGCTAAACCTTGGGTTTGAACCTGCAAGAAATCTTTAACCGTTTGAACAGATTTTGCCTTTTCTTCCATTTTCTTCATAACCTGCTGGGCAGGTGTACCAAACAAACTTGTCTTATCCATAGGAGCATCTAGCAACTTAGCTTTAACATGATCCGTAAAGCTTGCTCCTTTAGCCATGCATGCCTTCTTATCACTGTGCCAGTCATGGCTGATCTAAATGAAGCCTCCAGTGCATCATAGCCACATTTTAAGGAATGGTTGCTAACCTGTTGTATGTTATTTACCATTTCTAATACATATTTCTTATCAAGAGATTCATCAGTGGTTAGTTTTTTAGTTAACTGATCAAGCATAAACTCTTGGTATTGTATCATGTGGAACTGACAGTTTAAAGCTCTAGCTGAGAGAGTAGCTGAAGTGTAGACCTTTTTACCCCATCTGTCTAATGACCTTGCTTCCCTTTCAGAAGGAATAGGGTTTTAGCTATGGTCGCTGCCTTCGGACCCTGGGATATAGTTTCGGGGTCTGCAAGTGGGGCCTTGTAAAGGTGGTGATGAGTATCTGGCACCCTGTAAAATATGTCTGGTTTGGCAGGGGCTGGGGGTAAAGAATCTGGAGCGGAGCAGACATCATTGAAAGCATCATCCACCACAGAGAGAACAGGAGGTATAGCTAAGGGCCTGTGCTGTGGGAGGTGCAGAACGGTCCTAAGTCTTTTTCTGGAGTCTGAAAAATCCTGTTGCTGCCATTGGAACTGCTCTCATGGCATGTAAGGTTTCCCCAAAGGAGAATTCTTCTGGTGGGGAAGCAGCTGGAATGGATTCTTCAGCATCAGAATCTTCAAAATTGGAGAAAGGAGCCTCTGGCTGGTCAGTTATGTCTGATTCATCAGCAGAATCATCAGAGGACACTGGCTCAGGGGCTCTGCCCTAGGTCTCTTCTCTGGGGGCTGAGAGGCCCTGTCTGGGTGAGATTGAGATCCTCTAATTAATGAAATTAAATCTTCTGCCAAAGTAAGCATTTGAGAACTAGAAGAGGGCCTGGTTGTGGGGGGTTTAACAGGCACTGTTTTAGTAGTCTTGGCTGCTTTAGCCCTGGCGAAGGCCTTAATGGACATGGCTGCTGGAGGCCTAGCAGCACCACGTGCTGGGGTAGAGACATCCAAGGGAATGGTGTCTGATAAGTCAGTCAGTGGCAACCACCGTAGTGGATAAAATTTCTGAGGCCGATTCAAGAGTGGTAGCAGGGGCCTCAGTTGTAGAGATAGGTTCAGCTGTACTTTGATCAGTTTTCTCGGTTTCGCCGAAACCGAGACACTCGCGTTTGCTTAACCATGGTTTCGGCGAAACCGCGGACCGCATGAGTGTCGGTCTTTATCTTTGCGTTTTGGCAGATTGGGAAGTCGGAGGATCCGACGGCATAATGTCACGCAAAATCAGAACCGAAAAACTGTTCTGCAAACTCCGACCGACGCCTAAGCGTTAGTCGGTTGAAAGAAGCACAGGCGAACAGGCTGCTCACGTGGGCTGGGCCTAAACAAGGCAGACAATAAGAGTGGATATCTTTATGAGGTATTTGTTTCCCACAGGTTAAACAATTAACTTTTTCTGACATCGGCTGAGGCAAGAAAGAGTCCTAACGGGTACTTAGCTTTAGAAGTCTTCAAGTAGTATTCGGTAGAAGTAATCTCTGGATCCGACCGACCGGCACTGCGAACAGCTTCTGCTTGGGCGCCGCGGCAAGAAAGACTGAGGAAAATGGCGTCGGCTGATGCTTATATACCCGAAGACCAACAGAGATGACGTCGGGTGAAGTGCGACATCAGCCGAAGCCGGACCCGGACTTTGGAATCCGGCCGACTGAAGGGCTGCCTGACGACAGGACAACCCAGTTGTTATGACTGCAGATGCATCCATGAAGGACATCTGGGTAGTTTTAGACAAAACTGAAGATGCGAAAGTAGTCTGTCGAGTATTGGTAATGCAAAGAACTTCTTCAGAAACCGGTGCCTGCACAGTGGCTCCAGACCCATCCAAGGTAGAGACATCTACAGGTTCCGTAGTAGAGTCTCGCGGCATACCGGACTCCGAACAGGTCTCAATAGTGGCCTGTGAATCTGGCAAAGTGGGCATCAGGGGCTGTGAAAGTGCCTCAGAGTACCGGCGAATTGGCGACTAGCTTAATAGAAGTGTCGTTGGCAGTGTTGAGCCTGTGCAGTCTGTCTTTATCCTTGCATTTTTTCAGATCGGTAGACGGATGGCTTACCGAAGCCATTTCGGAATACAGAGATCGAAAGCCAAGTATTTTGCGACAATAAGGGCCTGACGATGAATAGTTCGGGCATTGAACAAAGCACAAAACAGACAGCGAGGTACGTCGTGGTCTGGGCCTAAACAGGTGACGCAGTAAGAATGGAAATCTTAGTGTGGTATTTGCTTTCCACAGGCGAGACAATTGTTAATTTTCTGACATCAGTTAGAGCAAGAAAAAAGGATCCCCAATGGGGTACTTAGCTTTAGAAGACTTCAGGATGATTCAATTTAGAAATGAAAACTCGGGTAGCGGCCAACCGGCACTCATGCGAACTTGCTTCCACTTTGGGCTCCTCAGCAAGTAAGACTTATGTAATGGCGTCGGCTGCCTGTTTTTATACCCCTGACTACCTGACATCAGTCCTGAAGCGACAACAACTGAAGCAGAAATACTAAGTCTCTGGTATTCGGGCCGACTGAGGGTTACCTGCAGACAGATAACCCAAGTGTGATGATTGCAACAGTGAAACACGAACACCACCTGAGAAGTGCACTTAGTAAAAACTGTCATCCTAAAGTGCCATGGTATACATTCAAAGTAAAATTTAGTAAGGGAATCTCTCCCCTTAGCTCTCAAAAATTGTTCATCACATTCTGTTAAACACCCCACACTATCAAAAGCCAATAGAAAACATTCAAGTTTTGTGATCTACTAGTCACACCTAGGACTTGTATAGAATGCAGTATCCAACACAGAAGTGAAACATGACAGATGCATTTCTAGATTCCTTGCTATTTCACTTACTTTAAACTTACCATGGAGAAAAACAGCCACAAAGAAGTTCGCTCACTTTTCAGAGAAAGACCTACTGAAGTACTTTCACAAAACCCTGATGCAGTGGCATTGGAGTCTATGTTAATGATTTCTACTCCAGTCTAGAAAACAATGAAAAAAAAAGTTACTCAAAATATGCAGTCCAAACTTGTAAACAGCGATGCAGATCAGTTACTGTATATGAATATTTTTTTGCAGAAATTGTCAACATTACGGCCATCAGAATCTACCCATTGAGATAATTTCCACTAGTTCTACAAGGTTAATTTACTCACTGTAGTCTGCCTTGTCAGACAATTTCTTTCCAAATGGTGGGAACCAGAAGCATTTCCAATTTCTCCACAGACAGCTGTGAAAATTTCAATCAATTTCAATTCAGTCTAACAGAGGAAAAAAGGCTTCTGAAAACTGAGCAGCATAATGCTCACATTCAAGTAAAACATTAATGTTACAGCCACAGGATGCCTCTCTACTTGGCAAAAAATACCTGCATAACTGCAGAGACTTATTTCATTCACACTTCGGAAGTGTGAGCTAGCAAAATATGCCTTAAATGTCATGCTTCCATTTAGCACAAAAACTCAACAGAAACAAGTTCAAAGCATCTTACAGGAACTTAACAGGTGCTTCAAGTGCTCACACCAACTTCTTAAAAAAACATGGCAAAATGGCAGCACACTTTCCCTTTTTGGAAAGCAATATAAAAACGTAAGTTATTGATAAAAATTGTAAGTTGTTGTGTTTTTCAGCTTTTCCCGGTTATGGGTCGCCACAGCGGAACTCCGGTCCGCTAATGATTGGCAGTAGATTTTTACGTGCAGAGTTGCCGACCCCGACGCACAACCTTCAACGAAGGTACGCCCATTCACGCATGTCTCCACACAGAAGACGCTCTAGCTGAGAATTTAACAGGACGTCTTGCTGTGAGGCGACAACGCTACCGCAGCACCACCACCACAGTTAAAAGTTGTAAGCATCAGTCTAAAAAGATGACATGCCTGGATGAATCCTAGTTGGGTTTGTAATCTTGGAAAAATCAGTATTCTGCATTTTAGTTCACGTGTATCTGTGACGTGTGGTGATATCACAACTACAAAAAAAAAGTCTCCTGTGCCAATCAGTACACAATCCATGCTACCAAGTCTCAACCAGCAAATCAGGAACAGTAAAGATATGGCACATCAGTTACCAACAGATAATACACAAAGCACACACCTGCCTCAGTTACACATACCCAGTAACCAAGGCCAGGAAGATACACAGAGGGGATCAGGAGGGCAGAACTTCTGACCCAAGGTCTTCATCCATACAGAAACTGACATCCTATTTCAGGGATCATATCTAACGAGTCCCTAAAAGAAAACTTTTAGTTATGTACTCACCATAACTTCAGATGTTTGGGATCCATCTCGCCTACATTCTGAATGATGGGTTCGGAGCCGATCCCTCGGCTCCGACTCGGCACGCTTATGCCAAAGAGCGAAGTCTCTTACTGGCTGAGCTTACCATATCCCAGGATGCACCACTACCAGTCCCCCAGATCTAGTTTGTCCGCATACATGCACACATGCATACCCTGCTTATATAACATCGTCAGATGAAACAAGATAAAACAGTAGAACTCAAAACCGTTCAATCTCTTCTGATCTCCAAGGCAGGGGAAGGAGGGTGGGTATCAGGAATGCGAGATGGATCCCAAACATCTGAAGTTATGGTGAGTACATAACTAAAAGATGTTATGTGATCCTATCTCGCCTACATTCTGAATGATGGGACAGCGTCCCTAGCACCTGAATCCTGGGTGGCTCACTGGAAAACACTCCTGAGTACCGTGGAACCAAAAGAAGCTCGTCCTCTAGATGCCACATCCAATTTGTAGTGGGAAATGAAAGTGTGCGGATTGGACCAAGTAGCCGCAGCACAGATTTCCGATATAGCGAGCTTGGAATGAAAAGCTATAGAAGTAGCCATAGCTCTGGTAGAATGAGCCTTGATAGATGTTGTAAGCTGCTTATTCGAAGAAGAATAAGCCTGAGTTATGCAATCTCTGATCCATTTTGAGATAGTAGCTTTTGTGATGGTTTGGCCCAGTTTATTATCTGAGAAGGACACAAACAACTGGTCTGACTTACGAAGTTGCTGAGTCCTGTCTAAATAGAAGCGTAATTGCCTGTGAACATCCAATTTATGAAGAGTGTATTCTGCTTCATTGGAGAATTTTGGAAGAAAACCGGTAGCTCTAGAGATTGTTGGAGGCAGAAACTAGAACAGACCTTTGGGACAAAGGATGGATTAGGCCTAAGTGATACTCTATCCTTGTGGAAAATCAAGTAAGGTGGCTTAATAGACAGGGCTTGAAGCTCTGAAACTCTTCTTGCAAGTAATTGCAACTAAGAAGGCAGTTTTCCAAGACAGATATTTTAACTCGCATGTAGCAGCCGGTTCAAAGGGGAGATGTTAATGCGAAGCACCAAATCAAGATCCCACGGAGGTGCAGGATGAAAATTGGTGGTCTTAATAGGCTCGCACCTTTAATGAAAGTCTTGCATAGTCTGCTGCTCATCAAAGGAGGATCCATGGATTCGTGGAATTTAGAGATAGCCGCTAGTTGGACTTTAATAGTTGAGACAGAAGATCCCTGATTAAACAGGGATGTTAAAAATTTCAAGACCTCTGGGACAGGAGCAGTGATAGGGTCTAAGCCCTTGAGTTGAGCCCAGATAGCAAACCTCTTCCACTTACTAAGGTACAATTTGTTAGTGGTGGGTTTGTGGGCAAGATAAAATGTGAACAACTTCCGGGTCTAGTGTGTGCCTTCTAACTAAAGTCGGAAGTGGAGGAGCCAAGCTGTCAATTTCAAAGATTGAAGGGACTGATGTCGAAGTCCCGACTGATGGATTAGCAAGTCCGGAATTAGGTCTAAAGTCCACGGATCGTCCACTGCATGCTTCTTCAGGTAGGGAAACCATACCTGACGAGGCCAGTATGGGGCAATCAGTATCATTGAAGACCCCAGTTGAGAGGCTTTTTGAATAACTCTGGGAAGAAGCGGAATTGGAGGAAAGGCATAAAGTAGCCCTGTTGGCCAAAGTTGTGCTAGAGCATCCATGGCTGGTACTCCCTGATGTGGGATCAAGGAGAAGAACCTTTGGCACTTGGTGTTTAATGGAGTTGCAAATAGGTCGCAGCACGGCCCCCATCTCCTGAAAACCTGAGCTGCTACTGTGTGGTTTAGAGACCACTCGTGAGGAGAGAGAATTGTCCTGCTCAATTTGTCTGCCAATATATTTGACTTTCCGGGATGTGGGTCGCTACCAAGAAGCGGTTGGTAGCTACAGCCCATTCCCACACTCTCATGGCCTCTCTGCAAAGGGGTATGATCTGGTCCCCCTTGTTTGTTCAGATACCAAACCACCGACATGTTGTCTGTGTGGATGGCGATGATGCCCTGAGGAAGAAACTTGTGTAAGGCTTGTAGGGATAGAAGTACAGCCCTCATCTCCAACACATTGATGTGGAGAAGAGCTTAGCCTGGAAGCCAGGAGCCCTGAACTAGTCTGCCCAGACAATGCCCCCCACCCTATCTGGGAGGCATCTGTCGTCAGGGTAACCACTGGAGAGGGAAGAACAAAGGGTTTCCTTGATCCAAATTGGATGTCTGAAGCCACCAGCGAAGGTCCCTTTGCATATATCCGTAATCATGATGTGATGATTGAGGGAAGATCCTGAAAGGACCATTGCGTTGACAATAGCCACTGAAGAATCCTCATGTGCAATCTTGCCAGAGGGACTTAAAGAACCGTGGCAGACATTGAGCCTAGAACTTGTAGAACCATCCTGGCTGGGGCTTTGGATCTCGAGATCAGAGCTTGAACTTGGCCCTGTAAAGTTTGGATCCTTTCGGCAGGAAGAAAGACGCCAGATCAATCTTGAGTCTATTTCTGCTCCTATGAACTTTATGCTGAGAGGGCAGCAAGACAGACTTTGACCAATTGAATGTAATCCCCAGGGTAACACCCAGGAGATAGTGGCTTTGAGGTTGTCCATTAGTAGATGCCTGGTGGTGGCAGTCAGGAGCCAGTCGTCCAGATAGGGAAACACTTGGAATCCAAGACTTCTTAGGTGAGCCGTCACTACTGCCAAACACTTGGTGAACACCCTGGGGCTGTGGTGAGACCAAAGGGCAGAGCGCAAAATTGGTAA
Organism: Protopterus annectens; assembly: GCF_019279795.1. NCBI lineage: Eukaryota > Metazoa > Chordata > Ceratodontiformes > Protopteridae > Protopterus > Protopterus annectens. The sequence goes on along the minus strand of NC_056735.1, from coordinate 1,392,976,244 downwards.
TGACTGACTCCCAGGCTGAAGCGCAGATACCTTCTGGACGCCTGATGTATCGGTATGTGATAATAGGCGTCCTTGAGGTCTATGGAGCACATCCAAACATCCTTCTCCAACAATGGGAGAATGGATTGTAACGTGACCATTGAATTTGGATTTCGTGACGGATTGGTTCAGTCTGCTGAGATCCAATATTGGTCTCAGGTCCCCTGTCTTTTTTGGCACTAAAAAGAACCTGGAGTAATTTCCTGATCCGATCTGGTCTGTGGGGACCGGTTGGATGACTCCTTTTCTAGCAGCTTTAAAGCTTCTGGCTGCCATTTCCCTTTGACTGGGTGGTGGGTCCGGGATTCTTTGGACGGTGGGGAGAATGTGAATGGGATGGTGTAACCTCCGGCAATGATCCGAAGCACCCATCTGTCCTGAGTGATTGACTCCCAGGCTTTTAGGTGCTGGGCAAAACGACACCCGACTGGCTCCGGAGCAGCACAGCCGGGCAATCCCTCATGACGTGTGGGAGGCTGAAGAGCCACGAAAGGACTCGCGGTCTCCAGAATTGCGGGGCCCTCTGCCGCCTCTGGGACGGCGTCTCCCTGAAAAATTTCCCCGTCCTCTGCCTCTGGAAGGGGATTCCTCCTGCTGTTGGGAGAAAAACTTACGGGATTTGCGGAACCACATTTTCCCCCTCCTTTAGCCTTGGGGTAAGGCCGAAGGGAGTGGAATAACGGGCACCTACGGCAGATAAAGTTTTTCCCTCTTGCTCACAGCGGGTAAGGGTGTCTTTAACCTTGGGTCCAAACAAGGAGGACCCATCAAAGGGAGCGTCGGAAGGAAGACTTGAAGGCCTCCAGAACTGACACAAGCGGAGCCAGGCTTGTCTCCGTGAGCCACGCCTGTGCCTGCGCTCTACCCGCCCCTTCGGCCGCATAGGAAATGAGCCTCATGGACGAGTTAGAGATTGACGTAAGGATAGCCAACTGAGAGCTAACCGACTGGGCTAGCTGCTCAGGTAGAGTACCCGAGAGGGAATCTGACAACTCCTTGACCAGATCCCTCTGAAGCCTGGTAAAATGTGCCAAATAATTCAGAGACCTTAAAGTAAAGGCCGCTGAAGTCAGGGTGCGCTTCCCGTACCTGTCCATACTCCTAGACTCCTTATTAGGAGGATGGATGGACGTTGAAGCCTCTGCCACGTCCTGTTGTGTAGCAGATGCCACCACCATGGCATCTACAGCCACGCCTTTAGTGAGGAACTCCTTCTCGGGGAGCAGACAAAAATTTATTTGGACGAAGGGACTGGTTCCACGGTATCTGGATGTTCCCACCCTTCGACAAACTAAATCCAGAAGCTCGTCGAAGGGCGGAGACACCCAGGAGGCGGAGGGCTGAGCCCCAAAGGCCTTGAGGAGCACTGACTCGTCAGTAGAGGGGGGTTTGGATATCCAGCCGCCTCGTTGTTTGAGGATCTCTAAGATGTCTGCAAAGGAGACATCATCCGAGGACGACTTCGGGGACCTCTGCATCATCCAGATCAGTGTCTGAAGTAATAGACTCGGGAGTCCACGTGCTTCCTCTTGCACGATCTCTTCCTTGGGGTTCCTCAAGAAAGCTCAGAAGAACCCTCAGGAGGAGGGAACCCCACTGGGGTAACCTCAGGCCCCGGCTCCGCTGACTACGGACAGGGGAACTGCCAAAGACCCAGTCTCCACGCCTAGGAAAGGTGCCGGTAAAGCCGGGAGATGGCGAGAGGACTTGGCCAAGGCACTCCTCATGGCTCTGAAAGCCGGACCCCAGAATCCTGGGAGTGTCCGGTCCCGAGCCGTGATAGTCGACGGAAGACCGCAGCCGAAGCACCGAGGGAGGCTCGGAACCGAAGCATAGGTCCCGAAACATCACCCCGGGTCCAGCCAAGACGTCCAGCGTCAAACTCGGACCCGAGGCCGGGTTGGAGTAAGGGTCGGAGCCGACCCTGAGGTCTCCATCGGCTCCAACAGCACCTGCTCCGACGGAGCCAAGCAGTCGGAGGAGGAATGGCAATGGGTGGGCCAAGGTCATCGGCTCCGAAGCCAACTGGGTCGGAACCGAAACAAATTTTGGAAGACTGGGGACTGGAACAGTCTTTGGAGCACCCTGTCTATATCAGAATCTGACATCCTCGAAGACCGAGAGGAAACAGAACGGGTCGAAGGCCTCTCCAACGGCCCCAAAGGGCTAGGGGACCGGCTCGAGGCGACTCGATGAGTATCGGCGCCGAGGAATACACACCAGTTTCCATCGGTGCCGAGGTGGACTTGGCGCCGAGGAGGAAGTGTCTGAGCGGCAACCTTTGTCGGCTCCGAGCAGTGGAGCCGGCGAAGATGACCCGCCTCGATGCCCCAGCTATCGGCTCCGGCCAGAGGAGTCGATACTGGTGGCATCGAGGCAGACGTTCGACCTCGGCTCAAGTCCTTGGAGCCAAGGAGAGGCCTGCCTTTGTTTCTTAGCGATCGGATCCGACGGACTGGTCGGAGCCGGCCTTTCTTTTGGCGGAGAAGGAGAGGATGCCAAAGCTTCTTCGAAAGAAGGTTTAATTAATCCCTTAAGAATTAATTTATTTTTCCTCTCCTGGAGGACCCTTGAGGAAAAAGCGTGACATACACTACATGATTCCTGTAAATGCTTTGCCCCTAAGCAATACACACACAGCGAGTGATCGTCCGTGATGGACATTTTGAAGCTACATTTTACACATTTCTTGAAGCCCGAAGGCCTGGGATTCTGAGACATTATGAAAATTTTCAAAGGTAACTGAAAGAACACTGGTAATACACCTAGAGTAGGCTTTACAGTTATCACTCGCAAAACTGTGAGTTAGTCAAACACAGCACAAACTCTGTAATATAATAATTTCTCTCCGTTAGTTGTTATTTAAGAAGAGAAAGTAAATGATTCAAAACAGAACCGAAGTCACCTACAAACAAAAAGACCGGGAAAGGCCTTTCCAGACAAGAGGTACTCCTAGTCACTCACAACACAAGAATTCACCAAGTGAATTTTGTCAAACACACTCAAAACACAAGAATAGCTGTTAAAACAGCTTTTTGTAGAAAAAGAAGAAAAACCTGACAGAAAAACTAGTGAAATAATCACTACTTAACTCAGCCAGCTCGAGACCACGTCTTCACTTGTTAGCGGCAAACGAGATCTGGGGGACTGGTAGTGGTGCATCCTGGGATATGGTAAGCTCAGCCAGTAAGAGACTTCGCTCTTTGGCATAAGCGTGCCGAGTCGGAGCCGAGGGATCGGCTCCGAACCCATCATTCAGAATGTAGGCGAGATAGGATCACATAACATCAATCCCAAGCATTCCAGGAAAAAAACTGTTAAGGACCTATTCTACAGCAGAGAAAAATACTATCTGAAGGATGCATTGCTGGCCCACAGAAAAGTTTGATCACTTTTCAAAGGACCTACTAAAGCACTTTCACAAAACCTTCATGCAGTGGCATTGGAGTCAATGTTAAGGACTTCTAACTCCAGTCTACGAAACAATGGGAAAAAAATTAAATAAGTAGGCTACAGTACGCGAGCACAAAAAAGCAACATTAGCACTAGAAACAAAACAAGTGTTCCTAAACAGCAGTACACTGGACAGCAGTCAGACTCCCTGGGCATCACTCCTAATGGCAGCCGGGGATCAATTCTTTCCCTTACCAATACCAATGATTATCCACCATGCCCAAAAGACTTCACCTCTGTCAAGAGCAAGGGTCACCCTACTCTCAGTGCCTCTAACTTCAGGACTCTACAAGGACATCAGCCCTCTTGTAAATAGGAATGGCAAGGTGGCCGCCCTACCATGGGGAATACTCTCTTCATTCATCAAGCCATGAATAGCTCGAGCATACAGGAAGGGAGATGACAATGAATGAACTTTATTACAGAGTCAAATGACCATACAGCAGAAGACAAGAATTCCAAGTGAAACATCCTAAAAGAGGGTGGCTTTCCACATTACAACAGCCCACTTACAGCAAGTTGCCTAACTAGCCAGGGCTGAACATACATTGTGCCCCCTCTAAAAGCCAAGGCAGGGACCTGCCCCAGCTCCTGTGAGAACAAAAGGCATGCACACCTGCAAGAAACCAAATGTCTACATGTAGGACTGGTCGCACGTGACCAAGTGAAAAAAGTGCCAGTAACTCCCAGCTCATCTGTAGGACTTGGCAGATGTTGGGAAAAAAAAGTCTAGCCACAAAGGGAAAGAGGCTCACATAACCAAAGGCAAGTGCAACATTCCACCCTTATTTTCAACAAGGTATGAAGGATGAATAAACTACATTGCTGGAAGTTAATGCATAGAACTTGTAACATGAAGGGGAGGGAACCACCTAGTAGAGACCAAATATACCATAAAAAACTAAGCTGTTGGACTAATTATGTGCTTAAAAATATGTCAACATACCTCCTCTTTCAAGTTAAAAAAACATCTTTGAACAGAAAAGGGGGAAACAGTAGCATATCCCTACCACTGAATTTTTCAACATCTGGAAATATCTTATAAAACCTGAAGCCCTCTAATTCACCTATACCCAACACTTGGGTCTTTAAACAAAATCTGCACTCCTGTGACACTTGATTTTTACTAACACTGCCAGTAGCTGGACAAAGGTCAAGCAACATAACACTAAACTTTGCCATTACAAAACAGTAAAGCATTCGATTAGACCAGAATATTTACATTAAATACAGCTCTTACTGCTTAACTCATTATTCAATCATATGATACAAGCTAATTTAACAGCTCCTACATACTAGTAATTTTGATAAAGCTTTATTTCCTGTCCAAGTGCCTCTTGTAATCTTTTATTAACAAACTTCCAGTACAAAGTAAAATGCAGTCATTTAAATAGCCAAGTACTTATACAGTACACATTTCTTCCTGCCAATTTTACCAGTCAACATTACATTAACTCTGAAAATTAGTTTCTATATACATTGATTATCTATACACGACTTGTTACCTTAACATACAAAAACTTGAATCTATTTTAGAAAATCTCAAAAGTGTGTGTGGTTTTTCAAGGATTTAAAATTTCTCCAAGCGTTTTGGGTTTCTAATGCACGACAGGAATGGACCCCATGAAATTAGTATTGCCTCAGTCCGAGTTTAGCAGTTACTTAACAGTCTTCTCTGCACCCATACTGCATACACCAGTTAACATGTATTGACAGCATATTTAAGACTACATTCTTATTAGACCTGTTGCTCCTACTACTATTGGGACTATCTTTCTCCTATATTGCTCTCATTTCTGTGTGCAAATCATGGTATTTTTTGACCTATCTGTATGCAAGATACTAATCACCAAGTAAAGAAATCACTGTGATCAACTAATTTCTTTCTTGGACTATATATTTTCTCTCATCTATTTTTTTAAACTGTTAGTAATGGGTGATCCGAAGTGATACACACATTTTCTATAAAGCTTTGTGGTTCATGTTTACAATCCTCCTCGGCTACTTCTGTACCGTATGATATGCACAATCCCCAATGCAGCAGGTCTGCCACATTACTGTGCCTTTCAGTAAACAGACCCTCTTGCTATACCGTGCATCACACCCGGTGACAAGATGTGCAACAGTTTCTCTCTCTGTTTTACAGAACCTGCACTGGTCTTAATTCCTCAGTTTTCTAACTAACCATATATTCATTCCACTATCACTGGCTGTTATTAGCCTTTCATATTCTGGTTTCAATTCACTTCTTCCTACAAACCTGGGTCAACATAAGGTTACTCCAGACCACCTCTGTACTTGCCACTATACTTGAGGATTTTCCAACATTTTTCTTTACATCTTATCCTTTCCCTTATTATTTTACATTTTGGTACATTCAGTTGTCTGATTTTGTCTACTTCTGGTTTAATTTCTTCTACTGCTTCAGCTCAAAATTCTTCTGCTAAACTAAGCAAATACGTTATCTTAGCCTTGCCATGGTTTTAAAACTTTTACTAGGTTTGGATCCAATAAGAACAGATATGCATGCATTCCCACAACTGAATATTTACACATGTACTCAATTTCAAGGAGGCCCATGCCTCCAAGAGGGAATATAATACTTGTATACACTGATTTTATACATTTGAGAAGCACAACACACTTCTTGGTTTCACATTCAACTAATTCAATACTTTTTGGGGCCAATCAACTCAAACCTGTAAGTTATAACCAGAACAAATTTATAGCTTGAACTTTATAAAATGCCAATGCAGTTTTTAGCATTAGTTTTTCTCTTCTGAAGTATTCCTTAATGAGCTTTATTACCATCTGTTCACAATTACTGCCTATCCTTCCCAAGTATTTACACACCCACCTGTTCAGGTTACTTTAGAGGATATTCCTTGTCCTGGGTTGATATTTTACTGGTTCTGCAGCTTTCCTTCACTTAAATGTTGCTTTTGCACATCAAAAGCAAAATGTCATTCTTGTATCTGAAAAAGTTTCAGCCGTCTGTTGTGCTTTCGACTCATCTGATCAACTATACAGTTTTAAGTCATCCACAATAGGTAAATGAAAAGTCCTTAAAATGTGGTTGATTTCAGGGAGACAAATTATAACCATAAAGTGAATAGCTTAACAGGTAAAGGGCAAGACAAAACAGCAGTTAAAAAAATCACCCTGTAATATCCTCAGGTCACTGGAATAAATTTGATCACAAGTTGCATCTTCTACATCTTTAAGCAATCCATTATCCATGAAAGTGGGATGCTATTGCATGCTTTTCTGTAATCTATCCATGTGCCATACTTACATTCGTTTCCGGTGTACAGCTCATCCAATGTTAAGATTTTACTGCCCGTCATAATGTCCATACCAGAACATTCCCTTACACAAAAAAGCAAGACATTTTAGCTTTCGTAAAAAAAATCTCCCCCACCCACATATACAAGTATGAATACCTCCACACACCCTGCAAGCTGCATTTTTCCCACTTTTACCAAAGCCTGTGGGTTAAGAAACCAACTGTGACATTCCCTTCGGCTTTGTCCCACACATTTGCTCATGTCGCAATGTCCTGGCATCTAACTGCATGACTCTCTCTTTTCTAATCAGTTCACTGTCCCATCTTATTTGTAATTTTTCACCATAACCTTGCTTCTTGTTTCTCTTGGAGAAGCATGAGATTTTTACTTATTCCATGTTACCCATGCTATAGTTCTAAGCTTCCCTACCCTGTCATTATGACAATTACTGCTAATTTCTAGTCTTCTATCCAAACCTACCGCACCCCATTTACTTCTCTCCTTTATCATTCAGTACTTGTGCATTCCCCAAGTTGCCCCGTCCATTATTCAGTTCTGTTTTACTAAAGGCTCCTACACGTGACTTAGCCCTTGTAGCTTTCTTTTTGCAACTCTAGGCAGAAAAGCAAACCCTTAAATGAATGAATATGCAGTCATTTACAATGCTATAGATTAAACACTCACACCTAGGCTGTGCCTGCAAATGGTCTATAATAAATCAGTGTAATACCGCTGTAAACAATTTATGGAAATTACTGTTAAACTGATTCTATCAGTTGTTGTACTGATGCCAAACCTTTGCTCAGAAGTTCCACAAATTGTTCTTTAACAGTATTCTGTGAACTTCACCTATAATTACGCTTAAAACATATGATCTTTTGCTTTTATTATACCACAGTCACCTAATTTTCATTCAGCTACACTTTCAACTGTTCATAACATATCAGGACTGAATACATCCTAAAGATCATAGTACAGTTCTACTGCTTTTATTATTCAACAGTCATTCTTCCCTCTGTAACCCCTTCAACTACTGTTACTAGACACTACATACCAGGACAGAGCATTTCCCCCACATCACTTCACTATGCTTATACATTGCTTCAACTGAATTTCAAATTTTCTTTTTTCCAAATATAACATTAAGTCTGCAAAATCAAATGCTTTAATAAAAGAGTGTGAACAACATACCAGGACTGAATACATCCTAAAGATCATAGTACAGTTATACTGTTTTTATTACAGTCATTCTTCCCTCTGTAACCCCTTCAACTACTGTTACTGGACACTACATACCAGGACAGAGCATTTCCCCCACATCACTTTATTATGCTTATACATTGCTTCAACTGAATTTCAAATTTTCTTTTTTCCAAATATAACATTAAGTCTGCAAAATCAAATGCTTTAATAAAAGTGTGAAGTTCATGCTTTAGCTTTTATTTACACTTTTAAAAAGTTAATGCCCACCAGCTGTCAATTCTCCTGCCTTCTTTAAGGATCCCTCAAACTTGGATAATTAGACGACTATTTCTGCATTAAATTAATGGGCTTATAATTTCCAGACAGCCATTTTGTTATCTTTTCCTTCTGGGAATACTATTTCTGTTTTCAGTTTACTAAATTCTAATTTTAATAAAAATTAAAACCAGTTCATATAATTGCGTCCTACCCACCACAATGGAAAAACACTTTTCCTGCACTTAAATTCTGATTTCATTTTTCAGGCAGAATTGTACCCGTGTCTAATTTATTAACATCTTGTGATAATTACATCAGACCAAGGTGCAACAAAGTTTGCAACTTCACTCCAGACAACACAATCGATTAGCAAGATTACTATAAGAAAAGTGAAGGACAACAGTGAGGAGCAGCATCTGGCTTACCCACTTAAGGGGAAGAGATGCAGCTCTGGTTTGCCAGACACTTAACAGAAAATACTGGGCACGACACTGAAGGGAGAGAGCTCTAGGGGTAGGCCAAGTGAAAGGGCCCACTAAGTTAACCAACTCTAACACCTAACTCTTGGTGTTCAGCAGGGACGAATAAGTGATAGCGTTCTAACCCAAGGATTCCAGACTCTTGCCAGCATGAAATGAATTGGCCAACAGGATACAGGTACTGAAGCCATTAGGAAGGCTCTAATGGGAATGGAGAGAAAAATACACATTTTGTGATTATACTAACCTATCAGGAATCTAGTTTCCATTATTCTATGCTGTTTAATAGCCACCTACAGTGAGGCTATTCATAGTATACAAAGTACAGTTGTGCAAGTAAACTTACCACAACTGTAGATGCTCAAATGATCATTTCTGTAGCAGCCAAGCTATATGGGTTACATCCTGCTAAGGATACAACAGCCATCCAGCTTCCAAAGCTTCAAGGGCACCTTCCAAGCACCCAAACCATTACAGAGCTCAAGCTGAGCAGACTAAGAGGTTTGGGTACAAAGCTCTTCAGAGCTTCCATGCCAACTAAGAGAGGCTAAGCCCAGAGAGGACACAAAAACAGGAGTATGGAAGGAGGGGAGGCTACTGCAGCAGTGATCACTCAAAGATCTACTGTTAAGGTAAGTTTACTTGTGCAACTCTTCTGTTAATCATAGTAATCAATGCTGCAGTAGCCTAAGCTACATGGCTAAATGGCCATACATCTGGGAGGTGGAAGGGTCTAGGAACTCCTGGAAAATGGAGTTAGCAAAGCCTGACAGACCTGGAAAATGATTTTAGTTATAGTGCTTTCCAAAAAAATGCACAAAGAACCAAGCTGCTGCTTCTAGAATATTTATACAGCCTAAAACTTTCCATAAAGTTAAAGATTAAAGCAAAGCCCTTGTGGATTATGCTTTGACCCAGTCTGGAATACTTCTGTTGTGGTGGGAACAGCAAATGGTAATAGCCTGAAACAACCAAATGAATGTCAATTTTGACACAGGTTGTGCCTTCTTACCCTCATAAGAAATGAGCTGATTGGAGATTCTGAAAGATTTTGTCAAGATAGTGCCAGAGTTGCCTGTAGACATCCAAGATATCCTTTATCCCACATTTTTGGGTTCAGGGAAGTGCACAGGGAAATGGATAGAGTGGTGTAAAGTAAACGGATGCAACTTTAGGCATAAAAAAAGATTTCTCCATCAAACCCTGCCTCTGTAGAAAATTAGATAAAGCTGACCAACCTTAAGAGCTTGCAAATCAGATACTCTTGCAGAGGTTAGAGCAATCAGTAAAACTCTCGTTAAGAAACTCAAATCAGCTGTTTCAAATGGAGCAAGAGATTCTCTAACAAAATTAAGATCCCAAGGAGGAACCACTAGTTTTCTTAGAGCTCTTATGCAGCACCCCTTTCAAAAATATTTTGAAATGAGAATGAACTGAAGAGTGGGATTCATGGGCACTTACAGAAATGGACAACAAATTAACCTTGCTGCAGGAGTAAAACAGTCTTATGAATGTAACTCACAAATACTGCAAAACCAGAGAAACACTAACACTTGATGGATGCTAGCTATTTTGCTTGCAACTAGGAAGCTATAGTTACATCTCTCTCTCATTTCATACATACAAACATAAAAGTTACATACTTACTAAAATGAAAAATCTGCTTTTTCATCCAGTTCAACATATGGGTTACTGAATCTGACCATCAGATTTTCCAAGAAGCTTCAACTCAAGAGCTCTGCCTCTACCATAATAGCTAGCTCAGTCACCAGAGAGTTTCTCCCTCACACAGATACGACATATGTGAAAAAGTAGTCTAGGATCTTAACACAGAACCCAAAAGGAAAAAAATCCCTGAAAGCTGTCACCTGCTGCTACAACCAGTACAACCCAAAATGAGGGAAGAATGGTTGAACTGGATGGAAATAGACAAAACAGATCTACAGTTATGGCAAGTACATAACATTTGTATCAGACATCTTCCATCCGGATTCAAAAAGTGGGATGGAGTCTTCATCCATGCATCTTCCCAGAAGGCCTTAGGAGAGGCCATTCTGCAGAATGATGGAACCAATCAAGGTCCTGAACCTTGACTGCACATCCCATCTGTAATGGGACACACTGACATTTCCCATCAGAAAGGTAAGAGTACTAGCCCAATTAGCAGCAGCACAAATATAGTCAATAGGACCTATGGAGAAAAGCCATAGAAGCAGTCACTGCTCTGACAGAATGACCTTCAGTTGTTTACCAATAAGTGCTTCCCTTTCAAATTATACCCAAAGGAAATGCAATCAGATGGCCATTTGGATAGGGCTGTTTTAGACACTAGACTGATGTTGGAAAAACAAGCTGTTTTGATTTCCTGAAGGCTTTAGTTCCGTCCAAACAATCTCAGCTATGAACATCCTGCAAATGCAACAAAATATTCACCCTCACTACTGAAGTTCAGAAAAAAAAAAAACAGTCTACTGAAAGTACAGTTTTGTACCTACCATAAATGTAGATGTTCGAAGATCCACATTGCTGCAGTCATAACCTGTGGGTAGTCCGCTGTCCTCGGTCGGCCCGAATACCAAAGTGTTAGGCTGGCGTCTGTCATGGTCGCTCAGATCTGACGCCAGTACGCCGTGGTACTAAAGCGCATGACCGACGCCATATCCTCAGTCTTTCTTGCCCCAGATGTCAGAAGGCCCTAAAAAGAAAGGCCATGGCCAAAAAACAGAAAAACATCCAACCACCCATGTACAAACAATATTTACAACTCAAACCACACAACCACCCCAAACTACAGTGGGAAGGAGGGAGGGTTGACTGCAGCAATGTGGATCTTGAACATCTACATTTATGGTAGGTACAAAACTGTACTATGTTCTTCATCTCACATTGCTGCAGTCATAACCTGTGGGTAGAATCCCAAAGCAAAGGTAAAGGGAGGTTGGCAAAATCATAAAGCATTGGGAGCTGCTAACATGCCCTGTAAAACTGCAGTGGCAAACCCAGCCCTAGATTTGGAATAAAGAGGGAGATGGTAACGTTTAGAAAAAGTGTGCACTGAACTCCAAGTAGCTGCTTCCAAAATATCTTTAGTAGCTACACCCCTTAAAAAAGCAGTAGAAGTGGCAGTAGCCCTAGTGGAATGAGGTCTGATTCCAGCCGGAATCTCCTTACCATGATGAGAATAACAAAAAGCAATACAATGGCCAATCCACTTAGAAATAGTTTGTTTAGAAACAGGTTTCCCCTGAGAGCCCAAAGCAAAAGAAACAAAACTGTTGAGACTGTCTGAACCCTTTAGTTCTGCTCAAATAATAACGCAACTGCCTGTGAATATCCAAAGAGTGCAACATTTTTTCCCCTTTATTTTGGGGATCAGCATAAAAAGTAGGCAAATGAATAGATTGATTCAAGGCCACATTTGAAACAACTTTAGGCATAAAAGTAGGGTTAGTACGTAGGGATACCCTATCTTTATGAAAAATCAGGAAGGGTTCAACTGCCATTAGAGCCTGTAATTCAGATACCCTTCTAGCAGACGTAATGGCCAACAAAAAAGCAGTCTTCCAAGACAAAAACTTCAACTCAGATGTAGCTGCAGGCTCAAAAGGAGGTAAAGTGAGTTTTTCCAACACAAAATTGAGATCCCAGGAAGGAGTAGGAGCTCTCATTGGGGGTCTTATGTTCTTTGCCCCTCTAAGAAATTGCTTAAACAAAGGACAAGAGAATAATGGTGGGTCACAGTCATAGTGAGCAGAAATGGCTGCAGCATGAACTTTCACAGAGAAAGACAAACCTTTGTCTAGTAATTCTGTAAGATACTGAAGTGAAACATTCAAATTAGGAACTGAAACATCAAAGCTCTTTGCTTTGCTCCAAAGAAAAAAATCTCCTCCATTTATCAGCATAAACTTTCCTTGTACTAGGCAGTCTGGCCTCCAAAATAACATTCAAAACTTGTTGAGGAAGCTGCGACCCTCCAGGGTCTAGAACAGAATATGCCAGGCTGTCAGATGCAGGGACTGTATCCTGACATTGAGGAAATGACTGCCTGCCTGGGACAAAAGGTGTGGAATTGATGGCAAAGGCCAAGGAGGCTCCCGTACTAAACTCCTCAGCAGAGGGTACCAGTGCTGACGTGGCCAATCTGGAGCTATTAGAATCATGGAGGGCTTGTCCTGTCTGACCTTCAAGAGCACCTTGGGAAGGAGAGGCAGAGGAGGAAAGGCATAGACGTGAAGATTGTTCCAACTGAATGATAGAGCATCCACTTTCCAAGCTTTTGGATGAAACATCTTTGTGCAAAACTTTGGCAGCTGGAAATTTAGTGGAGAAGCGAACAGATCTATGTCTGGAGTCCCCCAAATCACTGTCAACTGTCGAAATACATGAGGATCCAATTTCCACTCGTGGGGATCCACCATCTGTCTGCTCAAAACATCCGCTAAGGAGTTCTGTGCTCCTGGCAGAAACCTTGCCTGAAGACTGAGTTGCAAACTGAGAGCAGTCTCCCACAAAATCATAGCTTGCCTGCAAAGAGTGTACGAATGGGTTCCCCCTTGCTTGTTGATGTACCACATGACAGTTGTGTTGTCTGTTTGAATCAACACTTGTCGAACATTCCCAAGATGAATTTATTCACTGTAATTAATGAGAGCGAAGTACACAACCAAGCTTTCGGTGAGCTCAATGTCCCACCTTCTTCAGACAACATTACAAGCTAAACATCACAGTTTAAATACTATACCAGTAATTAATTAATTGAAGTCAATCATGTTAAAACTTATCAAATTAAAGGAAATTTACATTTATATAATGTTATAGATGCAAACAAGAAACTTCCTACAGTCGCTAATTAAAACACTTCATTAACTAAAAACTGATTTAAAAACATATATTAGAATTATGTATGAAAGAGACTCAAAAATATATGACTTAAGCAGATATGCCAAGTCAAAAACCTTGTATTAGTTTAATTTTATAATTCTTATATGTATATTTTATATAGGTGAGCATAAAAATATTTTACTCTATTATTTAACAGTTCTTATAGAACACAACATTTGTACATATTTTTAATATAGGTGCACATAACATATAATATATAATATATAATATATTATATTATAAAATAAAATCGCTCACTAGATCAAGTTTAAACATACCAGTGCTAAAATTCTTTTATGTGTTGCCAAAAACTTTTCATAAAACCTTTCTGGGGTTTTTTATTTTGGCAACACATAAAAGAATTTTAGCACTGGTATGTTGTTTAAACTTGATCTAGTGAGCGATTTTATTTTATTTTATTTTATAATATAATATATTATATATTATATGTTATGTGCACCTATATTAAAAATATGTGCAAATGTGTTCTATAAGAACTGTTAAATAATAGAGTAAAATATTTTTATGCTCACCTATATAAAATATACATATAAGAATTATAAAATTAAACTAATACAAGGTTTTTGACTTAGCATATCTGCTTAAGTCATATATTTGAGTCTCTTTTATACATAATTCTAATATATGTTTTTAAATCAGTTTTTAGTTAATGAAGTGTTTTAATTAGCGACTGTAGGAAGTTTCTTGTTTGCATCTATAACATTATATAAATGTAAATTTCCTTTAATTTGATAAGTTTTAACATGATTGACTTCAATTAATTAATTAATGGTATAGTATTTAAACTGTGATGTTTAGCTTGTAATGTTGTCTGAAGAAGGTGGGACATTGAGCTCACCGAAAGCTTGGTTGTGTACTTCACTCACAAATTACAGTGAATAAATTCATCTTGGGAGTGTTCGACTGCTTGGCCTTTGTTCGTTTTCATAGTTTGTGGATTATTGGCACGTCTGGAACAGTTTGAATCAACACTTGTCCTGGGTGAAGTAGATCCTTGAAAGCCATCAATGCAAATTGGACTGCTAACATCTCCTTCATGTTGATATGCAAATGTTGAAGTCTGGCAGGCCACGTGTCTTGAACCCATTTTCCATTGAGGTGTGCTCCCCAAGCCTTGTCTGAGGCATCTGTCGTTAAGATCTGACTCGCCTCTGGTCGGGTCACAGAGAGTCCCTTGTTTAGGTGACATTCCTGAGCCTACCACAAAAATTCCTTTTGAATGCAAGGTATTATCTGAATGACAGTGTCCAAATCGTGGCAGTGTTGAGTCCATACACTTTTTAGATACCATTGTAGCTTCCTCATATGCAGTTTGGCATTGGGAAGCACCAGAATACAAGATGCCATGAACCCCAAGGCTTGAAGGACTGTCCTTGCAGTCAGCCTGGACCGTAGAGACAATTTTTGGAAGTAAAGGGTAAGATTTCTTTGCTTGTCCGGGGTCAAAAACGCCATTTGAGTGGCTGTATTCAGTCTCACACCCAGAAAGCACATGTCCTGAGAGGGTACTAGACTGTTCGTTCACAGAATACCCTAGGCACCTTAACACTGCCATAACATACTGTAGATGGTGAAGTAGCTTGTCTCTGTCTTGAGCAAGAATCAGGCAATCGTCCAAATAAGGATAAATTTGTATTCCTCTTAACCTTAAGAAGGCTATCACTGGAGCCAGAACCTTTGTGAACACCCTGGGCGCAGTAGATAAGCAAAGGGCAATGCAGAGAACTGATAATGTAAAGTCCCAGCCCGAAAACGCAGGAATCTCCTGCAACTGGGCCTGATAGGAATATGAAGATAAGCCTCTTTGAGATCCAGAGTTACCATCCAGTGATCTTTGCCTAGCAGAGGCAGAAGTTGTTGCAAAGTCAACATTTTGAATTTTGGAATGTCCAGGTATGTGTTGAGAATAGACAAATCCAGAATAGGCCTCCAAGTGTCTCCTTTCTTTGGTACAAGAAACAGGCGAGAATAAAATCCTAGGCCCACTTCTGACGGAGGGACCTGCTGAATAGCCCCCATGTGTAGAAGTAAAGAAATCTGTTTGAGAGCCTCCACCCTTTTGCTGAGGAGGAACGTCTGGCATGCCTTTGAAAGGAGGCAATGTGTGGAAATAAAACTTGTAGCCTCGGTTTATAATGTCCAACACCCATTTGTCCTGGGTGACTAGAAGCCAATTTTGCCTGAAAAGTGCCAACTTTCCTCCCAGAGGAGCTGCCAGACAGGAAGGATCGGGCAGCTGAAGATGTAGGTCATTGGGTCTGTTTACGAAAGGACTGGCCCCTGCCCTCACCGGTAGACTGTGCAGGGGAACTCCACGTCCTAGGCCTGAAAGAACCCTGTGCATGAGCTCTGCCCCTACCACGTCTAGATCTGCCCCTAGACTGTAAATCAGAAGAAGGGTAAGCCCATCCCTTAGTAGGCCAATTTCTGCTAAACTTAGGGGGCTGCACCTGTAAAAAATCCTTAACAGTCTGCATAGACTTAGCTTTGTCTTCCATTTTCTTCAAGACTGACTCCACCGGAGAACCAAACAAAACTGCAGACTGAAGGGGAGCATCCAAAATTCGAGCTTTAACATGCTCTGACAAGTTCTGATCCTTAAGCCAGGCGTGCCTACGAATAACTGATCCAGTGGCAGCCACCCTGGAAGAAGCCTGTAAAGCATCAAAACCACACTGCAAAGAATGCTTACCCACCTGATCAGAGGCGTGAACCAAATCCTGTAATTCCTTACACTCTATGCCCTCTGCTAAAGCATCTACCTTAGATTTTAACTGACTAAGGAGAAAATTCTGGTACTTCAGCATATGAAACTGACAATTCAAAGCCCTCATTGCAAGAGTGGAAGAGGCATACACTTTTTTACCCCACCTATCCAAAGCTCTTGAATCTTTATCCATAGGAACTGGATTCTTCACAACAGAAGCCCTGACACCCTTAGGTCCCTGGCTAATAGTTTCTGGGTCAGCCCTCGGGCTCTTATACAAATATTTATGAGCCTCTGGCACTCTGTAATACCTATCTGGCTTAACCGGGGCAGGAAGCAAAGAGTCTGGATTAAGGGAAGCCTCAGAGAAAACATCCTGACCAACATCCAAAACAGGAGGTATAGCTAAGGGCCTATGTTGTGGTAAAAACAAAAATTCCCTAAGCCTCTTTCGGGAATCAGAGAAATCCTGACCTTCCCATTTAAAATGCTCCCTCATAGAATGCAGGGTTTCTGAAAAAGAAAAATCCTCTGGAGGGGAAGCAGAAAGACTAGAATCCTCTGCGTCTGAATCAGAATAAGGGGGAAAATCCTGAATGTCTTCAGCCGAAGACTCTGAGTAATCAGAAGAATGTTCCAATCCTTCCACCTCTGGCTCCACCCTAGGCCTCTTATCTGGAGGGGGCATAGAACCTCCGATCATGGTAATCAAATCTTCTGCCATTTTAAGCATGTGTTTCTTAGGCACAGAACCTGCAGAACTAGGACTGACGCCAGAGGAAAACAAACCAGGCCTGCCCTTGGAAGGTACCTTAGAGACAGAGGGAGAAGGCCTAACCACCTTATGTAAAGAAGGGAGTACAGCAACCTGAGAGGCCCCCTCAGCCTGACCCGACTCCTGAGAGGCCACATCTTGCAAAATTAAAGGTTCCCCCTGAGACTCAGCTGAAACCTCGGCTGGATCTACAGATTCCACCGTAGTTTCTAAAGAACCGGCGTCCGGAACGGACGACTCACCCTGCTTGGACTTTAAAGACTTTTCCTTACGCTTCTTAGCGGTAGCGGGCGTCGGAGGATCCGACGGCATATTGTAATTACACCGCTTACCCAAGACAAGCCTAGCACAATCTAACCTACATTTAATGGTGCGCTTATTAAATTTAGCACAAAAGCGACACCCGACTACGTCGTGCTCAGGCCCCAAGCAAGGAATACAGAGAGAGTGGTAATCCCTATGAGGTATCCGTTTCCCACAAGAAATACAATTATTCACTTTTTCTGACATCCGGATTAACTGAGGCAAGAAAAGACAAAAATATTCCGCAATGGGGTACTTAGCCCAACTTGGTCTGAAACTCAGAATCGAAAATTTCAGACTTGCAAATGCTGCTTCTGCTTCGGACCATGCGGCAAGAAAGACTGAGGATATGACGTCGGTCATGCGCTTTAGTACCATGGCGTACTGACGTCAGATCTGAGCGACCATGACCGACGCCAGCCTAACACTTTGGTATTTGGGCCGACCGAGGACAGCGGACTACCCACAGGTTATGACTGCAGCAATGTGAGATGAAGAACATTTCAAGTTACCTTAGGCAAAAAGGAGGGGTCGGTCCTAACAGTAACTCTATCCTTGGGAAAAAATCACACGGATGTACTGAGGACAAGGCCTGGGGTCTGAAACTAGTCAAGCCAAACTTTTAGCCATCAAGAATATGGACTTCCAAGATAGCAACTTTAGGGGAATACTGTCTGAAGACTGAAAAGGAGGGTCAGTTAACACATGCAGCATGAAGGGCAAGTCCCATAGAGGAATGGGATCCCGAATGGGGGGACACACACGAGAGAGTACCCCTCAAGAAAGCCTTACAAATATTCAGCACTGGAGTGTTCTCTGTCAATGTGAAAATTTTAAATAGCAGCCAACTGAATCTCGACAGCAGATTAACTCAACCCAGACTGAAAAAGGTCAGCAAGAAAATCCAAATACCATCAAGAGGAGTTGAAAATGGATCCAAACACTTAGACGAAGCCTAAATTGCAAAATGTCTCGCTTTACTAGCACAGAGGGTTTCTGGAGAGGATAAAATATTCACAACTCTGTCAGAGCTTGGCATCCCTAGCCATCATTGGAACTGGAGAACCCATATGGTCAATTTGAGGGTATAAAGACTGGACAGAGTAATCCTGGTCAGATGAAAGATGAAACCCAGAATGGGGTCGAGGACCCATGGAATGTGTCAAAGGTGAGGCCACAGAAAAGGGAACCAGACTTGCTAGGACCAGAATGAAGTAACGAGAATAATTGCTCTGTAACAAGCTGCTTTAATGAACTATGAAAGTAATAGGCAGACACATGTACAGAAGACCTGAAGGCCAAGCATACAGAACAGCATCCCTCAGTGACGCTCTCAGTGGAACCAGGGTGTAAAGACTGCTACATGCAGTAGTGTTGAGGGTGGCAAAAAGATCACAAGGGGTGCTGCAGTGCAGTGTTGGAAAATCTGAGCTGCTACTTCAGGTTTCAAGGACCACTCGAAGAATGTTCTTACCTAAACTGTCCCCCAGTATACTAGACTTCCATGAAATGTGTCCTGCAATCACAAACTGAGGACAGTTGACCCACTGCCATTCTCATGGCCTCCTGACAGAGGATGAGACCCCCCCCCATTTGTTCAGGTACAAACCAGACACTGTCTGAACCAAAGCCACAGGAGAATGGTCTGAAAGATCTGCAATGCTAGAATCAGCTCACCTCCAAGACACTGATGTGAAAAGTGACCTCCAGTGTTGGCTTGATAAAACGGTTCAGTTTGTTCAGATACAGAATTGGCTTCAGGTCTTTGTACTTCATTGACACCAAAAACTAACAGATCCTGGACCCTTGTTGGTTTGGTGGGACCTCTTCGATGACTTGTCAGCAGCTTCTGAATCTTGCCTGCTGCATGTCTTTTCTGATGGTGTGTTAATGTCTAGGAGGAATCTGGCACACTCTTGGCAGGAACAAAAGCAGAATTGCACAGCCTCTGCATAACTCAACACCCATGTGCCAAAAGGGACTCTCTCAAGTTTTTGGGTGGACAGCCATGCAACTCCAACTGTCTCCAGAGCAGGAAAGCCAGGCAACCTTTCAGGTATGTGGAAAAAGCGCCCCAGAAATGCTCCACAGAAGCCCTGGTTCTACTGACAGCACCTGCATTGTGGACAGTGCCATTCTGGTTACCCAGTCACCATGAGAAGCACCCTTGCAAAGTGTGTCCTGAAAAACTGCTGCAACCTGTGGAAAAAGATGCTTGGCCCCTTCAGGTTCCTGGAGGAGTGCTGAGGGGTGGCAAAGTGCACTCCAGTGGCAGACAGCATCCCTCCATCCTACTCAACATGTCCTTAACATCTGGGCCAATAAGAGGACCCATTAAAGGGAGACTGATAACCACATCAAAGATGTTAATGCACATGGAAATTCCAGTTCTTGTTTTGCAAGACGTGCTGTTAGCTGAATTAAAGTACACACAAGCACATTGGTGATAAATTGTACTGTTTACAACTGCATCAATCTTTTGAAACTCCAGGGCCTGCTGTGTCAAATACTTTTGACACTTCATTGACAACATCATGAGGTGTTCTCAAATGATCCAAATAGTTTAAAGCTCTCAGCACAAATGTTGAAGCATAGGCGTGCTTCCCTAAACAGTCCAAAGCCCTAGACTCCATGTTTGGGGAATAAACTCTCCTCTGAAATGCCCTTTTTGGTGGTCATTGACCCTGTGACTGCATCAATTACAGGTCCCTTACTCCAATGTGACTGGTCCTTAGGGGATCCCAATTTTTTTTTTTTTTTTGAAAACAAATTACACCATATATTGTTCCCTCCATGCCCTCTGGAACACCAGGTCGATAAGAACATCTGGAGGTGGAACCACCTACGATAATGAAGGGCACGCACCAAAGGTTTCCAAAAATACTGACTCTACTGACTCTTCTGAACGGGCCTTCAGCAGTTCAGCCTCCACACTGAAGTTCCATACAACTGCCAGAGGAAAAGTCTTCATAGTGGGACTTGGTACGGACCTCCAAGGAGAACGGAGTTCCTGCAAGAGATTCCTTGTTGGAAGGAGTTCAGGGTTTCCGCAAAAGATTCCTTGATGGAATCAAAGTGTTTCTTTGTAAAGAGACTTTCCATGACCCTCCTGGAACAGGGAATCCAGAGAGAAGTTGGAAGAGGTGGGGCACCCTGGATGTAGGGTGACTTGGAAGCTTGAAAGGGTGGGCTGTGCTGGAGCATACCCATGCACATCCTCATGTCCAGACTGGGACAATTACTGACCATTGCTGACCACTCCATCTTACACCAGGAGAAAATCTTTTCAGTGTCAAATGCAGAAGCTGATGCCAGCTGCCCAGAGTCAATAAAACCAGGATTCAAGGATCTCAGACGCCAAGCTCCAGGGTCGACCCCATTCTGAAATGAAACAAAGACCTGAACCAAGCTGTCAAGTGCCAAGATCCAGAGAAGGGAAGATTCAAAACCTAAGAGTCAATCTCAAACTCCCAGCTCTGAGGTGCACAAAGCTCTAACACTACCAAAGTAGAGAATGCCAAGGTAGGGGCTGATGTCTGAAGAAGCTAAGCCACTGAAGGTTATCTGGGTGATGGCAAGATAACCAGATCCATAAGCCCTGGAGCTGAAGGGCCTAGGGGAAGAAAGAATGGATGGAGCCAAACCCTCAGGTCCTGGAACCAAAGAGGCAGGAAGGAGCCTCAGTTGAACTTGGGCTCGCAAAAAGCACCAGTTTCCTCCAAATCAGGTCCAACACTCCCCACTGAGTTGGCAGACTGAGCCAATGAGCCCACTGACAAAGGCTTTGGAACTTTTTTAACAGAGCTAGGATCTGATTCAGTAAGGCATAGATCCAAGGAAGTAAAGACTCAGGAGAAAAGGGGGGAGTGGATCCTAGCCAATCTACCCACCTCCTTTAGCTAAGAAGGGACTGGGGACACGGACTGTCCCAAAGCTAGCACAGTGGGGGACCGTCTCTGACATAAGTGCCATAATAGCCAGAGGAGCAGGTGGCCTGCAGCTCTTGGGATCAGACTGATCAGAGATAGGAGCCACTTGTTAGTGATCTTTACATTTGCGGATTTTGTGGTCCTTGCAAAGTCCTTACTCACTCTCCTTTCACTTATTCATCTTCTTTGAAGAAGCTGCTGATGCAGAAACTCCACAGGGTAATGAGCCCTTCATCACTAACTTTGCCCAGTGCTCATTCACTGCACGGGTACCAAAAGCAACACAAATGCTGCACTGGGTCTAGGTGCGAGGTAGTAAATGCACAGAATGCAAGTCCTGACACTGCAATTTGTGGCACTAAGTCACAGATTTTTAAAAATCTCTCCAACAAAAAGGAAGAGAAAGTCACAGCCAAAAACCAATACAGGAAAAAGGCAAAATACCCAAACTTAGCTACCTACCCACCTAAAGGGTACTACACACGGAAAAATCACCAGGAACCCTTTTTTACAACCAGAAAAGGTGGGAATGCCACAGAACCAGACAACTCACTCAAAACTACATCCCAACACCCAGGGAGGGTAAAGGAAAGTAGCAGAAGAGAAGAATTCTGTCACAAAACAAAGGATACAGCAATCCAAATGACGAGGCTTGCAATGGCACTGCAGTCACTCAAAGTGACAAGATCTGAGCTAGATAGGGACAAAATAGGTATTACAGATAGGGAAGGTGGCAGTCTAGACCAAGTCTTTTGGAAATACCAGTGTGTCAGATCAGATAACTGGCTGAAGCCAGTCGAAAACGCATTTTTGTCTTTAAAGCTACCACCTATTTAATTTTACCAAATATTCCATCTGTTTCTGTCTCGAGATAAATATGTCAATTTCATCCTTGTACTGTTTAGCTAAAACTTCAGAGAAACTCTGAGCTGTCCTCATTTGGGTCACTTGGTTCCTTTTTGCACATCTTATTCTACCTAACCAGAATTGTCCACTTCACCACTTTTAACAATTACCACTCCTAATCCTGTTTAAGGATTGCTATTCCTCATAGCAACATTATATACTCTTTTTTTTTTTAAACAAGCTACACCAATATTCCATGAAACAAAATAATATGAGGCTGCCAATGCAAATGCAGTGTTCTTGAAGTTGGTTGCTTCCTTGGGATACCCCTTTAAGAGGGTCATTAAAACTTCAGCTAAAATGCTCATTATGCAATTTTAGATAACCCTACTAGTAAAATGCGTCATCTTTTGATCAATGGTTAAAAAAACACTGTATAATGGATATGGATCTAATAAAGCTGGTCACGAGTTGGAATGCAGCTGTCATGATACGCTGCCTTCCACTGGTATTTTTTTTTTTTGCATCTGACTGAACCTGAGCTTACCAGTTATTTGGAGACCACAAAAAAGTTTGTAAATTTGACCAGTTCAACATTTACATATGAAGCAACTACATACAAACAGTTGTATTTGATGAAATATGAAAGTTATTGTACTTAATTGATCTGTGTAGTTTATTTTAATTCTTCCTCAACTGGTGTCTCAGATCTGACTTTGGCTATTTTTCAGACTTAGGCTCCATAGATCAGGCTCCTCTGTTACTTATAATTCCCACTTGTCCTCAACATTACCTCAGCCTTTGCCCTTGAATCTTGCAACAATTACATACATACAAATATGTATTACCATAAAACTACATGAAAGAGCAAAGAAAATCTATACTGAAAATGTAAGAGTATGTAGTGCTGTACCAATGGCAGACCATACAGTTATACCAGAAGCTAAAGAAATAATCCTTCCATGAGATGGAAAGAGGAAGCAAGGGTTGAGGAAGGACAGAACACACCATTACGGTAAAATACATACCTTTCATATCTGGTGCTGTCTTCTGTCCATACTGCTGATATAGGAGGCAAAAAGTGGTCCAAGTTTCTCTGAAGCCCAAATGGAAAATCTTTTCTATTTACTTTTGCAAACTTTCTTAATGGGTGGTTTCTGAGAAGAACATGGACTACTTGACCATACAAGCCCAGGTTTTCATCCCATTCAATGGAAGTGGCGAAACCATGTGGTTAGTTTTAGCGCTCTGGGTGTCTAGATAAAAAGGAGATCTGGATTCAGATCCAGCACCCAAGGGGGTTGTACTAGACGAGGCCACAGGAAGGAAAACCACACCTGTGGAGACCAAAAAGGGGGCAGAGAGAATGACATTTTCCACTGTAGTGCTTTCTGCAGGAATCGTAGAATTAGAAGAGTTGGTGGGAAGGCATATAGGAGACTGGGGGGCAGGGGCAATCATGGATCACAGCATCTCTCGATGACTCCCCCCTCCACGGAGATCAGAGCAAAGAACCATATGCATTTGGAACTGATGGAAGCCAAAAGACTACGGCATATTTGGCCCCAAAGAAAGTGTGTTACCACTGTTGGACTCGCAGACATGCATACAGCTTCAATATGGGGTTGCTTGTTAATGTATCAGACTTCTACGCAGAACAAAATGACAGTAATCACCTCTACATGAAGGCCACTTTGAAAGGCCTGCAACGTTAGGAGGATTGCCCTCCTCTCCAAGACACTGATGTGAAGCTTGGCCTCCAATGGGGTCCACATTCCTTGGACAATCTACCAGGTAACACCCGCCCCACACACCCTAGCTGTGAGCATCAGTGGTCACTGTGGCTTTGGAAGAGACAACGGGGGAACCTCAAAACACCTCTGGAGATTGAATTAAGTTAACTGATTTCTAAAGATGCTTGTTAAGCAGACTGGAGAAGTTATGGCCTGGGATATGATGGACCATTGAACTGTTCATGTTTAGTGCAACACTCTTGATACCTTGCCCAGGGGACCAAAGGTGATGGAGGCTGCTATCAAGCCTATAAAAGTAGAATGACTAATCTGGCAGGTGGCAACTGATATGAAAGCTGAGCCTGATTTCTTAGAATAACCAGTTCACCAGTAACTTTGCAATATGAGTGGTCATGTCCAAATGGGTACCTACGAACTCCAGAATATGCACTGGGAACAGATTTATTTTCGTTCACTTATTCCCAGGCAGGAGCATAGTGGAAGTCAATATTTTCTGGCCTGGACAAGCAGAAAACTGGTATGAGTGGTAAGGAGCCAACAGTTTCGGTAGGGGAACACCTAGAACCCTAGCAGTGTGAGAAGAGCTGCAACCACTGCTATACATTTGGTGAACATGGCAGGTATGCCTGTGGTGAAACCAAAAGGCAGGGCCTCTGAACTAAAAAGGACTACCTCCCAGGTGGTCTATCAAGCAAAGTTATCTTTCCTCAGAAAGGGAAGGATAGACTGTGCTGACCATTCAGATCTCAGTGTATTTGACATACTGAGTCAAGTGACTGAGGTCCAGAATTATCCTTGGGTTCCCTTTTTTGATACTAAAAAATCTGGAATAAGTTCTGAACCCTTGCTGGTCTGGTGGGACCTCTTGGATGACCTGCTTGTATAGCAGCCTTTTTTTTTTTTTTTTTTTTTTTTTTTTTTTTTACACATTTAATTTTTAATGATGCTGCTTTTCTTTGAGAGGGCGGAACACTGGAAAGTTCCTTTCGCAGGAAGGGGGTATTGGATAGAGTATGAAACAACCTCTGGAAATTTCTGTCCGCATCCCAGACATCTTTAGTGATGGACGTCCAAGGCTTCTAGGTGTAGAGGACAAGTGCTCTCAATTGCCTTCAGAGTACAAAAGTACAGCAAGCATTCAAGAGGGCTGAAAAAGTCTCTTGGAGAAAACCGCCCTGAAGCCTTAATTATGTGGGCCTCCACTGCCACAAAGGTAACATCTGTGACTACTCCACTCTGTCGAGGTGGGGGGATCTACCTCTGGAGGAACCCTGATAAAACCCTTTGGACTTCCTAAACCAGTTTACCTCCCTTCTGGTTTCTGCAGAAGGTCCTTGGAGGAACCATCTGCCTACAGCAGAAAGCTTTCCCATCCTGTTCAGTCTTGGGAGTGCATCTTTGACCTTATGGCTAAACAAGGTCAAACCAAACATAGCACTGATAAGTGGTCTTAAAAGGCTCTGTAGTCACTCAAGCACATCCAGGCATGCCTACTTACTGTAATGCCTGTTCCTATGGCTCTTGAAACACCTTCCATTGCACTAGATAGAAGATGCATGGAGGAGTTTGACGGGTGGCCAGTTGTGAACCCGTTTTCCTGTCCTCCTCAGACATGGATTCAGAGAGACTTTACTAAGGAGCTTTCCAAGTCTCTTGAAACTTAGTAATGTGTCCAAGTAATTCATAAACTTTAATACAAAGTTAGATGAAGCATAAACATGCTTGCTAAATCAGTCCAAAGTCCTGGAGTCCATTAGTGGAAAGGACAAGAGAGCTTTCTTCCGAGTTCCTTCTTAGTGGCTGCCACTACATTGGCATCCACCGCCAGGCCTTTTGTCTAGTGAGTGGTCTACAGGGGGCAACAAGGTATTTGCCCAGTTTTCTGGAAACTGGTTCTGTGAAGCCTGGTTCCTTCCATGCCCAGTGAAATTAAATCTACCATCTCATCAGCCATGGAAACAACCCATGGAATACCTTGAACTGGAACCAAAAGCCTCAAGAACACAGATTCCCCTAGGAAGCGCTTCAGAAGACCAACCTCCTTCCTATCTTAGCATGAGGATCTCCCTCAATGAGACGTCCTCAAAAGGTGATCTGGGGGACACCTCTCCAGCGAAATCAGTGTCTTTTGTCAAGGACTCCTGGGGTGAGTCAAACTGTCTCCTCATAGTTATGCTTCTGATAAGCCTCTGTGGGGAGAAGGTCCAAAGAGGACTCAAAAGCCTGACAGAAGTCCTGAATGAGGACCATCTCAAGGCTAGCATGAACCAGGTGTCCTGATTTGATAGACTGCGCAGGATCAGTACCCATGGCAATCAACTGTGGAGTGTGGAGGAGGTAAGAGGGGTGAAAAAGTTCTCTCTCCAGCCTTGGAGAGCTCTCCACTGCCTCAAAAGCAAAAGCAGACAGGTAACCCAAGATCACTAAGGTAGGAGCCAAAGCTGCCACACACCACTATGACCAAGGGCACTAACCCAAATCTGCTCAGAGACAGAAACCTAGCAAAGGCAGAGACTACAAGAGGAAGGGACAGCTCAGAGAACTTCAGAGTCAAGACCTTACCCCTACACTAGGTGCCAAAATTGCGGTTTGGAGGAAATAGGACTCTGGTACCTGACCCAGCTAGCACCAATGACCACAACTTTTGGTCCATTACCGAATCCAGAAGAACTCTGCTCCAACATCTTCGAACCAAGAAGTCAGAATGGGGAAGTAGCTGCCATAGGCAAGGGAGATGGCCCAAAGTCTGATGGGAGATTGAGCCAGAACTCCCAAATGAGTTTGGTTTCTGATGGACTTCATTATATTCATACCTGCTTCTGTCAAGCTTCTGGTAGACTTGATCAACCAGAATGACTTAAGATGTGGAAGATGGTCTCAAAGACCTCCAAGGTTCTCTCCTACAGAAAGCGCGAGTGCAGCCTAGAAGATACTGGATCTGGGGAAAACCTCAGCTCCAGAAAGGAGGTAGTCATGGGTCGTACTGGAATCTGACCTGAAGGCTTGAAGATTTTACTGGAGCCAAAGATAAATTGGATGACTGACATCAGGGGAATGCTTTCTCGACTTCTTGCCCTTTTCTTTGGGCCTGTCACTCCTGTTCTCTTGTGTTTAGCAGTCTTTTTCCTGGATGGAGAAGCTAGAAAAGCAGATTGATGAGTCAGAAGGAATAAGACCCTTAAGCACTAGCTTGTTCAATCATTGCCACATGATCAAATCTCTCACAAATATTGCAATCCTGTTTTAAATGACCTACCCCCAAATAGTACACATTTGGGAATCAGAATTTGGCATTGTGTGGTTACAAGCCACATGTCTTAAACCTGTAGGCTCATCTGACAGCCAATGTAAAGAGAAAAGCACAAACACTACCATAAATGTTAAAATGCACCTAGAGAAGGGAGATCAGTGTAAAGTTTTTTAAAATTGGAGAACATCAGTAACAGTACAAACTAGTAGAAAAAACTAAAAAGGAAGTGAGGAAGGCACGAAGGAGGACTAGAATGGGAAGTTTTCTTTAAATACATATGGGAAAGGGAAGGAAACTAGTAGAAGAGACTAACAGACCAGAAAAAGGTATCTAATGATTTCAAATAGCAAAAGCCTAAAACACTTAGCTGAATAGTATGAGCCAATGAATTGCGTCCAAGCTCTACAAGCAGCAAACAAGGGCTGAGGCAATGCTAGGGTCAGAAAGGGATTATGGGGAAGGCCAGGAGCCAGAGTTTAAGATCCCATGTCTGAAACAGCAGCAGAAGTCAGATCCGAAACATAGTTGAGCAACGGATGGATACATCAGAGGGTCTATATCACATCGAACTTGTACAAGTTCGAACAATGTAATATCAAACCCAAAAGTCCGAAACTGCACAATAATGCACAGAACAGCGATTTTTTTCCCAGAAGGGAAAAAAAAAAAATCACTCTTCCTAAACAAAAATAAATAAACTAAAGTTGGGGGGGGGGGGCTGTGCCTCTCCACACCCCCCTACTTAAATATACGAACTCTGAGATTACACCACAGTGGAAGAAATACCAAAGCCCCAAAAACAGCCCACCGATTTTTTTCCCTGGGGGGGTATCGATGTGCCATGGCTTCGCTATTTTTGCGTTTCAGAGTTTTGGGTTTGATATTACATCGAACTTATACAAGTTTGATGTGATATAGACCAGACGTCAAATGCAATGTCTGCTACATCAACTGGACTATAACACCCAATACTCCAATTATCCGTCTGATAATGTAGTCCAACGCCCCATTTGTTATGTACCGTACTAAGCACCTGCAGCAATTAGAGACACCTCAGAAAATTCAAACAAAGATGATCAAAGGCTTCCAGCATGTGCCTTACACAGACCGACTAAAGTCCCCGTCACTATACTCCATATCGTACAGACTTCGAGAGAGACTTATGCTTGGCCTACAGAGCAACCCAAGACCCAAATCTAATGAACTTACTGTATATCTGTAAATGAAATGAGTCTAGGGCTACCCATTCCAGGGACTTAAATATGGCCTGTGAATTAAATAAGACATGCTGGAGGGACAGATCCATATCTCAGCGACTGCCATGTCTTTGCAACATGCCACCAATTCATGTGAAACCGAGCACCTCTGACACTGTTCAAGAGGATAATGCCCACAACCTTCAAGGATATGGGCAATCACTAAATGCAATCTTGAGTATTCACAAGTACTTCCACGGTATTACATTGGGCTGAAATGGCTAGGCTTAAAATGACCTCGAGGTCGATAGCCTAGTAATCTACTATGATCCTACAGAACATGCTAGGCAACAAACTCGTGAAATTTAAGATATGACGAGAGAATGAAACAGCTGGAAGAAATGAAGCATCAGTTAAATGAACAGGAAGATAAAAGTGAATATGATTGTGTGAACAAGACAGCAGACTGGACTGGGTTTGGAAGAGGCTCCCTGGGTAATACACAAGTGAAGCATTTTCCACTACCCAAGACTGAAGTTAAACTGGGAACGTGAAAGTCAATTTTGAGTCAGTTGTTGATTTCTTAATAAAAACTGATTCAACAAGGGAAAAAAGCATGGTTTGTACACCATTACTGTGGTGTCACTGGCTCATCAGGTAGCACACACCCTTTAGTGCTGTAAGATCAGAAGGTTGAACAATTTGTTCCACAACCAAGTACTTGGCTTAATTTCCAGTCTGGATATTGCAGTGCAGAATAAGGGGCTGCTGCACTCCTGAGTGAGCTGTTCTTTGCAAGAGAGACATTCTCTCAGCTTGAGTTGGTAGTACCTCAAGTGGACGCAAAAGATCCCACGGTACTTGCTAAAAAAAAGTTTAGAAGCTGCATTTTTGCACTTAAACTTTCAAATTTCTATCATTTATACATTCACTATAACCACACTGTCAAACTATATATTTTGCAAGACAATTAATGTATATTCACTTTCCCAAATCTTTCTGCCAGCTTTTCATCCATCCACCTCTTATATAAATACTTCATCTCATCTTAGACAGCAATTCAAACCTTTTCTATAAAAACCAAGTAATAAATATGATTTCATCCCATTTTCCTTAACTTTCAATGTGTTTTTCCATGGAGTTAGTCTATATCAATGTTTTTAAATATATGCCAAACATCTGAATTTCCAAAACTAAATCTAAAAGCATGCTGGAATTAACTTGTCAATATTACAGCTAATACACATTCTATTTTACATTTCCATGTTAGTTTTCACTGACAGCGTTAAATATACAGCAGAAATTTGACTAGCTTAAAAAAAAAGTTAATCTTTCCATACTGCTTTGCTGTATTCACCTCACTCCTTCAGGATCAACAATTACCTTTCATTTTTTACACCACTCTTTTCTGCTTGTTGGTTTGGATAGAAATCACCCCAGTAGCTACTCTTCTCCAAGATATTGCTGTCCCCTGAAAATGCCCTCCAAACAGGCGCATCCGTGGTTACTACCACTCTGGGAAGGGGCACAAGAAATTGTTTTCCTTAACAAATGAATGGGAAATCAGCTACCACTGTAGCCAAGCTTTGCACTGAGCAGCGATTCTTAGAGGAAAAAGTCAAACTTAAAACCACTGCACTTTGAAGCCAATGAAGTATTCACATGTGAAATCAAGAGAACTGTTTCATGAGCATGGAGGAATCATATCTAGGACCAACTAGGATCGCCAGCACAGAAAGGAACCCAAGGAGGAGAGGGGGCAGTTTCTTTGGATCTCAAACTTCGTTAAAGTAAATACTATGCACTTTTTCCAGTGTCATCCTAAGACCAGAATTCCCAGATTTGGAGTGATTTTTTTTGCAGTTTACAGAAATCCCCAAGGACAGAGAGCTGAACTATGAAATCTCTACCAAACAAGGACTCTCACTGAGGTAACAGATTTTCCGATATGGAAATGTACAAATCCCCTTTAGTCACAACCGAGCTGCAACTACCACCATGCACTTTAACATACATGGGGTTGGGAGAGACTGAAGGAAATAGCTCTGAACTGAAAGTGATAGGACGCAGGATTCTGTATGGAACCTTAAATACATCTCCTGGAGAGACCAGTTATTTTGATATAGTGGTAAGCATCTTGAATATCTGCAATTGTTTGCCTGTAGACACTGCAAAATTGCTTGCATCATGACCAACATGAACAGGGTCTATAAGTACATGTTTTGAAGTTCAATATTGGCCTGTGTTACTTGTATTTCTTCAGAACCAAAAAATAATCTTGACCACCTCTGATATGGTGGAACCTCCTTGCTGGCTCTTCTCTAGTACAGAATTTGTCAGCGCTGTGCCAATGGTTTGTAATGTCTGTAAGCAGACAAGCGGAGGGAGAAGGGAACTGTATAGCCTCTGGATATTATCTTCCTTACCCAAGAATTCTGCGTGGATGGCCATCCACACAGGACAGTACAGTGATACATGACCCCCCCAACTGCCTTCAGAGGAGATCGCACAGTTGTGTACACTTACCATAAATGTAGATGTTAGTGTGTATTCACTGTTGCAGTCACCTGTGGGTTATTCCCTGATGTGGTAGCCCTCGGCCAGCCCAAATACAAGAGTCCATGTTTTTCTGTCCCCCTTCAGTCACTTGTAGTCTGACGTCAGGTAGTCAGTGCTATAAAGCAAGGCAGCACACGTCATTACATCAGTTTTTCTTGCCCTAACCTGTCAGAAGCACAAATAAGGAAAAGTGGTCCTGGTGGCTAAAACCCAACGTGGGAAGCTTATGTCCCCCTAGGGGAAGATGCTATATGGGGGATGGAGGGAGAGAAACCAGGACTGCAAAAGTGAATACACTCAAACATCTACATTTATGGTAAGTGCACAAAACTGCACTATGTTCTTTGTGTTTCACTGTTGCAGTCATCACCTGTGGGAGGATTCTCAAATCTGAGGAGAGGGGTGGAAGGATAGGTTAGAGTCCTAGGCATGAGACAGCAGGCCCTACAGAACTGCAGAGGCAAACCCTGCCCTAGACTTCGAAAAAAGAGGTAGGTGGTAATGCTTTGTAAAGGTACCAGATGGCAGCTTCCAAGATGTCCCTGGTGGGGACTCCTGAGGAAGGCTGTGCAACTGGAGGCTGCACTAGTGGAATGGGTATGGATAGACCTGGGGGGGGGTTCCCCATGTAGTCTGTAGCAGAAATGGATACAGTGTGATATCCATTTGGAAATGGGCTTCCCCTCTGCCCCAGGGGCAAAGCTGACAAGTAGTCTGTCTGTTTTTCTGAATGTGTTAGTACGGTACAGATGGCATCCGAGTTGTCTGTGCACATCTAGCGAGTGTAGAATTCTTTCCCCCTTGTTTTGAGGGTTGGGAAAGGTGTGTAGTTGTATGGCCTCGGTTGAGGGTCACATCAGATACCACCTTGGCCATAAAGGAGGGGTTAGTCCTCAGGGAGACCCTGTCTGCATGGAAAATGATGAAGGGCTCAACAGCCATGAGAGCCTGAACTTCTGATACCCTTCTGGCTGAGGTGATAGCTAGGCAGTCATCTAGGAGAGGTATTTCAATTCTGTAGAAGCAGCAGGTCCGAAAGGAGTAAGGTTAGTTTTTCTAAAACATAATTCAGGTCCCAGGATGGCGTGGGAGGCCTTCTGAGAGGTCTGATATCAGAAGTCCCTCTGAGGAATTGCTTAATCAAAGGATAAGAGAAAAGGGGTGGATCTGAATCGTAATGGGCAGAAACGGCCGAGGCATAGATTTCAATAGAGAAAGAGGCCACTATTGAGCAACTCTGCTAGGTAACCCAGAGTAAGAGGGATGGAAGGGTGGGTAGTACTGTCCCCTTTGGACTGGCTCCAGGAGCAGAATCGTTTCCATTTCCCTGAGTATGATTTTTCTGGTGCTAGGCCTTCTGGCCTCTGTGATGTCATCTAGAACCCGATTGCTTAGCAGGGACTCCTTGTTAGCTTTTAAGGTATAAGCCATGCTGAAAGACTGAGTGTAAGTCTGGGTGCAGTATCTACCCCCTCACCTGGGTCAAGGTCTGAGATCAGGGGAAGCTGCTTGAAGGGGCTGTAAGGTCAGGCTGCGTAGTAAGGGGCACCAATGCTGTCTGGGCCAATATGGAGCAATGAGGACGGCCTTTGGTCTCTTCTCCCTTATTTTGATCAGTACTTTGGGAATAAGGGGCAGAGGAGGAAATGCGTACACAAAGAGTGAGTTCCAGGGGAAGATCAAGGCATCCACCTTCAACGCTAGGAGGGGATACTCCCTGGTACAGAACCTTTGCAACTGGTGGTTGAGGTGCGAGGTAAAGAGATCCACTTCCAGAGTCCTCCACTCCGGAGTGATTTGCAGAAAGATTTCCCTGTGGAGCTGCCATTCGTGGGAGTGCAGTAAGTTTCTGCTTAGGTGGTCTGCCAGGGTGTTGACCCTGGTAGGTATTGGGCAATTAGGTGTAGACCCATGGAAGTGGCTGTAAGCCAGAGGCTCATGGCAAACCTGCACAGGGGGTACGATTGGGCCCCCCCCGTTTTTTGATGTACCACATTACTGTGGTGTGTATTTTTATAAGGAGAACCCCTGGCCTGAGATGGGGTTTTAAAGATGTCAGAGCCTTTTGTACTGCCATCATTTCTTTCTGATTGATGTGCAAGTAAAGTTGCTGGACATCCCAAAGACCTTGTGTGCACCTGCCTGCTAGGTGAGCGCCCCAAGCAATTTCTGAAGAGTCTGTCGTGATGGTCTGGCCGGTAGGGCATAGGATGAAGGTAAGACTTGTTCCTGGCACAGGCCTCTGCCCATCAGAGAAACTCAGCCCTTATACACGGGATCAGAGGGAGAGAGGTCTCTGGGGACAGAGTGCTAGCACCAAAGGTACTTTAGATATCACTGAAGTTCTCATGTGAAGCCTGGCCAGAGGAATAAGGATGCAAGATGCCATGTATCCCAGGGCTTGCAGGAACTTCCTTGCGGTGAGGTGACTTCTGGAAGCCAGCTGGAAAAAGTAGAGAAGCAGGAAGCTCTGCTTTTCTGGGGCTAGGAAGGCCATTTGGGGTGCTGTGTCTAGCACAGCTTTCAAAAAATTAACTTCCTGGTGGAGTTTTGCTTTGATTTCTTCTCGTTTGTGAACCCTAGGGAAGTTAGGAGTGATCTGACAGAGAAGGTCCTGGAGCAGCTTTTCTTTGCACGCTGCCTGAATGAGACAGTCGTCCAGATGAGGGTAAATCTGTATACTTCTCTGTCTGCAGAATGCTATAGCCGGGGCCAAGCATTTGGTGAATACTCTGGGTGCAGTAGATAAGCCAAAGGGCAGAGCAGAGAACAAAATTGTGAGCCTGCTCTGAAGCGCAGTAATTTCCTGCACGATTCCCTGATGGGGATGTGGAGGTAGGCATCTTTTAGGTCTAGGGTCACTAGCCAGGGATTCTTCTGTTAGCATAGGCAGCAGCTGCTGCAAAGTTAGCATTTTGAATCTGGGGACCACCAGTGAGGTATTCAGAATGGATAGAGCCAGGATGGGGCGCAAAGTGCCCTTTTTTCTGAGAGCAAGGAATAGTCTGGAATAAAAGTCTTTGCCTGCTTGATCTGAGGGGACAGGTTCTACTGCCCACTGTGATGCGATAGCTTGGCCCCATTTCAATGCCTATGCCCACCAATTTGGAGGCAAGCCTGGGTACACCCTCTTGGAATTGGGAGTTCGCTGAGAGAATTTGTATCCCTGAAAAATGATCTTTAAGACCCACTGATCCTTTGTTACAGAAAGCCAATTGTCTTTGAAGAGGGAGAGCCTTCCTCCTAGTTTCGGATGGGTGAAGGAAGGGCAGAGGAGGGAGAGTCATTGTGAACCTTTGCCATAGAAGGTCGGCTTAGAACTCCTTGCCTTAGAGACTGAAGTGGTTCACTGTTTGCTTCTCTGCTGGCCCTGGGATAGGGGCCTGGATGGTCTGTCCCTGTGGGGCTTACCTTAGCCCTGTCTGCTAAGTGCAGGGAAGGCCCAGTGCTTAGAGGGAAAGTTCCTGCTGAACCTGGGAGGTTGAACCTGAAAAATCTTTTACTGATTGCATAGATTTTCTTTGTCTTCCATCTTTTTAAGCACCCCTTCTGCTTTTTCCTTATCCAGGGGTGCATCAATAAGTTTTGACTTGACATGATCAGGGAGAGGTTGTTCCTTCAGCCATGCGTGTCTCCTAATAACAGATCCTGTCCTGCTAGAGGCTTCTAGGGAGTCATACCTACACTGTAATGAGTGTTTGGCCACTTGACAGAGTGCAGTAAATCTGCTAACTTTTGAATTGGCAGTCAGGAAAGGTAGCAATCTTCTGTTTTAACAGTTCTCAAGTGTGTTGATATTTTAACATATGGAACTGACAATTGAGTGCTCGGATAGCTAAGGTTGCAGAGGTGCATATTTTTTTTACCCCATCTGTCCAGAGCTCTGGAGTCCTTGTCAGAAGGAAGAGGATTCTTGGCAGAACTAGTCTTAGCTCCTTTAGGTCCCTGTGCAATGACCTCTGGGTCTGCAGCAGGATTTTTGTACAAGTATTTGTGAGAATCCAGTACTCTGTAGTACCAGTCAGGTTCAAAAACTAAGTCTTTTCTTAGACTGTGGGAAGTCCCGAGATTCCCACTGGAAACATTCCCTGAGGGAGTGAAGGGTTTCCCTAAAGGAAAGGTCCCTCTGGAGGGAAGGCAGAAGGGATGGATTCCTCTGCATCTGAATCCTCAAGCAGTTAAGGGATGCTGTTCCTCTTCAAAAACTGAATAGTCAGATTCCTCAGAATCCTGTTCTGTCAATTTCTGGAGAAGAGTGCCTTTTCTTTTTAGAAGTTGTGGCCTAACTACCCCGGATAAGGGAGATGAGAACCTCCACCATTTTAAGCATTTGTGCTTGGGGTGGTGGAGCAGTAGCAAGACAGTGGCTAAAAGCAGATTTCCTAGGCGTGGCCTGGCTTCTCAGTCTGTCGGAGAGAAATGGTAGTTGGATGAGAAGTCATTTTTTTGTCTAGATTTGGTAGTGCGAAAGGTCTCCTCGGAAGCTGGTGTCTGCGTCACGGCTCCAGACCCAACTGAGGCAGAGACAGCCAAAGGCTTGGAAGACGAAGATTTCTGCTGCATACTGGACTCCGAAAGGGTCTCGGTAGAGGCCTGCGCAGATATCGAATCTGGCATCAGGGGCTGTGAATTCCAGAGAACTGGTGACCTGCTTAATGGTAATCATCAGAAGGCTTAGCCTTGTGTGGTCCGTCTCCAGCTTTCTCTGTTTTTTCGGAATTTCCACAGATTGTTGGCTGGCGGATGCCATATTGGAATGCGAAGACAGAACACAAAAATAACTGTCTACAGAAAGCTCTACGGTGAATGGTTCTCGCATTAATGAGGGCACAGAACCGGCAACAGGGGATGTCATGGTCTGGTCATGATTAGGGTGTCCTAATCATGACCAGACGCAGTAAGAATGGAAGTCTGTGTGTGGGATCTGCTTTCCACAGGCGAGACAACTGTTAATTTTCGGACATTGGTTAATGCAAGAAAAAAAAGGATCCCCAACGGGGTACTTAGCATTAGACATTTTCAGCTGAAACTCAACTTCTGGTAGCGACCGACCAGCACTCGTGCGAACTGCTTCGGCTATGGGCTCCACGGCAAGAAAGACTGATGCAATGACATTGGCTGCCTAGCTTTATAGCACTGACTACCTAAAGTAAAAAAAAAATGGACTCTGGTATTTGGGCTGGCCGAGGGCTACCACAGCAAGGATAACCCACAGGTGATGACTGCAACAGTGGCATACAAAGATCATCAGTAGTTGCACTGTGTCAGCTTTGTCGCAGATGCCACAATAATTGAATCTACCACCTCTGGACCAAACTGTCCTTGATAGGTCTAAGGATTTCATCCTGTTTTAAGGATGAAATTCAGAGGACTCCAGCTCCTGGCATGCCTCTTGGTGGCCAAGTCAATGAAGTTCGCAGCAAGCTACCACCCAAGTAAGCAGTAGTAGATGCCACGTGATAAGTCTCAAAAAAGGACACCCTAATCATGACAGGGCAGGTCTGTTGCCCAAGATACCCTCAGTCACATCAACAGCGACTCCAGAAAGCTGGTGAATTCTGGAGGGAATTGGAGCCCTCTCTATCAAAGACACTCTAGGGAAATCAATGTTCCACTACTTGCACATCCTTTTTTGCAATGTCAGGAGGGGGTGAATCAGAATCCTCAAAAGCCAAAGTACAAGCAGGCTTTTTTTTAAAACTTCCCCTTCTGTTCTCACCCTGGGATGCATGAAGGGGCTGATGGACAGAAGATGGATGACCTGAGACTGCACCAACTCAGAAGCCTGCTAGGTAAAGAAGCTATAATGTTCCCCACTACCCTTGAAGGCCTACCCCACATCTGCCAGATCCAAGAAAGTACAGTTGTGTACATTACCATAAATGTAGACGTTAGAGTGTATTCACTGTTGCAGTCATCACACTTCAGTTATCTGCCTGCAGGTAGTCCTCAGTCGGCTGGAATACCAGAGTCTCAGTATTTCTGCATCTGATCCTGTCGCTTCTTCCATGATGTCAGGGGCATAAACACAGGCAGCAGACGCCATTACACAAGTTTTTCTGGCCCCAAAAAGGGAGCTAGTATATGGTGTGGAAACCACCACCAGTAAAAAGTAAATACCAATGCCATTAGGAATAGCCAGAGAGGAGAGATAGGAGAAACCAGGGGACTGGAGGGAGGAAAACCAGGACTGCAACAGTGAATACACTTGAACTTCTACATTTATGGCAAGTGTACACTGTACTATGTTCTCCGTGTCTCACTGTTGCAGTCATCATGCTTGGGTTGATTCCCAAAGCTGAGGAAGGGTGGAGGCAGTCACAGTAAGAGTTAGGATTGGCTAGTAGGCCCTGCAAGACTGCTGTAGCAAATCCTGCCCTGTATTTGGAAAAGATAGGCAAGTGGTAATGCTCTGTGAAGGTGTGTACAGAACTCCAGGTTGCAGCTTCCAAAATGTCCCCGATAGGGACTCCCCTGAGAAATGAGGTAGAAGTAGCCCTAGTGGAATGTGTTCTGACTCAGAGGGGTTGGTTTTCCATGGTGCTTGTAGCATAAATGAATGCAGTGTGCTACCCATTTGGAAATGGTTTGTTTAGAAATGACTTTGCCCTCTGTCCCGGTTGCAAAGCTGACTAGCAGCTGGTCAGATTTTCTGAAAGGCTTAGTTCTACCAAGGTAGAACCTGAGCTGGTTGGCAAAAAGATGGATTGGTTTAGGGCCACACTGGACACCACCTTAGGCATAAAGGACAGGTTAGTCCTGAGGGAAACCCTGTCAGCATGTAAGATAATAAAGGGTTCCACCGCCATCAGTGCCTGTAGCTCAGACACTCTTCTAGCTGAAGTGTTGGAAAACAGCCTTGCTTCTAGCCAAGAGAGGAATTTTAACTCTGCTGAAGCAGCAGGTTCAAAAGGGGGAAGAGTGAGCTTTTCCAGTACAAAGTTAAGGTCGCAAGCAGGGGTGGGTGCTCTCCCTGTTGCCTTAAGTTGTTGGACCCTCTCAGGAACTGTGAGAGGGTGAGAAAATAGATGTGGCTCAGTATTGTAAGGAGCCGAAATGGCAGAGGCATGAAGCTTAATGGAGAAGGATAGGCCTCTGTGGAGCAGCTCTGCTAGGTAATCCAGGATTAGAGGTAAGGAGGCCACTGCTGTGCCCTTTCCTTTAGACTGCATCAAAGAATATCTCTGCCATTTTTCCACATAGGATTTCCTAGTACTAGGCCTTTTGGCTTCAATAATGGCGTCCAGCACCTGTTTACTTAGGGTTGCTGGTGGAGTATTCAAGGAATAAGCCAGGCTGCAAGATTTAGGGTTTGCAATTGTGGATGCAAAATCTGTCCCTCCTGCTGTGACAGCAGGGTAGGGGTCTGGTGTACGTGCCAGGGTGGCACCATTGTCAGGCTGCGCAGTAGTGGGGACCAATGCTGGCGTGTAAAGTCCGGGGCAATCAATTGTCCTTGGCCTGTCTACTTGAGTAGTACCCCTAAAAGGGGGCAGAAAGAGAAAGGCATAGACTGAGGTTTTCCTATTGAAAGGATAGGGCATCCACCTTCCAGACCCTGCTGTGAGGGTTCCTAGTGCAGAATTTGCTTAACTGGTGGTTGTGGGGGGAAGCAAATAGATCCACCTCTGGAGTCCCCCACCTCTGGAAGATTGGAGGTGCTGGGCTCCAATTTCCACTAGTGTGGGTCTAGGAGATTTCTGCTCAAGTCATCTGCCAGTGAATTTTGTTTGCCTGGCAGGAATTGAGCTTGTCGATGGACTTGGTTGTCCAAAGCTGTGCTCCACAGAGTTCTGGCTAACTTGCCAAGTGGGTAAGAATGGGTTCCCCCCTGCTTATGTACCACAACTGTAGTGTTGTCTTTTTATCAGCAGTTGTCCTGGAAGGATTAGGTAACTAAAAGCTGTCAGAGCATTCTGTACAGTTGGCATCTCCTTTTTGTTTGATGTGCAGGAGAATTTGGCTTGGGTTCCAGTGGCCCTGAATGCATTTGCCAGCCATGTGGGCTCCCCATGCTTAGTCTGATGCATCTGTGGTCATGGGGTAGAGTAAAATGCAGTCCCTTGTTGTGGTTGCATGCTTCTGCCCACCAAAGGAGCTCTGACCTCAGACAAAGTATGATGGGAATGACTGTTTCCAGGTCCTGAGAATGCTGGCACTAAAGACAAGTACCATTAAGTTTCCTCATTTGCAGTCTTGCATATGGAATTCAGCAGAATACATGAGGCCACGAACCTTAGGGCTTGCAGTATTTTTCTTGCAGTTAACTGGGTTCTGGTAGCCATTTGTTTGAAGTAGTCTGTCAGACAGACCTATTTTTCTGAAGTGAGAAATGCCATCTGGGAAGTTGCGTCAAAGCTAGCTCCCAGGAATACAATCTTTTGACTGGGCACCAGTTGTGATTTTTCATTGTTGGTGTACCTTAATGAAGTGAGAAGTCTTTTTATAAATGCCAGGTGCTGAAGCAGCAATTCCTGGCTGCCCACCTGAATCAGGCAGTCGTCCAAGTATGGGTAAATTTGGATATTTCTCTGCATGCGGTATGCAATGGCTGGAGCCAGGCATTTTGTGAATATCCTGGGTGCAGTAGACAAGCCAAAGGGAAGTGCAGAGAACTGCCAAACAGAAATCTTGCCCTGAAACAGATATTTCCTGCATGATTCCCTGATGGGGATGTGCAAATAAGCTTTTCAAGTCTAGGGTGACTAACCAGACATCCTTGGCTAGCATAGGGAGAAACTGTTGCAGGGTAAGCATCTTGAATTTTGGTACCACCACGAAAGTGTTGAGAACTGGGTGCCAAGAGCCCTCTTTCCTGGGTACCAGGAATAGTCTGGCATAGAAACCCTCACCCCTTTATTCTACTGAAACTGGCTGAATAGCTCTGATGTTGAGCAGGGAAAGCTTGGTTTTGAGCTTTTGCCCACTGGTTTGGAGAAAGGTCTGGAAACCTGCTTGGGGTTGGCAGTGAATGGAAATAAAATTTGCACCCCTGGGATACAATGATGAGGACCCATCAGTCCTGAGTGATGGACATCCAGTTTTTTGAATGAAGGGCACGTTTTCCTCCTAGGGGCACAAGCAATTGGGCAGGGCTGGGAAGCAGAGTTGAGAAGTCATTGTGAACTTCTTCCATAGGGAGGTGGCTTACCACTCCGCTGTTTTAGGGTTGGGAGCACTCCACTGCTTAGATCTCTGCATACCCTGAGACTGTAGTCTGGGAGGTCCGTTTCCTCTGGATCTTGCTTGGGAAGGCCTGGAGGAGGCTGGAAAGGACCAGTGTTTTGAAGGGCAATGCCTACTGAATCAAGGTTGTTGCACTTACGAATTCTTTAACAGTTTGCATAGATTTAGCTTTTTCTTCCACCTTTAAGAACTACTTCTGCTTTAGTGCCAAACAAAATGTCCTTATTTAAAGGAGCGTATAGTAATTTGGATTCAACATGATCTGGCAAGGTCTGCTCCTTCAG
This sequence comes from Protopterus annectens, assembly GCF_019279795.1. NCBI lineage: Eukaryota > Metazoa > Chordata > Ceratodontiformes > Protopteridae > Protopterus > Protopterus annectens. The sequence goes on along the minus strand of NC_056735.1, from coordinate 1,392,935,831 downwards.
CCAAGCATGTCTTCGCAGTACAGAGCCAGTGACTGCGGCCCTGCATGGTGCTTCTAGGGCATCAAAGCCACACTGCAAAGTATGCTTACTAACTTGGTTTGCAGACTGCATAAGCTCTTGCAAATTTTTTCTGCACAATCTGGAAATATTACCATTTTTGTTTGAGTTCCATAATATGCTGCTGGTACTTCAGCATGTGAAACTGGCAATTCAATGCCCTGATATGAGTTGCACAGGTATATACCTTCTTACCCCATCTGTCTAAAGCTCTGGAATCCCTTGCCGAAGGGGTAGGATTTTTAGCTGTAGTAGCCTTAATACCTTTAGGTCCCTGGGAAATGATCTCTGGATCAGCAGTAGGAATCTTGAAAAGAAACTTGTGGGAATCAGGTACTCTGTAGTACCCGTCAGGTTTCCTAGGGGCCGGAGGTAAGGTGTCTGGAGTAAAACTGGATTCCATGAAAACATCATCCACAACACCCAAGATAGGGGGAACAGCTAAAGGCCTGTGCAGCGGTAGCTCTAAAAATTCTGAGTCACTTTTTGGTCTTGGCATTCCCAATGGAAATGCTCTCAAAGTATGCAAGGTTTCACCAAAAGAGAAATCCTCTGGAGGGGAGGCAGAGGGAATAGGTTCCTCTGCATCTGAATCCTCATAGGCTGACGGCATGTCCTGATAATCAAAAATGTCAATCATTGGACTCCTGGTCTGTAGAATTTGAAGGCAACTGAATTCTTTGCCTCTTAGCAGGGGAAGGCTGGCTTCCCCTAATTAGCATTACAAGGTCTTCAGCCATTCTAAGCATTTGTTTTTGTGGCATGGAGGCCTAAGCATGTGCTTTGGTAGTCTGTTTTCTATGCATAGTGCGTACTCTGAGACTAAGAAACTCAGAAGTTTTGGCTAAAAAAGAAAACGTCGGTTTGATTCGAACGGTAGGTTGGAAAACACCATCAGAAGCCGGTGCCTGCACAGTGGCTTTGGACACATCCAAGGTAGAGACATCCTCTAGTTCCATAGTCGAAGCATCTTGCGGCATACTGGACTCCGAAAGGGTCTCAGCAGAGGCCTGCGAATCCATAGAAGTGGGAATCACAGGCTGCAAAGGCACCTCACGGAGTACCGGCGGACTGGCAACTAGTTTAACGGAAGCATCGTTGGCAATTTTGGACCTATGCAGTCTGTCTCTCTATCCTTACGTTTTTTCGGAAGATCGGTAGTAGGATGGCTTACTGAAGCCATTTTGGAAAACAGAGCAAGAGCGAAAGAATTTAGCAACAAAAATAGCCTGACAAATGTTTTGGGCATTAAACAAGGCACAAAACCGACAGCGAGGGATGTCGTGGTCTGGGCCTTAACAGGTGACGCAGTAAGAATGAAAATCTCGGAGATATTTGCTTTCCACAGGCAAGACAATTGTTAACTTTTTCTGACATTGGTTAAAGCAAGCAAGAAAAAAGGATCCCCAACAGGGTACTTAGCTTTAGAGGACTTTAGGATTATCAACTCGAAACATGAACACTTCAGGTAGCGGCCAACCGGCACTTGCAAACTGCTTCGGGCTCCTCCTTGGCAAGAAAGACTGATGTAATGGCATTGGCTGCCTGTTTTTATACCTCTGACTACGACATCATGGAAGCGACAGCATCCGAGACAGAATTACTAAGACACTGGTATTCAGGCCGACAGAGCTACCTGCAGGCAGATAATCCTAGTGTGATGACTGCAACAGTGAAACACTTGCAACATCCACCGAGTGCCAGGGCCACACTCTCCCAACAGAAGTAGAGGTGGGAAGTAACCAATGCTCCCTCGAGGCTGACTAAGAGGGCCTCAAGGAGAAGGATTAGTGTCTAAACCTCAAAAGGGATTCTGACTCCATAAAAGGAAGGCCATAAAAATGGTTCGGGAATAGTGCCAAAGATTCTGCTTTGAAGCATCGTAACAAAGATTCACTCAACTCTGAAGGTGTGTGTTGAGGGCATCAGATTAGATATCCCTAGAATAGTGATCGAAGGACCATTTGGCTCCAGGGAAAGTGTCATGTCCAAAGCAATGCTGAAGCATGGACCATGGAAGGAGCAATATGGGAGATGAAGGACCACCTTGATCTGCCCTTGAGACAGAGGACACTCATATCAATTACTAACATACTGAATTTTATCAACCTTCCAAACAGTTCTACAGTTATTTCTAGAAATCACAGGCAATTACAAGTACCTTCTGCAATGCTGTAACTCTGCTCTATACAAGCCTGAACATTTATGTTCAGTACTGTATATACCTCTGCAAGCTATGCACATGCTGTTTCTAAATGATGTTCATGCAAGCAATTTTAAAGCTCTTGTGTATGTACACTTACCTATATGTTGTATTCCTTCTGTTATCATGTAACTGTATACTATGTACGTGTCAAAACTGGTGTTAAACTTGGAGCTTTTCTCTCCAGTCCTCTACTGAAAAGGATTTTATCCTAGTCAGACATTTCTGGTAAACAAAAATAAACCAGAGCCTTTACAAATAATGTTCAAATACTCTCCTGACAGACCTAAAGGTGACAGGAGCCAAGAAGAGAAACTAGGTAAACTTCAAGGTAGGAAAGTCCTACATCTCACTTAGGTGACCTGTTAGGAATCACTATCGGCTCGAGATTGACTGAGCCAGAGTGTAAGATTTGGTCAGTGTCACAGGCAGCCAAGTCAAATCAAGTTAGTTTTGGAGCCAAAGCAGCAGCTGTATTCATTGAGTTCCCTTTCTGGATTCACTTTTACCTTATGCTTCTTTGTTTTTCCTTTTGGGTTTGTCAGCCTCAGGTTACATGGGCAGCAAAACCCTTTTATAAAGCTTATTCCTTTGGCTGCAATAAAGCACGAGGATTGAAGGCTTTGCAGACTGAACATTACAGACAAATAATCCAGCCCCCAGGGACATCACACAATTTATGGGTGTCTTTGGGGGCTACTTTGTGACCACACTTACATTTCCAGAAACTTTTCTCCACTTTTTCCATTTTGCTAAAGTATAAATACACAATCTATGGAATCTATGGCATTATAGATTAATACACACCAAAACAAGCAGATGTAACATTTTTCCACAGGCCATCAAGTTCATAAAAAGTCAACTCAGCTTATTAGGCTGGGGTATTCTTTTCCCCAAGCCTCCAGGTATTAATACTGGTTTCTTTCAGAGTTTACTTCAGTATTTCTTGCACTGAGTTGCACGCTGCATGTATATTGACTTTTTTTGGCTTAGTTCTTGATAGCTGTATGAATGTCATTTATATAATTCATACTTAGAGAGTAAATGAAAAGTACAGTTGTGTACACTTACCATAAATGTAGGTGTTAAGAGTGTATTCACTGTTGCAGTCATCACATTTGGGTTATCTGCTTGCAGTAGCCCTCAGTCAGCCTGATTAAGTCTTTATAAAAACATGCAGTATATATATATATATATATATATATATATATATATATATATATATATATATATATATATATATATATATAGCAGCCGACGTTATTACATCAGTTTTTCTTGCCCCAGATGTCAGGTGCCCCACCTAATGGGAAGCAATTAAATCTATAAATATACAAGGTTATACCTCCAACAAAAAAGCAAATAACCCAAAAAGCTTTTAAGCATTGTAAAGGAGAGAAGAGGTATAGCCAAAAGAAGTCGGGGGGCTGGAGGGAGGGTAACCAGGACTGCAACAGTGAATACACTCGAACATCTACATTTATGGTAAGTGTACGCAACTGTACTATGTTCTTCGTGTTTCATTGCTGCAGTCATCACATTTGGGTAGATTCCCAAAGCTAAAGGTGGGAGGAGGAATTTAGATAGCATTAGGACCAGCTATAAAGCTCTGCAAGATTGCAGTGGCAAAGCCAGCTCTGGAATTAGAGAAAAATAAGCAAATGGTAATGCTTGGTGAAAGTATGGACAGAACTTCAGGTAGCAGCTTCTAGGATGTCCCTGGTAGGTACGCCTCTGAGAAAGGCTGTAGAGGTAGATGCAGCCCTGGTTGAGTGGGGTCTGATCCCGTGGGATAGGTTTTCCATGGAGCTTATAGCAGAAATGAATGCAATGGCCTATCCATTAGGAGATGATTTACTTTAAAATAGCCTTCTCCTCTGTTCCTTCAGCAAATGCCACCAGCAGTTCAGATTTCCCTTGACGTCTGGTCCTGTCCAAGTAGAATCTAAGTTGTCTGTGCATATCTAAGGAGTGCAGTATCCATTCCCCTTTGCTCTGTGGATTAGGAAAGAAGGTTGGTAAATGAATGGACTGATTAAAGGCCACACTGGATAGCACCTTCAGCATGAAAGAGGGATTGGTCCTGAGGGACACCCTGTCCATGAAAGATGATGAAAGGCTCCACTGCTACAAGGGCCTGTAATTCAGATACCCTTCTTGAAGTGATTGCTAAAAGGAAAGCTGTTTTCCAAGAAAGGAATTTTCAATCTGCAGTAGCGGCTGGCTCGAAAGGAGGAAGGGTGAGTTTTTCCAATACAAAGTTAAGGTCCCAGGCTGGAGATGGAGCTCTCCTGGGTGGTCTTAAATTTTTGGCCCCTCTGAAGAACTGCTCGAGCAGTGGATGAGAGAAGAGGGGAGTTCTGTGATATAATGAGCTGAAATGGCTGAGGCGTGAATTTTTATTGAGGAAAAAGACAGGCCCTTGTGAAGCATCTCAGTTAAGTATTGTAAAATCTGAGGTAAAATTGGGCACTGGTGTGCTCATCCCTTGAGACTGGTTCCAGGCACAGAATTTTTTCCATTTTTCAGCATACGATTTTCTAGTACTAGGCCTCCAAGCCTCTAAAATATCCATCACTGGTTTGCTGAGGGATGGTAAAGGTGAGATTAGGTAATTAGCCAGGCTGCTAGGCTCAGTGTTTGAAGTTGAGGGTGCAGAATCCGGTTCTCCTGTTAAGACAGCAGGGTAGAAGTCTGAGGCAAGTGCCATGGGGCCAGCAGTGACACTGCACAGGAGGGGGTACCAGTGTTGGCGTGGCCAGTCTCGTGCAATCAATCATCCTTGGTTTGTCTTGTTTGATCTTTAGTAGTACTTTGGAGAGCAGAGGCAGAGGAGGAAAGGCATAAACAGATAGGTTTTTCCAGCTGAAGGACAGAGCCATCCAAAGAAATGTCCCCAAGCTTGTCTGTGGGGAATCCTTGTGCAAACTTTTTCCAATTGATAGTTCTGGGGGAGGCAAACGGGTCTATATCTGGGCTCCCTCATTTGCTTGTCAACATGTTGAAAATCCTTGGTTCCAGTTTCCACTCGTGTGGTCCATGAGGTTTCTGCTTAGTCAGTCTGCCAGTGTATTTAGTTTTCCTGGCAGGAATTGAGCTTGTAGATGCACTTGGTAGCTCAAGGCTGAGTTCCACAATGCCATGGCTAGTCTGCAAAGGGGGTTAGAATGTGTACCCCCTGCTTGTTTATGTACCACAACAGTGGTGTTTGTCCATCTTTACCATTAATTGTCCTGGAAGAATGTGGTCCTTGATGTCAGAGCATTCTGTACAGCTAACATTTCTTTTTGATAGATGTGCAGGTGCATTTGACTTGGGTTCCATTTGCCCTGAACGCACTTCCCTGCCAGGTGTGCCCCCCCATAAATAGTCTGATGCATCTGTTGGGGTTTAGGCAGCAGGGGGTAGTGTGAATAGTAGTCCCTTGTTTTGGTGGCAGGCCTCTGCCCATGAAAGGAACTCTACGCATAGGCAAGGTATGATGAGAATCATTGCTTCTAGATCCTGAAAATGTTGACACAATAGGCTTTTTTAGATACCATTGTAGTTTCCCCATATGCAGTCTTGAATATGGAATTAGAAGAATGCAGGAGGCCATGAACCCCAAGGCTTGTAGTATTTGCCTTGCAGATAGCAGGGTTTTTGTTGCCACTTGTTTGAAGTAGTTTGTCAAGTGAATTGGTTTCTCTGGCATCAGGAAAGCCATCTGGGAAGTTGTATTCAGGCTTGCTCCCAGGAATATAGTTTGACAGGGTACCAGGTGTGATTTATTTTCGTTTATGGTGTACCCCAGACAAGTTAGCACCCTTTGTACAAAAGCCAGATGATTCAAAAGTATGTCCTGGTTTTCTGCCTGAATTAGACAATTGTCCGGGTATGGGTATATATGAATATTTCTTTGCCTGCAAAATGCAATGACTGGAGCTAGGCACTTTGTGGGCACAGTAGATAAGCCAAAGGGCAGTGCAGAGAACTGATAGTGCGTGTAGCCTGCTTTGAAGCGTAGGTATCCTCTGCAAGATCCCCTGATTGGGATGTTCAGGTATGCTTCCTTTAAATTTAGTGTTGCCAACCAGGCATCTTTGCCTAGCATATGAAGCAACTGGTGAAGTCAGCATCTTGAATTTTGGAATCACCAGAAAGGTGTTTAGAGTAGACAGGTTCAGGATAGGACATGAATTGTCTTTTCTGGGTACCAGGAAAAGTCCTGAGTAGAAACCTTGTCCCTTTTCCTCTTCTGGTACCAATGGAATAGCCCCTATGCTTGAGAGTACTTGCTTTTGGGCCACTGCCCACTGATTTGGGGGTAGATCTGGCAAACCGCTTGGAGTTGGTAACGTGCGACAGTGAAATCTGTATCCTTGGGACACTAATACCCAATTGTCCTAGGTAACGAGTCCCCAATTCTTTACAAGAAGTGCAATCTTCCCCCACCCAAAAGGGAAGTCAGTTGAGAAGTGCTTGGGAAGTCACTGAGACAGTTTACCCATAGGGGGGAATTTTACTACTCCCAGATTTGGAAGTGGAGGCCCCCAACTGCTTAGTCCTGTGCATCCCCTGGGACTGAAGCCTGGGTGCTCTGCTGGATCTGGGTTTGGACTGAAGGTCTAGAAGAGGCAGACCTAACAAAAATGAAAAAAATGCCAGCACCAGAAGGGACTGATAGTAATAGCTTTATTAAGCTGAATACTAGACCGGTTTCAGCACATGGCTTTCATCAGTAGATTCAGGCAGGAAAGGACCAATTCTTAGGCCAATGCCTACTAAATCTTGGAGGTTGTACTTGTAAGAAATCTTTAACAGTTTGCATAGATTTAGCTTTTTCCTCCATCTTTTTAAGAACTTCTGCCTTGTTGCCAAACAGGCAGTCCTGATTTAAGGGAGCATCCAGTAATTTCGCTTTAACATGATCTGGCAAGGATTGCTCCTTAAGCCAGGCACGTTTTCTAAGTACAGACCCAGTTACAGCAGCCCTGCAAGATGCCTCTAGTGAATCAAAACCACATTGCAACGTATGTTTACCAACTTGTTCAGCAGAAATCATTCAATCCTGTAAATCCTTATTTTCAGCACAATCAGGAATCATCACTTTCTGCTTAAGCAATCCAATAATATGCTTCTGATACTTTAACATATGAAACTGGCAATTCAAGGCCCTGATGGGCAAAGCTGCACAGGTGTATACCTTCTTACCCCATCTATCCAGCACCCTGGAGTCTCTATCAGAGGGGGTAGAATATTTGGCAGTAGTAGCTTTAATGCCCCTGGGTCCCTGTGAAATGGTTTCAGGATCCGCATTAGGATTTTTGAAAAGGAACCTGAGAGTCAGGAACCCTGTAATATCCCATCAGGTTTTCTGGGAGCAGGAGGTAGAGAGTCAGTGGCCATGCTAGATTCCGAAAAGGCATCAACAATGTCCAGTACAGGAGGTATAGCTAAAGGCCTGTGCTGGAGCAGGGGTACAAAATCCCTAAGCCTCTTTTTAGAATCAGAGAAATCCTGACTTTCTGAAAAAAAAATGCTCCCTGAGAGTATGCAAGGTTTCACCCAAAAGAGAAATCCTCTGGGGGAGGGGGGGCAGAGGGAATAGAGTCCTTAGCATCAGAATCATTATACGTAGATTAGAGGGGGAAGGTTGGCTTCCCCTGATTAAAGTAATAAGGTCTTCAGCCATTAATTGTTTTTTAGGCATAGAGGCCTGACCATGCAGTCTGGGTATCAGTTTTCTAGGCATGGTTTGAGTTTTAGGCCTTGAAGAAGATGACGTCGGTTTAATATGCACGTCAGTAGGCCTGAATACACCCTTAGAGGCCGGTGCCTGTACAGTGGCTCTGGACCCATCCAAGGTAGAGACATACGCAGGTTCCACAGTTTAACCATCTCGCAGCATACCAGACTCTGAATGGGTCTTAGTAGAGGCCTGTGAATCTGAAGTAGCGGGTATCAGGGGCTGCAAAAGCACCTCACTGAGTACCGGCGCCTCGGCGGCCTATCTTTGCGTTTTTTCGCAATGTCAGTAGTTGGATGGCTTACCGAAGACATATCGGGATAATTAAACAGAGCACCAAAATATTTAGAAATGAAAATATACTGACGACAGATAGTTCGTGGATTAAATAAGGCACAAAACCGACAGTAAGGTACGTTGTGGTCAGGCCTCGGCAAGGAATACAGTACGAAAAAATCTTTATGAGGTATTTGCTTTCCACAAGAAATGCAATTTACTTTTTACTGACATTGGATTAGAGCAAGAAAAAGATTCCCCAACGAGGTACTTAGCTTTTAGATGAAGACTTCGTTCTGAAACTAGAAAACAAAAATTTCAGGAGTCAGCTAACCAGCACTTGCTAACTGCTTCTGCTTTGGGCACTGCACGGCAAGAAAGGCTGATGTAATGATGTCGGCTGCATGTTTTATACCCCTGACGTCACGGAAGAAGAGACAGCAACAGAAGTGGGACCCAAGACTTTGTTAATCAGGCTGACTGAGGGCTACTGCAAGCAGATAACCCAAATGTGATGATTGCAACAGTGAAACACGAAGAACATCCAGAGTCAAATTCCTTGTATGTGCGCATACTTGGCCAATGAATATGATTCTGAAAGATACAGGGGGGAAAAATGCATCAGTTCTAGATCCTACTTTTTTATATTTAAGCTAGCTACAGAAAAAACACATCAGCAGGCTAAAATGCTTGGGTTACGGTAAAAGACAGATTTCTCAGAGGAAACATTATGAAAGGAGCTGTGGAAGACTGGCAAAAATTTAAACAAAACTGATAATTAGAATTCTTGTAAAATATGAGGTGGAACACTTTGCTTTCAATGTGAGCCCTATGTTCAATCACTTAAGCAGCAAATGAGATCTGAGGTAGCTAGACAGATGCAGTGAGGGAGAATGAGTAAAGAAACTCAAGGCTGGAGCACTAGTTTTGCCTGCTCAGACAAGACAAGCAGCCTGAAAATACATCAGCTGAATCAAACAAAATGATTACAATTTTAAGTCAATTCATTTAAATTTTATTTTATACATTCTTTACATTTGTTATACCCCAAAATAGCAACACTTACTGTTTCACGAAACACACACTGGGACAACTTAATATTTGCATTGACGTTTTAGCTCTTTTGAATTTCCAGTCAGTTCAGTAGACTTCATGGGTTGTTTCATCTGGATTCTGTATACCTTTATGTATTTTACCTGCAAGTGCTTAAGCTGTCAACCCCACCACCCCCTTTACACAGACTTCTCAACTTGCTTGAATTAAAATTGTTAACACTTGCCTTGTTTTATATATTAACTGCTAAAAGGCTTGGTACCCTTTTCACTTGTGACATCATACCTGTTGTCAATTATGTCACAGAAAGTACAGTTGTGCAAGTCTTACTTGCCCATAACAATAGAACTTTGAATTTCTTCACTGCTGCAATATATTATGGGTAGTGTCTTGCCAAAGACAGTGCTGTAAGGAATACTGCAACAATTACATAAAAGGACATTACCTCAGAAATGAGAAAATATTCCAAATGCACTGGCAGAAAACAGTGCCTGTAAAAGTACAGTCCAAATACTTGATATTTTCATAAAAATCATACTGCCACATAAAAATGCAAAATAAGTAAACAGTGCGAGAAGCATGCAAAATAATCTTCCAATAAAATCTGTTATTCTTACGGTGGAATACCGTAAATAAATTTATATACATGTACATTTTATATATACAATCTTGGCTTGAGATGACTGTCACTGTTGAAGTGACACCCCGACCCCATGTGCAAAACGGGAAAAAGGGGTTGAGGATGGATGGAAAAAAAACATTGAGAAGGGGTCCCCAAATGGGATCTTGGCCATTAGGCAAAAGCTTTTGACCAGCTGCTGCTCCTTTAGAGCTAGAGATGCTTCCCAACGTGGCTGTAAAATTCTGAAAATTTTTCTCACTCTGTTTGCTGATATACTTCACTTCAAAAGGGGTGCAGTCTATCAGCAGCCAGAGTGAGTAAGAGGGGGGAAATCAGAGCTCTGGCAAGCTGACCGGGTGCTGTATCCTTGGCAGGACTCTACCCACAGGCTACTAAGTGAGGATGAACATCTGAAGGTATTACACTAACGCACACAAATAGTGTATTTGATCTGTTAAATGCTTGACCTCCACACGTTAATACACTGTTTTTATCAGTTTTTATTAACTTATGGAGTGCTCCCCAGAAAGCATCTAAAAATGGGACTTTTCAGCCAAACATTCCCAAGTTAAAAACACATTTGAGGGCATTTTTGTAGAGTCTGACTTATAAAACCTATGGCACAAATGGTTGCCAAAACAACCATCATGCAACTAAAGACTACTTCAGATATAAAAGCTGAAAAATCAAAACTAAACCAATGCCAGCAAACCTCAAACACTACTCTACACAGAACTTCAGTCCTTTAGATCACTCAGACACAACTGATGGGTGTGCCTTAGGCAATTTAGTCAACCCCACCAGTGAGGCAATTTAGTTAACCCCACCAGTGAGAGAAAACCAAGTAACCAGGGAGGGCCAGTGCTACACAATTTCTAAACTCCAGTGGGTAAAAAGACTACTCACAAATGAGTCAACATAAGAGACCGTGCATTAAAATGCAGCTATTTTAGTTTTCTTCACTGCTCCTTACATACATTACAAGTTAAATTTATCTGCAATTATCTACTTCCCTTACATAGGCCAGTTTATTAACCGCTTTCTTTACAGTAAAATGAGTTTTAGACAGAAGCTAGAAAAAAGTACACAGTACTTCAACAACTTTCTAGAAACCAAACGTGCTTACCTTATTGTATTTTGTGATGTAAGTAAGATTAAGTTGCAGGCCCATCTGTGCAAGTAAGCAGGTCCCATTTGAACTAGTAACATTATATTTAATAGACACTGGATCTTTAGGGGTGGGGGGCTGTGTTGGAGTCACAGTTGTAGGTACAGTGGTGGTAGAGGTGGTCTTGTCTGCCTCGCACACAGTTTCTATACAAAAGTAAAAATAATTTTCAAATTGCTGCAACATTTCTACAAAAAAAATAAAGGTCACTGATTTGCAGATCAACCTGTTTCATTCATGCCCTATTCATTTTAACATAGCACACAACTGCATCACTAGTGTTTTGACTCCATTAACATGCTTAATGTTGGGCAAATACTTCTAAGCGTATGAATTTGCAAGTGTGACTGCACAATTTAATTCTGAAACTTACAAAAGCTTAACACAAATTAAAATTAAAAGTCATGTACTTACCATAAAACTAGGCATCTGTGTTGTCCATTTACATTATTCCTCGCAGATGTTTGGGTCCAACTGTAGGATCAGACTCAGCCACATATAAAAGACTTAAAATCCAATTCTCCAACTCCTCCCACTACTCATAATGCTCTACTGTCCTAACTCCTCAGAGTTTGCTTGCCTAATCTCTCAATTTATTTAAAAAAAAGTTAGGGCTCAAACCTGGAACAGGAAAGTTCCAACAGTCTACCAGCTACTTTTAGGACAGACGAGGCTGAGGGATGGATGGGAGGGAAAGCAGGGAAGACTGAAAATTGACAACAGATGCCAAGTTATGAGGAGTACATACTTCAAAATCTGATGTCCCTTTTCATTCCTCCTCACAGACGGGACAGAATCCCCAGTTACAGCCCTAGGGAGGCCCTCATGAAGGACGTGCCGGAGCACTAACGAACCAAAAGAAACTCTGCTTCTAGAGAAGATAACTAATTTGTAATGTGTAACAAAGGAGCAAGTCTTGGATCAAGTGGCTGCAACATAAATATCAATGGAAATCCTTGAGAAGGCAAGTAACCACAGACCAAGTATAGTGAACTTTATAGGGATGTGGTACAGCCAATTCTATTTGAGAATAAACCAATGAAATGCACTCAGTAATCCACTTGGCTAGAATAGGTTTACACACTGCCTGGCCCAGGTGGCTAGAGGAAAATGATAAAACAGCTGATTGCACTTCCGGAACGGCTTTGTTCTGTGAAGGTAAAGACTCTATCGTCTGTGTATATCAAGGAGGTGAAGTACGTACTCCCCTTATACGTAAGCTTAGGAAAGACTGGCAATTGTATGGACTGGTTAACTTTACTCCCAATAGCCACTTTAGAAGAAAGGATTTGTCTGTATTGCCACTCTTTCTAAGATAAGGAAAGGAGGCTTAGCTGATAAAGCCTGAAGCTCAGAAATTTTCTAAGCGACGGCTACTAAAGATGATTTTCAAAGACAAAAACTTCATATTGCATTTATTCCCTGGCTTAAAGGGGGTTCAGAGTCAAACCCTTAAGAACCACAGTAAGGTCCCAAAGAGGAGGTTCTCTTATTGGGGGTCTGGGAAGAAATACTACATGAAGGCTTCACACAACCTGGATGTAGCCAGAGAAAGGATTTGTTTTCAGTATGGAAATTGGAGATTGTTGCCAATTGAAGTTTAGTGCTACAGAAACTAGCCCCTTCAAAAATGTATTAGGAAGAGAAGAATGACCGAAACAGGTGCTAAAAAAAAGGGTAGATATTCTGGTTGGAAGCCCATATAGAAAATCTTTCCCATTTGCTTTTGATTCTGTAGACTTTCTTGGTAGAAGCCTTCTGGGAAGTCAGGATAATCTCATGAACTGGAGAAGCAAGCCTGGACTATTACTGGAAGTGGAGAAACCACGCAGTTAGACTGTGTGGATATCGGGATGTTGAATATTCCATGGATGGGACAGGAGATCCTGAGGGGATTCCAGAATCCATGGAGAATATCTCAAGTGAGACAAGGAGAAACCTACCTGCTTTCTGAAAGCACTTTGGAATCAAGGGAATAGGAGGGTATGCATACAGGAGACCCAGGGGCCAACTGTGGATCAAAGCATCTCTGTCTGTCCCGGGGGGGGGGGGGATCACAGCAAAATACTTGCTGCACTTGAAGGGGTAAGGCAAATAGATCACAGCAAGGCTGGCCTCAACATCTGAAAATCACATTCACCACTGACACCACTCGTGAAGCATCAGAATGGATCTATTGAGCCTGTCTCTGCTAGTTGGTTGGTTCTCCCCAGGATGTGCTTTGCACTGAGAAAGCGATCTGAAGATATTGCCCAATCCCAAACCCTCACAGAGCCTCTGCAAAGTAGACATGATCAAATTTCTCCTTACTTGGCAATGTACCAGACTGATATTTTGTCCGTTTGAATTGCAATAGTACTTGGAGGGAGAATGTCTTGAAATACTTGCAACATTAGGACTGTTACCTCTAGGATGCGGATAAGGAACTTGGTCTCCAGAGGGGACCATGTGCCTTGGACATCTTTCCCAAGAAATGCTCCACCCAACTTGGGAAGCATGTGTGGTCACAGTGGCAACTGGTGGCAGAAGGGTAATATGTCTGCCCAGGAAGAGATGGACTGAAGCCACCAGCGAATATGACATTTGCAGACTAGGGTGAGTCTTATGGAAAATAGGGGCTAAAGTACAGACAACTGTACTGCCAATGCCCATTGAAGCAGTCGCATAAAGAACTTTGCTACAAGAACTAGAATAATGGCAGCTGACAGACGCCAGAGACTGCAGTATCAAACATGTTGGAGGAAATGGGTACAACAGTATGGCCTGAACTTAATCTCAGGGATGTGATGTGATGGAGAGGCAAGGCCACTTACCAGAGTTGTTATATTCAAGAGTTTTCTATAAATTCCAGGGTCTGTACTGAGACTAGGTTTGACTTTGTATGGTTTAAGATGCCTAAGGAGTTGGTAACCTGGAGCAAGTGGTCCCTAGCTTGTAGAAGTTAATGCTTCGATGGGGCACTGAGGAGCTAATAGAGATATAGAAACATGTGGAATCCCTCCAGTCTCAGCTGAGCTGCTACTACTGCCATGCATTTGGTAAGCACCCCAAGGACTATGGAAAGTCCGAAGGGCAGTACTCTGAACTGGTAACGATTGGCTCCTAGCCAAAAGCTTAGATGTCTCCTGAATCACCTGCCCATTTTTATGCGATAGTATGCATCCTGGACATTAAGTGTACAGCCAATCATCCTTGTGCAGAAAAGGCAGAATGGACCGAACAGTGACCATTTGTAACTTCAACTACTTTATATACTGATTTAAGTTGCTTAGTTCCAAAATGGGTCTTGGATACCCTGTTTTCTTTGGCACTAAAAAACAAGATGATTCAGAATTCTATCTGGTCGGCTTGGACCTCTTGGATGACTTTTCTGGAGCAGGTTTTGTATTTTTAGAGCTGCAAGCTCTGTCTGACTGGGTTGAATGGCCAGTATGTAATAACCTTCGGAAACTTAATACATTTTTTTTATTGCTGTCCAGGCATCTAGGGGCCAACAGAAATGCCCCGATTACTTCCAGAAATGAACAGTTGGGCAACACTTCAGAAGCGCTGATAGGGCCTATCAGAGAGGAATCTCTGAAGTCCTGATTCTGCGGACCCCCCTTTACCTAGAGGAAGACTTTCACTGAAGTTTCCTCCTCTGCCTCACACAAGGCCTGGAAAGGACCTACACATTTTAAGAACCACATCTTACCAACTCATTGGCTTCTACAAAAAGTCTGTTGAGGGGTAGAAAACTTGACTCCTATGGCAGTCATTTGTTTGCTGCAGGTGAGCATATCTGATGAACCCGAACAAGGATGAGCCAAAGAGGGCCCTGAAAGGACATCCTGAAGGTTTCTGCAGAATTGCACAGCCTCATCCAAGCACTTCTAATGGCTATACCTGAACCGGGAGCTCATGAGGCACTCTTGGCTGCATGGGAGATCAGCTTCAATGATGCATTAGAAGTGGACAATAGAGTGGCCAGTTGTGAAGAGATCTTTTCCAGCTCCTCCGTAGTCATGGACTTCGTATTTGATAGTTCCTTCTTCAAATGTCTTTGTTGCCAAGTAAAGTGCGCCAGACAGTTTAACGACCTCCGCATGAACGTAGCAAAGGCATACACTTGCTTCTCAAATCTGTCCATTTCTCTCCTGGACTTTGGTGGATGGACAAAGGAACTTTGGTCAGCTAGCTCCACCTTGGTGGCTGCAGTCACCACTATAGCATCAACCGCAACTCCCTGGTTCCAGTGGGGTCTATCATCTGGAGGAACCAAAACTTTGTCCAGGTACTTGGGGATACGTTAAACAGTGCCCAGTTCTTTCCAAGCCCTGCAGGAAACCAAGTCAATAAGTTCATCCGATTGGGGGGGGGGGGTCGTCACCCAAGATGCATGGTTCGGCACCAAAATCCTCCAGAAAGATTGATTTTCAGGAGAAAAGCACTGGGAAGACTAGCTACCCTTCTTGTCTATAGATTTCAAGGACATCTCTCCAAAGGAGATGTTATCAGGTGGCAATCTGCGGTACCCCTCACTCATCAAAATCCATGTCTGAGAGACTCCATGGGCAAGTCTCTCTCCTCTTACACATTCTCTTCTGAGGAATCTCTTTAGTGGGGTGCTTGACAGCGATCAAAAGAGGGGAAATTCCTTTAGGGAACCTGTCTGAGGATTTCTCAGAACTGGCTGTCCTTGTGGAACAGGTCTGATTGATTCAGAGCTCAAACCCAGCGAGAGCGAAATTATTAGGATCAGAGATAAGAGGACTGTTGTCTACACAATGAGAAAGTCCTTTCTACCACTTTGAAAGCTGACAGACCAGGGGAAACCACTACCTTCCTCCTCCGAGCTGAAGTCTCCAAGGAAGGAGGTCACAGCCGCCCCCTAAATCAGAGGCTCATGAGGAGAATCTGAATAGAGCTGTCCAGGGCCAAGACTCCAAGGGGAAGGGCAGATCTGATAAAGATCAGAGACCCAGTCTTAGAGCATCAGAGCAGAACCAGGCAGGGATACCATCAAAGTTGATGACGGTACTTTTCTTGGATCAGACGCTGAACCTCTCAGACATCTGGCATGCTGGGACGCCAAAACCACTGGTCAGACCAGAAAATGGGCTTAGCAGGTACACTCATGGATCCATGAAGGGAAGGAGCTGGCAGGATCCAACTGTATTGGAGCCCCGAAATTTTTCATCATTCTTGTCCACATCTGCCACTGTCAAACTCCTTGAAGATCTGAAGACGCTGTGGACACTGGTCTTGATTTCCAGAGAGTGTTTGAAAGTTGAGTGGACAGGGCCAGAAAGACAGGTTTCAAAATGTACTCTGGTGTAAGTTGTCAGCTCGTCAGATCAGAAAGCTTAGGATTTGAAAAGGAGTTAGAGGGTAAAAGGGGAGGCCATCTGATCAGAGGACTGTGGATCCAAGGGAGGCCCAAAGGACTTCAGATCCAAGATGGCCTGATCAGAGATCTTCACCTTCTCTAGTGGCTCCAAAGCAGCCCTCGGGGGGGGGGGGGGGGGGGACTTCTGAGGAACCAGTTTCCTGGAGTCCCAGGAAAGTGGGCATACTTTGGAGGGGATTTGAGCCCCAGAAGAAGCAGGCAGCAAGCCTTCAACACTAATTTACTGCACCTATCTGGGGAAGAGCAGCTACAAAGTCTAAAAATGAAATTTCAGAAGAACTGGACAATAATCAGGAAAAAAAAATCTTACAAGCTCAAGATGGCAATCCTACATCTTACTGCAATGGCAGCAAACAGAATCTGAGGGGTTGAGGACAGAATATAGCATTATGGGTAGAGGAAGCAGCTTGAGAATTGGATCAGACGTCTTTTGTATGTGGCAGTGCTGGATCTGAACCTGTGAGAAAGAATGAAACATCAGATACTTTTACTAAGAACTGCTTTGTAGTGTCCAGTAATGTCTGCTGTACTAATCTCTTCAACTGCATTTAATACAGTCTTCAGTCACATCACTCCTTACTACAGCTCAAACGTTAGCCTTTGCCAGCAAATGGCTACTAAAGTATGAAGCTTGAAAAGGGAAAGGAAAAGCCTTTCTATTGTGACAAAATCATTTAAAAGACTCGGACTTCGAAAAATGTTTTTAGATTATTCACTTTTAAGGCACCCAAAACAAACTTCTAAAATGTTGCACTATCTGCAACATGTTCTATTTGACTCTGCTCATTTTTAACGAGATGTGAAAAAACTACCTTTGGCTACTTTACAATATAGTCCAAACACCCCAGAATTAAAGGATGTTTAAAGTAGTATGCTATCACACAACAAATACAGTATTACTAAATCCATAACAGCAGATTTCACAGTAGCGCCTACCATCACCTACAAGATTCAGCTTTTCATTTCAAATACTTGTGTTAAATGGAGACCATACTGTAAAAAGACCAACACCGGGAATAAACCGAAAAACAAGTTTCTACAAAGATCTACATAATCAAGCTTGACAGTAGCACTATTAATGTCTGCAGACATGCTGACTTTTTTGGGGAGGGAATCTATCTTGGCTATAATGCACTGGGATGCATTACTTATGAATTCACAATACCTTAGACTGTCATTTGGCAAGACAGATTACTTAGAACAGAAAGAATGAGAAATATAGTCATGTTCGCAAATCGATAAAAACAGTTTCTTCAGGGATGCTGACAGTCTCCTACATGTTGCACAATCTTTGAAAACTAAACTCAACAACCTTAAAAAAACTGCTTATAGAGCTTCAGATCCATCTTCCTTCCAAAAACAAACCAGAAATTTATATTTTCTGGCTTGCAGAGCTCACCTACTTTGTGAAGTTACTCTTGTGTTTATTAGGTTTATTCACCTTCAGGCTACAAAAGGTTTAACAGCTTCACAGCCCTAAGGAAAGGAAATAATGTGGTTTTACACAACCGTACAGAAGCAACAGTTAGGAATACTGAGCCTGAATAGCTTTATGACCTCAGAGGGTATGAAAGTGCTACAGGTATCTGTGTGCATTACCCTTGGCAAACTGCATTCGGATGTACTGGGAGAAATGATGCAAGATCAATGTCAATAAATTCCTAAAGGTAGTCTCGAGAGACTTCATTCAGCCCCAAGATGTGTGCACAGAGGAAGAGGACTAGGACAGATATGTTCAGAGATAGAAGCCGCCAAGTCATTTTTACCTGTGTGAAAGTATGGGGTTATTCTCCAGGGGAGAAGTGTACACGGAGGGGAGAACACATCAGAAAAGGAACATGTTTAGGGTTGAAGTGTTGAGTGTATAGCTGTCCTTTAAAGCCAGTACCAAAACATGGTGTCAGAACTATTCAGGGCAATCTAACCGCTTCTACAATTTGGTAGACGTAATGACAAAGTACAGTTGTGTACACTTACCATAAATGTAGATGTTCAAGTGTATTCACTATTGCAGTCATTACATTTGAGTTATCTGTTTGCAGTAGCTCTCAGTCAGCCTGATTGTCTAAGTCTTGGGTCCTGCGTCGTTGCGGTCTCATCTTCTATGACGTCAGGTAGTCGGGGGTATAAAGCATGCAGCAGACACCATTGCATCAGTTTTTCTTGCCCCAGATGTCAGATGCCCCCATAACGGGAAGCAATTATATACAAGGTTACACCTCCAACAAAAAGAAAATACACCAAAAAGCTTCAAGCATAGTAAACAAGAATAGAGGTATAGTCAATAGAAGTCAGGCGGCTGGAGGGAGGGTAACCAGGACTGCAACAGTGAATACACTCTAACACCTACATTTATGGTAAGTGTACACAAATGTACTATGTTCTTCGTGTTTCACTGTTGCAGTCATCACATTTGGGTAGATTCCCAAAGCTAAGGATGGGAGGAGGTAATTATTTAGCATTAGGACCAGCTACAAGGCCCTGCAAGACTGCAGTAACAAATCCAGCTCTGGATTTAGAAAAAATTGGCAAGTGGTAATGCTTGGTGAACATCTGTACAGAACTCCAGGTAGCAGCTTCTAGGTTGTCCCTGGTAGGGACACCTCTGAGAAAGGCTGTAGAGGTAGATGCAGCCCTGGTTGAATGTGGTCTTAACCCCTGTGGGGTAGGTTTTTCATGATGCTTATAGCAGAAATTAATGCAATGGCCTATCCACTTAGAAATGGTTTGCTTTGAAATGGCCTTCTCCTCTGCCCCTACAGCAAATGCAACCAGCAGCTGTTCATATTTCCTGAGAGGCTTAGTCCTGTCCAAGTAAAATCCAAGTTGTGTGTGCACGTCCAAGGAGTGCAGTATTAGTTCCCTTTTGTTCTGTGGATTAGAAAAGGTTGGCAAATGAATGGACTGATTAAAGGCCACACTGGATACCACCCCTTGGGCATGGAGGGATTGGTCCTAAAGGACACCCTGTCAGCATGAAAGATGATGAAAGGCTCCACTGCCATGAGGGCCAGTAATTCAGACATCCTTCTTGCTGAAGCGATGGCTAAAAGGAAGGCTGTTTTCCAAGAAAGGAATTTCAACTCTGCATTTGCACCTGGCTCAAAGGGAAGTAGGGTAAGCTTTTCCAATACACAGTTAAGGTCCCAGGCTAAAGTAGGGGCTCTCCTGGGGGGTCTTAAGTTTTTCGCCCCTCTGAGGAATTGCTTCAGCAGTGGATGAGAGAAGAGGGGTGGCTCTGTATTGTAATGAGCTGAAATGGCTAAGGCATGAATTTTGGAGGAGGAAAAGGAATGGCCCCTGCGAAGCATTTCAGTTAAGTATTGAAGAATATGTGGTAAATTGGGCAGTGCTGTGCCCATCCCTTGAGTTTGGCACCAGGAACAGAATATTTTCCATTTTCAGCATAGGATTTTCTAGTACTAGGCCTCCTAGCCTCCATAATGACATCCATCACTTGCTTACTGAGGGATGGTAAAGGAGAGATCGGGTAATTAGCCAGGCTGCCAGGTTCAGGGTTTGAAGTTGTGGATGCAGGATCTGGCCCTTCTGCTGGGACAGTAGGGTAGGGGTCTGAGGCAGGTGCCATGGTGCCAGCAGTGATATCCTGCACTAGAGGAGGTACCAGTGTTGGCGTAGCCAGTCTGGTGCAATCAGTATTGTCCTTGGTTTATCCTGTTTGATCGTTAGTAGTACCTTGGAGAGGAGAGGCAGAGGGGGAAAGGCATAAACTGATAGGTTTTTCGGAAGGACAGGGCATCCACTTTACAAGCTAGTTTCTGGGGAGTCTGTGCAGAATTTGTACAATTGGTAGTTCTGGGGGGGGGGGGGGGTAAACAGGTCCATCTCCGGGCTTCATTTGTTTCTCAACGTGTTGAATATCTTTGGTTCCAGTTTCACTCGTGTGGGTCCATGAGATTTCTGCTTAGGTCTGCCAGTGTATTTAGCTTTCCTGGCAGGAATTTTGCCTGTAGGTGCACTTGGCAGCTCAAGGTGGTGTTCCACAGAGCCATGGCTAGTCTGCAGAGAGGGTATGAGTGAGTTCCTCCTTGCTTATGTACCACATAACAGTGGTGTTGCAGTCTATCAATAATTGTCCTGGAAGAATGTGGTCCTTGAAGGTGGTCAGAGCATTCTGTACAGCTAATATTTCTTTTTGATTGATATGCAAGTGCATTTGATTTGGGTTCCATTTGCCTTGAACACACTGCCCTGCCAAGTGAGCCTCCCCATGCATAGTCTGATGTGTCTCTTAGGGTTTGGATGGCAGGGGTTAGAGGGAATGGCAGGCGCTTGTTTTGGTGGCAGGCTTCTGACCACCAAAGGAACTATCTGTAGACAGGGTATGATAGGAATCATTGATCCTAGATCCTGAGAATGTGACACCATAGGTTTTTTAAAATATACCACTGGAATTAGAATGCAAGAAGCCATGAACTCCAGGGCTTGCAGTATTTTCCTTGCAGATAGCTGGGTCTTTGTGGCCAGTAGTTTGAAGTAGACTGCCAATTGAATGTTTCTCTGGCGTAAGGTAGGCCATCTGGGAAGTTTTATTCACGCTTGCTCCCAAGAATACAATTTGTTGGCAGGGTACAAGATGTGATTTCTTTTCATTTATGATGTACCACACAGATGTTAGCAATTTATTTACAAATGCCAGATGATTTAATAGTATGCCCTGGCTTTCTGCCTGAATTAGACAATCGTCCAGGTATGGGTATATTTGAATATTTACTTGTCTGGAAAATGCAATGACTGGAGCTAGGCACTTTGTGAATACCATGGGTGCAGCAGATAAGTAAAAGGGCAGTGCAGAGAACTGATAGTGCATGTAACCTGCTCTGAAGCGTAGGCATCTTCTGCAAGATTCCCTTATTGGGATGTACAGGAAGGCTTCCTTTAAATCCAGTGTTGTCAACCAGGCATCTTTGCCTAGCATGGGAAGTAGCTGATGAAGAGTTAGCATCTTGAATTTTGGGATTACCAAAAAGTGTTTAGGATAGACAGGTCCAGGTTAAGACACCAGGAATTGTCTTTTCTGGGTACCAGGAAAAGTCTCTAGTAGAAACCTTGCCCCCATTGCTCTTCTGGGACAGGTTGAATAGCTCATACGCTTAAAAGAGAGAGAACTTGCTTTTGAGCCTCTGCCCATGATTTCGGGGTAGGTCTGGCCAACCGTTTGGGGTTGGTAAGGAATGGAAGTGGAACCTGTATCCTTGGGGGAACTATATTTAAAACCCATTTGTCCTGGGTAATGAGTTCCCAGTTTTTTGCATGCAGGGCAATCTTTCCCCCCTAAAGGAACAGTCGGTTGAGCAGGGCTTGGAAGGTTTAAAGTTAAATCATTGAGACAGTTTACCATTAAGGGGAAGTCTTACCACTCCCTGCTTTGGAACTGGGAGCCCCCCTACTGCTTAGGCCTGTGGGTACCTTGGGACTGAAGCCTGAGTGTTCTGCTGGCTCTGGGTTTGGACTGAAGGCCTGGAAGAGGCAGAAAAGGACCAATTCTTAGAGGGCCAATACCTACTAAATCTGGGAGGCTGTACTTGTAGGAAATTTAACAGTTTGCATAGATTTAGCTTTTTCCTCCATCTTTTTAAGTACTACTTCTGCTTTATTGCCAAACAGGTGGTCTTGGTTCAAGGGAGCATCCAGTAATTTAGCTTTAACATGATCTGGCAAAGATTGCTCCTTAAGCCAACAATGCCTTCTATGTACAGACCCAGTGACAGCAGCCCTGCAAGATGCCTCTAAACTGTCTTTCGGCTTTTCCCGGTTAGGGGTCGCCACAGCGGAACTCCAGTCCGCTAATGATTGGCAGTAGATGTTTACGTGCTGGCTTGCCGGGCCTAACGCACAACCTTCAATGAAGGAACACCCATTCATGCATGTCGACACACAGAAGACGCTCTGAGAATCGAACGTGCAACGTCTAACTGTGAGGTGACGCTACCGCAGAACCACCACCGCAGTCCCTGCAAGATGCCTCTAATGAATCAAAACCACATTGCAAAGTATGTTTTCCAACTTGTTCAGCAGAATGCAATAAAATCCTGTAAATCATTATTTTCAGCATAGTCAGGAATCATTTTCTGTTTAAGCAGTCCAATAATATGCTACTGATACTTTAACATATGATACTAACATATGAAACTGGCAGTTTAAGGCTCTAATGGCCAAGCTTGCAGAAGTGTATACCTTCTTACCCCAACTATCCAGCACCCTGGAATCTCTATCGGAGGGGGTAGGATTTTTGGCAGTAGTAGCCCTAATGCCCTTGGGTCCCTGTGAAATGGTCTCAGGATCCACAGTAGGATTTTTAAAAAGGAACTTGTGAGAGTTAGGTACACTAATTCCTATTAGGTTTTCTGGCAGCAGGAGGTAGAGGCAGGGGCCAGGCTAGATTCCGAGAAGACATCTACAATGCCCAGTACAGGAGGAATAGCTAAAGGCTTGTCTTGAGGCAAGAGTAAGAATTCCCTAAGCCTCTTTTTGGAGTCAGTAATCCTGGCTTTCCCAGCAGAAATGCTCCCCAAGAGTATGCAAGGTTTCACCAAAAGAAAAATCCTCTGGAGGGGAAGCAGAGGAAATGGAGTCCTCTGCATCAGAATCCTCATAGGTAGACAAGGGCAAATCCTGGTCATCAGAGAAAACAAATTTCAGAATCCTGATCAGATTAATCAGAAGGAAAATCAGTCCTAGGTCTCAGAGGGGGAAGGGTGGCATCCCCTGATTAGAGTAATAAGGTCTTCAGTCATTCTTATTTGTTTTTTAGGCATAGGGGCCTGGCCATGCAGTCTGGTTGTCTGTTTTCTAAGCATGGATCGAGTTTTAGGCCTTGAAGAAGATGGCGTCAGTTTTATATGCAAGTCAGTAGGCCTGAATACACCCCTCAGAAGCCGGTGCCTGCACAGCGGCTTCGGACTCATCCAAGGTAGAGACATCTGCAGGTTCCACAGTCAAAGCATCTTGCGGCATATTGGACTCCGAATGTGTCTCAGTAGAGGCCTGCAAATCTGAAGTAGGGGGTATCAGGGGCTGCAAAAGCACCTGAGTACCGGCGAACTGGCGACTAGCTTAGGAGAAGCATTGTCGGCAGCTTTGGACCTATGCAGTGTCTGCCTATCTCTGCATTTTTTCGGAATGTCAGTAGTTGGGTGGCTTACCGAAGCAATTTCTGGATAATTGAACACAGTACCAAAATATTTAGATGCGTAAATGAACAGACGACGAATAGTACGAGGTTTGAATATGGCACAAAACAGACAGCGAGGTACGTCATGGTCTCGGCCTAAGCAAGGAATGCAGTACGCGTGAAAATCTTTGAGAGGTATTTGCTTTCCACAAAAAATACAATTAACTTTTACTAACATCGGTTTAGAGCAAGAAAAAGGTTCCCCCAATGGGGTACTTAGCTTAGTTGAAGACTTCGGATCTGAAACTCGAAAATGAAAATTTCAGGAGTCTGCTTCCAGCACTTACAAACTGCTTCTGCTTTGGGCACCGCATAGCAAGAGAGACTTATGTAATGGCGTTGGCTGCATGCTTTATACCTCTGACTACATGATGTCATGGAAGATGAGACCACAACCGACCCAGGACCCAAGACTTTGATAATCAGGCAGACTGAGGGCTACTGCAAGCAGATAACCCAAACGTGATGACTGCAACAGTGAAACACGAAGAACATCCTACTTTATCCTCTACCACTCAAGACTAGTGAAGTTTAAAATACAACTAAGCCTCTAAAAGGTAAACGGCCCTGAGCCACAGCTAGGAGGCAGTGAAAGAAAAGCTACCTGTGAAAGACCTTGCTTCACAGGTCGGCTGTAGTGAACACTCAAAATTTTGAAAAGGTTCCCTGCAGGACTTCACAGATGAAAGGCAAAACTGCATGCAATACAAGTCTCAAAGAAAAAAACAAAAGTAAGAAACTGGGCTAAAACGCCTTAAAATAGGACATCTGAGGAAACTGCGCCCACACATCTCCGAAATTAAATTCTTGATTTTAACTGTCATTTCAATGACTTCAAGCTTTTGCTGCCCACTAAAATATATTTCTTCAGGACAGTGCAAAAAAAAAAATTAGACATTTTTAAAGGTATCCATGATTATCGTAAGTTCACTCCACACGCATGCAGAACTAAAAGCTCTGAGTCACAAACCTTTTTTAAGAGTTGCTCTTCACAGACGTTACAGCAAGTGCAATCTGACACTTTGTAGGCACTACTATAGTTAAACTTCTGTACTTTCATTTTCTCAAGTGGAAGTAGTAGCTGGTCAGCTCCAGTTATGAATCAGCAAAATTATTTGCTGGGGCTCAAGACCAGATCACCAGGCTATTCAAACATACATCACTAAAAAATTAGCACCATTATTTACCAGCAGTCTAACCTACAAGGTGAATACATTACTTATTACTTCAAGACCACCTGCAAGGTGCTTGACAGCTGAGTAGAATCACAGGCAATACCAATCACCTCCTAGTGAGACAGACATTAAGAGCTCACAGTCGTGCAGCAAAAATGTGTCAAAGGAAGCTAAACTCCTGGAATCAAGATCCAAACAGTAGTGGCCTGGTAAAAGGTATACACAGATTGCAGATTTCTGTGCCACAACCACTTGGCTATGTACACAAACTGACACTGGGAACAACAAAGCTCCTCATATGGCAAACAGGCAGTTCACTACACCAGAGCAAAATACTGTAAGCAATATATACATACATGTACACGATACTATATATATATATATATATATATATATATATATATATATATATATATATATATATATACATACACACACACACACAAGTGTATGTGTGTGTATATATTTATGCTATTTTTTATATGAAGGTTAAACTTAAGATAACCAACCACTATTTATCCTTAATTTACTAAGACAACTGACTTCATTGGGTGCGAGAGAAACTTTAAAATTTCTTTTCATGAGGGGCTTTTGGAAAAAGTTTTTTTGGGGGGTTTGAGCACAAATTATGTTACAGTGCATGTTTTAGTGGCTGCTAAAGCTTCCCGAGTAATTTGATGTTTGCCAGGTTGTCAGATATGCAGATGAATGTGGAGTCATTTGAGTACTGACTTAGGGAGGTCTTGTGTGTGCATTCAAGGTGACAGTGAGAGAGGAGGGGACTAAGCATAGAGCCTTGGGGTACACTGGTGGTGACCTGGAGGTATGATGGGGTGGAGTGCCATTTTACTGACTGAACTACTGGATAACTAGCTTTTAAACCAAAGAATGGTGGGATGAAATTGACCTAGTGAGGACATTTGAAGTAGAAGTTTGCTGTGAAACTGGTGAAGGCTTTAGATGAGTTCAGAAAGTTTAGAAAGGAGAATTTTAGTCTGCAGTTATCTCTAGCTTTGACTGCGTCCAAGTTGGACGTGCAGTGTTAGAACTATGGGAGGAACTGAAGACGTGTTGTGTGGGGAATAGATTGTATTCAAAAACAATTGCTGAACTTGTTTCAAGTAATTTGAAGGGGGAATAAGACTGCTACAGGTCTAAAGTTAGTCTGCTGGATTTCCTCCTTTTAGGAGGAGGATGTACGATTTGTTTTACCTATTTATAAGGACTGACACAGGATAGGCTATGCTATCAGCAATTACTTTTAGGTACTCACTTGAAAGATCAGCTGAGGTATACCATGGTTTTATTTGGTGCAAGTATTATACAGGATGTGGTGATATCTGGCTGTTGGGCAGGGTTGGAACTGGATGTTTTGGAATCCTTTGTTAGGCATGGATTATCTACAAAATGGTCCATTGAAGCTTTGAGTGGAGTTACTGGGAGTGTGATTAAGGTTGAATTTTTGGCCAAGATGATTTCTTTAATGGATGGCCAGAATTTTAAGGTTGTGTTTGATACTGTTGTAAAAGCTGTTGCATTACATTTTATCTCCATTTACTTTTAAGCACAATTGTGGAGCATTCTAAAGTTGACATACTGTTTTTTACAATTCATAGGTAGGTACTAGGCTATCGGCCCTGAGGCCTATACAAGCCCAGCCAAAAAGGTACCCTGGCTTTTACCACCCAAGAAAATTATTTTCCAGTGCCACTGTCTAGCAGAGCCACAGAGGTGATCCCGGGGGTGAATTTCCTATTTCCCATCCAATCAAGATTTTTCTTTAAGAGTGCTAATGAGGAGCTTTGTTTGATATAGTAGTTTATTCCAGAGTATGGGAAGTCTCTGGGACAGGAATCTATCGCTCCGGCATGTTCTATTTATTGTGGTGACAAGGTTTAGGTCCCTAGTGTGTAGCTCGGAGGGATTGGGATTTCTTTAAGTGGAGCATGTCCAACAGCTCTGGGTTTGACATAGCTTTGTATGTTAGGCAGAGATCACCTCTGAGTAGGCAACATGTGACATACCTGTCTTCAGCAGGTCCGATTTATATCACATGCGAGGTTTAAGTCTTTAGAATAGGTAATTCTGGTGCTGTTTGTTTTACAGATATGCAGGAGTTCCAGAGTGGGGTCTGCCATTCTTTGTATGCCAGGCATAGATCTCCCCTGAACAGTCCAAGAGACAGACTAAAGGGATAGGGGTTTGAGGTGGTCTGCATAGGACATGTTACTCTCAGCTGGAGTTTTTTGCGACTGTCTGCATAGGGCATCTATTTGAGGCCGGTAATCCTCTTTGTGAGGTATTTCTGCAGCCTTTCCAGTTGTTGATGATGTCTTGTGAGGTACACACCAAAACGGGCGCTGTACTCTATATAATGGGTCTAATGAGTGATGAGTAGAGGGGAACAATGACCTCTTTCTGGATGAGTAACCTTTTGTGATGAGGTGTGCCGCAAAGGATTTCCTGACTACTGTGGCGATGTGATTATCAAAGGAGAAACTACTGTCCACCTGTGTCCCAAGGTCTCTTATCACACTTTCGGTGTTAAGTATACTACCGCCTATGTTGTATTTCATGGGTACAGAGTTTTTACCAAAGGGGATGACAATGCACTTTCTGGCACTGAGCTGGAGGCCATAGCTTTGACACCAGGCCTCTGTCTCAGTGAGGCCCTTTTGTAGGATGTCCACATAGTTAGGAGTTTCGATTATGGCTCCTAGTTTGCAGTCATCGGCGAACTTAGCCAAAGACCTTCTGTGTTTGATATCTACTTCTCTGAAGTAGATACCCAACAGGAGGACCCAGGACTGAACCCTGTGGTACTCTACTTGTCTGAAGTCGGATTAGGAGTCTGCTACTTTCACAGTGTGGTTTCTGTCAGTGAGCCAGTTGGCAACCCATCTTGTGACAGAGATTTTATACCTAGTTTAGAGAGATTATCTATAATTCCAGAGTGGGGTGATGGTGTTGAAAGCCTTGGCAAGATCTAGATAGGTTCATAGGTATCTACTGGGCTAATGGCCAGAAAGGCCTTTTTAAGCCTAGCCATGCATCCCAAATCTGACAAGTTTTGGGTCCCTTGATAAGTGTAACCAGGGTCTCGGAAGATAAACCATTTACAAGTACTGTAGGGACCTGTGTAATGAAACATTTACAGGCTGCTTGTGTCTATTAGGAACATATGTGCCAAACCAGGGATGAATTTCCTGTTCCCCATCCATTTGTCCAAGTTACACTAGAACTGGGTTACGAAGAAACTCTGCTTCACAATGATGGGGAGCCTGTTCTATTGAAGGGATAGTCCCTGGGATACATACCTGTCTCTTCAGCACGTCCGATTCATATCGCATGCGAGGTTTAAGTCTTTAGAATAAGTAATTCTGGTGCTGTTTGTTTTACAGATATGCAGGAGTTCCAGAGTGGGGTCCGCCATTCTTTGTATGCCAGGCATAGATCTCCCCTGAACAGTCTAAGAGACTAAAGGGATAGGGCTTTGAGGTGGTCTGCATAGGACATGTTACTCACGCACTGTATTCTTTTAGTGAGGAACCTCTGTGGACGTTACAGTTGTTGGATATGCCAGGTTAGGTACATTTCCACAATGTTGTGGCCAATAGCTGTTCATGTCTGGATCACTAACCAGCACATCTTCTGGTTAATCCCAAGTGCTGTAGCCATACAACAGATGGACATGAAGTAAAGGCAATACGCAACTCCCTGCGTCTATCCCCTATGGTGGACATGTGCTCCTCAGGGGTGATGCATGTTTTGAGTATGTTGTATGGCAGGGATAGTGGTGAAGCCCAAGAAGGACTCACAGGTACAAGATGTCTATCATGCCTGATGAGTTTGTATTTAGACTGTACCTCAACAGGGGCCATTGTAATGGGGGATACAAATGACCTCTCCCCTTGTAGTGTTTCAGACATTGTGGCATCTGTGTTGCCTTCAACCACAGGTGCCCAGCTGACATCAGCTCTATGATGACCTATTATTCTGGACCATCCACCAGTGGAACCTGTGAAAGCAGGAACACAGTTGACACCACTGTCTGCACACACATACATATGCTAGTCTACGGCTTTGGTGACTGCTTCAAAGAAATTTACCAGGTGTAGGAGACATGATCTGCCTTTTACAAACCCGAACTGGGTGGGGTCCAGAGTCTGGAGATTTCCACTGTCTGTTTATAAGTTCCATGATGATATGTTCCACTGCCTTGAAGACCAGGCTAGTCAGGCTAATGGGGCGGTAGTTCCTGGGGTCCGTGGTGGCTCCCCCCTTGTGGAGTGGGATAACCGGTGTGCGCCATTCAGCAGGCACAAAGCCTGAGGTGAGGCTATGATTGAACATGGTACTTAGGTGGGGTGCCAGTTTGTTCTGTAGTTCATGTAGAACGCAGCCTGGGATGTTGTCTGGTCCCATGGATGCAGTGTTCTTGGCTTTGGAGAGAGTGTTTTTTACCTGTGCAGCTGCGAATACAGGAACTTTGCATTCTTCTGGTATAGAGATGGGCTCTTTAGGGGGTGAGGGGGGGGAAGTTAGCACTGAACCTGCCAGGATATTGGCAATATCAGTTGGGTCTGTATATTTAGTGCCATTGTGCTGTAACTCAGAGCAGATCTGAGTGTTGCTACTGAGATTCTTGAGAGGTATAGAATGCTTTGTGGTTGTCTTTAGAATCAGTGGCGATTTTGTTTTCGTAACTAGCTTTGGAGGATTTTATCAGGGATCGCAGCTTCTTACTCAGGCTGACCAGGGAGCTCCTCCACTCATGGGATTTTATTTATTTGCAGTTGGTTTACCAGGATAGTCCATTGGGCCAAGATGAACCAGTTTTCAATGGAGTCCTGGGGAGAAAAGCTCCAGACAAAATAATGTTACATTAGGTTATTAGAGATGATTATACATTGTAACAATTCAAGCAAGAATACATAATAAAACAAACAATACAAATGCATTATACATTGTAACAATTCAAGCAGGAAATCCATATTATAAACAAACATTAGAAATAAGTTGACAATTAATGAAACTTGTATCAAATACACATTATAAGGGGTGTACAAAGTTAAAATGAGAATTCGGTACAAGTTAAAAGTCAGTATTCTTGCAGAATCTCAAGACAGTATTCTAGCAGATGCCCTAAATTTAATGAGTGTGCTAGAGTTAGGAGGACTTGTGAATTTTAGTGTTTATGTGGGGTGGAAGCAGGAGCATTCCCACTGTAATGCTAGGTAAAAATGAAGAGATTTTTTGAAATTAAAATGGTTAGAAGTGGTACGAATGGATGGAGGTAGGGAGTTCCAGAGGCGTGCAAGGCCATTTGATAGAAGATTTTTGCCTGGGGGACGAGTAGGTTTATGTATTTCAAGCAGATTTTCGTTGTTGGACCTTAATACTCTTATCAGGAAGGTGCAGTTTAAAGACAGTGGACAGGGAGGGACAGAGGGAGGGGTTGAAAATGAGCTTATGAGCGAGGGATAGTTGAGTATAGGTGAGATGTTTGGGTAGTTCTAGCCATTTTACTTGTTGGAGAGAGGAACAATGGTGGGTAGAAGACTTTTGGCTGGTAGCAAGCCTGGTGATTTTGTTGCAACAGGAGGAGAGCTGTGTTTTTAAAGATGTTTGCAGATTAGTTAGAAGATGGGCTCCATAGAGAAGGGAAGGAATAAGAAAGGAAGTGGAAAGAGTGATTTTAGTGGCAGTTGTAAGGAAGTACTTTTGCCAATAAAGCATACCTATTTTTTGATGGGTTTTTGATATTTAGTTGTAGATGGGAGTTGATTTTTAGTTGGTCAATTTGGACTCCAAGTAGTTTGGTCTCTGACACTAGCTCCAGAGGAATGTTATTTTGACTAGTAATAGAGAAGGTGTTTATATTGATAGAGTTGACTTTAGAGGGGGTGAAAATCATTAGCTTGGTTTTAGAGGCATTTAGTGCCAAGTGATTACTTTTCATCCATTGCTCAGTGGTTGAAAAAGCATCCTGGGTTAGTTTTAGGAGGGAGGGGATAGATGTGGCAGAGCAGATAATGGTAGAATCATCTGCATATTGGATGTTATTGGAGAGAGGGATAGCGGTATGGAAATCATTTATAAATATGTTGAAGAGGAGGGGTGCTAATATGGAGCCTTGGGGAACTCCGGTTGGGGTATTAAGGAATGAGGAGGTTGCCTTTTTCCATTTTACTGCTTGATATCTATTGGTTAAGTAGCTGGAGAACCAGTTCAATGATGAGGGAGATGGGTTAAGTTTTGCAAGTTTGGTTAGAAGCAGCCTGTGTGAGATGGTATCAAAGGCTTTAGAGAGGTCGAGTACAAGGGTAGAGACAATAAGGCCCGAGTCCCGGGCTTTATTTACAGTTTCAAGGAAGGAGAGGAGTGCTGTCATGATGCTGTGATTAGGTCTGAATCCATGTTGTGTGGGAGTTAGCAGGTGGTTATCTAAGAGATAAGGAAGTAGTTGTAGTTGAATACATTTTTCCAGGAGTTTAGCGATGGGGCGAAAGTTAACATAGTTATTGTTACCACCCTTATGTAAAGGTATGATGAAGGCTTTTTTCCAGATTTGGGGAACTATGCCTTCTTGGATAGAGCGACTGATTAGTATGCTAATGGGGTAGGCAGTTGCTTCAACAGATATGTTAAGAAAATAGGAAGGGATGTTATCAGGAGCGTTAGTGCTAGGTTTTAGTTTCTGAAGGAGTTTTTGTATAGTAGAAGTGGGTATGGGTCTTAGTGTGAATGGTGGGGAGTGTGGAGAGGGGGTATTACTGGGTGAAGAAGATGTGGAGGAAGTGAGAGTAGGAGCAGAGGTAGAGGGTACAGAGCTAGTAGATGTGAGGGGGGGAGTGGTAGTAGTGCAGGGTGGGGTGTTTGGGGTGGATGGGGGAGAGTTGGCGAAAGTGTTGTTGGAGAAAGAGGTTAATTTTAAAATATAATCGATGAAAAAAAGAGTTGAATTGAGTAGCTAAGTCGGCATCTGGGCATTAGAGTCTGGGGTGGGGGTGACAGGTTTACTGGGATTAAGTAGAGTGGAGACACCTTTCCAGAATTTCTGAGGATTTGTTTTGTTATTGTTTTGGAGTATAGAAAAGTAATTTTGTCGATCATGGATGATGAGCTCTTTTACCCTGTTTCTAAGTATTTTATATTCATTAAGGGTGAAGGGGGACTTATTTTTCTGATAGTGTGCCCAGACCATCTCTTTGCCGCATTGTAGCTAGCTAGTGTGTTTTTGGTAAGCCAAGGGGCGGTTTTAATTTTTATTCTCTTTGCTCTTAGTGGAGCAAGGAAGTCTAGTATATTTAAGAAAGTTGTGTTGAAGTGGGCAACTGCATTATCTAAAGGTAAGGTTTTTAGACAGTTCCAGTGTATTGCTTTTAGGGAGTTAAAGGTTGATGGGTTGAAGATTTTTTGGTTACGTAAGGTAATATAATTGTGGGTGTGATCTAGTAGTAAGGGGAGTCAGTAGGTGTAGATGGGTAGGTGGTCACTAAGGGGATCGGGGAGAGTATCATTGTTTGAGTAATAATGGGGATGACAGACTAAGATCCAATCCAGGATGCTGCCGTTGGAGAGGTATTTTGAGGGGTGTGTTATAGAGGTGATAAGTTGTGAAAAATTATATAGGTTGATGTTGAGTGGGTGTGGGGGAGACTGGATTGAGGCCCAGTTGATATTCACATCACCTAAGATTATGGTTTCATTGCTAACGTTGTTGGTGAGCCAGGAGAGGATGTCTTCGAGTGTGGAAATATTATCCCCTGGGGGGATATAGAGCGAAACGATACATGTGTTTGCTAATTTGAAGTAGAGTTATGAGTAGTTCAGCGTTGTTAAATTGAGGAGTAGGTTTGTTATAAGGTGCAACTGACATGGAGGATGAGTAGAGGAGAGCTACTCCTCCACCTTTCTTGTGGGTCCTGTCTTTTCTAATGATAGAATAGTTTGGTGGAATTATTTCAGAGTCTTTTATATGGGGCGTTAGCCATGTTTCTGAGATAGATAGGATGTCAGGTTTATTGTGCATCAACCAGGCATGGAGGTTAGGGATTTTGTTAGCTATACTTTGGGAGTTTAAGGAGGTAAGTAGTAAGGATTTGCCTGAACTAGATGAGGAGGTAGGACCTGGGTTAGGATGGATGTCACCAGATAGAAGGTTGCTAATGAAATATCGGAATAGTTTGGAGAAATAATTGGATAGTTTAGAGAATAGATTTGGTTCTCTTATGATTTGGTAGGATTTGGAAACAACTATGTGTGTACAGCATTTTTGAGAGGTGATAAGTTTGTATGGAAAAAGTAAATGGCTTTCTATAGGGCACAGGTGTGGTGAAATTGGGGTGAGAGAAGATGGTTAGTTACATGGAAGTGTTGGGAGGGGTAGGAATAACTGGGCTGGGTGAGGTAGTAAAGATAGGTTAAGGTAAGGAGTAGAGTTAGTAAGAATGAAGGTTTTGGAAGCATTGTGAAGAGGGGCTATTTAAGGCTATTTAGTTGTTGTAAAATTAGATGTGGTAGTAAGAGAGGTGTAGGTAAATGAATTATTTAGTGACTAATAAAGGTGAATGAGTGGAGAGTTGTGAAGGATTAGAGGGTATGTGGGTGGGAGTTGAGATGGTAAATAAGTTTGATTGGCTAGGTGATTAGACAATGAGAGGAAGATGAAGTTAATTAGGTGGGAAGGAATGGGAGTGAAAGTTGTGGTTTTTGATTGGCCAAAATTCAAGGTGGGTGTGGTTATGGGGAGATAAAGGTAGAGCTACTGGGGACGGGTGGGAATTGGGGGCAGGGTAAGAGCGTGGAGTGAGCCCGCCGGGCGAACGGAGCGGGTAAAACCAAAGGGGGGTCAGGGGAGGATCGAAAACCAATCAATGGAGTGTTGACTAGCAGAAAGGTAAGTAGAGAGGACCTGGAAATAGTGGGTAGGAGTGGGCTAGAGTATAAAGAGACAGAGGGAGAACAGGAGAAGTTGAGTTTAAGGAGAATATTAGAGTAGTGAAATAAAATTAGATATTAGCGAAGAGAGGATGCCAACTAGTAGACAAATGCAAAGTGCACATTAGCACACCAGGGCACACCGTGGACAGGGTTGGACTAAGGGAGAAGCAAGAGTAAATCAGGGAACTAGATGAGAGGGAAGAACATGGATAGGAAAATAAGAGGGGTTTTAGGCTGCTGGCATGCCTGGCAGGGAGCAACAGAACACCTAACAGGGCTTACAGATTATACCATTAAGGCTAGGCAGCTGAGGCACATACTTCCTTGGATTTGTCTGGGAGAGGCTTGGTTGAGGCAGCAGAGTTTGTTGAGAATGCTTTGAGCAACTGGCAGACGTTGTAAAAATATTAGTTTTGGGGTCCACCCAGGAGTAGTCGCAAGGGATAAATCAGGGCAAGTTCCTTGGATTCGTCTGGGAGAGGCTTGGTGAGGCAGCAGAGTTTGTTGAGAATGCTTTGAGCAATTGGCAGACATAAAAATATTAGTTTTGGGGTCCACCCAGTAGTCATCGAAAGGGATAAATCAGGGCAAAAGTAAAGGTGTAGATGCTCAACCAAGGATGCCAGCAGCATTTCTTCCTTCTGTTGTACAGTTTATGGCAGGGGACCACCAGATTGGCTTTTTTTTTTTTTTTTTTTGGAGGATAGCATCTTGGTTCTGTTTGGGATAGCACGATCCATGCACTCATGTAAGTGCTTATAAAGTGCAATTGTATAGGATTCAGTGGTCTTAACTGTATTGTCCATCTGCATGGGTGTCATGAAGTTCACCACTCCCGTCTTAAGAAGCATGAAGTTGGCTTTGCAGAATTTTACCATGGTTTCCTTAATGGAGGGTGGAGGCAGGATGTGGACATCTAGGGTAATTAGCTTATGGTCGGATCGGACCAATGAGGCGTTGACTTCAGGTGTGGAACACCGGTCATTCATGTTGGTAATGACTAGATCTAGGATATTGTTGCCTCTGGTGGGGGTGTGGTTAAGTTGATCCAGGGCATTGGAGTTTATGAATTCCAGAAAGCATTGAGTGAAGGAGTTGGTACACGAGTAGCTTTCCCAGTTAACGGTGGGGTAGTTTAAGTGGCCCATTAGGGTGTTTGTTTGAACCCTATTTTCCAGTACATCAAGAAAAAAGGAGTGGGAATCCTGGGGCATGGTGGGTGATCTGTAGCAAGCTACAATTTGGATTGCAGTTTTGCCCAGAGTTAGTTGCACTTGGATAACCTCGGCTGCATTATGCTGAGCAACTAGCCTGAAGGTGTGGATATCCTTAATATGGACACACCTCTGCATTTGGTGTTCCTGTCCAGGTTACATGGCCGAAGTGTGGTATGAGTTATAGCCTGGTAGTGCAGGGGTGCTCCCTGGAGCCTTGAACCAGGTCTCAGTCACTGCACAGATATCGATGTTATCCATTTTAAGGAGTGCCTCGAGTGAGTGCATTTTGAGATTTAGACTTCTAGCATTGAGTAGCATCACCCTCAGTTTTTGCTTGCCCATTACTGTTACGGTGTTGAATTTGTCATTTGAACCTTGCCTTAAAAAGGCACTATAGGGGCGGCAAAAACCTTAGCCAGTATCCAGAATCTTAGGGGTGACAGGTGCAGGCCATCTCTGGCAAAGCATCCTGGTCTGTCGACCATGTCATCCCAGGCAGACAGACTCTGGATCCCTTTACAATGGCACCAGAAGCTTAGCAAATTGTTGAAGTCAATCATTTTGTCCTTGTACTGCTGCATCATTCTGGGTGATGGCAGAATGCTACTGAGGGCTAGGGTCACACCTGTCTGGGCTACAAGATCGGAGAGCTCTTCCATGTCTCTCTTCATGTAGTCCAGGGAGGTACGTCTCAGGTCGTTCACATCAACATGGACAATGACAGCTATATTTGTACTTGTTGTGAAGTGACCTGAGTGCGTGGGTTATGTGGCAGATCCTGGCATCAGACAGGCAGCTGACAGTAACCTTCTTGTTAAGCTGGTGAGTGGGACATCAGTGTGCCTAACTATAGAGTCACCTATGACTAGTGTGTGTTGGGTATGTTGTTTTGTCTTATTGGCTGTGGTTGAGTGGCACACTGAGTCTACGGGCTGTGTGTCATTTGGGTTGTGTTGGGGGGTGGAGGTTGCTTGCATTTCTGCTTTGGAGGTCTCTGTTGCTAGAGCAGATTAGAGCCTCTGCAAAAGTTTTTGTTTTTCTGTGTGTGCATTTTGGTGGTGTAGATTTAGTGAGACTATGTGATGAGTGTGGTGCAAAAGTGTTTACCTTCTCTTGACCGTCAAGTTCAGTCTTAATTGGAGAGAGCTTTACCTCCAGTTTGGCTAGATAAGTAAATCTCTCACAGGCTGTAGTGTTGGGTGGTAGGAGGAGAGGGTTGTGTACTTGAGGCAATTTCTACACTGTCCCAAGATGCCCAGATTCATCAGATAGACAGGAGAGAACACTGGGAGCTGTCCCTTGGACATGCCTGAATAAAAAACTATTTTCCTCTAGATAAGTGAGGATAGTGAGTACAAGAGCCGTTTTTCTCCAAGTGAGGAAAGTAAGTACCAAAACTGATGAGGAAGGTTGAGTGCTGTAGTAATTAGTAGGTTATTTGGTACTTACAAGTTCTGAACAAGTGCTGATCACAAATAAGCAAATTCAAGTGCTAAAACGAATTTTGCCATTCTTTCCATGCTGTACCCTGCATAAACATTCGCCTACTTCTGGATAGCCAAACTGCATACATTTTATTCTCTTCCTTCTATAAGGCATAATGCTGTTTAGTAAAGTCTGCAAAGTTGTATTTTATTCATTTACAGCATCTAAGGGGAGGATTTTTAGGATGTTCCATTTAAGAGATGACATGGTAGTAATGAAGATTTCTGGATTAAACTTGGATAGGTTGCATGTTTTATAAATATGCCATTTAAAGGATGTGTGATGTGTCTACAGTGGGAGACTGACAATTTAACATGTAGCGGTGAATTTGCTAGGGTCTGATACTAGGATCCAGTCTAATAAGGAATTGGATGTTAAGGTGTGGGGCTAGTAGTTGTGCAAAACTAAGCTCATACTACATATAAGGAAATATACTAGATATAAGGGAATTAGAGGTCATGTCCAACTGACATCCCCTAGCAGTATTTTTTCTTGTAGAATTGTTACGGATTATCTATAGGATATCTTCAGTTGTAGTTAACATGGTCTCCAGGAGGAATGAAGGACAGTAAAACAGATGTTTATTTTCAGCAAAGTAATAAGCTCTGAACTGAATTTTGGTATGGGTTAGTTGTAGGGGGAAATGTGGTAGTTAGTGGGGAATAAAAATACCACAACCTTTCCTCTTTTTACAGTCAGACATAATAGCCAGGAGTGTAATTTCAGAGTTCCTTATGCTGGGTTTAAGCCAACTTTCAGTTACAGTGCAAGTAAAAGGCTTGTATTGGGTAATCTAGACATGTAATTCAGTAGTTTTACTTCTTACACCAATACTTATGGGGGCAAAAGTTAGATTATTAGGGGTGTGGAGGACCATTGAGAGGTCAGAGTACTGTGTGGCATTACTGTCTTGATGTTGGTTGTGATAAACAGGGCCAGAGAGAGTGACTGTCGCCTCCCTGGATGATTTTATTACATTGGAATATTAAGGATCATTGTTTTTGGAGAGTATTTTTCCACTTAATTTTATTTTGATTTGAGATGAAGTGGAGTTCAGTCTGTATTTAGGGTAAAGGGCCATTAAATAGATTTGGTAGACTGTGTGAAGTACGGGTAAGGTGGTTGGGACAGGTAGATGTTGACAGCCAATACTGAGTCATGGCCAGGATGACAGAGCTCAGGAGTAGAACAGATGAAAAGCAGAAGAGTAGCATTATTTAGGTAAAGGGATCTGTATTTTACTGATGGCAGGTAATGACAAAGAAAAATCAAGTAGGAATCAAGACATTTGGGAGTCCGAAAATTAGGAGGAACACAAAAGTACATTCTATGAAGAACTAGAAGATTGTCATGGTAACTTCTCGTGTTTCTGAAAAGTGAGCAGAGTTGTTTGAAATTAGAGGTCAGGTGATGTAGTTAATACAAAATCAGTGATTGTTGAGCTGAAATGTAGCATAGATGGGAACTGTTGGGGACAAAGATTACTGAGATACAGTGCTAAGCATTATGGGAGGGAGGAAAGTTGTTGGGAATGATTTTAAATGACAAGCTGGGAAACAGGAAAATTTAAAGTGGAGTGTGACAGTGGCAAGGTTGTTTGAGGGGCTCAGGGAATGGGCGTCACAAGTGAAGTGGGGGAGTACAATGGTATAATTAGAGGGGGTGGGTGGAAAATGGGGGTAGGGTAGGAGCAAAGTGAAGCAAAGAGCACTGATGCTGAACAGCGAGCTTCCCAACCTCACCTCAATTATAGACAGCAATTATTGCCAGTACAATACAATTAGCAAGAAAGCACAAAGAGGTTTTCATTTACTGAACGCAGAAGTCTGGACACTAAGGAAGCTAAGTATTTGGTATACAGAGTATAATCTATTGGTCAAAAGGGACAGTGGCCAGTTTAATAAGGGGACCTTACAGTACTACATCTTTGGGGGAGTATCATAGCCAATTTCCAGCACACAGCAGGCATGTATTTGACTAATACAGAGCAACGCTCTTCACAATAGACTTTGTTACATTGCACAATAACAGTTTTCGGACAAATTTTGTGACTTGGGTCTTGTGGCAGAGCTCCTTTAACACTGGCATCAGGGTTAGATGTAGTGACTACAGGCTCTGCACTATGAAGTAAGAAGGTGACCAAGATTAGCTTTTCATAGGAGATGGTAAAGTTAGGCTTTCTGCATTGATTATAAATGACTGCCTTTTAAGTCTGCACAATCAAATCTTATTCCATCCAAAAAAGCAAACTGAACTCCACAAAGTTCAGTCTTAAATGTCTAAGCAAGCCTTTTAGTATGCCAAGAATGAGAGAGGTTAGTCAAGGTTATCTGGAGATCAAGAATCCTCCAAGCAACCAACTGTGAAGCCTGAAAAGGCACCATTCTGCTATCCACAAGGCCATGATGCACCAAGATAGCAGAATACTCACCAAGCACACAGCTTAGGTTGATACAAAGACAAGGTAAGCTGGTACCAAGTTTACAAAATGATGTGAACAGGTAATTCATTCTAATACAGAAGTATGAACAGAACAATGTGTCTAGCTGAAACTTTTCTACTGGCATCTAAGACATCTGAGATGTCAACAAGGAAATCCTGCTAGATCAAAGATCCAGTGAAGCAGCCAATGCTGAAGACCTAATAGGATGCCCCCCATAACAAAAGGTCCCCAACTCAAAATTACCTGGGACCCATCAGTCAAAGTGTACTTGGTCTGGAAGGCTGGAGAGAGTTACCCTTCATCTTTTTTCACTGACTCGATGGCTAATAAGCAAAATCAAATGGATTGGCACTTCAGAACAAGACTTTCAGATGCCAAACTTCATCCTGTAGTACATGTTTAGTTCCTTCTGTCTCCATTTACCTACTTAGCAAATCACTCAAAACCTTGTGCCTGCATCAGCAAGCAGTTGCAGCAAACAATTCATCTGGTTAAAAAATGGAGACCATACAAAATTCTTCCCCTTTCTAACATTTACAACCAACTTTCCTGTGCTTCTCAGGAAGACACTGGAAAGGATCAGGCTGGCGCTTACGGAATCCTTTTTGCCAAGGGAAAACTCAGAATTTTCTACAAATCAGTCTCAAATTTACAGCTCCAGGACAGCACTGCATATGTTAATCAAGGAGTCTACTACAGTGCTCACACATTCCATGAAATGTGATCCACCACTATGAAGCTTTCATAACCAAAACAGTAATATTCTACACAGTGAGACAGGAAGTATGACTACACTCCATGTTTATGTACCATACCACATACTGGCTGACCTTACCCGCAGGACATCAGTTTGCAGCTCCTCATACCCTCCCTCTCCACAGCCTAACAGCAAAGCTGCACAACCTTCAAGAAAGTTCATGTAAGCCTACAACTCTGGGCATACATCACTCATACTAAAAGCATCAGCTGCCAGAACTTGGGCAGAAAAGGTGCTCCTTTTCAAATTGGTGCAAGTTACTATAGCATGGTGTTAAGGGTTGACACCTAATCCACTCACTGGAGCAGCCATACACAAATTACACTGTCAAAAGCCATAAGAGATGAAGCAGGCTGTGAGAATGCACCATCCTCAAATTTGTCAGAAAACCAAATACTATCCAGGCAGAAAGGGCTAACCTAGGACAGTATTTGTCTCCACTGAACAGAGTCTTCGGAAAAACCAGAAGAAACTTCCAAGTTTATGATCACTAGGCACTGCAATATCAGGTGAAACTGCCTAAATATAGGCCAAGTACCTAAAGCTTCCGGGAGTGTGTTGATTTAGTGTTGCTGTCTTTAAGTGTTTCATCATGGGGTTCCAAGTACCATGGGGTATTCATATTATCTCTGAATTATGCTGCTGATAAATAAACCATAGGTATGAGCCATCTAGAAACTGGTGCACCAAACATTTGGAAGTCACCTTGATCTGAAAAGACACAACCCTGGTCCTCCATTTATTTCAAAATTATGAGAAAAGCATATTTGTGTGTACACACGTGGGTGTGTATATATATATATATATATATATATATATATATATATATATATATATATATATATGCATACATATACATACACACACATACATTCACATATGCATGTATATATCACATTTTACATATATTACACACAAACACACAATATATACACACACACTATGTATATACACACACACCCCCTAGCAAAATGTCCTACAAGAACTTCACTTTTCACAAGTCAGCCAAGAAAAAGTAAACAGCCACTCCAGTAAAACACTAGGTGTACATCTGGGCAAGAAATCTATTTGATGGTTGTGGCTTTGAGTTAGAAGATTAATCTGCACACATGTACATGTGTAAAGATATGTAAACATCATTTTGCTCATCTCTCTTGACCTAGTACATATAAACTTCAGACTTTTTCCTCTAGTGGGTTCACTTGCAGTGTCAAACATTTTTCTGTAAGGTATACAGCAAAAGTCTACTTTGAGCTTTTCTCCCCAGTCTTCCACTGGAAAAAGAGGCTCTCAGTCAAGCCACACCAGCAAATACAAGAAACAGCATCATGCTGTAAACAAATGAAACCTCCAATTACACTGCAAGCAACCCATGTTCAATTAGTGGCAGAGGTGTGTGATGGGGGAGAAAGGGCTCAGTCTGTAATGGCTCTCCCACCGACTGGGTTAGCTAGGCCCACTGCACTCCTGATGCCTACTAGGACTTTAGATCACTCACAGAAAAGGCTGGCCAAGATGCACACCACTGAACAAGGACAGGTGGCGGTGCACAGCTCTCCACTAGTCTGGCAGCTACAGCACGTTAACCAGCTGTCTAATGGAAATGAAAGGTAGGGTGCTCCCTAGGATTTGCAGGCTGGCCCACTCACTTCCACCTGACACTTGCCAAGGGAGGAAATAGATCAGCAATTGGACTTCCAACACAGGAACACCTTTGTAGGAGGAAAACATACTATCAAAGGTTTCTGTCAAGCACCTCAGGACACAATTTCCAGAATTACATTTAAACAGAAGGCACAGCAAATTGTCCCACCAGCAGCTTAAGCACACATTTTTAACAAAACTACAAAGTGTCAGCTAACAGGACAAGTGGGTAGCAATCAGACACTGTACTTTAAGTACAGCTGCGAAAATAAACTTACCATAACAGTAGATGTTCGATGCAGCAGTCTTAGCTGTGTTACCTGCCTAGGATACAGGAGTCAATCTTCCAAAGCCTTGGGACTCTCGTACATGCACCTAGGCTGCTGGTAGCATGGGCTCCACAAGGAGAAAGCCAGCAACATGGCAGGCAAAAGCTTTAGGACTTTTTTGCCAAATGAAAGGGAGGGAGGCTACAGTCATGATAAAATCTGTGATAAAATTAAGGATAGGTCTAGATATACAAAGCCTTACGCTACAAAAAGGGGAGAGGAGCAGCTACTGTAGCAATGACTTAATGTCTTATGGTAAGTTCAAACAACTGTACCATGTTCACTCAAAATTACTGCTGCAACAGCCTTAGTTATATGGCTAGATTACCATAGCTTACAGAGTGGGAGTAGGAATGATGAAGGTCCAAGACCCCATCGATAATGCTCCTAACAAGTCTGCTCTAGACATGGAAAAGGAATTTAAAGTGCTTTGTAAAAGAATGTACAATGGACCAAGTAGTTGCCACTAGAATGCATGGAGTCCACCCCTTTCTAAATACTCTTTGAAGTAGGCAAGATCCTGGCAGAGTGAGCTTTGACCCTGCCTGGAAAAGTCTTATGCTGGGAATAAGAAGGGACAACCATATGGGGACTGTTTTGACAGATTTTTTTTCTTCACCTGAACTGTATGCACATTTCAAGTGTGAATTTCTCCCTACTTAGGCTCTGGAAAGACAAGGAGCTTGACGGCATGACAGAGTAAACCCTGAAACTACTTTAGGCATAAATGAGGGACTTGTTTTTGTAGCCCTATCACCAAATGAGCTTGCAACTGACATGCTCTTATTACATACATCAGAGCAATGAGTAAAAGTGTCATTCAGGTAATGAACTGATTGAATTGTAAATCAGACAGATGAGTTGGTTCAAAAAAGGGACACAGTTAACTTTTCCAGCAGAAACTTAAGACCCCAAATAGGGGACACCCTCTCAAAAACAGCCTGATGAAAGACAGAAGGGGAGGACCCATGGGCAGACAAGCTGAAATGGCTGAAAGATGAACTTTGACAAAGGACAGTAATCTGGCAAGTACTGCAAAACCAGTGGTACAGAAACCCTGAATGGGTCCTGGTACTTGACATCATGGAAGAAGAGACAGCATCTGACGCAGAAGTCCGAAGACTCTGGTATTCAGGCCGGCTGAGGGCTACCTGCAGGCAAATAACCCAAATGTGATGACCAACAGTGAAACACGAAGAACATCCACTATTCTGTGGGACAGAAGACTACGTTTGAATGTTGCCTCTAGGAATCTACGTTAAGATTTCTTGACCATGTAAACTGCTAACACTAAGACGAT
The DNA here is from genome assembly GCF_019279795.1 of Protopterus annectens. Taxonomy (NCBI): domain Eukaryota; kingdom Metazoa; phylum Chordata; order Ceratodontiformes; family Protopteridae; genus Protopterus; species Protopterus annectens. The sequence goes on along the minus strand of NC_056735.1, from coordinate 1,392,892,844 downwards.
GCAAAAATAGTCAAAATAAGGAAAAATATGAACACCTTGTAGTTTGCAATGTGTTATGAGCTAGACACTTTGCAAACAACCTTAGGGCAGCAGATAAGAGTAATGCACAGAAATTATAATGCAACTAGGAAACAGAAAAACCTTAGAAAACTTCTGAAATATGTGGCAATAGGAATGTGGCAAACAATCACTCAAACAGCACAGCAGAGTAAGCATGCTTACCATAATAGTAGATGTTTGAATGACCACTGCTGCAATAGCCTTAACATAATAGCGGATAACTGAATAACTATGTCATTATGAGACTACTGAAATCAGGCAGATGGCATGGGTACACGTGCTGAAATGACCAACAAGAGAGCCTTGATTGAGGAGCAAGAGCCAGTAACTCTCAAATACAGTAAAAGCAGAGAGACTAGCCCTTAATGGGTGCTGGTTCTTTTGACACCAACTAGAAAACTATTATTTCCTATGATTTTTTAGTACCAGGCTTTGCTTCCATCTGCTGCACATTGCCAGAAAATAGGTGCTTAAAATGTTTAAAATCCTATCATCCAGGCAGTCAACTGCAGTTGTTTAGGGTAAGGATCATCTAAACACACTGATCCTGCATGAGTACATCCAATCTGTGAAGGTTGTGGTAAATGCCCCTGGCCATTTACAAAAAGAGCCAGCACTGCTGCCTGGGCCAGAAGGGATACACGAGTGAATGGAGTCTCTGAATCTTCAAAAAAAAAAAATCAGTGGAAAGGATGACGATACAGGAAAATTCCTGCCCAAGAATGACAACTGTTTTCAGGGCCTTCTTAAATGGACTCCTGGAACTGACCATTTAGAGAGAGGAGGCAAATGATCCATTTGGTGTTCCCCACAGATGAAAACTTAAAAGCTCTGATTCAGTTACAGTTCATGAGTCTGTCCTGGTCTTGCTCAGTTTGTCTGCCACACTGCTGCTCAGATGTGATGCAAGATGTCTACAGAGTGAGAATGTGTTGTAAAGCTATATCCCATGCCAATATGGCTAGTCTGCACACATCTGGTTCCCCCTTGCTTATGTACTGCATCACAATGCTGATCTCTGTAAACAATTGAAGAGGTCCTGAGATGATTCAGTGAGTTGACATTTATAATGGTTCGCATCCATTACGTTTTCGGACAGTCTTTCTTGTACCAAAGACCCTGCACTTTTGTGCCCATTTATACTGCTCCCCAAGCAAGTGCGAGCCTTCTTTTGTTACTGTGATCTGAAGCAGGAGAGAATTGGAGACCTGGATTCTGAGTAATTTGACATCTCCGTGTGACCTTTTAATAAATCCCAACACTGGAATTTGAAATGTCAACGGGTGTTTTTGCTGGAACCACAGAAATTCTGGGTAATGGTCTCCTGTGGTGACTCAAGAGGCATGAAAATAATGGAGGACATGAGACACAGAATCCTGTAGAATTGCCTCGCTAAGACAGACCTGGAGTGGAAAACTAGAAATAGATCAATACACAGAGCGTCCAGCAACCGCCCCACAAAAACGATCCTTTGAGCTGAACACTTCTGAATTTTATACTGGAATCTCAGCCTGTGTAGGAGATTGTTTTACTCAAGAAAGATATCCCTGACACTTTGAAAAAGACTCTGCAAAGATGAGTCTAAATAATGAAAAAAGTGGATACCTTGCAGTCTGCCATCACAGAAGCTACTTTGTGAACACTCTGGAGCAATGGATAACCCAAAGGGTAATGCAGAGAACCGATGTCATCCAGGTATAACAACCTTATAAACACCTGAAATTTGGATGAATAAATGTTATATGCATCTTTTAAACTAAAGGTCACCAAGTAACTCAAGTGAGGAAAAAGGGGCAAGTTGAGAAGTGGCCGCATTTTTAAGTTTGGCACTATTGCACACAGGCCCAGAACAAAGGCCAGAAACAAGTCTAAGAGTATTCTTTACTTGGCACCAGAAACAAGGTCCATCTGACAAAAAAGGAGCAGCAGCTTCTATTACCCGACACAGCATGTGATTTACGTTTGGTCTGGCTGATGAAGGGTCTCCTAAGGAAAGAGGGAGAGCCTACCACTGCCATCTGTGGGCTATATCCATCACACTCAGGACCCATATGCCTGAAAATCTGTTGCCACAGAAATTGAGCTTCAGGCTTTTTTGGGGGTTTAAGGGACTTCTTGGGGGGGCACACGGTCCCTCAGTCACTCTGACTTACTGGGCTGCCCTTTATTATGGGGGGTTCCAGCTTTTTTTTCCAAGAACCGTCCTGTAATGGTTTTAACATTTGCTTACCAGCATTTTGCTGGGACAGTTTATTTTGCTTTTTACTAAAGCTGGATGAGGAAAAAACGTTTTGGAAAACTTGGCAAATGAGGGCTGAAAAAAATCAGAGAACCTCTCCTCACTTTTTGATGACTTCGGCAACAGAAGGTCCAAAAATGATCAATGTCCAACACAGAATTCAGAATTTCATTCTTATTTTCTGGACAGCCAAACCTCCTCAAAACAGTTACAGGAGCAGCAGCCGTAAAATGGTTTCCAGAGTCAGACATCTTGCAATTAGTGATTTTGGAAAAAAATTAATCAAATTACACAATGCAGATTTCTTCTCACAAAACTGATGCCAAAACACTCCTTCATGCTTTCACTATTAGCCAGTATAAACCAACATATGAGCCTGACAATTGAGAATTCTAAAAAATTACAGTTTCAGAATACATCTTTTACCCCAAACTTCTCAAAAGCCTTCTCATTCTTGCTAGTATTAATGTTTAGCAAGAACTGGATGCACTAAAGCAATAGCTGTTGGGTCATGTCTAGGATTAGTGTATAAAACTTTAAAACTCAAACTTCAGATAGCTTGTTGCCCCTAAAAAAATAAGATAATCAGGAAAACTTCAGGCTGTATAAAAAGATTGTCCAACACAGACAACTGGAAGAATAGGTGAAGGTTCTACAAATCCCAGCTGTAACATTTTCTGAAGGATTGAGAAACCTCACTACCTTCAAACTGAAAACAATTTATCCTGGAAATAGTGTCAAAAAAGGACCCTTCACAGCAGAATCAAATGCACTCCTTAGAATATGAATCAGAAACATGAAAAGAAACAAACCATCTGTCATTTCAGATTCTACAACAGGTTTAATCTCCTGAACGTCTTCAGGAAAAAAGGAATTCATTTGTCTCATCAGAAAAAGCTCGCACTAGACCATCTGAGTCTTGCCTAATTATTCCTGTTCAGAGTTAACGGACAGAGCACACCTTTAGCTTTCCATTTCTTTTTTACTTGAATTTCAGAACAGACCGACCCACTACTGCCTGTTAACTTCCCCATGGATGGGCACAACACTCTGGCTACACAGAAGCACTTTCCCTACCCCTTCTTCCAAAACTAAGGCTGACCCTGCCTGTTAGGGACTTCAGCAGATGCAGATGATGTGCCCAAAGATCAGTCGATGGTGACTAAGGATTACACCAGAGGGATACAAAAAAAAGATCAGTCAATGGTGACTAAGGATTACACCAGAGGGATACAAAAAAAAGGGGGGAGTGGTCTGAGGAACCAGCTTTGCCAACAGCAGAGAGGCTCACCTACAGCTGAGGCAAATTACAAGCCTGCTGTGGTGGTAAAGATTTTACCTTTCTTTTTGTAGCTGGAAGGACGAACCAAGAAGCTGCTACATTGGTTCACAGTCTTGCAAAGAATGGTGCTGGATTCGTGGTGAAGCTTACTAGCAACTGTTGGTAAAACAGGATAGTAAAAATGCAACTCCCCCAGAAAAAAAAACAGTAAAAGCACTTTACCCCAGCCCCTGAACCTTTTTTCACCACAAAAGTAAAAATATGCTCCAGAGTACATCTATAGAAAAAGTATCCTTTCTGTGATAAAAAGCAAGTTCCCTTGGGAAGGGACTATCTGCCCAACAATGAAACAGCATTAGTAGATAGTTTAAGCTTGAAATCCTGTGGAAAAGTGCTCTTTGGCAGCAACAAAAGCTCTAAAGGGATTGGCACCCATACCTGGCAGTCAGCTCTGCTTAAGCAGACTATTGGTTTGGGCACATGAAGGTGCCCTGAAGCTTTGGAGGCTGACCATCTTTTATATTCTATGCAGTTTATAACCCATATAGCTTAGGTTACTGCAGCAGTGATCATGAAAATCAAGTGTTACCAAAAACTTAAAGAAATAAGAAGTAACTTGTAGGTTAAACATTTTAAGCTTTCAAACTTTCACAAAGCTAAGAAAGGATAGCTCAAGAACTGTTCTCCAAGAGGGATCCTTATTTGGCACCAGAAAAACTCAAGTTAAAACCTAGTCCCCATTGATCTGAGGGGAAATGGGTCTGTGATCCCCCCCATAGAAAGCATATGGTAGATGACTAACAGAAAAGTACAGTTGTGTACACTTACCATAAATGTAGATGTTACGAGTGTATTCACTGTGGCAGTCATGTAGCCCCTCAGTCGGCCCAAATGCCAGAGGCTTAGTATTTCTGTCTGTTGCTGTCGCTTCAGGACTGACGTCAGGTCGTTAGTGGTATAAAAACAGGTAGCAGACACCATTACACCAGTGTTTTCTACCCCCAAATGTCAGAAGCCCCAAAATAGGGAGCTAAGTTATGGTGGAAAAAACACCAGTAAAAAGTAAACACCAAAAGCCCTGAAAAGGAGTGAGGAAGAGACACAAGGCATCTGGAGGATGGGAAACCAGGACTGCAACAGTGAATACACTAACATCTACATTTATGGTAAGTGTACACAACTGTACTATGTTCTTCATGTTTCACTGTTGCAGTCATCACACTTGGGTTGATTCCCAAAGTTGGAGAATGGGTGGAGGCAGTCAAGAGGAGTTGGGGCTGGCTAGTATGCCCTGCAGGACTGCAGTTGCAAAGCCTGCCCTGGATTTAGAAAAGATAGGCAGGTGGTAATGCTTGGCCAAGGTATGAACAGAACTCTAAGTTGCAGCTTCCAAAATGTCCCTGGGTAGGGACTACTCTGAGAAAGGCTGTAGAGGTTGCCTAGTAGAATGTGTTCTGACCCCCTAAGGGGGTGGTTTCCCATGGTGTTTGTAACAGAAATGGATACAGTGTGCTACCCAATTGGAGATGGTTTGTTTTGATATTGCCTTGCCCTCTGCCCCTGGTGCAAAGCTGACAAGTATAACTGGTCATATTTCCTAAAGGACTTAGTTCTATCAATGTACAATCTGAGCTGTCTGTGCACATGGAAGGAGTGCAGGATCCTTTCCCCCTTATTTTGGGGATTAGGGAAAAAGGTGGGCAAATGGATAGATTGGTTGAGAGCCACACTGGACACTACTTTAGACATGAAAGTTGGGTTCGTCCTGAGGGAGACCCTGTCAATGAAAAATGAAGGGGCCCACAGCCATAAGTGCTTGCAGCTCAGACACTCTTCTAGCTGAAGTGATGTCCAGAAGCAAGGATGTTTTCCAAGAGAGGAATTTTAACTCTGCTGACGCTGCAGGCTCAAGGGGGGGAGCTTTTCCAACACAAAGTTAAGGTCCCAAAGCAGGGGTAGTGGCTCTTCTTGGTGGCCTTAAGTTATTAGCCTCTTTCAGGAAATTACAGTTGTGTACACTTACCATAAACGTAGATGTTAGTGTTATTCACTGTTGCAGTCATCACACTTGGGTTATATGCCTGCAGGTAGCACTCAGTCAGCCCGAATACCAGAGTCTTGGGATTTTTGCATCGGATGCTGTCGCCTCTTCCATGACGTCAGGGGTATAAAACATGCAGCAGATGCCATTACATCAATTTTTCTTGCCCCAAATGTCAGGAGCCCCCAAAATAGGAAGCAATTACATGGTGTGGAACACCTCCAGTAAAAAGTAAATACCACTGCCATAAGAAATGGCCAAAAAGAGGATAGGTAGAAAGTATAGAAAAGTCAGGGGGGGCTGGAGGAAGGGTAACCACAACTGCAACAGTGAATACACTAATCTACATTTATGGTAAGTGTACACCACTGTACTATCTTCTTTGTGCTTCACTGCTGCAGTCATCACACTTTGGATGATTCCCAAAGCTGAGGAATGGTGGAGGCAGTCAAAAACTGTTGGGTCTGGCTAGCAGGCCTTGTAAGACTGCTGTAGCAAATCCAGCTCTAGATTTAGAAAAAAATAGCTAAGTGGCAATGCTTGGTGAAGGTGTGTACAGAACTCCAGGTTGCAGCTTCCAGAATGTCCCTGGTAGGGACTCCCCTGAGAAATGCTGTAGCGGTATAAGTATCGTTAGTGGAATGTGTTCCGATCCCCTGTGGGGAAGGTTTTCCATGGTGCTTGTAGCAGAAATGGATGCAGTGTGCTACCCATTTGGAAATGGTTTGCTTTGAAATGGCCTTGCCCTCTGCCCCTGTAGCAAACCTGACTAGCAGCTGGTCAGATTTTCTGAAAGGCTTAGTCCTGTCAAGGTAGAAAGTACAGTTTTGTACCTACCATAAATGTAGATGTTTGAGTGTTCACCCTGCTGCAGTCATCACACTTGGGTTATCCTGTCGTCAGGCGGTCCCACAGTCGGCCGGATTTCCAAAGTCTTGGTCTGACGTCGGTTGCTGTCGCCTCATCCCTGACGTCAGTGCGCCAGGGGTACATATATTGCAACCGACGCCATTTTCTTCAGTTTTTCTTGCCCCAGATGTCAGGTGCCCCCAAAAGGGTGATCCAAATCAGTACCAAAAAGTGAGAACTGTACAGACACAAAAATCCTTCAGCTATAAGCAAATACATCAGTAAGGCATTGCAGAGGTTTAGCCAGTAGATCAGAGGGGTTGGGGGGAGGGTAACCTGGACTGCAGCAGGGTTAACACTCGAACATCTACATTTATGGTAGGTACAAAAAGTACAGGAACATCTGTACTATGTTCATCGTGTTACCCTGCTGCAGTCATCACACTTGGGTTGAGCCCCAAAGCTAAGGTAGGGTGGAGGCATTATAGAGGGTTAGAGGAGGCAATGAGTCCCTGCAGAACTGCAGTGGTGAAGCCTGCCCTGGACTTAGAATAAAGAGGTAAGTGATGGTGTTTGGTGAAGGTGTGTACAGAACTCCAAGTAGCAGCTTCTAAAATTTCCTTGGTAGGAACCCCCCTGAGAAAGGCTGTAGAGGTAGCTGTTGCCCTGGTAGAGTGGGATCTAATGGTAGGAGGAACTGGTTTCCCATGATGGGTATAGCAGAATCGTATATAATGGGCTATCCATTTAGAAATGGTTTGCTTGGAAATGGCCCTCCCTTGAGAAGCTGTAGCATGGGAAACAAAGTGCTGGTCAGTTTTTCTGAAAGCTTTAGTTTTATCCAAGTAATATCAAAGCTGCCTGTGAATGTCCAAGGAATGTAGGAGTCTCACCTTTGTTCTGTGGGTTGGGGAAGAAAGTGGGTAGATGGATGGTTTGATTTAAAGCTACGCTGGAAACCACCTTAGGCATGAAGGAAGGATTAGTTCATAGAGAAACTCTGTCTTGATGAAAAATGAGGAAAGGTTCCACTGCCATAAGTGCCTGTAATTCTGAAACTCTCCTAGCAGAAGTTATTGCCAGGAGCAGGGCAGTCTTCCAAGATAGGAACTGAAGGTCTGCAGAAAAAGCTGGTTCAAAGGGAGGTAATGTTAGTTTTTCCAGAGCAAAGTTGAGGTCCCATGTAGGTGTAGGAGCTGCTCTAGGTGGTCTAATGTTTTTTGCCCCTCTGAGGAACTGCCTTAAGAGTGGATTTGAAAATAAAGGTGGATTCGTGTCGTAGTGAGCTGAAATAGCTGAAGCATGGATTTTAATGGAGAAGGAAAGTCCTTTATGCAACATCTCAGCTAAATACTGCAGAATGTGAGGCATATGAGGCTGAGTTGTATCTAGGCCTTTAGCTTGGTTCCAAGCAGAAAACCTTTTCCATTTGTCCGAGTAAGCCTTCCTGGTGCTTGGCCTCCTGGCTTCTAGAACAACATCCAGTACTGCTTGTGAAAGAGGGGCTGGTTGGCTGCTTAATTGATTTGCCATGCAGCCAGGTTTAAGGTTTTGATCTGGCTATGTAGAATCTGCTTGTCTTGCTGTGTGAGCAAATGAGGTATTTGAGGCAATATCCATGGTGGACTGAGCCATATTCTTCAATAGTGGGTACCAGTGCTGGCGTGGCCAGTCTGGGGCTATGAGAATCATTCGAGGTTTCTCCTTTTTGACCTTCAAAAGAACCTTTGTGAGAAGAGGTAATGGAGGAAAGGCATATGCTGTCAGGTTTTTCCAACTGAAGGAGAGTGCATCCACTTTCCAAGCTGTTGGAGGAATGTCCTTGTACAAAATTTTGTCAGCTGGTAGTTTTGAGGACTGGCAAATAGGTCTATATTTGGTAAACCCCCATCTTTGAGTTATCATTGCAAATATTTGTGGATCTAGCTTCCACTCGTGGGGATCTTTGACGTTTCTGCTTAGGTCATCTGCCAATGTGTTTTTCTGTCCTGGCAGGAAGTGAGCTTGTAACTGGACGTAGTAGGTCAGAGCTGTGTTCCATAAGATTATTGCTTGCCTGCAATGAGGGTAGGAATGTGTGCCCCCTTGTTTGTTTATGTACATTACTGTGGTGTTGCCCGTCTTTGCCAGTTGTCCAGGTTGTAGTAGATCCTTGAAGGCTGTCAGAGCTTTCTGTACAGCTAGCATCTTTTTGGTTTATGTGCAGTTTTCTTTGTTCTGCAGTCCATAGACCTTGAATGCATTGCCCTGCCATATGAGCTCCCCAGGCATAGTCTGAAGAGTCTGTTGTGATAGTTTGCCTGGGTGGGGGCAAGGTGAAAGGCTGACCCTTGTTGAGGTGACATGCCTGTGCCCACCACAGAAATTCCTGTTGAAGGCAAGGAATGAGAGATATCACTGTGTCCAAGCTGTGGCTGTGTTGAGACCATACGCTTTTTAGGTACCATTGTAATTTCCTCATATGCAGTTTTGCAAATGGTATCAGAATGCAAGATGCCATGAAGCCCAAAGCCTGCAGAATTTTTCTTGCAGTTAATTGGGTCTTTGTTGCCATTGTCTTGAAATATTGAGTCAGTTGTAATTGCTTGTCTGGTGTAAGATAAGCCTTCTGGGCCGTTGTGTCCAAGCTGGCACACAGGAATGTCATTTTTTGTGAGGGTACTAGTTTTGACTTCTTTTCGTTTACTGTGTACCCCAGACAATATAGTAGATGCTTCACAAAAGTCAGATGTTGTATGAGAATGTCTTTTCTTTCTGCTTGGATGAGGCAGTCATCCAGGTATGGATATATTTGAATTCCTCTTTGTCTGCAGTATGCAATTACTGGTGCCAGGCATTTTGTGAATACTCTGGGCGCAGTAGATAAGCCAAAGGGCAATGCAGAGAATTGATAATGGATTGAACCTGCAATGAAACGGAGGTATCTTCTGCAACTTTGTCTGATAGGGACATGCAGGTATGCCTCCTTGAGGTCCAACGTTACCAGCCATGCTTCCTTGCCCAACATGGGAAGTAGCTGATGTAGTGTTAGCATCTTGAATTTGGGAACTTGTAAGTGTTTAGAATTGAAAGGTCCAGAATTGGTCTCCAAGCATTTTCTTTCCTGGGTACTAGGAATAGTCTTGAGTAAAATCCTTGGCCTTGCTCTTGAGTTGGCACTCTGAATGGCTCTCATGGCCATGAGAGCTGTAATTTGTTTTTGAGCCTCTGCCCTTTGATTTTGTGGCAGGTTTGGCATTCCTCGTTTTATTGGCAAGGTGTGAAAGTGGAATCTGTATCCTCATAAAATTATGTCTAGGACCCATTTGTCCTTTGTGACCATGTGCCAGTTGTCTACAAATAATGCTAGTTTTCCCCCCAGGGGGGCTGACAAGAGAGCTTTGTTTGGCCAGTTGAGGTGCAAGTCATTGAGTTTGTCTTCTGGTGGCTTGAGACCTGTCTTTTCCTCCCTTCTGGGTTGGAGTGGTCCATTGGCGAGGTTTATACTGAGCTTGTGGTTGTCCTCTGCCCCTTGGGCACCTGTATTTACTCCTCTGAAGCCTGTCAGTAGCTGGAAAGGACCAATTTTTGGTTGGCCAGTTTCTGCTGAAGCGAGAGGGTTGTACATGTAGGAAATCTTTGACTGTCTGCATTGATTTTGCCTTCTCTTCCATTTTCTTTAAAACTTCTTCTGCTTAACACCAAAAAGAACATCCTGCTGCAAGGGAGCATCTAGTAGTTTTGCTTTAACATGTTCAGGCAGACTTTGTTACTTTAACCAGGCATGCCTACGTATAACTGAACCACTGACCGCTGCTCTGCAGGAGGCCTCCAAGGAATCAAACCCACATTGTAAGGTATGTTTGCCCACCTGCTCAGTGGCATGCAACAAATCCTGTACTCTTTCAATTCAGATTGTTGAGGGAGGGTTGTTATCTTTTGTTTTAACTGAGAGATCAGAAATTGCTGATACTTAAGCATATGAAATTGACAGTTTAGAGCTCTCATAGCTAAAGTGGCTGAGGTGTAAACCTTTTTCCCCCATCTGTCTAGTGCTCTTGAATCCCTTTCAGAAGGTACTGGATTTTTAGCCATGGAAGCCTTAGCCCCCTTGGGACCCTGGGAGATAGCCTCTGGGTCAGTTACTGGGCTTTTGTAAAGGAATTTATGGGAATCCGGTACTCTGTAGTATCTGTCAGGCTTGGCTGGGGCAGGAGGCAGAGTGTCTGGGTTGAAACTGGATTCTAAACAAACATCATCCCCAATGTCCAAAACAGGAGGGATGGCTAGAGGTCTGTGCTGGGGGAGTAAAAGAAACTCTGAGCCTTTTCTTGGAATCAGAGTAATCCTGACCTTCCCAGTGAAAATGTTCCCTCAGTGTGCAAAGTTTCCCCAAAAGAATAATCTTCTGGAGGGGAAGCTGAGGGAATAGCGTCCTCAGCATCAGAATCTTCATAGAGAGAGAAGGAATAGGCTTGGTCTTCAGAGGAATCCGAAGAAATAGACAGTTGTTCAGAGGAAGCAGATTCTTCCTCTTGTCTAGGCCTTTTGTCACGAGGAGGCTGGGAACCCCTGATAAGAGAAATCAGATCTTCAGCCATCCTGAGCATGTTTTTCTTAGGAATTGGGCCTTGAACAGGCGACTGAAGTGAAGCTTTTTTCGATTTGGAAGGAGTCTTCGGTTTAGAAAACGTTTTGACTTTAAGAGTCGTCTGTCTGAAAACGCCTTCAGAAAGCGGAGGATTCAGAAGTACCGGTGTCCTTGTGAGGTAAGTCGTCGGTAGGGCCTGAAGTAAAAGGCTGCATCGGCCTAGTACATTCCGTCAAAATATCCGTAGCGGTCTCTGGTTCCTCAACTGCGGTAGTCAGAGGCTGCGTCGGAGCCTCACTGATAACCGGAGAACCGGAGACCGGATCAACCGAGGCCTCGGAATCGGGCTTAGGCCTGGGCTCCTTATCCCTGCGCTTTTTGTGCACGCCGGTAGTCGGTAGCTCCGACGGCATGTTATAATTAAATTTTCTGCCAAAAAAGTGTTGTGCGAAATCAAATCGTCTTTTAATAGTGTGTTTATTAAATCTAGCACAAAAACGACAAGTGACGTCGTGATCAGGGCCAAGGCAGGGTATACAATAAGAATGAAAATCCTTATGAGGTATTTGCTTTCCACAAGAAATACAATTGTTAACTTTTTCTGACATCAGTCTGAGGCAAGAAAAGTTTCCCCAACGGGGTACTTACTTAGCTTTATAGAAGACTTGAATTCGAAAATCTCAGGAGTCAGCCGACCGGCACTTGCGAACTGCTTCTGCTTCGGACACCGCGCGGCAAGAAAGACTGAAGAAAAAAGTGTCAGTTGCAATATATGTACCTCTGGCACACTGACGTCAGGGATGAGGCGACAGCAACCGACGTCGGACCAAGACTTTGGAAATGCGTCCGACTGCGGGACCGCCTGACGACAGGATAACCCAAGTGTGAGGACTGCAGCAGGGTAACACGATAAACATCCACAGCTGTGTATGTCCAAGGAGTGCAGGATCCTTTCCCCTTTATTCTGAGGATTAGGGAAAAAGGTTGGTAAATGGATTTATTGGTTTAGAGCCACACTGGATACCACCTTGGGCATAAAAGATGGGTCAGTCCTCAGGGGAAACCCTGTCGGCATGGAATATAATGAAGGGTTCCCACAGCCATTAGTGCCTGTAACTCAGACACTCTTCTTGCTGAAGTGATGGCTAGAAGTAAGGCTGTTTTCCAAGAGAGGAATTTTAACTGTGCTGTAGCAGCAGGCTCAAAACGGGGTAAGCGTGAGCTTCTATAGTACAAAGTTAAGGTCCAAGGCAGGGGTGGGACCTCTCCTCAGGGGGTCTTAAATTGTTAGCTCCTCTCAGGAACTGTTTGACCAGAGGGTGAGAAGAGAGAGGTGGGTTAGTATTATAATCAGCGGAGATAGCAGAGGCATGAATCTTAACATAAGATAAGGATATGCCTTTGTGGAGTAGCTCTGCTAGGTAATCTAGGATTTGAGGTAAGGTGGGCACGGCTGTGTCCTTTACTTGAGACTGGCTCCAAGAACAGTATTCTTTTCCATTTATCTGAATAGGATTTCTTAGTACTAGGTCTTCTGGCCTCAAGGATGACAGCCAGCACCTGTTTGCTGAGGGGTTGCTGGTGGTGTATTCAGGGAATAAGCCAGGCTGCAAGGTTCAGGGTTTGCAGTTGAGGATGCAAAATCTATCCCTCCTGCTGGGACAGCAGGGAGGGGGGTCTGATGTAGGTGCCAGGGTGGCATTGCTGCCAGACTGTGTAGGAGTGGGTACCAGTGCTGGCAGGGCCAGTCCGGTGCAATGAGGATTGTCCTTGGTTTGTCCCGTTTGATCTTGCGTAGTACCTTTGAGAGGAGGGGCAGAGGGGGAAAGGCATAAATTGAGAGATTTTCCCATATAAAGGATAGGGCATCCACTTTCCATACGTGGTTGTGGGGATTTTTGGTGCAAAATTTGCTCAATTGATGGTTTTGGGGGGAGGCAAAGAAGTCCACTTCTGGTGTCCCCCCATCTGTGTGTTAGAAATTTGAATGAGTTGGGTTCCAGTTTCCACTCGTGTGGGTCCAGTAGACTTCTGTTCAAGTAATCTGCCAGTGACTTTTGTTTGCCTGGCAGGAATTGAGCTTGCAGGTGTACCTGGTTGCTCATGGCTGTGTTCCACAGGGCCATGGCTAACCTGCAGAGTGGGTAGGAATGAGTTCCCCCTGCTTATGTACCACATAACACTGGTGTCTGTCTTTACCAAGAGTTGTCCTGGAAGGATAAGGTATTTGAAGGCTGTCAGAGCATTCTGTACAGCTAACATTTCTTTTTGACTGATATGTAGGTGAATTTGTACTGGGCTCCATTGGCCTTGAATTCATTTGCCAGCCATGTGAGCCCCCCATGCATAGTCTGATGTGTCTGTTGCCAGGGTTTGGGGGGCAAGGAGGTGAGTGAAAAGGAGTCCTTTGTTGTGGTTGCAAGCCTCTGCCCACCAAAGGAACTCTGTCCTTGAACAAGGAATGATAGGAATAATTGTTTCCAGGTCATGAGAATGTTGGCACCAGAGACTAAGTACCATTGAAGTTTCCTCATATGCAGTCTTGCATATGGAATTAGTAGAATGCATGAGGCCATGAACCCTAGGGCTTGGAGTATTTTTTCTTGCAGATAGCTGGGTTCTGGTGGCCATTAGTTTGAAGTAGTTTGTCAAAAGCATGCTTTTCTGGGGTAAGGAATGCTATCTGGGAAGTTGTGTTCAAGCTTGCTCCCAGGAATACAATCTTTTGGCTGGGCACCATTGACGGTGTACCCCAGAGAAGTTAGAAGTCTTTTTACAAATGCCAGGTGCTGAAGGAGCAATTCCTGACTGTCCGCCTGAATCAGGCAATCATCCAAGTATGGATAAATTTGAATATTTCTCTACCTGCACCACACAATGGCTGGAGCCAGGTACCTTTTGAATAACCTGGGTGCAGTAGATAAGCCAAAGGGAAGTGCAGAGAACTGATAGTACATAGAGCCTGCCTGGAAACGTAGATATTTCCTGCAAGATTCCCTTATGGAGATATGCAGATACACTTCTTTTAAATCTATAGTAATTATCCAGGAGTCCTTGGCTAGCATACGAAGCAGCTGTTTTAGTGCAAGCATTTTGAATTTTGGGACCACCAGGAAGGTGTTGGGAATGGATAGGTCCAGGATAGGGTGCCAAGAGCCCTATTTTCTTGGCACCAGGAACAGTCTGGAGTAGAAACCCTGTCCTCTCTGCTCTAGTGGAACAGAGTGAATAGCCCTAATACTGAAAAGCACTTGCTTTTGAGCTTCTGCCCACTGGTATGGAGGAAGGTCTGGCAACTCACTTGGGGTTGGCAGTGAGTTGAAGCAGAATCTGTATCCCTGGGATGGAATGTTTAGAACCCATCGGTCCTGCGTAATGGACATCCAGTTGTTTGCATGCAGGGCGAGTTTTCCTCCTAGGGGGTGCAAGTACTTGGGCATGTCTGTGAAAGATGATAGACAAGTCATTGTGAATTTTTTTCCATAAGGGGGCAGCTTACCACTCCCTGTTTTTGAGGGGGGAGCACTCCATTGTCTGGATCTCTGCGTACCCTGAGACGGTAGCCTTGATGGTCTGTTGCCCTGGGATTGGGCTGAGACCACCTGGTAGGGACCGGAAAGGACCAGTTTTTTGAAGGCCAATGCCTACTGAATCTAGGTCGCTATACCTGTAAGAAATCTAACAGTTTGCATAGATTTAGCTTTTTCCTCCATCTTTTTAAGAACCTCTTCTGCTTTTGTGCCAAACAAACGTTCTAATGGAGCATCTAGTAATTTTGCTTTGACATGGTATGGCAAGATTTGTTCCTTCAGCCAGGCATGCCTTCTCAGTACAGACCCAGTGACAGCAGCCCTGCAAGATGCTTCTCAGGCATAAAAAACACACTGCAAAGTATGTTTACTGACTTGGTTTGCAGAATGCATTAACTCTTGTAAATCTATTTTCTGCAAAATCTGGAAGCAACATGTTTTAATTAGTTCCATAATATGTTGGTACTTCAACATGTGAAACCAGCAATTTAAAGCCCTGATGGCAAGAGTTGCAGAGGTATATACATTCTTGCCCCAGGTTTCACCGAAAGAAAAGTCCTCTGAGGAGGCAGAGAGGGAATCCTCTCCATGCATCTCCTCATAGGTAGGGTAAGTTCCTGTTCCTTCCTGGTAATCAGGAGGATCAGAGTTAGTTGTCTGTTGAATGAATCAAAACAAACAAGGAAATTGTCTTTTTGTTAGAGGGGGGGAAGGCTTTCTTATAGAGTTATAAAGTCTTCAGCCATTCTAAGCATTTGTTTCTGTGGCATGGGAGCTTGAGCATGCGCTTTTGTCGCCAGCTTTCTAGGAGTAGTGCGAACTCTGGGCCTGAGAAACTCGTTTTAGTCTGAAACAAAGTAGTTGGTTTAATACGAACATCGGAAGGTAGGAATACACCCCCAGAAGCCATGCCTGCAGAGTGGCTCCGGACCCATCAAAGGTAGAGACATTCACAGGATCCATAACTGAAGAAGCATCTCGCAGCATACCAGACTCTGAATGGGTACCAGCAGAGGCCTGCGAATCTGTAGAAGCGGGTATGAGGGGCTACAAATGCAGCTCACCGAGTACCGGCGGACTGGCGACTAGCTTAATGGAAGCGTCGGCAGTTTTGGACATATGCGGTCTTAATCCTTACGTTTTTTTCAGATCGGTAGTCGGATGGCTTATCGAAGCCAATTCGTAATACGGAGAACGACAGCAAAAGAACTTAGCAACAAAAATAGTCCAATGACTAACAGTTTGGGCATTAAACAAGGCACAAAACCAACGAGGACACGTGGTCTGGGCCTAAACAGGTGGCGCAATAAGAATGAAAATCTCTGAGGTATATGCTTTCTACAGGCAAGACAATTGTTAACTTTTTCTGACATCGGTTTGAAACTCGAAAAACGAAAGTTTCAGGTAACTGCCGACCGGCACTTGCGAACTGATTCTGCTTCGGGCTCCTGCGCAGCAAGAAAAGCTGATGTAATGGTATCAGCTGCATATTTTATACCCTTGACAACCTGACGTCATGGAAGAGGCGACAGCATGACACAGAATTCCCAAGACTCTGGTATTCAGGCCGACTGAGGGCTACCTGCAGGCAGATAACCCAAGTGTGATGGCTACAACAGTGAAACACTAAGAACATCTGTACTATGTTCTTTGTGTTTCACTGTTGCAGTCATCACATTTGGGTCCATCCCCAAAGCGGAGGAAATGGGTGGAGGCAGTCAAGGAAACTAGGGGCTGGCTAGCATGCCTTGCAAGACTGCAGAGGCAAGCCCTACCCTGGATTTGGAGAAAATAGGCAGGTGGTAATGTTTGGTAAAAGTGTGAACAGATGCTCAGATGGCAGCCTCCAGAATGTCCCTGGTAGGGACTCCTCTGAGGAAAGTTGCAGAGGTGGAGGCTGCTCTGGTGGAGTGAGCCTTACCCCCTTGGGGGGAGGCTTTCCATGTTACTTGTAGCAGAAATGGATGCAGTGTGCTAGCCATTTGGAAATGGTTCGTTTGGAGATGGCTTTGCCCTCTGCCCCTGCAGCAAAGCTAACTAGCAATTAATCAGACTTTCTGAAGGATTTAGTCCTGTCTAGATAGAATCTGAGCTGTCTGTGCACACCTAGAGTGTGCAGGACCCTTTCCCCTTGTTCTGTGGGTTAGGGAAAAAGGTGGGAAAATGAATGGATTGGTTGAGAGCCACACTGGACACCACCTTGGGCATGAAAGATGGGTTAGTCCTAAGGGATACCCTGTCAGCATGGAAGATGAAGGGTTCCACAGCCATGAGTGTTTGCAGCTCGGAGACCCTTCTGGCTGAAGTTATGGCCAGCAGGAAAGCTGTCTTCCAGGAGAGAAATTTTAGCTCTGCTGAAGAGTCTGGTTCGAAGGGGGCAGGGTGAGCTTTTCCAACACAAAGTTAAGTTCCCCAGCTGGGGTTGGTGCTCTTCTGGGTGGCCTCAAGTTGCTAGCCCCTCTTAGGAACTGTTTGATCAGAGGGTGTGAGAAAAGTGGCTGCTCAGTGGGGAAATGAACAGAGATAGCAGAGGCATGAATTTTAATAGAGGAGAGAGACCACTGTGTAGCAGGTCAGCTAAATAATCCAGGATGAGAGGGAGGGCTGTGCAGTACTGGCTCCCTTAGCCGGAATCCAGGTGCAGAACCTTTTCCATTTGTCAGCCTAAGACTTTTGAGTGCTAGGGAGTCTGGCCTTACATACATCTAGAACCAGTTTACTGATGTTGGTAGATTGATCGGGAGTTAGGGAATAACCCAAGCTGCCAAACTGAGGATCTGCAATTGGGGATGCATGAATTTTCCTTCCCTCTGGGTCAGGAGGGTTGGAAACTGAGTGAGATGCCATGGTGGCAGCGGGGACAGACACTGCAACAGTGGGTACCAGTGCTGGCGAGGCCAGACTGTTGCAATAAGAATTGTCCTTGGTTTTTCCTCCTCCATTCTGAGCAGTACCCTGAGGATGAGAGGTAGTGAAGGAAAGCCATAGACCGATAGATTGGCCCAGAGGAAGGACAGGGCATCCACTTTTCAAGCCATACAGTGATGCTCTCTGGTGCAGAACTTGCTGAGCTGATGGTTGGTGTGGGAGGCAAAGAGATCTCCCTTCAGGGTGCCCCATTTCTGAGTTATTGGGGTGAAGGTTCTTTGTTGACTTGTGTGGGTCCAGAAGATTTTTGCTTAAGTGGTCTGCCAGAGAGTTTTGAGATCCTGGTAGGAAGTGTGCTAACAGGTGTTTATGCATGGCAGAGGCGGTGTGCCAACAGTCATGGCCAGCCTGCAGAGGGTAGGAGTGAGTCCATCTCTGCTTGTTGATATACCACATCACAATGGTGTCTGCTTTGATCAAGAGAGCCCCTGGGGAGAGAAGGGGCTTAAAAGCTGTCAAGGCGTGCTGGACAGCTATCATCTTTTTGGTTGATGTGCAGATGAATTTGCTGTGGGCTCATTGGCCCTGTAGGCACCTGCCATCCAGGTGTCACCCCAGGCATAGTCTGACGAGTCTGTGGTGAGGGTCTAGGCAGGGGTGGTGAGAAAGGTAGTCCCTTGTTGTGGGAGCATGCTGTTGCCCACCAAAGAAATTCTTTTCTGAGGCAAAGTATCATGGGTATAAGTCTCCAGGTCTTGAGAGTGTCGACACCAAAGGCTTTTTAGTTATCACTGAAGTTTCCTCATATGCAGTCTGGCATATGGAATGAGTAGAATGCAAGATGCCATGAACCCAAGAGCTTGCAGGATTTTCCTTGCAGAAAACTGGGGTCTGGTGGCTAGTTGACAGAAGTAGGCTCTCAGTAAAGTTTGCGTTTCTGGTGTAAGGAATGCCATCTGGGATGCTGTGTCCAGGCTTGCTCCCAGGAAAATAATCCTTTGGGTGGGTATCTGTTTGGATTTCATTTTCTTGATTGTGTACCCTAGGGAGGTTAGTAGGGACTTTACAAAGGCCAGGCGCTTGAGCAGATTTTCCTGGCTATCTGCCTGAATTAGGCAGTCATCTAAGTATGGGTAAATCTGGATATTCCTTTGTCTGCAAAAGGCAATGGCCGGAGCCAGACATTTTGTGAAAAACTCTGGGAGAAGTAGATAAACCAAAGGGAAGTGCACAGAACTGAAAGTGCAGAGGTCCTGCCTTGAAACAGATATTTCCTGCATGATTTCCTGACAGGAATGTGGAGGTAGGCCTCTTAGGTCTAGGGTGGCTAGCCATGCATCCTTGGAGAGCATGGGTAGGAGCTGCTGGAGGGTGAGCATTTTGAATTTGGTATCACCAGGAAAGTGTTTAGAATGGATAGATTGAGGATGGGGCACCAGGTACCCTCTTTTCTGGTTACCAGAAAGTCTGGAGTAGAAACCTTGGCCTTTCTTTTCTGCAGGAACGTGCTCTATTGCCCTCAGAGAGCAGGGAAAGGACTTGCTTTTGCGCTTGGAGGTAGATCTGGGAACCCTTTTGGAGATGGAAGGGTGTGGAAAGAAAATGTGTATCCCTAGGACACTGTTGAGAACCCAGCGGTCATTGGTAGTGGTGGACCAGGTGCTTGCATGAAAGGAGTCTTCCTCGTGGGGTAAAGTGAAGGTGGGCAGAGGGAGTGGGTGGGGGAGGAGAAACTGTGCATTCTTACCATAAGGGAGTGGCTTAAAACTTTTGAAGTAGAGGCAGTCCACTGTTTAGATCTCTGCATTCCCTGTGGCTGCTGTCTGGGGGGTCTGGGCTGGGCTGAACTGACCTGGTGGGAGAAGGAAAGGACCAGTGCTTGGTGGGGCAATGCCTGCTGAACGTGGGTAGCTGGATTTGTAAGAAATCCTTAACTGTTTGCATAGATTTTGCTTTTACGTTCATCTTTTTTAAAACCTCTTCTGCCTTAGTGCCAAATAAGTCGCCTTTGTGCAAGGGAGCATCCAACAATTTAGATTTAACATGGTCTGGCAAGGGATGTTCCTTAAGCCATGCATGCCTTCTAAGGACAGAAAGTACAACTGTGTACACTTACCATAAATGTAAACGTTAGACTGTAATTCACTGTTGCAGTCATCACACTTGGGTTATCCTGCCAGGGGTAGCCCTCAGTCACCCGAATACCAGAGGCTTAGTATTTCTGCACCGGCTGCTGTCTCTCCAGGACTGACGTCAGGTCGTCAGTGGTATAAAATCAGGTAGCAGACACCATTACATCAGCTTTTCTTACCCCAACTGTCAGGAGCCCCCAAATAGGGGAGCTAGGTTATAATGGAAGACCACCACCAGTAGACAGTGAATACCAAAAATTCCCTGTAAGGAGAGAGGAAGAGAGAGACAAGGGGGACGGAGGGTCGGAAACCATGACTGCAACAGTGAATACACTCCATCTACATTTATAAGTGCACACAACTGTACTATGTTCTACTGGTGCAGTCATCACACTTGGGTTGATTACCAAAGCTGAAAAAAAGGGTGGAGGTAGTCCAGAAGACTGGGGGCTAGCTAGGATGCCCTGCAAGACTGCGATGGCAAAGCCTGCCCTGGATTTGAAGATAGGCAAGTGGCAATGCTTGAAGGTATGAACAGAAGTCCATGTTGCAGCCTCCAGAATGTCCATGGTGGGGACCCAAAGCTGCAGAGGTGGAGGATGCCCTGGTGGAATGCATCCTGAACCCTTTGTGGGCGGTTTCCCGTGCTGTTTGTACCAGAAATGGATGCAGTGTGCTAACCCATTTGGAGATGGTTTGTTTGGATATGGCCTTGCCCTCTGCCACTGCTCCGAAGCAGACTAGCAATTGGTCACTTTCTAAAAGATTTAGTCCTAACCAAATAGAATCCGAGCTGTTTGTGCACATCTAGATAGTGCAGATTCCTTTCCTCCTTGTTTTGTGGGTTAGGGGAAAAAGGTGGGCAAATGAATGGATTGGTTGAGAGCCACACTTGACACCACTTTAGGCATGAAGGATGGGTTAAGTCTTGAGAGAGACCCTGTCAGCATGGAAAATGATAAAGGGCTCTACAGCCATGAGTGCTTGCAGCTCTGAAACTCTTCTAGCTGAAGTGACTGCCAGAAGCAAGGCTGTTTTCCAAGAGAGGAATTTTAACTCTGCTGAAGCTGCAGGCTCAGGGGGGTGGGGGGGTAGGTAACACAAAGTTAAGGTCCCAAGTTGGGGTAGGAGCTCTTCTGGGTGGCCTTAAGTTATCCCCTCTTAGGAACCGTTTGATGAGAAGGTGTGAGAAGAGGTGTCTCTGCTGTAATGAACAGAGATGGCAGAGGCATGAATTTTAATAGAAGAGAAGGATAGACCCCTGTGTAGTAGGTCTGCTAGGTAATTCCA
Source organism: Protopterus annectens (assembly GCF_019279795.1). Lineage (NCBI taxonomy): Eukaryota > Metazoa > Chordata > Ceratodontiformes > Protopteridae > Protopterus > Protopterus annectens. Next base: position 1,392,871,983 of record NC_056735.1, on the reverse strand, counting down.
GCATGGGAGATAGGGAGTGCGGTGCCATTTCGGCTCCCTTAGCCTGGATCCAGGTGCAAAACCTTTTCCACTTGTCAGCATAGGATTTTCTAGTGGTGACCTCACGTATAACATCCAGGACTTGTTTGCTTAGGCTGGCAGCTGGATAGGTCAGGGAATGAGCCAGGCTGTCAGGTTCAGGGTCTGCAATTGTGGATGCATGAATTCCCCTCTCCATTCTTCTGGGTCAGGAGTGTTGGGATCTGAGGTAGGTGCCATGGTGGCAGGGGTGACAGGTTACCCTTGTTTTTTCCTCCCTTATATTGAGCGGTACCCTTGAAATGAGTGGTAGAGGGGGAAATGCATAGAGAAATTTACTCATTGGAAGGACAGAACATCCACTTTCCAGGCCCTGCTGTGAGGTTCCCTGGTGCAGCTGGTGCTAAGCTGATTGGAGTGGGAGGCAAAGAGGTCCACCTTCGGGGTGCCCCATTTCTGGGTTACAAGGTTGAAGGTTCTGTGGTCTAGCCGCCACTCGTGTGGGTCTAGCAGGTTTCTGCTTAAGTTGTCTGCCAGAGAGTTTAGGTAGCCTGGCAGGAATTGTGCTAGCAGGTGCATTTGTATGGCTGAGGCAGTGTGCCAAAGGGTCATGGCGAGCCTGCAGAGGAGATAAGAGGGAGTCCCCCTCCCTGCTTGTTGATGTGGTCTCCGTTTTGATCAGTAGAGGCCCCCGATAGTTTCCAGGTCTTGAGAGTGTTGACACCAAAGGCTTTTTAGGTACCATTTCCTCATATGCAGACTGGCATATGGAATGAGCAGAATGCAGAAGGCCATGAACCCTAGAGCTTGCAAGATTTTCCTTGCAGGTAACTGGGTTCTGGTGGCTAGCAGAGAGAAGTAGCCTGTCAGGTAGGCTCATTTTTTTTGGAGTAAGGAATGCCATCTGGGATGTTGTGTCCAGGCTTGCTCCCATGAATACAATTTTTTGTGGGGGGACTAGTTTTGATTTCTTTTCGTTGATGGCATATCCCAGGGAGGTCAGTAGGTCCTTTAACAAAGGTCAGGTGCTGTAAGAGCTTTTCCCGACAGTCTGCCTGAATCAGGTAATCATCATCTAAGTAGGGTTAAATTTGAATATTTCTTTATCTGAAAAAAGCAATGGCTGGAGCAATGCATTTTGTGAAAACTCTGGGAGCAGTGGATAAGCCAAAGGGAAACTCAGAACTGAAAGTGCACATATTCCTGCCCTGAAACGTAGATATTTCCTGCAACACTCCCTGATTAAGATGTGTAGGTAGGCCTCTTAGGTCTAGGGTGACTAACCAAGCATCCTTGGAAAACATAGGAAGAAGCTGCTGGAGGGTGAGCATTTTAAATATTGGTATCACCAGAAAGGTTTAGAATGGATAGATAGAGGATTGGACGCCAGGTGCCCTCTTTTCTGGCTACCAGGAAGAGTCTGGAATAGAAACCTTGGCCTATATGGTCTGCAGGAACATGCTGTATTGCCCTCACGCAGAACAGGGAATGGACTTGCTTTCTGGACTCTGCCCGCTGGTTTGGCGGAAGATCTGGGAGCCCTTTTGGAGTTGGCAGAGTATGGAATTAAAATTTGTATCCCTAGGACACTGTTGAGGACGCATCGGTCATTGGTAATAGAGGCCCAGTTGTTTGCATGGAAGGAGAGTTTTCCTCCTAGGGGCACAAGCAGGTTGGCAGAGGTAAGGGGTGGAGTTGAAAAGTTATTGCGAGTTTTTACCATAAGGGGGTGGCTTAGCACTCACTGTTTTTGAAGAGGAGAAACTCCATTGCTTAAATCTCTGCATTCCCTGGGACTGCTGTCTGGGGAGGTTCTGCTTCCCCTGGGTCTTCGCTGAGCTGGCCTGGAAGGGGCCGCAAAGGACCAGTGTTTGGAGGGGCAATGCCTAATGAACCTTGGAGGCTGGACCTGTACAAAGTCTGCCTGCAGAGATTTAGCTTTTTCTTCCATCTTTTTAAGACCTCTTATGCCTTGGTGCCAAACAAACTGTCTTTGTTCAATTGTGCGTCCAGTAATTTTGATTTAACATGGTCTGGCAAGGTGTTTAAGCCAAGCATGCCTTCCAAGGACAGAAACAGTGACTGCTGCCCTGCAAGATGTTTCTAGGGTGTCAAAGCCACATTGCAAGGTGTGCTTAGTAAGTTGGCTTGCAGAATGCATAAGCTCTTGTAATTCTTTATTTTCTGCACAAGCAGGAAAGGAAATTTTTTTTTATTTGAGGAGTTCCCTGGTATGCTGCTATTTCAGCATGTGGAAATGGCAATTTAGTGCTCTAACAGCAAGAGTTGCAGAGGTGTATACTTTTTTACCCCATCTGTCTAATGCTCGGGATTCCCTGTGAGGGGGTGGGATTCTTAGCTGAGGTTTCTTTAATTCCTTTAGGTCCTTGGGAGATGACCTCTGGGTGAGCACTAGGATTTTTGAAAGGAATTTGACAGAGTCAGGGACTCTGTAGTACCTGTCAGGTTTCCTGGGAGCAGGAGGAAGGGTGTCCGGAGTCTAACTGGATTCCATAAAATCATCCACAACATCCTGGACAGGAGGAATGGCTAAAGGTTTGTGCTGTGGTAAAGAATTTCCTGAGTCTCAAGTATAGTCCCGACATTCCCATTGGAAATGCTCTCAAAGTACGTAGGGTTTCACCAAATGAAAAATCGTTGAGAGGAGAGGCAGAAGGAACGGATTCCTCTGCATCAGAATCTTCATAAGCAGAGAGGGGTTGCATGTCTTCATATTCAGAAACCTCAGTCATCGGACTCCTGCTCAGATAAAAAGTACAGTTTTGTACCTACCATAAATGTAGATGTCCGAACAGGATAGCATCTGCAGTCCTAACAAATGGGTTGTCCTGTCGTCAGGCAGCCCTTCGGTCGGCCGGATTCCAAAGTCTGGGTCTGGCCTCGGCTGGTGTCGCACTTCACCCGACGTCATCTCTGCTGGTCTTCAGGTATAAAGGCATCAGCTCATTTTCCTCAGTGTTTCTTGCCCCAGATGCCAGTTGCCCTCTTGGAAAACTAAATTTTGGGTGAATGCCAATGTTTCCAAAAAAAATAGTAGGCAAACACAAAAAATAAGCATGTACATATATACAAACAAATACAACATAAGATCCCCTAGCTAGCTATTAGGGGTAAATACCTAGGAGTACCACAGGGGAAGGAGGGTGGACTGCAGATGCTATCCTGTTCGACATCTACATTTATGGTAGGTACAAAACTGTACTATGTCCTTCAAGGATGCATCTGCAGTCCTAAAATGGGTAGAATACCATAGCCAAACTAGGGGAGGAGGAAGAAGAATTATGGTGTAGTTAGGATCCCTTGCAATACAGCAGTGGCAAACCCTGCTCGGGATAGAGTATAGAGGTAAGTTGTAATGCTTGGCAAATGTATGCACGGACTCCAAGTAGCCAGTCAGCCTCAATAATGTCTCTTGGTATAGAAAGCTGCGGTAGTGAGGTCTTATGTTCTGTGGAATTTGCTTTCCATGGTAGGAGTAACAGAATCTATGCAATTCTATCCACTTGGAAATTGCTTTTAAGCTACTGTTGCATAAGCTACTAGAAGCTGGTCAGTTTTTCTATTGGTTCTGTCCAGGTACTGTCAAGGTATGCAGCAGTCTTTCCCCTGTTCTGTGGATTGGGAAAGAAGGTAGGTAGGTGGATTGCCTGGTTTAGAGACACTCTGGATACCACCTTAGGCATAAATGTAGGATTAGTTCTCATGGACACTATCTTGATGGAAGATTAGGAAGGGTTGTACTGCCATTAAAGCCTGTAGTTCCGAAACCCTTCTTGCTGAAGTAATTGCCAGTAGGAAAGCAGTTTTCCAGGATAGGTGTTGAAGATCTGCTGTTGCTGCTGGTTCAAATGGAGGGAGTGTCAATTTTTCTAGCACAAAGTTAAAGTCCCATGCTGGTAATGGTGGTTTCCTTGGAGGTTTTACATTCTTGATTCCTCTGAGGAACTGCCTGAGTAGAGAACGTGAGAAGACAGGGGGATCGAAGCTGTATTCTGCAGAAATAGCTGATGCATGTATCTTGACGGAGGAATAGGACAGGCCTGTATGGAGAAGCTCTGCCAAGTACTCCAGGATGTTAGCAATATCTATCTTTGACACATCTTTTCCTCTTTCAGTACTCCAAATGACAAACCTTTTCCATTTTCCTGCATAGCTCCTTCTTGTTGAAGGTCTGCAGGCCTCAAGGATAATGTCTTTAACCCTTTGGGATATCTCTCTAGTTGTTTGTTAAATGTGTAAGGCAGCAGGCAGAGTTGCAGAGTTTTTTAGGTTTGGATGCATGATGTTGTAGAGTTGAGTTAACAAAGGCATCAGGCATCAGGGTAGTGTCCATTCTCCTCCCACATGCTTCTCAGCAATGGATACCAGTGTTGTCTTGGCCAATTTGAGCTATCAGAATTATCCTTGGACGCTCCTCTTTGATTTTCAGTAGTACCTTGTGCATCAAAGGAAGAGGTGGAAATGCATATGCTGTCAGGCCTTTTCCAACTGAAGGATAGAGAAGTCATCTTATGCAGTGGGTGGTAGGTGTGTAGAGAATCTTGAGCTGGTGATTGAGATTGAGTGGGGATGCGAATAGGTCTATTTGTGGCATTCCCATTTCTTTGTGATGGCCTTGAAGATGTCCGGGTGTAGCATCCATTCGTGAGCATCCGAGGTAGTTCTGCTTAACATGTCTGCTGATGTTTTTTTTTCCGTACAAATATTGCCTGTGACTGGATGTTGTAGCTCAGAGAGCCATATTCCATAGGTCCAGAGTCATTTGGGGGGGGTATGAATGAGTGCCTCCTGTTTTGTGATGTACACATGACTGTGTGGTGTTCTCTGTCCTTATATAAATGGCCTTTCTTTGAGATGGTCTGTGGTGAAATTCTGGATTGCTAGTTTTACTGCCAGCATTTCTTTTGATTTATGTGCAGGTGCAGCTGGTCTGGAGTCCATAATCCTTGTATGCATTTGTCCAGCATGTGTGCCCCCAACCTAGGTCTGAGGCGTCCAGATGGTTTGGCTTGCTTGCAATTTGTGGAAGGGCAAGCCTGGGTTTGACTGGCATGCTTGAGCCCACCATAGGAACTTTTGTTTCAGGCATGGGATTAGTGGTATTTCGGTTTCTAAGCTGTGCCTGTGTTGAGACCATAAATTCTTTAGGTACCACTGTAGCTTTCTCATATGCAGTCTGGCATGGGGGACCAGGATTATGCATGATGCCATGAAGCCCAAGGCCTGCAGTACTTTCCTTGCTGTTAGCTTGTTCTGCTTTGTTAATGCCAAGAAGTAAAGAGGGAGTTGTTTTTCTGCAGTTAGGAATGCCATCTGTTTTACTGTGTCCAATTCTGCACCCAAGAATATTCTTGTTTGGGATGGTATCAGGCTTGACTTTTTTAAATTGACTGTGTATCCCAGGGCTTGTAGTAAGCAAATGACTCTTTTGTAGTCTTTGTCAGCTTGTGCTTTGTTGTCCGGCTTGTATCAGGCAGTCGTCCCATATGGATAAATTTAAATTTGGATTCCCTGTATTCTGCAATGAGCGATTACTGATGCCAGGCATTTTGTGAATACTCTGGGCACAGTAGGTAAGCCAAAGGGCAATGCTGAGAATTGATAATGCTCTGATCCTGCAAGAAATCTGAGGTATCTTCTGCAATTTGGTCATGGGGACGCAGGTATGCCTCCTCCCTGAGATCTAGAGTTACCAGCCAAACACTCCTGCCCAAGATGAAGAGCTTGCTATGGGGCATTTTATTTTTTGAATGGAACAATGTTTAAGGCGGACAGGTCGAGAATAGGTCTCCAACTTTTCTTTTCTTGGTACTAGGAAGAGTCTGGAGTAGAATCTTTGCCATGTTCTGTAGGTGGTACCCTTTCCACAGCTCTCATCTTTGTTAATGAGCTATCTCTGTTTTAGAGCTCATCTTGTTTTTGATTTGGAGGTAGGTTTGGCATTCCTCTTTTACTGGTGTGTGTGGAAAAACCTGTAGCCTTTGTCTATAGTTTGCAAAATCCACTTGTCTCTTGTGATATAGTGCCAATTTTTTTGAAAAAAGGCTACTTTTTTCCGCTAAGGGTGCTGCTATTTGTTCCCCCTGGTAGGTGTCAAGAGCCAAGTCACTGTGATGTTCCTGTTGCAGTGTGGTTGTGGTTGTGTGCTGCTCTCGCTTGCCTTGTGCCACTGGCGCCTCCTCCCTAGTAGGCTCCTCCCTGGATTTGATTTCTGCCTCTGAACGCCTATATTCCTGCCTCTCTGAGATTTAGGAGGAAAGATTTGTGGAATCTTGACCTTTGGACCTGCTAAACCTTGGGGCTGAACCTGTAAGAAATCTTTAACTGTTTTTTCAGATCTTTTCCTCTCTTCCATTTTCTTTTCATTACTTGCTGGAGATAGACTTAGAGAATAGAATAGAGCATCCCTTTATCCATATCCATAATTTAACAGCTTTGCTTTTAACATGACTTCTAAGCACCTCTGCTTTCAATGCCACATTAGTCTTATAACTGTGCTAGTGCCAGTTGGCACTAAATTTTAAAGATAGCCCCATTTCAAAACTGAATTTATAACCCAGAATGTAACATCATTCATGGTCTAAAATTTCTATTTCATACAGTTATCCTCATATCTGATCCAGCATGTTTCTTAGCTCAAAGATCAACTCTCAAAGACATGTCATGATCATATGAAAGATCTCTAGCTGAGCTGAGAGAGAGAGAGAGAGAGGAGTTTTTTTTTCCCCCATCTGAGGGTTTTTCCTGGATTCTGATTCAGAAGGGAGATTTTTTTGAGGGTGTCGCTACCTGCCTTAGGCCCCCGGGAGATAGTCTCAGGATCTGCAAGGGGCCTGGTTATAGCCATGATGAGGGTTCGCAGGAAACCTATCCTGCATCATCAGGCTGGGGAAAACATCATCCTATGAGGAAGAAACATCAGGTAATGCATCATCCACACATGAAGAACTGGAAAACTAGAGGTACTGCTAAGGCTATTGGATTTAAGGTAAAGAGCCTAATCTTTTTTTTTGCCAAATCAAAGAAATCCTCATGGCATTGGGATCTCATTTGATAGCAGGTTTCATGAAAGGAAATTTCCTGGGGGAGAGATTCTCTGGCATTCTCTTCCAGATCGATCTTCCATAAGTAGAAAAAGGCCTGGATGATCTCCTGTGGTCTCTGATGGTCTGTGATCCCATCTGGAGGGGCTCTGTCAGGTCTGCTTCTGGAGGCTGATCTGGAGGCTGAGAGGGAGGCTGAGAGGTCCTGGGATCCCCCTGATCCTTAGAGATAAGAGAGAGTTTAAGAATGAGAACTGAGGAACTGGAACTGGGCCTGTGTGAGGGGGCTTAACATGCACAGATTTAGCAGATTTGGCTGCTTTAGTCTTGGCAAAGGCCTTTATAGACATGAGGAGGCCTAGCAGCACCACGCTGGGGTAGAGACATCCAAAGGGATGGTGTCCTCTAGAGGAACCACATTAATAGGCAAAACTTCAGAGGCCGATTCAACTAGGGTAGCAGGAGCCTCGTAGTAGTCATGGATTCTTTGCTCCGAAACAGACACTCTTTGAAACCGGTCGGTCTTTTCTTTGCGTTAATTTGGTCGGAGGATCCGACGTAATGCGAAAATCTGAGCCGAAAACTGTTCAGCAACTCCCGACCGCTCGGCCGGTTGAAGGAAGCACAGGCTACAGGCTGCGGTCTGGGCCTAAACAAGGTAAGCAGTAAGAGGGAAATCTTTATGAGGTATTTGTTTCCCACAAGTTAAACAGTTATTCACTTTTTCTGACATCAGCTGAGGCAAGAAAGAGTCCCCAACGGGTACTTAGCTTTAGAAGTCTTCGGGTAGTAATCTCTGCATCTGACCGACCGCACTTGCTAACAGCTTCTGCTTCGCCACACGGCAAGAAAGACTGAGGAAAATGGCGCCGCTGATGCCTTTATACCCCAAGACCAGCAGGGATGACGCCGGGTGAAGTGCGCACCAGCCGAGGCCAGCAGACTTGAATCTCACGACCGGCGGCACACTGTGACGTATTGGTTTGTTGTTAGGTTTGCAACTGCATGGACAGGACATCTACTGGGGACAAGTCTCTCTTTTGGAAGGGGTAGCCTGGCTTCCCCCAATAAGCATAATAAGGTCTTCTGCCATTTTAAGCATTTGAGATTGAGGCATGGAAGCAGGTGCCTGAGCTTCGGTCGGTTATATAGGCATAGTTCGTACCCTGGGCATTAGAAACTCTGTAGTTTTAGAAAGAACTGAAGATGCGAAAGAAGCCTGTTTGTGTAGAGTACTGGTAGGTCAAAGAACTTCCTCGGAAGCCGGTGCCTGCACAGGGGCTCCGGACCCATCCGAAGTAGATATGGATCCTTAGTTGAAGGGTCTCGCAGCATACCAGACTCCCAACGGGTCTCGGTAGTGGCCTGCGAATCCACAGAAGCGGGCCTCAGGGGCTGCAAAAGTGCCTCACTGGGGACCAGAGAACTGACGACTAGCTTAACGGAAGCGTCTGCAGTTTTGGACCTGTGCAGTCTCTGTCTTTATCCTTATGTTTTTTTGGAAGATAGGCAGTCGGATGGCTTACCGAAGCCATACTGAAATAAGAGGACAGAGCAAAAATATTTAGCTACAATAAGGGCCCGACGATGTATAGGGTGTTGAACAAAGCACAAAAAAGTGACAGCGAAGGACTTCGTGGTCTGGGCCTAAACAGGTGACTCAGTAAGAATGGAAGTCTCTGTGTGGTATTTGCTTTCCACAGGCGAGACCATTGTTAACTTTTTCTGACATCGGTTAGAGCAGGAAAAAAGGATCCCAAATGGGGTACTTAGCTTTAGAAGACCAACTTCAAATCGGAAACGAAAACTCAGCGGCCGACAGGCACTCGTGCGAACTGATTCTGCTTCTTAGCAAGAAAGACTGATGTAATGGCGTCAGCTGCCCGATTTTATACCCCTGACGACCAATGTCAGTCCTGGAGCAACAGCAACAGACGCAGAAATACTAAGCCTCTGGTATTCGGGTCGACTGACCGCTTCCCCTGAAAGGATAACCCAAGTGTGATGACTAACAGTGAAACACGAAGACCATCCAGTGACTGCTGCCCTCCAAGAAGCTTCTACTGCATCAAAACCACAGTGCAAGGTGTGTTTAGTTACTCGAGTTGCAGAATACATTAAATGTTGTAACTCTAGATTCTGCACAAGCAGGAAAGGAAGACATTTTTTGTTTGAGTTCCAGGGTATGCTGCTGAAATTTTTGCATATGGAACAGGCAATTTAGTGCTCTGACAGCAAGAGTAGCAGAGGTGTATACCTTTTTACCCCATCTGTCTAGGGCTCAGGAATCTCTATCTGAGGGAGTGGGATTCTTAGCAGAGGTTGGTTAATTCCTTTAGGCCCTTGAGAAAGTACCTCAGGGTCAGCAGTAGGATTTTTAAAAAGAAATTTGCGCGAGTCAGGGACTCCAACACCCGTCTGGTTTTCTGGGTGCAAGAGGGAGGGTGTCAGGAGTCAAACTGAATTCCAGGAAAACATCCTCCACAACACCCAGGACTGGGGGAATGGCCAGGGGCCTGTGCTGTGGAAGATCTAAGAATTCCCAGAGTCTCTTTTTAGACAGCAGTCCTGACTTTCCCACTGGAAATGCTCCCTTAAGGTGAGAGAGTCTCCCCAAGGGAAAAGTCCTCTGGGGATAGAGTGAAGGAATGGAATCCTCTGCATCAGAATCCTCTGAAGCAGAGAGGGGTTGCATGTCTTCACATTCAGATGAATCAGTCATCAGACTCCTGATCAGACAAAACTGCAGGGGACAGATCTCTTTCTTTTGGAATGGGTAGCCAGCATAAGGTCTTCCGCCATTTTAAGCATCGAGACTGAGGCAAGAAAACAGGTGCCTGAGATTGGGTCGTCAGATTCTTGGGTGTGGTTTGTACCCTGGGCTAACAACCTTGGTAGTTTTCGAAAGACCGGTAGACGCAAAAGAAATCTTTGGTTTGTGTCTAGAGACAGTAGTGCGAAGGACTTCCTCTGAAGCCAGTGCCTGCTCAGCGGCTCCAGACCCATCCAAGGGACAGAACCGCAGGATCGAAGAGTTTTCCAGCTTACCGGACTCCGAAAGTGTCTCTGTAAAGGCCTGCGAATCCACAGAAACGGGCATCAAGGGTTGCGAAAGAGCCTCACTGAGGCCTGAAGAACTGACTAGCTTAACTGAAGCGTCACCAGTAGGTTTGGACCTGTGCGGTTGTCTATCTTTACGTTTTTTTTTTTTTGGAAGATCTGCTGATGGCTGGCTTACTGAAGCTATATCAGAATTAGAGGACTGTAAGCGAAAATATCTAGCTACAATAAGGCTCCAACAACGTATAGTTCCGGCATTGAACAAAGCACAGAAGCGACAGTGGGGGACGTTGTGGTCTGGGCCTAGGCAAGGGAAGCAGTAAGAAAGTCTGTGTGGTATTTGCTTTCCGCAGGTGAAACAATTAACTTTTTCTGACATCAGTGCAAGAAAAAAAAATCCCCAATGGGGTACTTATGTTTAAAAGACTTCAGCTTCAATTCAGAAAACGAAACTCAGTAGCAGCCGACTGACAGTCGTGCGGAACTGCTTCAGGCTCAGCGGCAAGAAAGACTGATGTAATGGCGTCGGCTGCCTTACTTTATACTGACGACCTGACTTCAGTCCAGAAGTGACAGCAACCGATGCAGAAATAGTAAGCCTCTGGTATTTGGGCTGGACGAGGGCTACCCTGGCACGGATAACCCAAATGTGGATTACTGCAACAGTGAAACACTAAGATCATCAAGCAAAATCTTATCCAAAGGAGAATTCAGAATTCAGAGGACTTAACTTCTGAAGAGGGAAAATTAGCAATAATCCCCCCTTATTAAATGTCAAATGAATTTGCAAGCCTGATTTAAAATGCTCAACACCAGATGACAGAAAAAAATTCACTTCCCAAACCTGTTAACAGCTTTCTCTAGTCAGAGGGGGGAAGGACTGGCATTAAGATTTTTTTTTTGCTGTAGCATGACTAGACCCAAAAGTTAGAGGAGTGAGAAAAACACAAGACTGAGCGAATAAAAGTCCGCCATTTAAGGGGCTACAGGGTTCAGGCATATTGCTTGCCATATCAAAAAACGAACAAAAGAAGAAAAAAAAAAAAGATACCCTTATTCTCATCTACATCTTGCTCACAGAATCCTGAAACCGCAGAAAGACCACTTTTTTGTTTTACAAAAAAATTTCAATTAAAAGGTTTCAAAATCAATTAACCTTTAGCCAAGAGAATAAACTCTCCATTATCGACAGAAATGCACTGAAGGTTTAGCTTTGCTTCCTAGAGAGACATTCCTAAGAGACCAGCTAAGACTGTACCCCCATCTGCAAAGTACACACCCACAATTTTCCAAGAAAGCAATGCAAACAGATCTTACCTTCTTTACTGTAATCACTGCCGGGAACATAAGCTTCAATTCTGGCTGCACTGATCACAACAGTAGCATTAGCCATTTGGATCTCCTGAGCGGTCATACATACGTATGTTGTGTTTACTTGTGCATTAATTCCAGTGCTTTCTGATGAAAAACTTACATCTGCAAAAAAAGATTTAATTTAACATTAAGCATTAGACAGCACACAAACATCTAGTCCAACCTTGGCAAAGAATTTACAAGCAAAGCTTTTATTCAGCTGGTCATCGCAGAATAATTTAAGAAAGGTAACTGAAGTTTCCACATGCCAGTTACCGGTTTACCATACACAACCAACAGTAAGAAAGCAAATACTGTAGAAATAAAATTTAAGCAACTATAAAAACTGCCAACAGCTTATGGGTACAGCACTTTATTAGTACCATAAAATCAATTTATTCACAACATGACATGTTGAACATACATCATGATGCTGGGCTATCATAACTAAAGAAAGTCAAGTTGAATGCATAAATACAATGCACCAAGTGTACCCTTATCCAACTCAGTCTAACACCAGTCTAACACTGTGGGAAAAGCATTACACAGATTTTTAAAAGCGCTGAAAAATCAAAACCAAGCTCCTTTAATTTACGGCAAAATACTTGATTAGCTGCTAGTGCTTCCAAGATTTCAACTGCCATATGTACTAAAAAATTATGCTTTTATATTTTATTTCAGAAATTCTGTCAACATATGCCAACTCCATAAAATAATCAGCTTAGCAATTACTGTATTTCAATTTACTCATATGTACATCACTACACATTTTAAGTTGCACTGATTTTACAATATACAAAGAACATTTAAATCCACTAAAATCTTGTAATAACTGTGGCATGTCAAATTATAACATGGTATGCAACCATTTATTAAAATTTGAACCTCCAGCAGCTCTGGTTATCTATTCAGGAGGAGGAAAAATTTAACAGCAATGCATTGGTGCAGTTTTTTTTTCGGTCCCGAAAAAAAAAAGCAGTGTATGAAATTTTTTCTATAAGGTAGTGAACTGTAGATTAAGGATCTGCAGGAGTTTACTGTTGATGGCTCCTCCTTCAAATATTTGTAGATGCATTTATTCCAAGCTAAAATAATGATTAAATAAAGACAAATTAAATAGAATCTCAAACACTGGCATCCCAATGCACCAAGACAATCTTGGGTCCCAAAAAACTTACAGCTAAGCATCTAAACCTCATGCCACAATTTCCAGGCAATCTTCGCATGTGTTGCAAAACCCCACCTTTAGTTTAAGACAGAAATTTAGTTTATGATGGAGCCTAATTTAATTTTTACAAAAGTAAAACAAAGTACAAGCTTCTCTAAACAATTACCATAACAGCTAGGGCAGAAGTGGCAGTGTAATCTTGATGCAACTCCTCCAGTGGAGATCACCCAACAGCTGGGGATGAAGTAGCACAGACTGCAGACATTAGAAGAGTTTTCCTGATCACACTGACAATTCTGCTGTAGATGCTTCAGTGACAACTCTTTAAAACTATGTGGAAATTCTTTGTCATGGTAATGCAGATGCCTCAGCTTATGGCAGAGAAGTAATATGAATAATCTCCATTCCCCCCCTCGTCCAAAAGCTTTTATATCAGCATTACTGGGAAAGAGCAACTTAAACCACTTTACTTTGAACTTGCAGCATGTGTGCTAAGCAACCGTGTCTGCAGGACATCAATTAACATACTGTATGCTATACGGACTTCACCTAAAATTAAAAAAGTTATGGACTCACTATAACGTTTCATCTGAGTAGTTGTACTTCATTTGTCTTCAACCTGTGGGTATTCGGATCAGGATTGGATCAGAGACGGCAGCTTCACCAGCATCTAATCCGAGCTCCAAGCTCCTCCCCTTACCCATAATACCCCTCCATGTCCTTCTCTCAAATCAAGTTTGCTACACCATAAACATAAGCCCAACCCAATGAGACCTTACCACAAAAGGTTATTCATAAACCCTAACAAGCATGAACAGAAGAGCCGCAGAGGTGCCCTCTCCTACACACCAGAGTAATAAAATAAGGTCAGGGGGAAGGAGGGAGGTACGGTTGAAGACAAATGAAGTACAACTACTCAGATGGAATGTTATGGTGAGTACATAACTTCTTTATCTGAAGTAGTTTACTTCATTTGCTCTTCAACCTGTGGGACAGAGTCCCCAGATACTAAACACCTGGGTGGCCCTCATGGAAGGATATTCTGGGGCACCACGGAGACAAATTATGCTCTCCCTCTAGATATCATGCCCAGTTTATAGTGAGAAATAAAGGTATAAGATGAGGACCAATTAGCCACAGAAGAAATCACCCAGAGACACCCTGGACCAAAAGGGCTGCCATGAACCTGGTAGAATGTGCTTTTACTTGACCTTGAGGTGACATGCCTTTGTATACCTGAAGGATAGAATGAGAGCTCCATCGAACCAAAGTTACCTTGGAGATTGGTTTGCCCAGAAAAGGTTTAGAGTAACATGCAAATAACTGATCGGACTTGTGAAAGGCCTTAGTTCTGTGCAAGTAAAACCTCAGTTGTCTATGTACGTCTAAGTGTAATTTACATTCACCCCTGTTCTGACAATATGGGAAGTACAGTTGTGTATACTTAATAAATGTAGATGTTAGAGTTTATTCACTGTTGCAGTCATTACATTTGGGTTATCTGCCTGCAGGTAGCCCTCAGCCGGCCTGAATATCAGAGTCTTGGATTCCTGCGTTGGATGCTGTCCCTTCTTCCATGACGTCAGGGGTATAAAACATGCAGCAGACACCATTACATCAGTTTTTCTTGCCCCAGATGTCAGGTGCCCCCACAATGGGAAGCAATTATATATTGTTACACCTCCATCAAAAAACAAATACACCAGAAAGCTTAAAGCAAGGAGGAAGTTAGAGCCAAGAGAAGTCAAGGGCTGGGGGAGGGTAACCAGGACTGCAACAGTGAACACACTCAAACATCTACATTTATGGTAAGTATACACAACTGTACTATGTTCATGTTTCACTGCTGCAGTCATTACATTTGGGTTGATTCCCAAAGCTAAGGGAAGAGGAAGTCAGAGAGCATTACGGCCAGCTATTAAGCCCTGCAAGACTGTAGTGGCAAAACCAGCTATGGATTTAGAAAAAATAGGCATGTGGTAATGCTTGGTGAAGGTATGTACAGAGCTCCCGGTAGCAGCTTCTAGGATGTCCCTGGTAGGGACTCCTCTGAGAAAGGCTGTACAGGTAGATGCAGCCATAGTGGAATGTGGTCTTATCCCCTGTGGGGTAGGTTTGCCATGGTGGTTATAGCAGAAATGAATGCAATGGGCTATCCATTTAGAAATAGTTTGCTTTGAAACGGCCTTAACCTCTCTGCCCCTGCAGCAAAGGTCTCTAGCAGCTGCTCAGATTGAGAGGCTTAGTCCTGCCCAAATAAAATATAAGCTGTCTGTGCAAGTCCAAAGAGTGCAGTATTCTCTTTCTCCTTTGTTTTCTGGATTAGGGAAAACGTAGGCAAATAAAGGGACTGACTTAGGGCCACACTAGACACAACCTTGGGCATAAAGGAAGGATCGGTCCTGAGGGAAACCCTGTCTGCATGGAAGATAATGAAGGGCTCCACTGCCATGAGGGCCAGTAATTCAAACTCTTCTTACTGAAGTGATGGCTAGAAGGAAGGCTGTTTTCCAATAAAGGAATTTCAACTCTGCAGTTGCAGCTGGTTCAAATGGAGGGAGAGTGAGCTTTTCCAATACAAAGTTAAGGTCCCGGGCTGGAATAGGGGCTTGCCTGGGGGGTCTTAAATTTTTGGCCCCTCTGAGGAATTGCTTTAGCAGAGGGTGAGAGAAGAGGGGGTTCAGTATTAGTGTGCTGAAATGGCAGAGGCATGAATTTTAATAGTAGAGAAGGATAGGCCCTTGTGGAACATTTCTGCTAAATACTGAATATACGGTAAGCTGGGCACAGTTGCGTCCATCCCCGGAGTATGGCTCCAGGAATAGTATCTTTTCCACTTTTCAGCATAGGATTTTCTAGTACTAGGCCGCCTTGCCTCCAGAATGACATCCAGCACCTGCTTACTGAGGGATGCTATTGGAGAGCTCAAGGAATTAGCCAGGTTGCAAGGTTCAGGGTTTGAAGCGGAGGGTGCAGAATCTGGCCCACCTGCTGGTAAAGCAAGGAAGGTGTCTGAGGGAGGTGTCATGGTTCCAACAGTGTCATAATGCACAAGAGGGGTACCAGTGCTGGCGTGGCTAGTCTGGTGCAGTCAGTATTGTCCTTGGCTTGTCCTGTTTGATCTTTAATAGAACCATCAAGAGGAGAGGCAGAGGGGAAAGGCATAAACAGAGAGGCTCTCTCAAGTAAAAAAAAAAAACAGGGCATCCACTTTCCAAGCGTAATTGTGGGAAGTCTTTGTGCAGAATTTGTCCAATCGGTAGTTCTGAGAGAGGCTAACAGGTCCATCTCTGGAGTCCCCCATTTGTTCAATATTTTGAAAATGTTTGGTTCCAGTTTCCATTTGTGTGGGTCCATGAGACTTCTGCTTAGGTCTAACAGTGAATTTAGTTTGCCTGGCAGGAATTGAGCATGTAGGTACACTTGGTAGCTCAAGGCTGTGTTCCACAAAGCCATGGCTATCTGCAAAGAGGGTACAAGTGGGTTCCCCTCTGCTTATGTACCACAAATTGTGGTGTCTGTCTTTACCCATAACTGTCTGGGAAGAATGTGGTCTTTGAAGGGTGTCAGGGAATTCTGTACAGCTAACATCTCTTTTTGGTCGATATGCAGGTGCATCTGTTTCGGGTTCCATTTGCCCTGAATGCACTGCCCTGCCAAGTGAGCCCCCCATGCACAGTCTGATGCATCGGTTTGGGAAGCAGGGGCTAGAGTGAAGGGGATCCCTTTGTTGCAATGGCAAGCCTCTGCCCACTAAAGGAACTCTGTCTTTACACAAGGAATGACAGGAATCATCGATTCCAGGACCTGAGAATGTTGGCACCATAGGCTTTTTAGATACCATTGTAGTTTCCTCATTAGTAGAATGCAAGAGGCCATGAACCCCAGGGCTTGCAGAATTTTCCTTGCAGATAGATGGGTCTTTGCAGCCAGCAGTTTGAAGTAGGCTGTCAAACTCGTT
The DNA here is from genome assembly GCF_019279795.1 of Protopterus annectens. NCBI lineage: Eukaryota > Metazoa > Chordata > Ceratodontiformes > Protopteridae > Protopterus > Protopterus annectens. The sequence goes on along the minus strand of NC_056735.1, from coordinate 1,392,855,359 downwards.
TCTCTGGAGTGAGGAAAGCTATCTGGGAAGTAGTGTTCAAGCTTGCTCCCAGGAATACAATCTGTTGGCAGGGTACTAAGTGAGATTTCTTTTCGTTTATGGTGTACCCCAGTGAGGTTAGAAGTTTCTTTACAAATGCCAGATGTTTTAATAATTCCTGGCTTTCTGCCTGAATCACACATTCGTCCAAGTATGAGTATATTTGAATATTTCTCTGCCAGCAAAATGCAATGGCTGGAGCTAGACACTTTTTGAATACCCTGGGAGCAATAGAAAAGCCAAAGGGAAGTGCAGAGAACTTTTTGCGCCTTTTAGGCAAGGCTCAAAAGACAAACCCGCCTCCATAAACAACAAAAACTGAAGGTAATGCTGCTCAACGCCAGAAGTCTAAACCTCAAAATGCACGCATTCAAGGCTCTCCTTAGTATGGAAGAAATAGACATATGTACAGTGACAGAAACCTGGTTCAAGGCTCCAGAGCGCATCCCAGCACTACCAGGCTATAACTCCTACCATACCTTTAGGTCCCAAAACCAGGACCGGAACACAAAAGAAGGGGGTGTGTCCATATTCATCAAGAACACCCACACCTCCAGGTTAGTAGCACAGCACGCGGAATGTGAGACCATCCAAGTGCAATTGACAGCTGGTAAATTGACTGTTCAATTTATAGCTTGCTACAGATCTCCCACCTTGTCTCAGGACCCTCACGCAGCATTCCTGAGAACATTAGAAAGTATGAAGATTCTACCCACCACCATGCTACTGGGTGACTTCAACTATCCAAACATTGACTGGGAAACCTACTCAAGCTCAAACGCCCTAGCCCAATGCTTCCTTGAGTTTATAAACTCAAACGCCCTTGAACAGCTGGTCACCACTCCCACAAGAGGTGACAACATACAGGACCTGATCACCAACATGGGGAACCTATGTTCCACACCTGAGGTAAACTCGTCATTGGTAAGATCAGATCACAAATCACACTGGACATCCACATCCCTACCCCCCCCCCCCCAGTCAAGGAAATCAAGGTAAAAAACTTCTCTAAAGCCAACTTCACACTCCTCAAGACCGAGGTGGGAAGTTTCAAAGCTCCCAATCAAATGGAAAATGATGACCCCATCGGCAGAATCCTTTACAAGTGTGCCTTCTATGAACACCTTCAAGAATGCATGGATCGAGCCATCCCAATTAAAACCAAGACCAACTCCTCAAAAAAAAGGAAGCCAGTCTGGTGGACCCTGGCCTCCTGCAAGATAGAACAAAATCCCAAAATAAGAAAGCATCTCTGATTATCAGTAAAAAACTGCGCTCCCTCATTAAATCATCCAAGGCTAACTTCAAAAGAAAAATAGCCAATGACTAAGGATAACCACAAGGCCTTCTTTAACTATGTCTAGAGTCTAGGGGCAAACTCTCAGATATGCTCAGAGCTAGTGCATAATGGCCATAAATACACTGAACCAACTGACATTGCCAACATCCTGGCTGACAAGTTCAGTGCAAACTTCAAACCCCCCTCCACCAAAGGGGCTGGCACCCATCCCAGAAGAATGCGGCGCTTCAAATATCTCAGACACACAAGTAAAGACAGCCCTTGCAAAGGCCAAAAACACATCAATGGGACCAGATGCTATCCCAGGTTGCGTCTTACACAAGCTTCAAAATGAACTAACTCCCCATCTCAAATTACTATTCAAACTCAGCCTCTCTACAGGCTATGTACCCAAAGAATGGCATACAGCAAGTGTCGTACCACTCCACAAAGGTGGTGCCACAAGTGACCCTGGGAACTATCGCCCTATAAGCTTGACTAGCTTGGTCTGCAAAGCCATGGAACACATCATGGAACTCATTAACAGGGACATTGGGAACCTCCAGACACTGGACCCCACCCAGATCGGCTTTGTTAAAGGCAGATCTTGCCTCCTGAACTTGGTCGATTTCTTCGAAACAGTCACCAAGGCCATAGATGAAGGGAAGGTGGTCCACACAGCATATCTGGACCTCGCTAAGGCATTCAACACCATCCCACACTCAGGAATCAGACAAACTCACCAGCTTAAATATCAACCCCCATGTCACGAGATGGGTTGCCAACTGGCTCTCAGACAGAACCTACACGGTAAGAGTGGCAGGCGCCATGTCTGACTAAACCAGTCACAAGCGGCATCCCACAGGGCTCAGTCCTGGGACCTCTCCTGTTCGGTATAGATTTCTCAGAAGTACAGGCAAAGAGGGAGAGACTGTGGCTAACCAAGTTCGCAGACGACTGTAAATTGGGTGCAATAATAGACTCTCCAGCTGACACAGACATCCTGCAAAAGGGTCTCACAGAGACAAACACCTGGTGTCAAAGTCACGGCCTCAAGCTAAATGCCAAAAAATGCATAGTAATCCCATTTGGGAAAAACAAAGTACCTACAAACTACCACATAGATGAAGTACAGAAGAAGTAATTAGGGACCCGGGTACCCAAGTAGATAGCATGCTCTCCTTTGATAACCACATAGCCAAAAAGGTCAGGAAATCCTTCTATGTGGCACACCTGTTTCTCACCCAGATCCAAGGAGGCGATTGTGCCCCTTTACTCCTCACTCATTAGGCCCATAATAGAGTACAATGCCCCATTTGGGATGTACCTCACTAGACACCTGCAACAACTAGAAAGACCACAGAAATATCTCACTAAGAGGATGAAGGGCCTTAAACAATCACCCTATGAAGCACGATTAAAAAAGCTCTACCTCTTCTCAGTTGCTTACAGTCTGCTCAGAGGTGACCTATGCCTGACCTATAGGGCCATGTCAAACCCTGAACTAATAGACATGCTTCACCTCAAAAAAACGAGATCCCTCAGAACCACTCGTTCTAGCGACTTGAACCTATGTACAATAAACAGGACATGCTGGAGGGATAGATTCCTGTCCCAGCGACTCCCCTGACTCTGGAATAGAATCCCAATCTATATTTGACAGAGCTCCTCTCTAACCCTCTTCAAGAGAAATCTTGATGAGTGGATGGGTAATCGTAAGTTCTACCCTGGGATCACTTCAAAAGCCCTGTTGACAGAGGCCCAGGTTACTAATCTAATGGGGAGCCAAAAGCCATTACTCTGTGGCTAGGCTTATAAATGCCCATGGTCAGATAGCCTAGTACTTACCTATGAACCTATGAACTGATAGCGCATGGAGCCTGCCCTGAAGCGTAGGTATTTCCTGCAAGATTCCCTTACTGGAATGTGCAGGTAAGCTTCATTTAAGTCTAAGACTGCCAACCAGGCATCTGACTTGCATAGGATGCAGCTGAAGTGTTAGTATTTTGAAATTACCAAAAAGGTGTTGAGAGAGGTCCAGGATAGGACACCAGGAGCTGTCTTTTCTGGGCATCAGGAAAGTCTTTAATAAAAACCTTGACCCCTTTCTTCTGCTGGGACAGGTTGAATAGCCCTAATACTTAGAGAACTTGCTGTTGAGCCTCTGCCCACTGATTTGGGGGTAGGTCTAGCCAACCGTTTGGGGGTGGTAGGGTGTGGAAATGGAATCTGTATCCTTGGGAAACTATATTTAAAACCAATTTTTCCTGGGTAATGAGCTCCCAGTTTTTTGCATGCAGGGCAAGCTTTCCTCCTAAGGGAGCAAGCAGTTGAGCAGGGCTTGGAAGGGTTAAGGTTAAATCATGGTGTCATTTTTCTGTAGGGGGAGTCTTACTAATTCCTGGTTTGGAAGTGGAAGCCCCTTCACTGCTTAGGCCTGTGCGTAGCCTGAGACTGTAACCTAAGTGGTCTGCTGCTCCTGGGTTTGGACTGGAGGCCTTGAAGAGGCTGGAAAGGACCAGTTCTTTGAAGGTTAATGCCTACTAAATCTGAGAGGCTGTACTTGTAGGAAATCCTTCACAGTTTGCATAGATTTAGCTTTTTCCTCCACCTTTTTGACAACTTCTGCTTTGTTGCCAAACAGGCGGGCTTGGTTTAAGGGAGCATCCAGTAATTTAGCTTTAACATGAAATGGCAAGTTTTGCTCCTTAAGCCAAGCATGCCTTCTAAGTATTGACCCAGTGACAGCAGCCCTACAAGATGCTTCTAAAGAATCAAAACCACACTGCAAAGTACGTTTTCCAACTTGTTCAGCAGAATGCATTAAATCTTGTAATTCCGTGTTCAGCAGTCAGGAATCAACATCATTTTCTGTTTTAGTCCCATAATATGCTGTTGGTACTTCAACGTATGAAACTGGCAATTTAAAGCCCTAATGGGCAAAGTAGCAAAGTGTATACCTTCTTACCCCATCTGTCCAAGGCTCTAGAATCTCTATCAGAAGGGGTAGGATTTTTGGCAGCATTAGCCTTAATGCCCTTTGGTCCTTGGGAAATGGTCTCTGGATCCGCAATAAGATTCTTGAAGAGAAACTTGAGTCAGTCAAGTACTCTAATACCAGTCAGGTTTTCTGGGAGGTGGAGGTAAAGTGTCTGGGGCCAGGCTAGATTCCAAGAAAGCATCTACAATGTCCAGAACAGGAGGGATAGTTAAAAGCCTGCGCTGAGGAAGGAGTAAGAATTCCCTAAGCCTCTTTTTGGAGTCAGAGTAATCCTGGCTTTCCCACCAGCAGAAATGCTCCCTAAGAGTGTGCAAGCTTTCACCAAAAGAAAAATCTTCTGGAGGAGAAGCAGAGGGAATGGAATCCTCTGCATCAGAATCCTCATAGGTAGATAAGGGCCAATCTTGGTAATCAGAAGTAACAAACATCAGAATCTTGATCTGAAGAATCAGAAGGAAAATCAGTTCTTGGTCTCAGACAGGGAAGGTTGGCTTCCCCTAAAGGTATTCAGCCATTCTAAGCATTTGTTTTTTAGGCATATGGGCCTGCCCATGCGGTTTGGACGTCTGTTTTCTAGGTGTGGGACGAGTTTTAGGCCTGGATGAAGAAGATGGCGTCAGTTTAAAATGTCTATAGGCCTGAATACACCCTCAGAAGCCAGTGCCTGCTCAACAGCTCCGGACCCATCCACAGGTTCCATAGTCGAAGCAGCATCTCACGGCATACCGGAAAGGGTCTCAGTAGAGGCCTGCAAACCTAAAGTAGTGGGTATCAGGGGCTACAAAAGCACTTCACTGAGTACCGTTGAACTGGCGACTAGCTTAGCGGAAGTGTCAGCAGTTTTGGATCTATGCGGTCAGTCTTTATCCTTACGGTTTTTCAGAATATCGGTAGTCGGATGGCTTACCGAAGCCACTTCTGGTTATACAGAGTACCAAAATAATTAGCTTCAAATATAGACAGATGACTAATAGTTCGGGGGTTGAACAAGGCACAAAACCGACAGCGTGGGACGTCGTGGTCTGGATCGAAGCAAGGAATGCAGTACGAATTAAAATTTTTGAGGTATTTGCTTTCCACAGGTAAGACCATTAACTTTTACTTACATTGGTTAAGAGCAAGAAAAAAGGATCCTCGACGGGGTACTTAGCTTTTTTAAAGACTTCGGTTCTGAAACTCAAATTTCACCAGTCTGCCAACCTGCACTTGCAAACTGCTTCTGCTTTGGGCACTGTGCGGCAAGAAAGACTGATGTAATGGCATCAGCTGCGTGTTTTATACCCCTGATGTCATGGAAGAAGGGACAGCATCTGATGCAGGAATCCAAGACTCTGGTATTCAGGCCGGCTGAGGGCTACCTGCAGGCAGATGACCAAAATGTAATGACTGCAACCGTGAAACACTAAGATCAGGAGGTAAGTTGATCATCTGGTTAATATTAGTTTCAAAAGCCACTTTAGGAAGAAAGGATGGGCTAGTACGAAGCAACACTCTGTCTTTATGGAAAATCATATATGGAGCTTTGATGGACAACGCTTGAAGTTCCGAGACCCTCCTATCCGAGGTGATAGCTACTAGGAGGGCCATTTTCCAAGATAAAAATTTTAGGTCTACTGACAGCTGGCTGAAAGGGTGGAGCAACCAGAGCCTTTAAAACCAAAGTAAGGTCCCAAGGAGGGGTAGGATCCTTCACCGGGGGTCTTAAAAGAAAGGTACCTTTAATAAAGATTTTACAAAGTCTGGAGGATGCTAAAGAAACCATGTTCTCCTCAATAACAAAGTTGGAAATGGCAGCCAGTTGAACTTCTACAGTGAAAGAGCTAGAACCCTGATGGAATATATTTGCCAAGGACTCCAACACCGCCGGGACCGGAGCTGTGAAAGGGTCCAGATCCCTTTGAGAGGCCGAGATGGAGAAATGCTTTAATTTACTATGGTAGTGTCCTGTGCAGACTATATGTGAGCTGCCACCAGAATAGTCTTGACCGGAGAGGATAAACAGAGTCCAAGCTATCAAGGGAACTGGAGCAGCCAAGCAGTGAGCTTTAACCTGTCCAGATTTGGATGAAGAACCCCCGAGGGATGAGAGATGAGATCCAGAATCAGATCCAAGATCCATGGAGGAGCTAGAAGAGGAAACCAAAGGAAGGGAAACCATACCTGACGAGGCCAAAATGAGGCAACGAGTATCGCTTTGCTCTCAAGCCTGAGCCTTCTGGAGGAATTTCGAAATAAGAGGTAACTGAGGGCAAGCATAGAGAAGACCGGGATGCCAAACATGGACTGGAGCATCCCTGAGGGACTCCCCCTGCAGGGGGTTCAGAGCAAAGAACTTGCTGCACTTCTCGTTGGGATGAGATGCGAACAGATCGCAGCAAGGCCAACCCCACTCGAGGAAGATCTGCTCCACTACAGAAGGATTCAGAGAGCACTCGTAAGGCATCAGAATAGTCCTGCTCAGTTTGTTCGCCAGTATGTTGGACCATTCCAGAATGTGCGTTACTACCAGAAACCAGCTGGTGGAAAAATCGCCCATCCCACACACTTATGGCCTCGCAACAAAGGGGGTAAGATCTGGTCCCTCCCTGCTTGATGATGTAGCAGACCACTGACATGTCTGACTGAACTGCAATAGTTCCCAGAAAGAGAAAAGCATGAAGGGCATGCAACACCAAACAGACCTCCCTCATCTCTAGAATACTGGTATGCAACTTGGTCTCATTCGAGGACCACATGCCTTGGGCTGTCCTTTCTGAGCAATGCCCCCCCCCCCACCTAGTTGGGATGCACCTGTGGTTGCCATGGCTTGGGAAGGGCTTCTACAAATGGGCGTCCCTCAGCCAGTTCCGAAGACTGCATTCACCAGAGGAGGGACTCCCTGCCAGCCCTGCTGATATGTATTGGATACATAGATCTAACCACAACCATTCGACTGCTAATCCCCACATAGTACCCGCATATGTAGAGGAGCACAAGTAAGGAGAGTAGTGGTGGCTGCCATGGAACCTAGAGCTCATAATACAGTCTCTGCTGAGTGGAGGCGAGTCAAGGACACGAGTGTTGAGCTCAGAATTCTCTACAGGTTTAGAAAGACTTTCATTTGCAAAGTGTCTACCCTTGCTCCAATGTACTCTAGAACCTGGACTGGGTTCAAAGAAGACTTGGCTATGTTGATAGTGATTCCCAGATGACCTGACAGTTTCAGAAAGTAGTCTCTGGCTTGACAAAGTAGACGCTTGGTGGGGGCAACAAAGCCAATCATCCAGGTATGGGAATACCTGTATTCCCTGAAGCCTCAGGTGAACCGCTAAAACTGCCACGACCTTGGTGAACACCCTGGGGACTGTGGTGAAAATGAAGGGTAGGGCTCGAAACTGATTGGCCCCTAGCTGGAAGCAGAGGAACCTCCTGGAGCATCTGTGTATCTTTATATGGTAGTACGCATCCTGGAGATCAATCAAGCACACCCAGTCTTTCTCCTGCAGGTAAGGCATGATGGATTGCTACGTGACCATCTGGAACTTCTCTTTGGCAACTTACAGGTTGAGGGTGGAAAGATCCAGAATAGGTCTTGGGTCCTCTGTCTTTTTTGGCACCAAAAAGAACATTGAATAGATGCCCGATCTGGCCTGATCTTGAAGGGCAGGTTGCATAACTCATTTCTTTAGCAGCTTTAGAGCGCTATCACCCTCTGTGCGGTTGGTACGTTGGGGACATGTTTTGTGGAAAAAGACACCCGAAGGGATGGAGTAGCCTCTGGACATGATCTAAAGCATGCAACAGTCTTTTTGATGCAAAACTCCCATGCTGTTAGGTGCTATGAAAAACAACCAGACTACCTCCAGAGCAGTTGGGCAACCCCCTCAGGGCTGCTGCGCAGGCCTGTCTGAAAAAGGTTCCCAAGACCCCAAATTACTCAGACCTCCCTCTGCCTCTGGGCCGGCGTCCATCAAAACCCCCTTTGCCTCTGGGGAAGACGAGTCCTGAGCGTCCCAGGAATACTGAAACTTCCAGAACCACATAATCTTCTGCCTTCGCTGATTCCTGGAGAGGGGTAGAGAAACTGATCCTGACTGCAGACAGCATCTTCCCGTCCTTTTCACTCGAACGTTTCGCGAACTGTCTTCTCAAACAAGGAAAAACCATCATAAGGAGTATTCGCAAATGACACCTTAAAGGGTTCCATTAACTGACAGCCTGAGCCAAATGTCACCTCATGGCAACGCAGGACCCGGCCGCCCTTGCTGCTCCTCCGGTGGCATGCGAAAGGAAAAGCATGGATGTGTTTAATACTGCTTTTAAAGTGGTCATCTGCACAGAGAATGTGCGCTTATCCTCCAGGAACATGGACTCCAAGGACGACTCAGCTAGCTCCCTGACAAGGTTGCGCAGCAGTCAGGTGACGTGTGCCAAGTAATTCAGCACCCTTATGGAAAAAGTGGCTGAAGCGTACACTTGCTTCCCTAGACGATCTACTGTCCTGGACTCTCGATTGGGGGGGATGGACCCTAGAACTTTCTTCTGCTAGTTATTTCTTGGTGGCGGCTGCTACCACCATAGCATCTACTGGGGACCCCTAATTCCAACTAGGCCTATCCCAAGGGGGACTCAGGATCTTATCTGGATGTTTTGGAATTGGCTCCATGTTGTCCGGTTCCTACCATACCCGGGTGGTTATAAGGTCCACCAATAAATCCATGGGGGAGAGGACACCCAGGAAGTAGATGGGCCCATGCCGAAAGCCTCCAGAAACACCAACTCGTCAGATGTACCCCCCATTGACGCAGGAGTTCCATGATGTCTCCAAAGGAGACATCGGGGGAGTAATCTGGGGAGCCTACCCTTCCTCCAAAATCGGTGTCCTTCGTGAGGAACTCTAAGGTGAAGTCCAGGTGCGAGGAGCCTCTTTGGTGGGACTCTCCGGAGCAAACTCGCAAACTGCCTGTTCTGCAAGGGGAGCAGCCTGGAGCACATCAAGCACAGGCTGTCCTTGAGTGGACAAAATGGCTGAAGCCACATCCAGAGCAGAGGGAGTCTGGGAGGAATCAGAGGAAATTGTCAGGGGCCTCAACCCACTCAAAAGAGCCCTTTCCACCACATCAAACGCCGAAGGAGAGTGAGCCTCCCTAGGACAGCAGTAAGGAAGCAGCTCTTCGGATCTGACAAGAGGAAACGGGGTCGAGCCCGCAGGCACAGAGATGCCGAGGGGAGGACCGTAAACAGACATGGTTGGAGCAGACAAACCCCACCTCAGATCAGACGTCCGGACTACAACTCAGAGAGCTGCTCGGGACCAAACTAGTCTGATCAGACACGCTCAAGGTAATGTCCGGCGTCTAGGTACAAGGTGCCAACCTAAATAAATATGCAGAGAAGCAGTAGTAGATTAAAAGCGTCCAGGAAGTATCGCATTTGGGGTGGTGGTGTCGAGACTGAGACCTCTTGGATCCAAAAACTCATACACCGGGGGGTCTGATCAGAGAAGTTTTAGGGGTGAAAAAAAAAAGCGAGCTCCCTGCTCCAGAGGGAGAAGGGGCTGGCAAGACTCCCATCTGGATGCGAATGAATCGCATCATTTTGCCCATTCTGGTGGAGCACGACGACGATGTGGACGCCAACCTGGAATGTCGGGTGCACAGAGGCCCTTGAAGGTCTAGGCTCTTCCAGGGAGAACCTAGGTGACCAGAGGAGGGGGAATGCTAGGCCTACTAATAGTCAGTAGTTTGAGGACCACCCAACTGACCCAATCGGTCCGGGGCTCTCTTCCTCGCCTTGTTCTTTTTAGGTTGTTCCCCTTCCACAGACCTCTTGTCAGGAGGATGAGTCCCGGCCTCTGGGAGGAGGATAAGTAGAGGTACTCACAGATGTGACTGGAGTAGTTGCGGGGACAGCCATCCCGAAGCAGAAAGCAGTCCCTTCATAACTAATTTGACCTTGAGGTCTTTCAAGGCCCTTGGATTAAAGCCCGCGCAAACTGAGCAGGCAGTAGAAAGGTGAGGGACTCCTAAGCACATAACGCACAGAGTGTGGCCATCGGCTGGGGACAGCTTGTGGCCACACACTGCGCACTTCCTAAAAAAAGGCTTAGTCTACTCAGCCATGACAAGGAAGAAGGCACAAACAGTCTTTACCGACCCAACCACACAAACTAATGAGGTGGAGGAAGGATTAGGTAGACTATCACATTAGCTAAGCTTTTTTTTTTTTTTTTTTTTTTTTAATATAAACGCGACACGAGGTAGGGGAAGTAAAGGAAAGGAAAAGCTGTCCTAACACAAGAAATAACACTTACCCAAAAATATCGCTACTGAAAATCACCACGCCTGGAGCTCGAGATCACGATGCTAGGCTAAGCTGTGGCAAATGGGATCTGAGGGAAGAAAGGAGATTAAAGGGTATTTACGGGTAAGGGAAGGAGCTTGGAGCTCTGATCAGATGCTGGTGAACTGCCATCTCGGATCAGAATACCCACAGGTTGAAGAGCAAATGAAGTAAACTACTTCAGATCTTCCTTTACATCATTACATTCCATACCTTTTACTTAAACATTTACTTCCAATCTGTCAACTTGTGGGTGCTTATCACGGTCAAGCAATCCCTTACTCTATTATATGAACTTGTGATGGAGAAAGCCAAGCACAATGCCACTGAAAAACTGTGTCCATTTTCTCATGTTTATGAAAAATGCTTGTAACACACGTTTTAAACAAGTTTACCACAAACAGTACTCAAATGCCACCTCAAGTATCACAAAAGGGATAACACCAACTAGAAGCCCAAGCAGACTTCGCAGATCTGTGGAGTACCCCTGCCCTGTACCTACAGAGAAGAGGAAGCAATGCAAATTTATGGCCAGGAGCGGATGTCTGGCACACTGGGCCAACAAAAGGTGGTAGCATTCACTGTGCAGGCACACATGGGTGCATCATATGGAGAAGGGCCCATGGGCTTTAAGGTGATATGAATCACTTCTCAGCCCAGTAATGAGGTTACAGTCATCATAAATGCCTTCAGCCATACCAGTAAAAGGCACAAGCAGCTTTATGGCTGAGTAAAGAAACCTCCAGATGGCTCTCGCCCTCAGAGAGCTGAAAATTCCTAATCACCACAATGAAATGAATGAGCTCAAGTCAAGTAGGGGAAGCTTGATGGCAAGCAAACATGAACTAAAGGAACCTGGGGGGAATAAACAGCATTCAGTAATGAAAAAAACTCCGATGTGCCTTTAAAACCAGGATACCTCACACTATGAATTACTACACCATGATATGAAAACACAGCAATTGGCAGCCAACATGCTTAAGTTCAGAAATGTATACCCTCCTTTATCCAAGCACGTGATTTCAAAGTCCAATTAAAAATTTTAAGTGGTGCCAAAAATATCTGGAATGTAGTCTACGCTACCTTTTAGTTTACTGGTAAGCTCAAACTAGTATAGTATATATTTAGTAAAGTTACATACTGACTACTACACTTTTCATCCAGTTCCACCTTCGGGTTATTAGATCCAACCAGATCTCCATATACCTTTACGAGCTGTGGATCCAGGGTTCTGACTCCTCCCCTTACCATAAACTCCCTCTTCCTCCAAAATATCTCAGATCATTGCTTAATTTCTCATCTCAAACGAAAACTCCTAAAACTCTAACAAAATACAACCTGGTGAAAACCACCAACTGATAATGGCAAGGTTCCTGGTCAAGTCTATTCAAAGACCAGCATCAAGTGAGAAACTTGGGAGGGATGTTGAACCAGCCAAAAGGACAACACAGATCTATTATAGTGAGTATATAACTTTCGTATCCCATGTTATATTTTTTCGTCTGATTCAACCTTTGGCAAAGATTCATTAGCTGTCACAAACCCTGGGAGGTATCAAGGAAGGATATTCCTGCGAATGAAGGAACCAAAAGATGCAAAGTATCTTGATTGTACATCCAGCTTGTAAGGGGATATGAATGTGTGAACTAAGATGCGGCAGCACAGATTTCATCTACAAGATTTCTACACACAGGAAGCTGTAGTAGTAACAGACCTTGTTGAATGAGCTTTTTTTGGTTAGAGCCAGTTTTTCACTGACAAAGGCCATGCAATCTGACAACCAGCTTGACAGCGACTTTAAACACAAACCACTCCAAGTTTACTGTAGAAAAAGCTGCAAACACCTGATCAGATTTCCTGAAAACCAAGTCAAGTGGAGACGCAATCAAAGTTGTCTGTAACATGCAACAGATGAACACATTCAACACATCCTTTGTTGGAAAATTTTGGGAATACAGGTAAGTTAATGGTTTGATTAATGTTCATTGCAGATGCTACTTTTAGAATGAACTTGGAATTTGTTCTCAAAAAAACCTATCCTTAAGGAAAATCAGATAAGAGTCATGAGAAAGGGCTTGTAACTCAGAAATCCTTTTAGCTGAAGTGATGACAACCAGAAGATGGTCTTCCAAGAAAGACAGTTCAAGTCTGCTTAAGCTACTGTTTCAAAAGGAGGTTGTGTTAATACCCAAAGCATGACAGTTGTCCCATAAAGGGATAGGATCCCTTATGAGAGGTCTAAATTAGAAAGCGCTCTTTAGAAAAAGCCTTTGAAATCTTTAGAGGAGCTACAGCCATCTGATTGGAAATGGCTAATTGCACTGATTGCTGTAAAGTTAGACCCTTTTTGGAAAAGATCTAACAAGTCTAGAATAAGAAGGGAGACCAGCAGAAAAAGGATCAATCCCTTTAGAAGCTGCATAGATCGAAAATTTCTTCAATTTCCTAAGGTAAAACATTTCTGGCACTCATTTTTGAGAGGCTAATAAAACATGAATCACTTGAGTGGAAAGCCTGGCATCTCTTAGCCACTTAAAGTTGGAGGAACCAGTGCCTGTCTGGGTAAGGCTGCCTGGATGGAGAGTCCGATCTGGATAGCAGTCCAACATCTACGATGTATGTACTAGAAGAGGCCAGAGGAAGGAAAACCACACCTGCTGGAGCCAAAAGGGAGCAATGAAGATCATTTTAATCAGAAAGTAAGAAGTTGCACAGTCAAACTTAAAGGAAAGGCATATAGGAGACTGGAGGACCAGTGTAGATTACAGCATCTCTGACTGCCCCTGGGGCGGGAGGGATTAGGGCAAAGTAACTGCTGTGCTTTTAGTCAGGATATCGAACAGGTCTCAGCATGGTTGACTCCAATGGCTGAAGATTTGATTTGCCACTGCTTGACAGGGTGACCACTCTTAAGGCAGGAGAATGGATCTGCTCAATTCGTCTGCTAGCACACTGCAAGTGCCAGGGATGTGTGCTGCTATGAGAAAGCAACAGGAAGACATTACCACACATTCATGCATTCCGCCTTGCTTGCTGATGTACCAGACTGACAGGTTATTCACATGGGTGGACATAACCCCTGGGGAGACAGTGTCCTGGAAAGCATGCAACATTAGAACTCTTCAGATTCCATCTGCTCAGGTGGTACTACAGGAATCCTTTTCTTTAGGGAATGAGAAGCAAAAGTAATTATGTAACTTCTAGGGACTATCCTCAGTACCCAAGGATGTGACTGCCTACCACACTACAGGGTGCAGGAATAAGTACCTGCCTGAATGCCTCTACAGTGCAGCAGTCTGGCAATCCTTCAGGGGTGCTTGAAGGATCTCAGAAAAGGGACAGCAAAATCCCCCGAGTGAGGTCTTCCCTAGGGCAACTTTCATTAAAATTGCCCCCCCCCCCACAAGCCTCAGGAGGACCCATCTCCAGAAGTATCCTGGATAAACTCCTGAGGTTTCCTGAACCACATCACCTTGCAACATTTGATTCCTGGAAAAGGTTTACTGAGGGGTGAAGCTGATTCTAATGGCAGAAAGGGTCTTACCATCCCTGCACTATACTGCTGAGAGTTTCCTTAACCTTTAGCCTGAAAAGCTCTGAACCTAAAGGGGCATTAAGGACATCTTAAATCCTTCTGTAAAGAAACTGCATCCAGGCAAACCAGCAGATGACTATGCCAGTACCTGCTGCTCTCAGTACTATCAACTGTGCTAGAAAGGGAACAAATAGTTACACTTGGTCAGACTGAAGTAAACTGGCAAGTTTTCTGGATGTCTGTCAGTACGATGTCAGAGTGAGTCCTGAGTTCCTTAGTCAAAGTCTCTCTGCAAACACATCATGTGGGCCAGATAGTTCAGCAATTTGTGTGAAAGTAGTTGAAGCATACAGCCATTTCCCAAACCTCTTGATTCCCTTCTACAAGGATGGACAGATGTACTCTTCAAAGAGTTCCTCTTCTTAGCAGTTGCTGCCTCAACCATGGTATCTACTGGGGAACCTTTACTCCAGTGACATTGGGTGTAACCAAGATTTTATCTAGTTTCTTAGGAAATGGCTACACCAGGTCAGGGAGCCTTCCAAATCTGAGCTACCAGGTCTACAAATGACTCGAGATCGTACAACCCAGGTGGTAGAAAAGCCAACTCCAAAAGCCTTTAGGAACAGACTCCTCAGAGGAAGGCATGTTGGACGACGAAATCCCACCCCCAGTTTCATCAAATCCAACATGTAAGCAAATGTGGCGTTCTCTAGAGGGAGATCTTGGGGACCCATCCCAGTTGAAGTCAGTCTTCAATGACGGAGCCTGGGTAGGAATCTAAATGTCCTCCCTTACATGTCTGTTTCCTGGGACCTGCCTTGATGGGATTTATGCAGTCATGTCAGACAGGGAATTCATGGAGAGCAGCCCTGAGACTAAAAGCAGACAGTCAACATGGATATGCAGAGTCAGAGGCAATGCCCAAAAGGAGTTGGTACAGAGCCAACATGCATATGGAAAGCACCCCTTCTCTTGGCCTACCAAGAACTCTTTCAAAACCCTCAAATGCAGAGGCAGAGATCAGGGCCAGATATTTCCACATCAGAGAGATGCATTAATTGCAGCCCCAATTTGGAAATGAAGTAGACACTGGAACAGAGCTATCTACAGCAGAGGTGTCAAACGAAAGACTGTTCAGAAAATTTCTGAATCAAGTCCACACAGAGCCCGACACCAATGCTTTGTCTCAGACTCATCCCGATCAGATGGCATCCAAGTCGAGAGTAAGGGACACAGTCAGAGGCAACATCTACAAGACTGGGTGCTCTTGGGAGGCTCAAGACTCATAGGCTTCAGATCCAAAGGACAGACTAGAATAGGAAAATCAGTGAGGGGAGTTGGAGCCATATGGAGTCAGAACCCCTAATTTGCATCCAAAGGAGACTCTGCATCATCCTATCAATATCTGCTTCAGTAAGGCTCCTAATAAAATCGAATAGACCCGGAAGACAAAGCCACTGATGATGATCTCAAGCATCTCTCCTGTAAAGAGGTGAATAAAGCAGAGGACTCACCAGCTCTGGTGAGAAATGAGGGAGAAAGGCTTCACGGACTGTATCCAAGGAGTAGTCTGATCCAATGGCAAATTAATTTTTAAATGCCAAAGCCAAGGGTCGTGAAGGGACCAGAGACAGCTTCATTGTTTTAATGAACCACTTTTCAGAAAATCTCTCTCTTTTGAAATAGTCAGTTTTGATTCTCCAGTCTTAAGATGGAAGTGTAGGAGTGGCTGAAGAATTTGAAATCTAGGTGTATTAAGGGATCAAATATTTCAAAAGTAGTTTCTCTCACTGGTATGGTATCAAATGAAGAACAAGCCTCGCATATGGTGTCAAGATGAGCTCCCCAAGGCAATATACACAGTGCGAGTCCTGCGGCCAGGATCTTATAGCCACAGGCTGCACATTTTTTGAATCCCTGAACCTTGTCTGGCATGGGAAGAGAAAGGTATTAACCTCAGAGAACACTCCTATCCAACTATATACAAGAATATAATTATAGCAAAGGGAGACTATACAGTTAATGGAGCCAAGACTAATAGGAAACAGGACATATATATAATATATATTTAAATTTTAGTACATAAGACAGAAGGTTAGAGAAAAAAGTGCAAAAGGCAGAGAGAAAATAAACTTATCAGGCAGCAAATGAAATCTGTGGGATTTTGGATAAAAAGGGATTACAGTAAGAGGCCTGGACTCTCAGCTTCTAAAGGCACAGGTACGATCAGATAACTCAAATGAGTTAAATGGAGAGAGACACGAACACCCAACGTCTGATCTGGGAGAAGCTACATCACAAACCATTCCCTTATATGTGAATCTAAAGACTGTTCCAAACCTACACAGCTGAAAGGTCAATTAGTAACTACTGTTAAGATTTAGGGTTCCATTTTGGTACTTTTTTACTCATATGTGCTTTAGTGACTTACCAGTTGTTCCATACAATGCAAAGTGAACTGGAGAATTAAGCAGAGACCACAATGCCAATCACTTACAGCAAACAAAGATCCTAAATGCATTGTGCTATTTTAACAGAAAAAATGTACTATCCACCTCCAACAGTGAAATTTAACCATTTAAAATAACTGAACACTACCAGTAACTGATCTGGCATTCAGATTTAAAAAAAGGTCTAAAAGTCCAGAAAGTTTAAGATTTTTACATGGAAGTGTTTGCATAGGTATTTTTACACTCCAAGCAAACTTCAATCTTCCTCAAGTACATAATTGCTGGAGGCGTGATGGGAAAGAGGGGTAAGAGCACTTTCTTGCAAAAAAAGAAACTGGAAAATTTTAATTCCCTACAGAGTACTTTGTCAGAAATTTGGTAGAGCAGATGACTAAGGAAACTATGGGATGCAAGATCTGAACTGCCCAGACTGATTAATCCCCATCCCAAGTTTAATGTTACTGGCCGACAAAAATTACTACAAAAACGGCAGACAATCTAGTCAGTCAGTAAATAAAGTACTAAATACTAAAGAAAATAAGAACTGGCTGTGGGATCTCTAGAAAAGGGAAGGAGAAAATTACAAAGAAACGGAATTTGTAGAAGCAATACACTCAGCTGGAGTGAACGAAGCTTGTTAAAGAAAACTGGCATAATTTCTTACACAGGAAGGGCAGTTGCATCAGCTGCACATTTAAAAGGACCACCTCACTACAATTCACAACCAAATACGCAGATGTCAAACAATGTTTACTAGAAAATGTGTATCAAAAAGGTTCACATATACAACCGACACCAACCAATCTATAGTCATTATAACATGTCAGGCTACTGAAATGCACTGTTTTTTCTAAAGGATGGTATACAACTTTTCAGGGTGAGGAATGAAACAGGCCCAGGAAGTTCTGTAGCAGTTAATGCACCAGAAAAAGTTCCAGTACAAAATATATATCAAGGGAAAGATCCATAGCAATAGAGTTAAGCCAGCGTCATGATTGAGATGCACTTAATTCTTCAATTGTGATAACGCAGTCTTGATGGTTACTTCTGACAAAGTATCCAAATATTTTTTTTTTTTTTTTTTTTTTTTTTTTTTTTTTTTTAATCAGAAGGGGATTGTCCTCTTGCACAAAAGACAAGCAGAGACCATTACAGCATTACATTCTGAAATGTTGCATTAGTTTCCTCTGGGTGAGGATCTGACCTTTTCTCAAGGTAGAAAAAGCAGTAAATGTCCAGAATACACCTGTATGGAGATCACAACACAAGGAAAAATCCCATTTCTCGAGAAAAGAAATTCACTGTCACTGGAAAAATGCCATAAATAAAACTCCTATACTGAAGGACAGTGTTTGCTTAATTTCAGCAAGAACCTGCATTTCAATCATTAAGAGCAGAATAGTCATGTTAGAAATTATACCTGGAAGCAGACTATACCTACATTTTTAACTGTAAGAGAGATGGGAAAGTACAGTTTTGTACCTACCATAAATGTAGATGTTAGAGTGCTCATACAGCTGCAGTCATTACAGATGGGTTATCCTGCCGTCAGGCGGGTCCTCGGTCGGCCGAATTCCAAAGTCTAGGTCTGGCGTCGGTTGTCGTCACTTCTTCCCCGACGTCAGTGCGGCAGGGGTATAAGAGGCAGCATACGCCATTTTCTTCAGTTTTTCTTGCCCCAGATGTCAGGTGCCCCCAGAAGGAAGGCAAAACATAATGTTATGCAAACATGCAATATAGAAAAATCAAAAAACAGTAGTTGCAAGCAAATACACCATAAAAGAATACCCCAAATAGGTTGTATGATAAGGTGTTTGTCATAAGGCCTGTCCCTAAGAGGGGACGGAGGGGGGGCAACCTGGGCTGCAGCTGTATGAGCACTCGAAAGTACAGTTGTGTACACCTACCATAAATGTAGATGTTAGAGTGTCTTCACTGTTGCAGTCATGACTGTAGGGTTCTCCCCTGCCGGCAGGCAGCCCCCGGTCGGCCAGAATCCCAAAGTCCGGGTCCGGCGTCGGCCGTTCAGCCATGCTCCCCGACGTCAGAGCGCCAGGAGTACAAAGCTGACAGCAGACGCCATCTTCTCCAGTTTTTCTTGCCCCAGATGTCAGGAGTCCCAAAATGAAAAAGGTCCCAAAACCTTTGCAAATACACCTCAGAAGAATGGTGAAAAGTAAAAATAAGAGGGGACAGGAGGGAGGGAAACCCAGACTGCAACAGTGAAGACACTCAAACATCTACATTTATGGTAGGTGTACACAACTGTACTATGTTCATCGTGTTTCACTGTTGCAGTCATGACTGTAGGGTAGAATCCCAAAGCTGAAAGAAAGGGAGGTGGTCATAAAGAGGAAGGGGCGGCTAAAAGGCCCTGCAAGACTGCAGAGGCAAAGCCTGCCCTAGACTTAGAGTAGAGAGGTAGATTGTAGTGCTTAGAAAAAGTATGCACTGAACTCCAAGTTGCAGCTTCCAAAATGTCTTTGGTAGGAACTCCCCTGAGGAAGGTCGCAGAAGTGGCAGCAGCTCTGGTGGAATGAGTCCGATACGCCCTGGGATTTGCTTTCCATGGTGTGAATAACAAAATCTGATTCCATGAGCAATCCATTTAGAAATGGTCTGTTTTGAAATGGCTTTACCTTGGGAACTTGAAGCATAAGAAAAACAATTGTTCTGATTTTCTGATGTCCTTGGTTCTGTCCAGGTAAAAACGTAGTTGTCTGTGTACATCCAAGGAATGTAAGATCCTTTCCCCTTTATTTTGAGGAGTGGGGAAAAAGGTTGGCAAGTGGATAGTTTGATTTAAAGCCACTTTGGAAACCACCTTAGGCATGAAGGTAGGATTAGTCCTCAAAGATACTCTGTCTTGATGAAAAATAATATAAGGTTCCACAGCCATAAGAGCTTGTAACTCTGAAACTCTCCTGGCAGAGGTTAGGGCTAACAAAATAGCTGTTTTCCAAGATAAAAACTTGATGTCAGAAGAGGCAGCAGGCTCAAAAGGAGGCAAGGTTAGTTTTTCCAAAACATAGCTGAGATCCCAAGCAGGAATGGGAGGAGATCTAGGAGGTCTTAAGTTCTTAGCTCCTCTGAGAAACTGTCTCATGAGCTGGTGGGAAAAGATGGGAGGGTCTGTATTATAATGAGCAGAAATAGCAGAGGCATGTATTTTAATGGAAGAGAAAGGGAGACCCTTATGTAAGAGATCTGTCAAGTAAAGTAAAATTAAGGTAATGTTAGGAAGAAGAGGATCAGAATCCTGAGCCTGCATCCAGGAACAAAATCTTTTCCATTTTCCTGCATAAGATTTTCTAGTGCTAGGATGTCTGGCTTCTAAAATGACATCCATACCCTGCTTGGGTAGGAAAGAAGAAATCAAAGGCCCTGGATTAACCAGGCCGCCAGGCTGAGAGTTCTGACATGAGAGTGTAGAACCTGACCCTGATGTTGGGACAGAAGGTTCGGAGACTGAGGTAAAACCCAAGGGGGCTCCAGACACAGGTTTTTTTTTTAGAGTAGGATACCAAAACTGCCGAGGCCAATTTGGTGCCAGCAAGATCATCTTGGGCTTGTCCTGTTTTATCTTCAATAAGACTCGTGGAAGAAGAGGAAGAGGCGGAAAGGCATATCCCGAGAGGTTCCTCCAACTGAATGACAGGGCATCCACTTTCCAAGCTTCTCTGGGGAAAGTCCTGGTGCAAAAATTCTGTAGTTGATTGAGATGGGATGCAAAGAGGTCTATGTGAGGACATCCCCAGACTGCTGTTATCCTGAATATTTTGGTGTCTAGCATCCACTCGTGTGGATCCGAAAGGTTTCTGCTCAGACTGTCTGCCAGGACGTTTTGTTTCCCTGGAAGAAACTGAGCTTGAAGATCCAGTTTGCAAGCTAGAGCTGTGTTCCATAGATCGATGGCTAGTCTGCAAAGGGGGTAGGAATGAGATCCCCCTTGCTTGTTTATGTACCACATAACTGGTGTTGTCTGTCCGTATCAGTAGTTGTCCTGGTTGTAAAAGATTCCTGAAGGCCAATAGAGCTTTCTGAATGGCTAACATTTCCTTTAAATTGATATGCAGGTGTTTCTGATCCTTTGTCCAAAGGCCCTGCAGACAGTTGCCCTGAAAATGGGCTCTCCAAGCATAATCCGAGGCGTCCATGGTTAGAATCTGAGTGGCAGGAGGCAGACTGAAGGGTTTTCCTTTGTTTAGAGCACATGCCCTGGACCACCAAAGAAATTCCTTTTGAAGGCAAGGAAGGACGGAGATCAGTATGTCTAAACTGTGGCAATGCTGAGACCATACACTTTTTAGGTACCACTGTATTTTCCTCATGTGTAGTCTTGCATATGGTACGAGAAGGATGCAGGAGGCCATGCAACCCAAAGCCTGCAGGAATTTCCTTGCAGAGTTAAAGTTGCCAAGGTTTTGAAAGTTGAAGCCAGCTGTAATTGTTTTTCGGATGTCAAAAATGCCATCTGGGTTGTGGTGTTTAGAAGAGCACCCAGAAAAGTTATCTGTTGTGATGGTGTCAAATTTGACTATGTTTACAGAGAATCCCAGGAACTTGAGGAGGTTCTGTACAAATTCTAGATGGAGTAAGACATCCTTGCTGTCTGCCTGAATTAGACAATCGTCCAGGTAAAAAGTAAATTTGAATTCCCTTGAGTCTGCAGTAAGCTACTACTGGAGCCAGGCATTTGGTGAAGACCCTGGGAGCAGTAGATAATCCAAAGGGCAGCGCAGAGAATTGAAAGTGCCTCAATCCGGCTATGAACCTGAGGTATTTTCTGCGATCCTGCCTGATGGGAATGTGTAAATATGCCTCCTTTAAATCCAAAGTTACCATCCATGCATTTTTGGACAGCATTGGAAGTAGCTGCTGTAGAGTAAGCATCTTGAATTTTGGAATCTCTAGAAAGGTGTTCAAGACCGACAGATCCAGAATGGGTCTCCATAAGTTTTGCTTCCTTGGGACTAGAAAAAGCCTTGAATAAAACCCTTTTCCCCTCTCTGAAAGAGGAACCAGTTCTATGGCATTCATAGCCAAAAGAGCTTCCACCTGGTTTAAGGCCTCCATCCATTGATGTTTTGGAAGGTCTGGCCATCCGCTTGGCCTTGGCAAGGTATGAAAATGGAATTTGTAACCTCTTAAAACCACATCTAAAACCCATTTGTCTTGGGTTATTTGAGTCCAATTTTGATAAAAAAGAGAGAGTTTACCTCCGAGGGGGGCTTCCAGGGAAGAAACTCCTGTAGCCCCACAGAGGGAGTCATTGAGTTTGTTTCCTTTGAGATTGCGACCTGTCCTCTCCTCCCCTAGGGATGGAAGCAGTCCACTGTCTTGGTCTATAAGCAGCTTGTGATTGAGGCCTCCCTCTGGAACGTCTCTATCTACCCCTCTGAGGCCTGTCTGAAGTGGGAAAGGACCAATTTTTCGAAGGCCAATTCCTGCTAAATCTAGGAGGCTGTACCTGAAAGAAATCTTTAACTGTTTGCATTGATTTCGCCTTATCCTCCATCTTTTTCATCACCTCTTCAGCTTTCGATCCAAACAAAACATTAGGCTGAACAGGAGCATCCAATAATTTTGCCTTTACCTGTTCAGGTAAATTTTGTTCCTTTAGCCATGCATGCCTCCTAATGACTGTGCCAGAGGCCGCAGCCCTACAAGAAGCCTCCAAGGCATCAAATCCACAGTGTAAACCATGCTTCCCAACCTGTTCAGTGGCATGCAATAAGTCATGTAATTCCTTATCCTCTGCACAGGCAGAAATGGAAGTAAGCTTTTGTTTTAAAATGGACAATAGAAATTGCTGGTATTTGAACATATGAAACTGACAGTTTAAAGCCCTAATGGACAAAGTAGCAGAAGTGTACACCTTTTTGCCCCATCTTTCTAAGGCTCGAGAATCCTTTTCAGTAGGAGTAGGATTTTTGGCAGAAGCGGCCTTAGCTCCCTTAGGACCCTGAGAAATGGTTTCAGAGTCAGCAGAAGGGTTCTTGTATAAAAACTGATGGGAATCAGGAACCCTGTAATATCTATCAGGTTTCACAGGAGCAGGAGGAAGAGAGTCAGGGGTTAAGTTAGCCTCCGAAAAGGCATCATCCACAATATCCAAAACAGGAGGAATAGCCAGGGGTCTATGTTGGGGAAGAAGAATAAATTCCCTCAGCCTTTTCTTGGATTCCGAATACTCCTGTCCTTCCCAGTGGAAATGTTCCCTCATTTCATGCAGTTTCCCCAAAAGAGAAATCCTCAGGGGGAGAGGCTGAAGGAATGGATTCTTCAGCATCAGAATCCTCACATAAGGAGGGAAAGAATATTCCTGATCAGAAGAAACTGAGGAAACAGAAGCCTGATCAGAGGAATCATAAGAAATATCCTGCCTTGGCCTTTTGTCTGGAGGGGGATGAGAACCCCTAATCATAGTCTGTAAATCCTCTGCCATTTTGAGTAACTGTTTCTGTGACTTGGGAGCCGGTTCAGAAGAAGCCTGTGTAGAAGTCTGATTTTGAAGGAGCCTTTGCCTTTATTAGTAGCTGAGTAGGCCTGAAAACCACTTCGGAAGCCGGTACCTGCACAGCGGCTCCGGACCCATCTGAAGGAGCATTGTCCTAAGGTCCTGCAACAAAAATATTTAAAGGCCTGGTTGGCTCCTCATGAGAGTCCGTTTCGGCCGTCGGTTCTGAAATGGCTGACGACAGGGGCTGCAAAAGCGCCTCATTGATGACGGCCGAACCTGAAGCTGGCTCCGCTTGTGCGATATCAGATTTGGACCTCGGAGGCCTGTCTTTATCCTTGCGACGTTTATGAACTCTGGTAGCCGGGACTGTATCCGACGACATTTTGAAGTTAAAGCGCCTACCGAAGTAGTGAAAGGCAAAAATCGTACCTTCGCTTAATTGTACGCTGATTGAATCTAGCACAAAACCGACAACTAGCTACGTCGTGGTCAGGGCCCAAGCAAGGAATACAGTAAGAATGAAAATCCTTATGAGGTATTTGCTTCCCACATGAAATACAATTATTAACTTTCTGACATCGGAGTGGAGCAGGAAAAAAAGTTTCCCCAATGGGGTACTTAGCTTTGAGTGAAGAAGAAAGTCTTTGGACCGAAGTAGATCAGTAAAATTCGTCAGGAGTCCGCTGACCGGCAAATGCCAACTGCCATCACCGCACGGCAAGAAAGACTGGAGAAGATGGCATCGGCTGTCAGCTTTGTACTCCTGGCGCTCTGACGTCGGGGAGCATGGCTGAACGGCCGACGCCGGACCCGGACTTTGGGATTCTGGCCGACCAGGGGCTGCCTGCCGGCAGGGGAGAACCCTACAGTCATGACTGCAACAGTGAAACACGGTGAACATCATCTACATTTATGGTAGGTACAAAACTGTACTATGTTCATCGTGCATACAGCTGCAGTCATTACAGATGGGAAGAATCCCAAAGCTAAGTAAGGGTGGTACGCACTAAGTGGAACTAGGAGGAGTGAGGATGCCCTGCAAGACTGCTGTGGCAAAACCCGCTCGAGATTTAGAGTATAGTGGAAGGTGATAGTGCTTGGAGAAAGTGTGCACTGAACTCCAAGAGGCTGCTTCCAAAATGTCCTTGGTAGGAACCCCCCTGAGGAAAGCTGCAGAGGTAGCTGTGGCCCTGGTGGAGTGGGATCTGATGCATGTAGGCACAGATTTTCCATGAAATGAGTAACAAAAGCATATGCAGTGGGCTATCCATTTTGAAATTGTCTGTTTGGAAATAGCCTTTCCTTGAGCACCTGTAGCATAGGACACAGAGTTGCTCAGATTTCCTGAATGGCTTTGTTCTGTCCAAATAACGAAGCGGTCTGTGAATGTCACAGGAATGTAGTAGTCTTTTCCCCTTTGTTTTGTGGATTTGGGTAAAAGGTAGGTAAGTGGATAGTCTGATTCAAAGCTACACTGGATACTACCTTTGGCATAAAGGTAGGGTTGGTTCGTAAGGAAACTGTCCTGATGGAAAATGATGAATGGTTGCACAGCCATGAGGGCCTGTAGCTCCGAAACCCTGCGTGCTGAGGTGATAGCCAGAAGAAAGGCGGTTTTCCATGACAAGTATTGTAGTTCTGTTGAAGAAGCTGGCTCAAAGGGGGGAAGGGTCAGCTTTTCCAATACGAAGTTGAGGTCCCAAGCAGGGACTGGTGGTTTCCTTGGGGGCTTTATATTTTTTGCCCCTCTGAGGAACTGCCTTAAGAGAGGATATGAGAATAAAGGAGGATCAGTGTTGTATTGTGCAGAAATGGCTGAAGCGTGGATCTTGGAGGAGAAGGAAAGTCCACTGTTTAATATCTCAGCTAGGTACTGTAAAATTTGAGGTATATTTATTACCCAAGGATTCTGGCCCTTTTCTCGATTCCAGGCACAAAATCGTTTCCATTTGGCGGAGTAGACTTTTCTAGTAGAAGGTCTTCTGGCCTCCAAGATGACATCCTGCACCTCCTTGGAGAGGAGAGTCTGTTCGGAAAATAAGGAATTCTCCATGCAGCTAGATTTAGGGTTTTGAGCTGGCTGTGAAGGGTTTTGTAGTTGTGCTGGGACAACAGAAGAGGGACTAGAGGTAGGATCCATGGTGGGGAATGTGTCAGACTCTTCAGGAGCGGATACCAGTGTTATCTTGCCAAGTCTGGAGCAATGAGAATCATTTGCGGTTCTCTCTGCTCTGGCTTTTAATAGAACTTTGGTCAGTAGAGGAAAAGGCGGGAAGGCATAAACTGTCAATGTTGTCCAATTGAAAGAGAGTGCGTCCATTTTCCAGGCCTGTGGATGATAGGTCCTTGAACAAAATTTTTTCAACTGGTAATTTCTGTGGGTAGCAAATAGATCCATGTCTGGCTGCCCCCATGCCAGAGTTATCTGTGAAAACTTGAGGATGCAACTTCCATTCGTGTGGATCTGTCATATTTCTGCTTAGGTTGTCTGCCAGTGTGTTTTCCTTCCCTGGCAGGAATTGTGCCTGTAGTTGAATTTGCAATTCCAGTGCTGTGTTCCATAGGGTCATGGCTTGCCTGCACAGGGGGTATGAATGAGTTCCCCCCTGTTTATGTACCACATCACTGTGGTGTTGTCTGTCCTTATCAATAACTGGTCTGGATGCAGTAAGTCTTTGAAGGTCATAAGAGCATTTTGCACGGCTAGCATCTCCTTTTGGTTGATGTGTAGGTGCTTCTCTTTTTGGGACCATTTTCCCTGAATGCACTGATCTGCCATGTGTGCTCCCCAGGCATAGTCTGAGGCGCCTGTTGTGATGATTTGAGTTGCTTGAGGTACACAGAAAGGGAGACCTGTGTTTCTTTGGCATGCTTGAGCCCACCACAAAAATTCCTTTTGAAGGCATGGAATGAGTGGTATAATTGTTTCCAAGCTGTGGCTGTGATGACACCATAAGTTTTTTAGGTACCACTGTAGTTTCCTCATATGCAGCTTTGCACATGGGATTAGAAGGATGCAAGATGCCATGAATCCCAGAGACTGCAGGACTTTCCTTGCAGTTAGCCTGGTGAAAGATGCCATTTTGCTGAAGTATTGAGACAGTTGCCCTTGTTTGTCTGGCGTGAGGTAGGCCATCTGGGTGGTTGTATTCAAGCTGGCACCCAGGAAAATTATCTGTTGAGAAGGTATTAGTTTTGATTTCTTTTTGACTGTGTATCCCAGGAAGTTTAACAGTTTTATTACAAACGCCAGATGCTGCAATAGTATGTCCTTGCTGTCCGCTTGGATCAGGCAGTCGTCCAGATATGGGTAGATTTGTATTCCTTGTAGTCTGCAGAAGGCGATTACTGATGCCAGGCATTTCGTAAACACTCTGGGCACAGTAGATAAGCCAAAGGGCAATGCAGAGAATTGGTAATGGGTTGAACCTGCAAGAAATCTGAGGTATCTTCTGCAATCTTGTCTGATAGGGACATGCAGGTATGCCTCCTTGAGGTCAAATGTTACCAGCCAAGACTCCTTGCCCAGCATGGGAAGAAGCTGCTGTAATGCGAGCATCTTGAACTTTGGCACCTGTAGATGTGTTTAGGATGGATAGGTCTAAGATAGGTCTCCAATCTTTGTCTTTCCTTGGAACCAGGAATAGTCTGGAATAAAAACCTTGACCTTGTTCTTTTGCAGGTACCTCTTGAATCGCTTTCATGTCCATGAGCGGAAATTTGTCTTTGTGCCTCTGCCCTTTGATTTTGTGGCAGGTTTGGCATGCCTCTCATTTTTGGAAGGGTGTGAAAGTGGAACCTGCAGCCTCTGTCTATTATGTCCAGAATCCATTTGTCTTTTGTAACAATATGCCAATTTTTTGAGAATAATGCCAGTTTTCCACCCAAAGGTGATGCCAGTAAAGCTTTGCTTGGCAGGTATAGGGGGAAGTCATTGTGTGTTTTCTAAATGACTGATCTATCTTCTCCACCTCTTGGGGTTGGTGCTTGCCACTGTCTTGCTCTGTAAGATCCTTGAGGTTGCCCTCTATCCTATGGGCGTCTATCTGCCCCTTTGAGGTCTGTCCGTGGCTGGAAAGGACCAATTTTTTGAAGGCCAGTTTCTGCTGAAATGTGGAGGTTGTACCTGCAGGAAATCTTTCACTGTTTGCATTGATTTCGCTTTTTCCTCCATTTTCTTTAATACCTCCTCAGCTTTAACACCAAACAATACATCTTTTTGAAGTGGCGCATCTAATAATTTTGCTTTGACATGATCTGGTAAGGTTTGCTCTTTGAGCCAAGCACGTCTACGTATAACAGACCCCGTAACAGCAGCTCTACATGAGGCCTCTAAAGCATCAAAACCACACTGCAAGGTATGTTTACCCACTTGCTCTGCACCATGCAACACATCCTGCAACTCTTTCAAATCTGGTTGTTCTGGCTGTGTCATTTTGCTTTTCAACTGAGATAACAAAAACTGTTGGTACTTTAACATATGGAATTGACAGTTTAATGCCCTCATGGTTAAAGTGGCAGAGGTATACACCTTTATCCCCCACCTTTCTAATGCTCTGGAATCTCTCTCTGAAGGTAATGGGTTTTTAGCAGTAGAGGCCTTAATTCCCTTGGGACCCTGTGAAATAGTTTTTGGGTCAGCAGTATGGCTTTTATATAAGAACTGGTGAGAATCAGGAACCCGGTAATATCTGTCTGGTTTAACAGGAGCTGGAGGTAAAGAATCTGAATTAAGGCTGGCTTCTGTGTACACATCATCCAAAATATCTAAAACAGGAGAGATAGCCAGGGGCCTGTGCTGGGGGAGCAGTAGAAATTCCCTGAGCCTTTTCTTGGAATCTGAGTAATCTTGGCCTTCCCAGTGAAAGTGTTCCCTCAATGTATGCAGGGTTTCCCCAAAAGAGTAGTCCTCAGGGGGGGAGACTGAGGGAACAGACTCCTCAGCATCAGAGTCTTCGAAAGGGGAATAGGCGTAATCCTGGTTCTCAGAGTGTTCTGAGGTAATAGAAGCCTGATCTGAGGAAGGGTAGTCTTCCTCTAATCTCGGTCTTTTGTCAGAGGGGGGTTGAGAACCCCTGATAAGAGTAATCAAATCCTCAGCCATTTTAAGCATCTGCTTTTTAGGCATGGGGCCTTGAGAGGTCTGAGGACCCTGTTTTTTGGTTTTCATGGCTGCTTTAGACTTCGTGAAAGATTTAATAGAAAAGGTGGAAGGCCTGAAGACGCCTTCAGAAATGGCAGGCCTGTCTAAATTCTGAGTTTCCCCAAGAGTGGCGTCAGTATCTGCAGTAGGAATGGGGACCGAGGAGCCTGCGACCTCGGGTACTGAATTCACCGGTAATGTAGTTTCATTGGTACTCAGGGGCTGCGTAGGCTCCTCGCTGAGAACCGGAGAACTGGTAGTCGGCCTAAGCGTGGTCTCGGTAGTCTGTGCGGACCTCGGATGTCGGTCCTTATCTTTGCGTCTTTTGCTCAAAACTGGAGTCAGAGTATCCGACGACATGATATAATTAAATTTTTTGCCAAAATAATGAAGGGCGAACTCCGCCCGGCGCTTAATAGTGTGCTTGTTGAATCTAGCACAAAAACGGCAGGCCGAGACGTCGTGGTCTGGGCCTAAGCAAGGTATACAGAAAGAGTGGAAATCCTTATGCGGTATTTGCTTCCCACATGAAATACAATTATTAACTGACATCGGTCTGAGGCAAGAAAAGTTTCCCCAACGGGGTACTTAGCTTTAAAGACGACTTCGGCTGAAATACTTTCGTAAATCTCAGGAGCTGGCCGACCGGCACTTGCGAACTGCTTCTGCTTCGGGCACCGCGCGGCAAGAAAGACTGAAGAAAATGGTGTCGGCTGCCTCTTATACCCCTGCCGCACTGACGTCCGGGAAGAATCGACGACAACCGACGCCGGACCTAGACTTTGGAATTCGGCCAACCAAGGACCAGCCTGATGGCAGGATAACCCATCTGTAATGACTGCAGCTGTATGCACGATGAACATCATAGCTTTTATGCACAACTATATGCAGGACTTTTACATGCAATTCACTAGCATTGTGCTTTACTATATTCTATTAGGACAAGTATGATTTGTTCAAGGCAAGAAATGTGTCCAGAATATCTGTACGAAGCTTCCAGATGTAAAACTTTGTAACTGAATAAGGATGTTTACTGTTACTGGATTCACACTCACCCCTTCCCCTGCACAAGTTTAGACTGGAATGCACCAAAGTGCACAACTGTCTTAATGTAACTTGTCTTTTTACCTGAAATCACCAAGTGCATTACTTAGACGGTCAATCTTCATGAATTTTATCATAAAATGCTCACAATTTTCAGTGGTCTGGTCAGACAGTTGTATATGTAGGTGCCACCCTGTAGGCCAACACAGCCACTAGGACTGATTTGTTTGCATTTGGCTTCAGTTAGATTCTGCCCTACTGAGCTAGGAATTTCTGGTTACAGGATTACTGTGCCTGCTTATTTGAACTGTTCCATTCTGAAATTGGTGCGTACTGTTTGCTGTAGCAGACTAGATTCAGGCACGCTGGATCTAGCTTTTGTATAACTTGAGAACTAATCCAGGCCATCTTTTTTGGAGAAGGTTCCCCTGCACCCTAGTGGCAGGAGTGTGCAGTTAGAACTTGTCTGACTGAAGACTGCTGGAACAGGGCTCAGTTTTGAGCTTTACTGGTTAATTGGGTAATTTGTTTACATCAGTTTGCTCGTTTTCTATTGTTATATAGAAATACATTTGCACTTCATTCATCTGCTTTTACTGTATTTGTGTTTCTTTTGCATTTGTTCTGCTGCATTTATTACTGCTTGTTAGCAGCCTGATTAAATTGTAACTGTTATTCTAAGCCTTTGGTTGAAGCACTTGGGCTTCAGACCAGTTTTACATGAAGGTTTGTGGTCTGCACTGTTGTGGCAGGACAGGTAGCTTACATCCTTCCAAGTTGGGAAATGCTGATTAAAGGCTTAGTGTCTTAGTGTAAGTGCATTAGTTCTGGTTTAAGCACTTGGGCTTCGGGCCAGTTATTCTACACTAAGATGGTGTGGTCTACACTCTTGTGGAAGAGGATAGATTCTGCCCTTCTGAGCTGGGAGTTTCTGGTTAAAGGCTTGTTGTGCCTGCTTATTTGAATGGTTTCTTTCTGAAATTGGTATGCCTTGTTTGTTGTAGCAGACACTAAATTCAGACCTGCTGAATCTAGCTTTGTTTGTATAACTTGAGTACTAATCCAGCCCATTTTTTTTTTTGGAGAAAAATTCACCTGCACCCTACTGGCAGGAGTGTATAGCTAGAACTTGTCTGATGGAAGACTTCTGGAATGGGGGTCAGTTTTTAGCTTTTAATTGGTTAATTTGTTTAAATCAGTTTGCTCATTTGCTACTGTTATATTAAAAAAATACACTTTACGCATCTCTGCTTAGCTGGGTTTAAACTATTCATAGCGCCATAGTCTGCTCTTCAAATTTTCCCTTAGAACTAGCCAGTTTTTTAGTTTTAGCATTCAAATCTGTTTCTTTGAGCTCAGCACTTGTTCAGAACTCACTGTAAGCACCAAATAAGCTACAAATTACTACAGCACTCAACTTTCCTCACTTGTCTAGAGGAAAACAGTTTTTAGTATTTAAGTAAGCACCTATCCAGGCATGTCTAAGGGTCAGCTCCCGGTGTTGTCTCCTGTCTACCTGATGAATCTGGGCATCTTGGGGCAATGCAGCAATTGCCTCATGTACACAGGCAACCCTCTCCTCCTAAAATCCAACACTACAACCTGTGAGAAATGCACTTACTCAGCCAAACTGGAAGCAAAGCTCTCTTCACCCAAGACTGGACTAGACAGTCAAGAGAAGGTAAATGCATGCACCACACCATACTCATCACATAGTCCCTCAAAACCTATACTACCAAAACACACACAGCAACACAAAACACACACCTACATTCGCGGAGGCTCTCTATAAAAATCTGCTCAGAGACCTCCAAAGCAAAAATGCATGCAACTTCCACTCCCCAACACAACCCAAATGATATCGGCCGCAAACTCAGTGTGCCACTCAACCACAGCCCATACGGCATAACGTACCCAACACTCTTTAGTCATAGGTGACTATAGTCAGGCACACTGATGCTCTACTCACCAGGCTAAACAAGGAGAAAATATACCAAACAAAAGCACTGATCTCTTTCCTAATATTTTATGATATATATTTCAATAGTCCACCTTTTAATTATCTTTCACTATTGTATTAGTTACTACTTTAAGTACATATTGTTCATTTAGTCTGTTTTTATTTAATTTTTCAAAGATCTATATATTCTACAGATGTATTTCATCACATGGCTTTCAGCTATGATGTACATTTTATCTGATTTTTGATTGGATGTTTTAATGTTTAAAAATGTAACTGTTATTCTATCTTTGTTGGTCTGATGAAGCGGATGTTATTCCAAGAAAGTGCTTACCTTACTACAATAAAGGACATATTGATTTTCACTGCTGTGTGGAACCAGATTAATTTTTTTTCTTGTAAACAAGGAGAAAGTTACTGTCAGCTGCCTGGCAGGTGCCAGGATCTGCCACAACACACACAGGTCACTCAAGTACAAATATGACTGCCATTGTCCATGTTGGTGTGAATGACCTGAGAATTACCTCCCTGGACTACATGGAGACATGGAGGAGCTCTCTGATCTTGTAGCCCAAGCAGGTATGACCCTGGCCCGGAGTAGCATCCTGCCATCACCCAGAATGATACCACAGTACAAGGATAAAATGACTTCAACAATTTGCTAAGCTTCTGGTGTCATTCTAAGGGGATCCGGTATACATCTGCCTGGGATGACATGATCGACAGACCACGATCCTTTGCTAGAGATGGCCTGCACCAGTCGCCCTTGGGATTATGGATACTGGCTAAGGCTCTTGCCCATACCTATAGTGCCTTTTTTAGGCAAGGTTCAAATGACAAATTCACCACCATAACAGGTACAAGCAAGCAAAAATATGAGGGCAATGCTACTCAATGCTAGAAGTCTAAACCTCAAAATGCATTCACTCGAGGCACTCCTTATAATGGAGAACATTGATATCTGTGCAGTGACAGAGATCTGATTCAAAGCTCCAGAGAGCACCCCTGCATTACCAGACTATAATTCATACCACACCTTTCGGCCACCTAACCTGGACAAAAACACTAAAGGTGGAGGCGTGTCTATATTCATTAAGGATATCCACACCTCCAGGCTAGTTGCTCAGCATAATGCATCCGAGATTATCAAAGTGCAAATAACGCTGGGCAAGACCACAATCCAAATTGTAACTTGCTACAAATCCCCCACCATGCCCCAGGATTCCCACTCCATTTCTTGATAGACTGGAAAATATTAGGGTACAATCCAACACCCTAATAATGGGAGATTTCAACTACCCCACCATTATGAGGAAACTACTCTTGTACCAACTCTTCTGCTCAATGTTTTCTAGAATTCATAAATTCCAATGCCTTGGATCAACTTCTCCACACCCCCACCAGGGGCAGCAATATCCTACACCTGATTACCAGCATGGCGACCGGTGTTCCACACCAATTCCTCATTGGTCAGATCCGACCACAAGCTAATCAGCCTAGACATCCACTTCCTGCCCCCACCCCCCATTAGGGAAACCACCGTAAAAAAATTTTTCCAAAGCCAACTTCACGCTTAAGACAGAAATGGCAAACTTCACAAAACCCATGCAGACGGACAGAGGTACAACTGCTGAATCCTACACAAATGCACTTTGTAAGCACTTGCATAAGTGCATGGATCATGCCATCCCTAATAGACCCAAGATGCTTTCCTCCAAAAAAAGGAAGCCAATCTGGTGGTCCCCTGCCATAAACTCTACAACAGAAGAAACTGTTACAAAAAAAGAGTAAAAGCCCATGACTGGAACAAATACCTGGTCAGCCTCCGTAAGAAGCGGAGATACCTCAAAATCCTCCAAAGCTAGTTGATTCTATAGACAACCACAAAGCATTCTATAGCTATATCAAGAATCTCAATGGCAGCACTCAGATCTGCTCTGAGTTGCAGCATAATGGCACTAAATACACAGAACCAACTGATATTGCCAACATCCTGGCAGATGGAGGGGGTAACGTTAGCACTGAACCTCACTCCCTAAAGGACCCAACTCTATACCGGAAGAATGCAAAGTCCCTGTAATCATGGCTCCACAGGTAAAAACCACACTCTCCAAAGCCATGAACTCAGCATCCACGGGACCTGACAACATCCAAGGCTGTATTCTACATGAAGTAGAGAATGAACTAGCACCCCACCACCTAAGCACCATGTTCAATCATAGTCTCATCTCAGGCTTTGTGCCCACTTAATGGCACACCGACAATTATCCCACTCCACAAAGGGGAAGCCACCACGGACCCCGGGAACTACTGCCCCATTAACCTAATGAGCCTGGTCTGCAAGGCCATGGAACGTATCATGGAACTTATAAAACAAAGACATTGGTAATCTCCAAACTCTGGACCCCTCCCAGTTCGGGTTTGTAAAAGGCAGATCATGTCTCATAACCTGATTGACTTCTTTGAAGCAATCACCAAAGCCATAGATGTGGGTAAGGTGGTTCACACAGCCTATCTAGATCCCGCCAAGGCTTTTGACACCATCACCCACTCCGGAATTATAAACTCACTAAACTAGGTATAAATCCCTATGTCACAAGATGGGTTGCCAACTGGCTCACTGACAGAACCCACACTGTGAAAGTAGCAGACTCCAAATCCGACTTTAGTCCAGTGACAAGTGGAGTACCACAGGGTTCAGTCCTGGGTCCTCCCCTGTTTGGTATCTACTTTTCTGAAGTACAGACTAACACGGAGGGTCTTTGGCTAACGAAGTTCGCAGATGACTGCAAACTAGGAGCCATAAACTCCTAACGATGTGGACATCCTACAAAAGGGCCTCACTGAAACAAGTGCCTGGTGTCAAAGCCATGGCCTCAAGCTCAATGCCAAAAAGTGCAATGTCATCCCCATTGGAAAAAACTCTGTACCCATGAGCTACCACATAGGTAGTAGTTACTTAACACCGAAAGTGTGATGAGACCTTGGGACAGATGGACAGTAGTCTCTCCTTTGACAATCACATCGCCACAGTAGTCAGGAAATCCTAAGTGGCACACTTCATCACAAAAGGTTTCTCATCCAGGAAGAGAGGTAATTGTTCCCCTCTACTCGTCACTCAGACCCATTAGAGTACAATGCCCCTTTTGGTATGCACCTCACAAGACATCTACAACTGGAAAGGTCGCAGAAATACCTCACAGAGAGGATTACCAGTCTCAAACAGATGCCCTACACTGACCGCCTCAAAAAACTCCAGCTTTACTCCATCGCATTATCGCCTACTCAATGGCGATCTCTGCCTAGCATACAAAGCTATGTCAAACCCAAAGCTGTTGGACATGCTCCACTTAAAGAAATCCCAATCCCTCTGAGCTCTAGGGACCTAAACCTTGTTACCACAATAAACAAAGCATGCTGGAGGGATAGATTCCTGTCCCAGAGACTTCCCATACTCTGGAACAATCTATATCAAACAAAGCTCCTCATTAGCACTCAAGAAAAATCTTGATGATTGGACGGGAAATAGGAAATTCACCCCAGAGATCACCTCTGTGGCTTTGCTCGACAGGGGCACAGGAAAATAATGTTCTTGGGTGGTGAAAGCTAGGGTACCTTTTTGGCTAGGCTTGTATAGGCCCTAGGGCCGGATATCCTAGTACCTACCTATGAACACAACATGCAACATTTTTCTGGCTAAACTTAGCAAGCATAAAAAGCATGACTGCTCTTAAAATACCAAGACAGAAAAAAACATACGAGATGTTTTCTTGCCTCAAATGCAACTGGCTCATGCAAAGAATGTGGCACAGTATCAAGATGTGGTCTTGAAAAAGTTAGAAAATAAATGAGGAACTTTATACAATCTTCTTTCTCAGGGGCGGTTGGCAGGCTGTTTGTTAGGCAAGCTACAGACTAATAAATGGATATTCAAGTATTGAAGGACAGGAGAAACTGGTGCAAGTTCAGGAAATTCCACTTATAACAATGTTTTTTTTTAAAGACACTAGAATATAATGTTCCCAATGAAACTGATTATCCTGGATATGGTTTCAGAAAATCCTTCAAATGGACTTCTGAAACTCTGGAAATACAGATCAGAAACCTGGAGAGAAAAACAGAAGTTCCCCTCTCACAACCATCTTTTTCAGACAGTGAAGAACTCTCGTCTTACCAGTAATACCAGAACTGGCAGTCACAAACCTGACCCAAGCCCAATAAATCACTCCTGTTTAAAATGTAAACTTTTGATTCTTCTTGACAGGAATTTCTAAGTCAGCAGTCCTACCTTTTGACAGGCAAAACCTTCCAAGGAACAGGCATCCCAGTCTTGTTAGGCAGAGGTATTCCCACCTCTTCCTTAAAAGGAGGGCACAAGTGGTTTTCCCCTCTCAGTTAAGGGCACTCCAACAGCAAGCAAGGATGTGATCTAACCCCCAAGTCCACGATGGCAATAGGGAGTACAGAGAGTGTCAAGGAAAAGATAAAGAAATGGTCTGTGGAACAAGAAAAGACCACAGCATTGAGACCCATCTTTGGCTGAGGCACTTTAGTAGCCTGCTAAAGGGACAAAGGCAGCTTGGAATGTTTTTTTGGGGGGCTGGAAGAACTGAGGAATGCGTAGGCTATTCCATGATGAATCCACGATACTTCTCAATCTCAGCAGCATTAAAATGGTGAAACAGGCAGTATTAAAAAGGTTGACTTTTTCCACCAACACACAGAAGCATTTTAAACACTCACCCCAGCCCACAAGTAATTTAACACAAGGAAAAATAGACCATCAAATATAAAACATAACACTCCAAGTTAAATGATTAAAATTATGTGGCAATCTAGATCACTTTCCTTGGATGACTGGCAGAAAAATAAGATGCAGATGTTTTTCCCCCAAAGGGAACGTATCTGCGTAGTAATGGAGAAGCAGTAATTCACCACTGATCCTTGAAATTGCGCGAGAGGGGAATGCTTGGCACCCTTAAGATTTGAAAGCTGGTAGACTGTAGTATCCTTGGCAGGATACAATTCATATAGCTACTGATACTACAGCAGTGATCAAATAGCACAGATATCACAACAAACTTATCATTGAAGCCCCTGACAAGAACCTCCAGTTATCCAGGTTACATTGTTTAAATGGAGCAAGTGTTGGCTTCTCACACAAAATTAAGATCCCACGGAGGGATTAACTAGTTTTCTTGGAGACTTCTTCTGCAAAACCAGTTTCAAAAACATTTTGATAGACTGCATTGAAAGAGGAGGATTCATGGGCTGACCTGCTGAAATGGCCTATAAATGAAACCTGATGGTGGGAGTAAGAAAGGCCATAGGATAGTAACTTTTAAAGATAATCAAATATTGTTAAACCAGAGAACAACTGGCTCTGAGAACAAGTGCTGGTTATGTTGTTGGCACCAACTAGAAAACCTTTTCCATTTGCCAATAGGAACTAGTAGGTTTTCTTGCCGCCTTTAGTACTGCTTTATGTCCTTAAGTAAAGAGGCACCTGAAAGGAATTCAGACCCCATCATCCAAGCAGTTGAGATAACTTGATTGGTTTTGCTGTTCTCGTGTGTAAACATCGAATGAAGAACTTTGTGGTAACTGCCTCTGGCCATTTCCAAAAGGAAGAACTACTGCTGTCTGGTCCAGAACTCTCAATGACCTTGGGGGGATTCCTTCTGAATCTTCAGAAATACCCTGGATATTCGTGGAAAGGGAGGTAAAGCATACATGAATATTCTTGTCCCAAGGGAAAAAAAGGCAATCTTCCAGGCCTTTTTGCATGGACCCCTGCAGCAGAATCTTGCCAGCTGTCTGGACAGGAGGAATGCCCCAAAGTTGGATCAAAACTTGGAAGACCCCAAATCTAGTTTTCATTCATGAGCGGCTGCCTTGTCCTGCACAGCTTGTCTGCCACAATCATGCTGACAAAATGCAGGATGCCTGAAAAGGGAGTACAACCTGGCTCCCCCTTGCTTACTGACGAGCCACGTGCCTCTGTGTAACAACTTGAAGGGATCCTGGGTATCAAAGTTTAACTAGAGTGCCTTGACCAGGGAAAGTATCTCTTGCATGTGCTTGCATCCATCACTGGTGTCCCACACACCATGCACTTATATCCTTCCTTAAACTGCTCTCCAAGCAGAGACAAAACACCTGTGGTGACTGCTTTGGAAAACAAAAGGAGTCCTGAATTTAAGAACTTGTCTCCCAAGTGAATTCTCTTGAAACCCCAGCACTGGAATTTGAAATTGCAAAGGGTACCGGGGCCAAAGACTTCAGATACCATTGCATCTTGCTCATGTGGAGTCTTGCTATGAGTATCAGAATGAAACCATGAGACAAAATCCTAAGGTATTCCATCGCAGTTAATGAAAACAGCAAAAATAGACCTAGATAGACTTTTTTCCGGTGAAAGAAATGCTCTGAACTGTGGCGTCCAGCTGACACTATAAAAACAAGATCCTGTGAGGAAGTCAAGAAAACCAGAGTTTCTCTTGGAATCCCAGCAAGCAAGAGATCCCAAACACCAAGATTCTACAAAGATATAGCATAAATAAGTAAAATGTCAATAAATGTAGACTGCAATAAGCTATAACTGGAGCTAGTCAATTAACACCCTTGGTACAGTGGCTAGTCTAAAGTGTAAGGGCACAGACGCGATAATGTGATCCAGACCCACAAAACCTTAAAAAATGCTTGAAACCTGGATACAAGGATACTTTAAACAGTAGTGTTACTAGGAAACTTAAATGAGGAAAAGCTAAACAGATTGTGAAGGGACATCATTTTGTTTGGGCACAAAACAGCTTTAGGAAAAATCCACAAAGTACAGTTGTGTACACTTACCTAAACAGTTGTGTACACTTACCATAAATGTAGATGTTAGTGTGTACTCACTGTTGCAGTCATTACATCTGGGTAATCTGCTGGCAGGATGCCCTCAGTCGGCCTGATTAACAAAGTCTTGGTCGTCAGGGGTATAAAACATGCAGCAGACGCCATTACATCAGATGTTCTTCATCTCACATTGCTGCAGTCCTTACATATGGGTAGTCCGCTGTCCTCGGTCGGCCCGAATACCAAAGTATAAGGCTGACGTCGGTCAAGGCACTTAACACTGGCATCAGGACGTCAGGGTACAAAAGCGCATGACCGACGTCATTTCCTCAGTCTTTTTTGCCGCATGGTCCGATGCAGAAGCAGCGCTGCAAGTGCCGTTCTGAAATTTTTCGAATTCGGAGTTTCAGACCGAATCCAAGTTGGCTAAGTACCCCGTTGGGGAATATTTTGGTTTTTTCTTGCCTCAGTGTTTTACCGGATGTCAGAAAAAGTGAATAACTGTATTTCTTGTGGGAAACAGATACCGCATAGAGATTATAATTCTTTGTGTATTCCTTGTCTGGGGCCTGAGCACGACGTTGTTGGGTGTCGCTTTTGTGCTAGGTTCAATAAACGCACTATTAAGCGGAGGTTAGATTGTGCTAGGCTGGTCTTTGGGAAGCGGTGCAATTATAATATGCCGTCGGATTCTCCGGCGCCCGCTTCTGCTAAGAAGCGCAAAGACAAAGCAGTTAAACCCAGGCAAGATGAGTCATCCGTTCCGGACGCCGGTTCTTTAGAGGCTTCAGTGGAACCGGTGGTTCCGACGGAGACCTCTCTGGAGTCTCAGGGGGAGACTTTGATTTTGCAGGAGGTGGTCTCTCAGGAGACAGGTCAGGCTGAAGGGGCTTCTCAAGTTACTGTACTCCCCTCCCTTCCTAGGGTGGTTAGGCCTTCTCCTTCTGTTTCCAAGGCTTCTCCCAGAGGCAGGCCAGTTTTAGCTTCTGTTGGTGTCACTCCTAGTTCAGCAGGGTCTGTGCCTAAGAAGCACATGCTTAAAATGGCAGAAGATTTGATTACTCTGATTAGAGGTTCTTTGCCCCCTCCTGATAAGAGGCCTAGGGTGGAGCCAGAGTTGGGAAGTTTTGAGCAGGCTTGGATGTTTCAGAGTCTTCAGCTGAAGACCTGCAGGAGTACTCTCCTTATTCTGATTCTGATGCAGATGATTCCACTCCTCCTGCTTCTCCTCCAGAGGATTTTTCTTTTTCAGAGACACTTCATTCTATGAGGGAACATTTTAAGTGGGAAGGTCAGGACTTCTCTGATTCTCGGAAAAGGCTTAGGGAATTTTGCTGTTACCCCAGCATAGGCCCTTGGCTATACCCCCTGTTCTGGATGTTGTGGAAGATGTGTTTGCAGAGGCTTCTCTTAATCCTGATTCTTTGCCTCCTGCTCCTGTTAAACCAGATAGGTATTACAGGGTGCCTGAGGCTCATAAATATCTTTATAAGAGTCCTAGGGCGGACCCAGAAACTATTAGTCAGGGACCTAAGGGTGTCAAGGCCTCTGTTGTAAAAAATCCGGTTCCTCTAGATAAAGAAGCCAGAGCTTTGGATAGATGGGGAAAAGGTCTATACATCTTCTACCTTAGCTATGAGGGCTTTGAATTGCCAGTTTCATATGTTGAAGTATCAAAACTTTCTTCTTTCTCAATTGAAGTCTAAGGTGGATGCTCTGGCGGAAGGCATTGAGTGTAAAGAATTACAAGATTTGGTGCATGTCTCTGAACAGGTGGGTAAGCATTCATTACAGTGTGGTTTTGATGCTGTGCAGGCCTCGTCTAGGGTGGCTGCCACTGGCTCAGTTCTTCGCAGGCACGCCTGGCTGAAGGATCAGAATTTATCTGACCATGTTAAGACAAGGATTTTGGATGCTCCTTTGCAGTCTGATGTGTTGTTTGGTTCACCTGTGGAGTCAGTCTTGAAGAAAATGGAAGACAAGGCTAAGTCTATGCAGGCTGTTAAAGATTTTTTGCAAGTTCAGCCTCCGAAGTTTAGTAGGAATTGGCCTGCTAAGGGGTGGACGTATCCTTCTTATGATTCTCAGTCTAGGGGTAGATCTAGACGTGGTAGGGGGAGAGCTCAGAGTTCTTTCAGGCCTAGAACAGGGAGTTCACCTGCACAATCTTCGGGTGAGGGCAGGGGCCAGTCCTTTCGTAAACAGGCCCAATGACCTACCTTTTCAGCTGCCAGATCCTTCTTGCCTGGCAGCACCTTTGGGAGGAAGGTTAGCAGTTTAAGGAAAATTGGATGTTGATTACCCAGGACAAATGGGTATTGGATATCATACACCAGGGTTACAAGTTTTATTTCCATACCTTGCCTCCTTTCAAAGGCATGCCGGACGTTCCTCCTCAGCAAAGACTAGAGGCTCACAAACAAATTTCTCTGCTACTTCAAATAGGGGCCATACAACCGGTCCCTCTGCCAGAAGTGGGCCTAGGATTTTATTCTCGCCTGTTTCTAGTACCAAAGAAAGGAAACACGTGGAGACCAATTTTGGATTTATCTATCCTCAACACATATCTGGACATTCCCAAGTTCAAAATGTTGACGTTACAACAGCTTTTACCTCTGCTGGGCAAAGATCACTGGATGGTGACTCTGGATCTCAAGGAGGCTTACCTTCATGTTCCTATCAGGCCCAGTTGCAGGAAGTATCTGCGTTTTCGGGCTGGGACTTCACATTATCAGTTCTCTGCATTGCCCTTTGGCTTATCTACTGCCCAGAGTATTCACGAAGGTTCTGGCTCCAGTGGTAGCTTTCTTCAGGCTAAGAGGAATACAAATCTATCCTTATTTGGACGATTGCCTGATTCTGGCCAAGAAAGGACGAACTTCTTCATCATCTACAGTATGTGATGGCAGTGTTAAGATGCCTGGGGTATTCTGTGAGCGAAATAAAGTCCAGTCTAGTACCCTCTCAGGACATGTGCTTTCTGGGTGTGAGACTGAATACAGCATCCCAGATGGCCTTTTGACCCCGGACAAACAAAAGAATCTTTCTCTTTACTTCCACCAATTGTCTCGTCAGTCCAGGCTGACTGCAAGGACAGTCCTTCAAGCCTTGGGGTTCATGGCATCTTGTATTCTGGTACTTCCCAATGCCAAACTGCATATGAGGAAGCTACAATGGTATCTCAAGAATGTATGGACACAGCACTGCCAAGATTTGGACACTGTCATTCAGATAATACCTTGCATTCAAAAGGAGTTTTTGTGGTGGGCTCAGGAATGTCACCTAAACAAGGGACTCTCTGTGACCCGACCAGAGGCGAGTCAGATTTTAACGACAGATGCCTCAGACAAAGCTTGGGAGCTCATCTAAGCGGAAAATGGGTACAAGACACGTGGCCTGCCAGACTTCAACATCTACATATCAACTTGAAGGAGATGTTAGCAGTCCAATTTGCATTGATAGCTTTCAAGGATTTCCTTCTTCCAGGGCAGGTGTTGATTCAAACAGACAACACAACTGTCATGTGGTACATCAACAAGCAAGGGGGAACGCATTCTTATCCTCTGTGCAGACAAGCAATGATTTTGTGGGAGACTGCTCTCAGTTTACAGCTAAATCTTCAGGCAAGGTTTCTGCCAGGAGCACAGAACTCCTTAGCAGATGTGTTGAGCAGACATATTATGGATCCCCACAGTGGAAATTGGATCCTCATGTATTTCAGAGATTGACAGTGTTATGGGGAACTCCAGACATAGATCTGTTCGCTTCTCCACTAAATTACCAGCTGCCAAAGTTTTGCACAAAAGGTTTCATCCCACAGCTTGGAAAGTGGATGCTCTCTCATTCAATTGGAGCAATCTTCACGTGTATGCCTTTCCACCTCTGCCTCTCCTCCCAAAGGTACTCCTGAAGGTCAGACAGGACAAGCCAAACATGATTTTAATAGCTCCAGATTGGCCTCGACAGCACTGGTACCCATTACTGAGAAGTCTGGCAGGAGCCTCCATGGCCTTTGCCTTGATTCCACACCTGCTGTCTCAGGAGAACAGTCATTTACTCAATGTCAAACTTCATTCTCTACATCTGACAGCCTGGCATATTCTGTTTTAAACCCTGGAGGGTCTCAGCTTCCACAACAAGTTTTGAATGTTATTTTGGAGGCCAGAAGGCCTAGTACAAGGAAAGTTTACGCAGATAAATGGAGGAGATTTTTATTTTGGAGTACAGCAAAGGACTTTGATGTTTCTAAACCTAATTTAAGTGTTGCACTTCAATACCTTACTGAGTTATTGGACAAAGGTTTGTCCTCCTCCTCTATAAAGGTTCATGCTGCAGCAATTTCTGCTCATTATGACTGTGACCCACCTTTATTTTCTCAGCCTTTAAGCAATTCCTTAGAGGGGCAAAGAATATAAGACCCCCACGTAGAGCTCCTACTCCTGCTTGGGATCTCAATTTTGTGTTGGAGAAACTCACTCTACAACCTTTTGAGCCTGCAGCATCAGCAGAGTTGAAATATTTATCATGGAAGACTGCTTTTTTGTTGGCCATTACCTCTGCGAGAAGGGTTTCTGAATTACAGGCCCTTATGGCAGTTGAGCCTTTCTTAATTTTCCACAAGGACAGGGTGTCTTTGCGTACTAACCCTTCTTTTATGCCTAAAGTGGTTTCTAGTGTGGCTTTAAACCAAACTATTCATTTGCCTACTTTTATGCAAACCCCCAAAATAAAGGGAAAGGATTTTGCACACTTTGGATATACACAGACAGTTGCGATATTATTTGAGCAGAACTAAAGGGTTCAGGCAGTCTCAGCAGTTGTTTGTTTCTTTTGCTTTGGGTTCTCAGGGCAAACCTGTTTCAAAACAAACTATTTCTAAGTGGATTGGGTTTTGTATTGCTTTCTGTTATTCCCATCATGGTAAGGAAGTTCCAGCTGGGATTAGGCCTCATTCCACTAGGGCTACTGCCACTTCTACAGCTTTTTTAAGGGGGGTGGCTACTAAAGATATTTTAGAAGCAGCTACTTGGAGTTCAGTGCATACTTTCTCTAAGCATTACCACCTTCCACTTTACTCTAAATCTAGGGCTGGATT
Source organism: Protopterus annectens (assembly GCF_019279795.1). Taxonomy (NCBI): domain Eukaryota; kingdom Metazoa; phylum Chordata; order Ceratodontiformes; family Protopteridae; genus Protopterus; species Protopterus annectens. The sequence continues at coordinate 1,392,812,183 of NC_056735.1, read as the reverse complement.
TGCCACTGCTATTTTACAGGGCATTTTGGCAGCGCCTAATGCTTTATAGTTTTGCCATCCTCCCTTACCTCTGCTTTGGGATTCTACCCATATGTAAGGACTGCAGCAATGTGAGATGAACATAGTACAGTTTTGTACCTACCATAAATGTAGATGTTCGAAGATCCACATTGCTGCAGTCCAATTTACCCTCCCTCCTTCCCTCTGTTGTTGAAGGTGGTGGTGTAGTTTGTGTTGTACATATTGTAAATATGGTTAGTGCACGGGTGGTTGGTTAGTTTTTGCTGGTTTTTGGCTTTGGCCTTTCTTGTTAGGGCCTTCTGACATCTGGGGCAAGAAAAGAGAGGAAATGACGTCGGTCATGCGCTTTTGTACCCTGACGTCCTGATGTCAGTGTTAAGCGCCTTGACCGACGTCAGCCTTACACTTTGGTATTCGGGCCGACCGAGGACAGCGGACTACCCATATGTAAGGACTGCAGCAATGTGGATCTTCGAACATCTACATTTATGGTAGGTACAAAACTGTACTTTTTTCTTGCCCCAGATGTCAGGTGCCCCTCCAAATGGGGAGCGCAAAAAAAAATTATATATGTTTGTAATTTAAAACACAAAAAAATATACCTCCAAACAAAAGCAAATACACCAAAAAGGCTTTTAAGCATAGTAAAAGAAAGTAGAGGTATAGTAAGAGAAAAAAGTACAGTTTTGTACCTACCATAAATGTAGATGTTAGAGGATCCACATTGCTGCAGTCCTAACTATTGGGTAGTCCGCTGTCCAGTCGGCCCGAATACCAAAGTATATGGCTGACGTCGGTCAGGGCGCATTAGACTGACGTCAGTACGTCAGGGTACTAATGCGCATGACCGACGTCATATCCTCAGTCTTTTCTTGCCCCAGATGTCAGAAGACCCTGAAAAGATAAGGCCAAAAACCAAAAACTCCCAACATACCTGCAGCAAAATATACATATATACAAAATATACAAAATTAGCAGAATATAACCTCACCTACACAACCACCCCTAAACACAGAGGGGAAGGAGGGAGGGTAAATTGGACTGCAGCAATGTGGATCCTCGAACATCTACATTTATGGTAGGTACAAAACTGTACTATGTTCTTCATTCCACATTGCTGCAGTCCTAACTATTGGGTAGAATCCCAAAGCAGAGGTAAGGGAGGCTGGCAAATCATAAGGAAGCAGGAACTGACAACATGCCCTGCAAAATAGCTGTGGCAAAACCAGCCCTAGACTTAGAGTAGAGAGGAAGGTGATAATGCTTAGAGAAAGTATGCACTGAACTCCAAGTAGCTGCCTCCAAAATATCCTTAGTTGCCACCCCCCTCAGAAATGCTGTTGAAGTGGCAGTAGCCCTAGTGGAATGAGGCCTAATCCCAGCTGGAATCTCCTTGCCATGATGGGAACAACAAAATGTAATGCAACACCCAATCCATCTAGAAATAGTTTGTTTTGACACAGGCTTGCCCTGAGAACTCAAAGCAAAAGAAACAAACAACTGCTGAGACTGCCTAAAATCCTTAGTCCTGCTCAAATAACGCAATTGCCTGTGTACATCTAAAGTGTGCAAAATCTTTTCCCCTTTATTTTGGGGATCTGCATAAAACGTAGGCAAATGAATAGTTTGGTTTAAAGCCACACTAGAAACCACCTTAGGCATAAAGGAAGGATTAGTACGTAAAGATACTCTATCCTTATGGAAAATCAAAAAAGGCTCCACTGCCATAAGGGCCTGCAACTCAGAAACCCTTCTTGCAGAAGTAATGGCCAACAAAAAAGCAGTCTTCCATGACAAGTATTTCAATGCAGTAGTAGCCGCAGGCTCAAAAGGTTGTAGAGTAAGCTTCTCCAACACAAAATTGAGATCCCAAGCAGGAGTAGGAGCTCTACGTGGGGGTCTTATATTCTTTGCCCCTCTAAGAAATTGCTTGAACAAAGGATGCGAAAACAGCGGTGGGTCACAATCATAGTGAGCTGAGATTGCTGCAGCATGAATCTTAATGGAAGAGAAAGACAAACCTTTGTCCAATAACTCAGTAAGATATTGAAGAGCCACACTCAAATTTGGCTCAGAAATCTCCAAATTGTTTGCTGCACTCCAAAATAAAAATCTCTTCCATTTTTCTGCGTACACTTTCCTTGTACTAGGTCTCCTGGCTTCCATAATCACATTTAAAACTTGTTGAGGAAGTTGAGACCTGCTGTCTTTCAAAACAGAATATGCCAGGCTGTTAGATGAAGAGAGTGAAGCTTGACATTGAGCAGGTGACCGTCTCTGAGACAACAGGTGTGGAATCAAGGGTAAAGGCCATGGAGGCTTCTTTACCAGACTCCTCAGTAATGGGTACCAGTGCTGCGAGGCCAATCTGGAGCTATTAAAATCATCCTTGGCTTGTCTTGTCTGACCTTTAGAAGCACGTTTGGAAGAAGAGGCAGAGGTGGAAAGCGTATACACATGAAGATTTTTCCAACTGAAAGAAAGAGCATCCACTTTCCAAGCTGTGTGATGAAACCTCTTTGTGCAAAACTTTGGCAGCTGGTGGTTTAGTGGAGAAGCGAACAGATCTATGTCTGGAGTTCCCCAGGACACTGTCAACTTTTGAAATACATGAAGATCCAGTTTCCACTCGTGGGGATCCATGATTTGTCTGCTTAACACATCTGCTAAGGAGTTCTGTGCTCCGGCAGAAACCTTGCCTGAAGAGTTAGTTGCAAGCTGAGCGCAGTCTCCCATAAAATCATTGCTTGCCTGCACAATGGGTAAGAATGTGTTCCCCTTGTTTGTTGATGTACCACATGACAGTTGTGTTGTCTGTTAGAATCAACACCTGCCCTGGAAGAAGTAACTCCTTGAAAGCCATTAATGCAAACTGGACTGCTAACATCTCCTTCATGTTGATATGTAGATGCTGTAGTCTGGCAGGCCACTTGTCTTGTATCCACTTTCCATTTAGATGAGCTCCCAAGCAATGTCTGAGGCATCTGTCGTTAGAATTTGACTCGCCTCTGGCCGGGTCACAGAGAGTCCCTTGTTTAGGTGACATTCCTGAGCCCACCACAAAAATTCCTTTTGAATGCAAGGTATTATTTGAATGACAGTGTCCAAATCCTGGCAGTGCTGTGTCCATACATTTTGAGATACCATTGTAGCTTCCTCATATGCAGTTTGGCATTGGGAAGCACCAGAATACAAGATGCCATGAACCCTAAGGCTTGAAGGACTGTCCTTGCAGTCAGCCCGGACTGAAGAGATAGTTGATGGAAGTAACTGGAAAGATTCTTTTGTTTGTCCGGGGTTAAAAGGCCATCTGGGCTGCTGTATTCAGTCTCACACCCAGAAAGCACATGTCTTGAGAGGGTACTAGACTGGACTTTATTTCGTTCACAGAATACCCTAGGCATCTTAGCACTGCTATGACATATTCCAAATGCTGTAGAAGGTCTTCCTTTTCTTGAGCCAGAATCAGGCAATCGTCCAAGTAAGGATAGATTTGAATTCCTTTTAGCCTGAAGTAAGCTATCACTGGAGCCAGAACCTTTGTGAATACTCTGGGCAGTAGATAAGCCAAAGGGCAATGCAGAGAACTGATAATGAGAATTTCCAGCTCGAACGCAGATACTTTCTGCAACGTAGTCTTATAGGCACATGAAGGTAAGCTTCCTTGAGATCTAAAGTTACCATCCAGTGATCTTTGCCCAGCAGAGGTAAAAGCTGTTGTAACGTCAACATTTTGAACTTGGGAATGTCCAGATAAGTGTTGAGGATAGATAAATCCAAAATTGGTCTCCACGTGTTCCCCTTCTTGGTACTAGGAACAGGCGAGAATAAAATCCTAGGCCCCTTTCTGGCACAGGAACCGGCTGAATGGCCCCTATTTGGAGTAACAGAGAAATTTGCTTGTGAGCCTCTTGTCTTTGTAGAGGAGGAATGTCTGGCATGCCTTTGAAAGGAGGCAAGGTATGGAAATAAAACCTGTAACCGTGGTGAATGATATCCAGAACCCATCTGTCTTGGGTAATTAAATCCCAATTTTCTTTGAAAAGAGACAGCCTTCCTCCCAACGGTGCTGCCAGGCGAGAATGAATTGGCAGCTGAAAAGGCAGGTCATTGGGTCTGCTTACGAAAGGACTGACCCCTGCCCTCACCAGAAGTCTGAGCAGGGGAACTCCCTGTCCTAGGCCTAAAAGAACCCTGAGCTCTGCCCCTACCACGTCTAGACCTACCCCTAGACTGGGAATCATAAGCAGGATAAGTCCATCCCTTAGCAGGCCAATTTCTACTAAACTTCGGAGGCTGCACCTGCAAAAAATCTTTAACAGTTTGCATAGACTTAGCCTTGTCCTCCATTTTCTTCAAAACTGCTTCTACAGGCGAACCAAACACATCAGACTGCAAGGGAGCATCCAAAATCCGTGTCTTAACATGCTCAGCTAAATTCTGATCTCTCAACCAGGCGTGCCTACGAAGAACAGAACCAGTGGCAGCCACCCTGGAGGAGGCCTGCACAGCATCAAAACCACATTGCAAGGAATGTTTACCCACCTGTTCAGACACATGAACTAAATCCTGCAACTCTTTACACTCAATACCTTCCGCCAGAGCATCCACCTTAGATTTCAACTGTGAAAGAAGATAATTCTGATATTTTAACATGTGAAACTGACAATTCAACGCCCTCATGGCTAAAGTGGAAGAAGTATACACTTTCTTTCCCCATCTATCCAAAGCCCTTGCCTCTTTATCAGGAGGGACAGGATTTTTAACAACTGAGGCCTTCACACCTTTAGGCCCCTGAGAGACAGTTTCGGGTCTGCCCTAGGACTCTTAAAAAGATACTTATGAGCTTCAGGCACCCTATAATACCTATCCGGTTTAACTGGGGCAGGAGGCAAAGAATCAGGATTCAAGGAAGCCTCTGCAAAAACATCTTCCACCACATTCAAAACAGGAGGTATAGCTAAAGGCCTATGCTGGGGTAAAAACAAGAATTCCCTAAGCCTTTTCCTGGAATCAGAGAAATCTTGACCATCCCATTTAAAATGCTCCCTCATGGAATGCAGAGTCTCTGAAAATGAAAAATCCTCAGGAGGAGAAGCTGAAGGAGTAGAATCATCCACATCAGAATCAGAATAAGGAGGGTACTCCTGCAAGTCTTCAGCCGAAGACTCAGAAGCCTCCGAGCATTGCTCAAAACTCTCAAACTCAGGTTCCACCCTAGGCCTCTTATCAGGAGGGGGCATAGAACCCCTTATCATAGTAATCAAATCCTCTGCCATTTTAAGCATATGTTTCTTAGGCAAAGACCCTGAAGCACTAGGAGAAACCCCCACTGAAGCAAAACTCGGCCTGCCCCTCAAAGAAGCCTTGGAAACAGTAGGGGAGGCTCTAACCACCTTAGGAAGAGAGGGAAGAACAGCCACCTGAGAAGCCCCCTCAGCCTGGCCTACTTCCTGAGAGGAGACATCCTGTAACAGTAAAGTCTCTCCCTGAGACTCCAAAGAAACACCTGGCAAAACCTCCGGCTCCACTGAGCCCTCTAAAGAACCGACGTCTGGGACTGTCGGTTCTTCCACTCTAGGCTTTGCTGTTTTGTCCTTGCGTTTTTAGTCGAAGCCGGGCCGGAGCATCCGGCGGCATTTTATAATTACAACGCTTCCCAAACACTAACCTGGCACAGTCTAACCTTCTCTTAATAGTGCGTTTGTTAAATCTAGCACAAGAGCGGCATCCAACAACGTCGTGCTCAGGCCCTAAACAAGGTATACACAAAGTATGGTAATCCCTATGAGGTATCTGTTTCCCACAAGAAATACAGTTATTCACTTTTTCTGACATCCGGTTAAATACTGAGGCAAGAAAAAACCAAAATATTCCCCAACGGGGTACTTAGCCAACTTTGATTCGGTCTGAAACTCTGGCTTCAGAAACTTTCAGAACGCCAACCTGCACTCGCAAAATTGCTTCTGCATCGGACCATGCGGCAAAAAAGACTGAGGATATGACGTCGGTCATGCGCATTAGTACCCTGACGTACTGACGTCACTCTAATGCGCCCTGACCGACGTCAGCCATATACTTTGGTATTCGGGCCGACTGGACAGCGGACTACCCAATAGTTAGGACTGCAGCAATGTGGAATGAAGAACATCAGGGGGCTGGAAGGTGGGTAACCAGGACTGCAACAGTGAATACACTCTAACATCTACATTTATGGTAAGTGCACACAACTGTACTATGTTCGTGTTTCACTGTTGCAGTCATGACATTTGGGTAGATTCCCAAAGCTATGGTTGGGAGGATAGATTTATACAGCATTAGGAGCAGCTATAAGGCCCTGCAGGACAGAAGTGGCAAAGCCAGCCCTGGATTTAGAGAAGAGAGGTAAATGGTAATGTTTGGTGAACGTATGAACTGAGCCCCAGGTAGCAGCTTCTACAATGTCTCTGGTAGGAACCCCTCTGTGAAAGGCTGCAGCAATAGATGCAGCCCTGGTGGAATGAGATCTGATCCCCTTGGGGATAGGTTTACCACGGTGCATATAGCAGAAACTAATACAATGGCTTATCCATTTGGAAATCGTCTGCTTTGAAATAGCCTTTCCCTCTGTCCCTGCGGCAAATGCCACCAATAGTTCAGATTTACTTACAGACTTTGTCCTGTTAAGTAAAATCTAAGTTGTCTGTGTACATCCAATGAATGCAGAATCCGCTCACCCTTGTTCTGTGGATTAGGAAAGAAAGTTGGCAGATGAATGGTCTGATTAAGAGCCACACTGGATACCACCTTAGGCATGAAAGATGGATTGGTCCTGAGACACACCCTGCCTGCATGAAAAATAATGAAAGGCTCCACTGCCATAAGAACCTGTAATTCAGAAATCCTTCTAGCTGAAGTGACTGCTAAAAGGAAAGCTGTTTTCCAGGAGAGAAATTTTAGGTCTGCAGTAGCAGCTGGCTCAAAAGGAGGGACAGTGAGTTTTTCCAAAACAAAATTGAGGTCCCATGCAGGGGCTGGCGCTCTCCTGGGAGGTCTTAAGTTTTTGGCCCCTCTGAGGTGCTGCTTTAGCAGAGGATGAGAGAAGAGGTGAGGCTCTTGTGTTGTAATAAGCTGAAATGAGAGGCATGGATTTTTATGGAAGAAAAATATAGGCCCTTGTGAAGCACTTCAGTGAAGTATTGCAGAGTCTGAGGAATATTGGGCATTGTTGTGCTTTATTCCTTTTGACTGGCTCCATGCACAGAATCTTTTCCATTTGTCAGCATAAGATTTTCTAGTACTAGGCCTTCTAGCCTCCAAAATGACATCCATCACAGTTTTGCTAAGGGATGCCGAGGGTGAAATTAGATGATCAGCTATGCTGCAAGATTCAAAGTTTGGAGCAGAGTGTGCAGAATTTGGTAGTTCTGCTAAGACAGTAGGCAAGGTGTCTGAGGGCAGGTGCCACGGAGGAAGGCGTGACGCATTGAGCAGGAGTGGGTACCAGTGTTGGCGAGGCCAGTTTGGAACAATCAGAATAATTTTTGGTTTGTCCGTCTGACTTTTAGTAGAACTTTGGAGAGCAGAGACAGAGGGGGAAAAGCATAAACTGATAGAGCATCCACTTTCCAAACTTTTTTGTGATGAATTCTTGTGCAGAATTTGTCCAACTGATAGTTCTGGGGTGAGGCAAAAAGATCTACGTCTGGACTCCCCATTTGCATGTCAACATGTTGAAAATTTGTGGTTCCAGTTACCATTCGTATGGGTCCATAAGATTTCTGCTTAGTTCGTCTGCCAGAGTATTTCGCTTTCCTGGCAGGAATTGAGCTTGTAGTTGTATTTGGTAGGTCAAGGTAGTGTTCCACAATGCCATGGCTAGTCTGCAAAAGGGGTAGGAATGCGTACCCCCCATGCTTGTTTATGTACCCCATAACTGTGGTGTTGTCTATCATTAATTGTCCTGGACAAAGGTAGTCCTTGAAGGCTGTCAGTGCATTCTGTACAGCTAGCATCTCTTTCTGATTGATATGAAGGTGTATTTGATTTGGGCTCCATTTGCCCTGAATGCACTTTCCTGCCAGATGAGCCCCCCCCAAGCATAGTCTGATGCGTCTGTATATTTAGGGTTTGGGCGGCAGGGGGTGGAGTGAATGGCAGTCTTGTTTTGGTGGCAGGCCTCCGCCCACCATAGGAACTCTAGCTGCAGGCAAAGTATGACAGGAATAATTGTTTCCAGGCTGTAACAATGTTGACTCCATAAACTAAGTACCACTGAAATTTCCTCATATGCAGTCTTGCATATGGAATTAGAAGAATGCAAGAGGCCATGAACCCCAAAGCTTGCAGAATTTGTCTTGCAGATAGCAGGGTTTTTGTGGCCACCTGTTTGAAGTCACCAATTGAATTTGCTTTTCTGGCATAAGGTAAGTCATCTGGGCATTCGTATTCAAATTTGCACCCAGGAATGTAATTTTTTGAGAGGGTACCAGTTGTGATTTCTTTTTGCTTATGGTGTACCCTAGACAAGTTAGAACCCTTTTTACACATGCCAGATGCTTTAGAAGAATGTCCTTGTTTTCTGCCTGAATTAGACAATCGTCCAGGTATGGATGTATTTGAATATTTCTTTGTCTGCAAAATGCAATTACTGGAGCCAGGCACTTTGTGAATACCCTGGGCCCAGTAGATAAGCCAAAGGGCAGTGCAGAGAACTGGTAATGCAAGTAGCCTGCTTTGAAGTGGGGGTATCTTCTGCAAGATTCCCTAATTGGGATATGCAGGTAAGCCTGTTTTAAGTAAGTCTAGAGTTACCAACCAGGCATCTTTGCCTTTTATAGGTAGTAACTGTTGAGTCAGCATCTTGAATTTTGAAAAGTCCATAAATGTGTTTAGAGTGGATAAGTCCAGAATTGGACGCCATGATTTGACTTTTCTGGGTACCAGGAAAAGTCGAATAAAAACCTTGTCCCTTTTCCTCTTCTGGTACTGGTTGAATAGCCCCCATGTTCATGAGGGACAGAACTTGTTTCTGGGCCTCTGCCCACTGATTTGGGGGCAGATCTGGCCATCCGTTTGGGATTGGCAACATGTGGAAATGAAATCTGTATCCCAGGTATAATATATTTAAAACCCATTTGTCCTGGGTAATAAGTTACCAGTTTCGTGCATGAAGTGCCAGTTTTCCCTTCAAAGGGGTGGCTAAAAGGTAAGCACTTGGTGATTGTAGAGGGAAGTCATTGAAAAGTACAGTTTTGTACCTACCATAAATGTAGATGTTCGAGTGCTCATACAGCTGCAGTCATAACAGATGGGTTATCCTGCCGTCAGGCGGGTCCTCAGTCGGCCGAATTCCAAAGTCTAGGTCCGGCGTCGGTTGTCGTCGCTTCTTCCCTGAAGTCAGTGCGGCAGGGGTATAAGAGGCAGCCGACGCCATTTTCTTCAGTTTTTCTTGCCCCAGATGTCAGGTGCCCCCAGAAGGAAGGCAAACAATGTTATGCAAAGATGCAATGTTGATAAATCAAAAACAGTAGTTGCAAGCAAATACACCATAAAAGAATACCCCAAAAAGGTTATATGAAAAGTGTTTGTCATAAGGCCTGTCCTAAGAGGGGATGGAGGGAGGGAAACCTGGACTGCAGCTGTATGAGCACTCTAACATCTACATTTATGGTAGGTACAAAACTGTACTATGTTCATCGTGCATACAGCTGCAGTCATAACAGATGGGTAGAATCCCAAAGCTAAGTAAGGGTGGTAGGCACTAAGTGGAACTAGGAGGGGCTAGGATGCCCTGCAGGACTGCTGTGGCAACGCCCGCTCTAGATTGAGTATAGTGGGAGGTGATAGTGCTTGGAGAAAGTGTGCACTGAACTCCAGGTGGCTGCTTCCAAAATGTCCTTGGTAGGGACCCCCCTGAGGAAGGCTGCAGAGGTAGCTGTGGCTCTAGTGGAGTGGGATCTGATGCATGCAGGCACAGTTTTTCCATGAAATGAGCAACAAAAGCATATGCAGTGGGCAATCCATTTTGAAATTGTCTGTTTGGAAATAGCCTTTCCCTGAGCACCTACAGCATAGGACAGAGAGTTGCTCAGATTTCCTGAATGGCTTTGTTCTGTCCAAGTAGTAACGAAGTTGTCTGTGAATGTCCAAGGAATGTAGTAGTCTTTCCCCTTTGTTTTGTGGATTAGGATAAAAGGTAGGCAAGTGGATAGTCTGATTCAAAGCTACACTGGATACTACCTTTGGCATAAAGGTAGGATTGGTTCGTAAGGAAACTCTGCCCTGATGGAAAATGATGAATGGTTGCACAGCCATGAGGGCCTGTAGCTCCAAAACCCTGCGCGCTGAGATGATAGCCAGAAGAAAGGCTGTTTTCCATGACAAGTACTGTAACTGTTGAAGAAGCTGGCTCGAAGGGAGGAAGGGTCAGCTTTTCCAATACGCAGTTGAGGTCCCAAGCAGGGACTGGTGGTTTCCTTGGGGGTTTTAAATTCTTTGCCCTCTGAGGAACTGCCTTAAGAGAGGGTGAGAGAATAATGGAGGATCTGTGTTGTATTGTGCAGAAATGGCTGAAGCGTGGATCTTGGAGGAGAAGGAAAGTCCATTAACATCTCAGCTAGGTACTGTAAAATTTGAAGTATATTTATTACCCAAGGATTCTGTCCCTTTTCTTGAATCCAGGCAGAAAATAGTTTCCATTTTGCGGAGTAAGCCTTTCTAGTAGAAGGTCTTCTGGCCTCCGACATCCTCCACTTCCTTGGAGAGGAGAAACAGTGGGGAAATCAAGGAATTCTCAATGCAGCTAGATTTAGACTTTTGAGATGGCTGTGAAGGGTTTTGTAGTTGTGCTGGGACAACAGAAGAGGGACTAGAGGTAGGATCCATGGTGGGGAATGCGTCAGACTTCTCAGGAGCGGATACCAGTGTTGTCTTGGCCAGTCTGGAGCGATGAGAATCATTTTCGGCCTCTCTGCTCTGGCTTTTAATAGAACTTTGGGCAGCAGAGGAAGAGGCGAGAAGGCATAGACTGTCAATGTTGCCGAATTGAAGGAAAATGCGTCCACTTTCCAGGCCTGTGGATGATAGGTCCTTGAACAAATTTTTTTCAAGTGGCAATTTCTGTGGGTAGCAAAGATCTATGTCTGGCTGTCCCCATGCCTGAGTTATCTTTGTGAAAAGTTGATGATGCAACTTCCATTCGTGTGGATCTGTCATATTTCTGCTTAGATTGTCTGCCAGTGTGTTTTCCTTCCCTGGCAGGAATTGTGCCTGCAGTTGAAATTGCAATTCCAGTGCTGTGTTCCATAGGGTCATGGCTTGCCTGCATAGGGGGTATGAATAAGTTACCTCCTGTTTGTTTATGTACCACATCACTGTGGTGTTGTCTGTCCTTATCAATAGCTGGCCTGGATGCAGTAGGTCTTTGAAGGTCATAATAGCCTTTTGCACGGCTAGCATTTCCTTTTGGTTGATGTGAAGGTGCTTCTCTTTTCGGGTCCATTTTCCCTGAATGCACTGATCTGTCATGTGTGCTCCCCAGGCGTAGTCTGAGGCGTCTGTTGTGATGATTTGAGTTGCTTGAGGTACACAGAAAGGAAGACCTGTGTTTCTTTGGCAAGCTAGAGTCCACCACAAAAATTCCTTTTGAAGGCATGGAATGAATGGGATAATTGTTTCCAAGCTGTGGCTGTGTTGAGACCATAAGTTTTTCAGGTACCACTGAAGTTTCCTCATATGCAGCTTTGCACATGGGATTAGTAGGATGCAAGATGCCATGAATCCCAGAGCCTGCAGGATTTTCCTTGCAGTTAGCCTGGTGTAAGTTGCCATTTTTCTGAAGTATTGAGACAGTTGCCCTTGCTTGTCTGGCGTGAGGTAGGCCATCTGGGTGGTTGTATCCAAGCTGGCACCCAGGAAAATTTGTTGAGGGTATTAGTTTTGATTTCTTTTTGTTGACTGTGTATCTCAGGAAGTTCAACAGTTTTATTATAAACGCCAGGTGCTGCAGCTGTATGTCCTTGCTGTCCGCTTGGATCAGGCAGTCGTCCAGATATGGGTAGATTTGTATCCCTTGTAGTCTGCAGAAGGCGATTACTGATGCCAGGCATTTCGTAAACACTCTGGGCGCAGTAGATAAGCCAAAGGGCAATGCAGAGAATTGGTAATGGGTTGAACCTGCAAGAAATCTGAGGTATCTTCTGCAATCTTGTCTGATAGGGACATGCAGGTATGCCTCCTTGAGGTCCAAAGTTACCAGCCAAGACTCCTTGCCCAGCATGGGAAGAAGCTGCTGTAATGTGAGCATCTTGAATTTTGGCACCTGTAGATATGTGTTTAGGATGGATAGGTCTAAGATAGGTCTCCTATCTTTGTCTTTCCTCGGTACCAGGAATAGTCTGGAATAAAACCCTTGACCTTGTTCTTTTGCAGGTACCTCTTGAATTGCTTTTATGTCCACGAGAGCTGAAACTTGTTTTTGTGCCTCTGCCCTTTGATTTTGTGGCAGGTTTGGCATGCCTCTCATTTTTGGAAGGGTGTGAAAGTGGAACCTGTAGCCTCTGTCTATAATGTCCAAAATCCATTTGTCTTTTGTAACAATATGCCAATTTTTTGAGAATGTCAGTTTTCTGCCAAAAGGTGCTGCCATTAAAGCTTTGCTTGGCAGGTGTAGGGGGAAGTCATTGTATCTGTTTTCTAAAAGACTGATCTATCTTCTCCACCTCTTGGGGTTGGTGCTTGCCACTGTCTTGCTCTGAAAGATCCTTGAGGTTGCCCTCTACCCCTTGGGCGCCTGTATCTGCCCCTTTGAGGTCTGTCCGTGGCTGGAAAGGACCAATTTTTTGAAGGCCAGTTTCTGCTGAAATGTGGAGGTTGTACCTGCAGGAAATCTTTCACTGTTTGCAATGATTTCGCTTTTGCCTCCATTTTCTTTAGCACTTCCTCAGCTTTAACACCAAACAATACATCTTTTTGAAGAGGTGCATCTAATAATTTAGCTTTGACATGATCTGGTAAGGTTTGCTCTTTGAGCCAAGCATGCCTACGTATAACAGAACCCGTAACAGCAGCTCTACATGAGGCCTCTAAAGCATCAAAACCACACTGCAAGGTATGTTTACCCACTTGCTCTGCACCATGCAACAAATCCTGCAACTCTTAAATCTGGTTGTGTCATCTTGCTTTTCAGCTGAGATAAAAAACTGTTGATACTTTAACATATGGAACTGACAGTTTAATGCCCTCATGGTTAAAGTGGCCGAGGTGTACACCTTTTCCCCCACCTTTCTAAAGCTCTGGAATCTCTCTCTGAAGGTAATGGATTTTTAGCAGTAGAGGCCTTAATTCCCTTGGGACCCTGTGAAATTGTTTCTGGGTCAGCAGTATGGCTTTTATATAGGAACTGGTGAGAATCAGGAACCCGGTAATACCTGTCTGGTTTAACAGGAGCTGGAGGCAAAGAATCAGGATTAAGGCTGGCTTCTGTGTACACATCATCCAATATATCTAAAACAGGAGGGATAGCCAGAGGCCTATGCTGGGGGAGCAGGAGAAAAGTACAGTTTTGTACCTACCATAAATGTAGCTGTTAGAGTGCTAATACAGCTGCAGTCATAACAGATGTGTTCTTCTGCCGTCAGGAGGGTCCTCGGTCGGCCGAATTCCAAAGTCTAGGTCCGGCGTCGGTTGTCGTCGCTTCTTCCCTGACGTCAGCGTGACGGGTATAAAAGAACCAGCAGACGCCATCATCTTCAGTTTTTCTTGCCCCAGATGTCAGGTGCCCCCAGAAGGAAGGCAATACATAAATTTATGTAGTAATGCAATATAATCAAAATACAGTAGTTGCAAGCAAATACACCATAAAAGAATACCCCAGTTTGTAAGAGGAGGTGTTAGCCAATAGGCCTGTCCCAAGAGGGGAAGGAGGGAGGGAAACCTGGACTGCAGCTGTATTAGCACTCGAACATCTACATTTACGGTAGGTACAAAACTGTACTATGTTCATTGTGCATACAGCTGCAGTCATAACAGATGGGTAGAATCCCAAAGCTAAAAAGGGGTGGTAGGCACTAGGTGGAACTAGGAGGAGCCAGGATGCCCTGCAAGACTGCAGTGGCAGCGCCTGCTCTAGTTTTGTGGAGTATAATGGTAGGTGGTAGTGCTTGGAGAAGGTATGCACAGAACTCCAAGTGGCTGCTTCCAAAATATCTTTGGTAGGCACTCCTCTGAGGAAAGCTGCAGAGGTAGCTGTGGCCCTTGTGGAGTGAGATCTGATGCCTGCAGGTACAGTTTTACCATGAAGAGAGTAGCAAAAGCGTATGCAGTGGGCTATCCATTTTGAGATTGTCTGTTTGGAAATTGGCTTCCCTTGAGCTCCTATAGCATAGGACACAAAGAGTTGTTCTGATTTTCTGAAAAGCTTTGTTCTGTCCAAATAATAGCGTAGCTGTCTGTGGATGTCCAATGAATGTAGTGGTCTCACCTTTGTTTTTAGGATTAGGGTAAAATGTAGGTAAGTGGATAGCCCGATTCAAAGCTACCCTGGATACCACCTTTGGCATAAAGGACGGGTTGGTTCGTAAGGAAACTCTGTCCTGATGGAAAATGATGAAAGGCTGCACAGCCATGAGGGCTTGTAATTCCGATACCCTGCGAGCTGAGGTGATAGCCAGGAGGAAGGCTGTTTTCCAGAACAAATATTGCAAATCTGTTGAAGCAGCTGGCTCAAAAGGAGGCAAGGTCAGCTTTTCTAGAATGAAATTGAGGTCCCAAGCAGGTATTGGTTGTTTCCTTGGGGGTTTTATATTCTTAGCCCCTCTGAGGAACTGTCTTAAGAGGGGGTGAGAGAATAAAGGTGGATCAGTGTTGTATTCTGCAGAAATGGCCGAGGCATGGATTTTGATGGAGGAGAATGAAAGCCCACTGCTTAGCAGCTCGGCTAGATACTGTAATATTTGAGGTAAATTCAGTTTTCCAGGATTCTGGCCCTTTTTCTCATTCCAGGCACAAAACCGTTTCCATTTTGCGGAGTAAGCTTTTCTAGTAGATGGCCTTCTGGCTTCCAAAATGACTTCCTGTACTTCCTTGGAGAGTAGGGTTTGTTGTGAAGTTAAGGAATCTTCCATGCGGCCAGATTGAGTGTTTTCAGCTGATTGTGAAGAGTTTTGAAGCTGTGCTGAGTCAGGAGAAGAGGCATTAGAGGTAGGGTCCATGGTGGGGAATGCATCAGGCTCCTCAGGAGTGGGTAACCAGTGCTGTCTTGGCCAGTCTGGAGCAATGAGAATCATCTTTGGTCTGTCTGCTCTGGTTTTTAATAGAACTTTGGGCAGCAGAAGAAGAGGTGGAAAGGCATAAACTGTCATTGTTGTCCAACTGAAAGAGAGAGTGTCCACTCTCCAGACCTGTGGATGAAAAGTCCTTGAGCAGAATTTTGTCAATGGGTGATTTTTGTGGGAGGCAAAGAGATCTATGTCTGGCCTTCCCCATGCTTGAATTATCTCTGTGAAAACTTGAGGATGCAACTTCCATTCATGTGGATCTGTCATATTTCTGCTTAGGTTGTCTGCCAGCGTGTTTTCTTTGCCTGGCAAGTACTGTGCTTGAAGTTTGATTTGTAATTCCAGAGCCATGTTCCAAAGTGACATGGCCAACCTGCATAGGGGACATGAATGGGTTACTCCCTGTTTGTTTATGTACCACATTACAGTGGTGTTGTCTGTCCTTATCAATAGTTGACCTGGATGTAGAAGGTCTTTGAAAGCTATAATAGCATTTATCACTGCTAGCATTTCCTTTTGATTGATGTGAATGTGCTTTTCTTTTTGGGACCATTTGCCCTGAATGCACCGATCTGTCATGTGCGCCCCCCAGGCGTAGTCCGAGGCGTCTGTTGTGATGACGATTTGCTTGAGGCTTGCAGAATGGGAGACCTGTGTTTGTTTGGCATGCTTGAGCCCACCACAGAAATTCTTTTTGAAGGCATGGAATTAGTGGTATTATTGTTTCCAAACTGTGGCTGTGTTGAGACCATAGGTTTTTTCAGGTACCATTGAAGTTTCCTCATATGCAGCTTTGCACATGGGATTAGTAGTATGCAAAATGCCATGAATCCCAGAGCCTGCAGGATTTTCCTTGCAATCAGCCTGGTGAAATTTGCTAGTTTTCTGAAGTATTGAGTTAGTTGCCCCGGTTTCTCTGGCATGAGGTAGGCCATCTGGGTGTCTGTGTCCAAATTGGCACCCAGGAAAATTATTTTCTGAGAGGGTATTAGCCTTGATTTCTTTTTGTTGACTGTGTATCCCAGAGAATTCAACATTATTACAAAAGCCAGATGTTTCAGAAGTATGTGCTTGCTGTCCGCTTGGATCAGGCAATCGTCCAAGTATGGCTATATTTGTATCCCTTGAAGTCTGCAGTAGGCAATTACTGATGCCAGGCATTTCGTGAATACTCTGGGCGCAGTAGGCAAGCCAAAGGGCAATGCAGAGAATTGATAATGGGTTGAACCTGCAAGAAATCTGAGGTATCTTCTGCAATTTTGTTTGATTGGGACATGCAGGTATGCCTCCTTGAGGTCCAATGTTACCAGCCAAGACTCCTTGCCCAGCATGGGAAGAAGCTGCTGTAATGTGAGCATCTTGAATTTTGGTACGAGTAAGAATGTGTTTAGGATGGATAGGTCCAAAATAGATCTCCAATCTTTTCCCTTCCTTGGTACCAGGAATAGTCTGGAATAAAAACCTTGACCTTTTTCTTGAGTAGGTACCTCTTGAATAGCTTTCATGTCCATGAGATCTGAAATTTGTCTTTGTGCCTCTGCCCTTTGATTGTGTGGCAGGTTTGGCATGCCTCATTTTTGGAAAGGTGTGAAAATGGAATCTGTAGCCTTTGTTTATAATTTCCAGGATCCATTTGTCTTTTGTGACAATATGCCAATTTTTTGAAAATAATGCCAGTTTTCCGCCTAAGGGTGCTGCCATTTGAGCCTTGCTTGGCATGCAAAGGGGAAAGTCATTGGGTCTGCTTTCTGAATGGCTGCGAACTATCCTCACCACCTCTGTGTAAGAGCGTGCCATTGTCTGCCTCTAAACGATCCTTGAGATTGCCCTCTGCCCCTCAGGCGCCTGTATCTACCTCTTTGTGGTCTGTCCGTGGCTAAGGACCAATTTTTGGAAGGCCAATTTCTACTGAAACGTGGAGGTTGTACCTGTAGAAAATCTTTCACTGTTTGCATTGATTTAGCCTTTTCCTTCATTTTCTTTAATACCTCCTCAGCTGTAACACCAAATAATACATCCTTTTGTAGAGGGGCATCTAGTAATTTAGCTTTGACATGATCTGGTAAGGTTTGCTCCTTGAGCCAGGCATGTCTACATATGACTGATCCTGTAACAGCAGCTCTACATGAAGCCTCTAGGGCATCAAAACCACATTGCAAGGTATGTTTACCCACTTGTTCTGCACTATGCATCAAATCCTGCAACTCCTTCAAGTCTGGTTGTTCAGGTTGTGACATTTTGCTTCTCAACTGTAATAACAGAAACTGTTGGTACTTTAACATATGGAACTGGCAGTTTAATGCCCTCATGGTTAAGGTGGCCGAGGTGTATACCTTTTTTCCCCACCTTTCTAAAGATCTGGAATCTCTCTCGGAAGGTAATGGGTTTTTAGCAGTGGAGGCCTTAATCCCTTTGGGGCCCTGTGATATAGTTTCTGGGTCAGCCGCATGGCTTTAGTATAAAAATTGGTGAGAGGAACCCAGTAGTACCTGTCAGGCTTGACTGGGGCTGGAGGTAGAGAGTCTGGGTTAAGGCAGGCCTCCGAATACACATCATCTAGTATGCCTAAGACAGGAGGTATAGCCAGAGGCCTGTGCTGAGGTAGCAAGAGAAAATCCCTAAGCCTTTTCTTGGAGTCTGAGTACTCTTGGCCTTCCCAGTGGAAGTGTTCCCTCAAGGTATGCAAGGTTTCCCCAAATGAGTAATCCTCGGGGGGGGGGGGAGGGAATGGACTGCTCTGCATCAGAATCTTCAAAAGGGGAGTAAGAATGTTCCTGTTCAGAGTGCTCTGAAATAATGGAGGCCTGGTCTGAGGAGGCGGATTCTTCCTCCACTCTGGGCCTTTGGTCCAGGGGGGGGGGGGTTGAGAACCCCTGATAAGAGTAATTAAATCCTCAGCAGGCATGGGACCTGGAGAAGGACCCTGTGTAGCTGGTCTCTTAGAATGCATGGCTGCTTTAGACTTAGTGAAAGCCTTGATGGAAAAAGAAGATGGTCTGAAGACACCTTGAGAGGAGGCAGACCTGTCTACATTTTGAGTTTCACCACCAAGAGTGGCTTCGGCATCTGTAGTCGGGGTGTGGGCCTAGGAGCCTGCGACCTCAGGCACAGTAGACACCGCCAATTAAGTGTCGTCTGTAGGCAGGGGCTGCGTAGGTGCCTCGCTGAGAACCGGACCACCTGTAGTCAGCTTTGGCGTGGTGTCGGTAGAGGCCGCGGACCTCGTGTCGGTCCTTATCTTTGCGTTTTTTAAACAAAACTGGAGTTGGAGTATCCAACGACATAATGGAGTTAATTTTGTTGCCAAAATAGTGCTGGGCGAACTCCGCCCGACGCTTAATGGTGCGTTTTTTGAAAGTAGCACAAAAACGACAGACCGAGATGTCGTGGTCTGGGCCTAAGCAAGGAATGCAGAGGGAATGAAAATCCTTATGCGGTATTTGCTTCCCACATGTAATACAATTATTAACTTTGTCTGACATCGGTCTGAGGCAAGAAAAGTTTCCCCAACGGGGTACTTAGCTTTCAAGAAGACTTCGGTTGCAAAATTTTCGTAATTTCAGAAGCTGGCCGACCGGCACTTGCAAACTGCTTCGGGCACCGCGCGGCAAGAAAGAATGGAGAAGATGGCGTCGGCTGGTTCTTTTATACCCCTGTCGCACTGACGTCAGGGAAGAAGCGACAACAGACGCCGGACCTAGACTTTGGAATTCGGCCGACCGAGGACCCGCCTGATGGCAGAAGAACCCATCTGTTATGACTGCAGCTGTATGCACGATGAACATTTCCCTGAGCCTTTTCTTGGAATCTGAGTAATCTTGACCTTCCCAGTGAAAGTATTCCCTCAATGTATGCAGGGTTTCCCCAAAAGAGAAGTCCTCAGGGGGTGAGACCGAGGGAATAGACTCCTCTGCATCAGAGTCTTCGAATGGAGAATAGGCATAATCCTGGTCCTCAGATAGTTCTGAGGTAATAGAAGCTTGATCTGAGGAAGGGTAGTCCTTCCTCTAATCTGGGCCTTTTGTCAGAGGGGGGTTGAGAACCCCTGATAAGAGTAATCAAATCCTCAGCCATTTTAAGCATCTGTTTTTTAGGCATGGTGCCTTGAGAGGGGGTCTGAGGACCCTGTTTTTTGGTTTTCATGGCTGCTTTAGATTTAGTGAAGGCTTTAATAGAGAAGGAGGAAGGCCTGAAGACCCCTTGAGAAATGGCAGGCCTGTCTAAATTCTGAGTTTCCCCGCCAGGAGTGGTGTCGGGATCTGTAGTAGGAATGGGGGCCGAGGAGCCTGCGACCTCGGGTACTGAAGACACCGGTAATGCATTGTCATCGGTACTCAGGGGCTGCGTAGGCACCTCGCTGAGTACCGGAGAACCGGTAGTCGGCCTTAGCGTTTCAGTAGGTGATGCGGACCTCGTATGTCGGTCCTTATCTTTGCGTTTTTTGCTCAAAACTGGAGTCGGAGTATCAGACGACATAATTAAATTTTTTGCCAAAAAAGTGAAGGGCGAACTCCGCCCGATGCTTAATAGTGCGCTTATTGAATCTAGCACAAAAACGGCAGGCCGAGACGTCGTGGTCTGGGCCTAAGCAAGGTATACAGAAAGAGTGGAAATCCTTATGCGGCATTTGCTTCCCACATGAAATGCAATTATTAACTTTGTCTGACATCGGTCTGAGGCAAGAAAAGTTTCCCCAACGGGGTACTTAGCTTTCAAGAAGACTTCGGCTGAAATACTTTCGTAAATCTCAGGAGCTGGCTGACCGGCACTTGCGAACTGCTTCTGCTTCAGGTACCACGCGGCAAGAAAGACTGAAGAAAATGGCGTCGGCTGCCTCTTTTATACCTCTGCCGCACTGACGTCAGGGAAGAAGCGACGACAACCGACGCCGGACCTAGACTTTGGAATTCGGCCGACCGAGGACCCGCCTGACGGCAGGATAACCCATCTATTATGACTTCAGCTATATGTACGATGAACATCTGTTTACCACAGGAAAGTGCCTGGTTGTTTCCAGATTTGGAGGCACCCCATTGCTTTGTTCTAAAAAGTTCCTTGGGACTGAAACTTGGAGCCTTTGGAATGTCTGGATTTGACTTGAGTGGCTCTCGAAGGGACTGGAAAGGACCAGTTCTTAGTAGGCCAGTGCCTACTAAATCTTGTAAGTTGCACTTGTAAGAAATCTTTCACAGTTTGCATAGATTTAGCTTCATCTTCCATCTTTAACATTTCTTCAGCCTTACTACCAAAGAGACGGTCCCTGTTGTAAAGGAGCATCCAACAATTTTGCTTTAACATGGTCAGGCAGAGTTTGCTCTTTGAGCCAAGCATGCCTTCTTAGCACAGATCCAGTTACAGCAGCCCTGCAAGAGGCCTCCAAGGAATCAAAACCACATTGCAAAGTACGTTTTCCAACTTGTTCAGCAGAATGTAATAAATCCTGTAAATCTTTATTTTCCAAACAGTCAGAAAATAACGTAATCTTCTGTTTAAGTAATCCCATGACATGCTACTGATATTTAAGCATATGAAATCGACAGTTTAAAGCCCTGATTGCCAAGGTTGCAGAAGTGTAAACCTTCTTACCCTATCTATCCAGCGCCCTGGAATCTCTATCAGAAGGGGTAGGATTTTTAGCAGTAGAGGCCTTAATGCCCTTAGGACCCTAAGAAATGGTTTCAGGATCAGCAAAAGGATTTTTGAAAAGGAATTTGCGGGAGTCAGGAACCCTGTAGTATCTGTCTGGCTTACAAGGAGCCGGAGGCAGAGAATCAGGAGCCATACTAGATTCTAAAAAATTATCAAGAATGTCTACAACAGGAGGTATAGCCAAAGGCCTATGCTGAGCAAGAAGAAAATCCCTACGTCTCTTTATAGATTCAGAGAAATCCTGACTTTCCCAGTGGAAATGTTACCTTAAGATATGTAAAGTTTCCCCAAAAGAAAAATCCTCAGCGGGAGAAGCAGAAGGAAAGGAATCTTCTGCATCAGAGTCCTCATAAGTAGGACAAATCCTGTTCATTAGAAGAGTCAGAAGAAATAGAATCCTGTTAAGACTATTCATAATCAATGTCTTGCCTAGGCCTCTTAGGAGGGGGCTGGCTACCCCTGATCAGAGTAATTAAATCTTCAGCCATTTTGATAATTTGTTTTTTAGGCATAGGGGCCTGCACATGTGGCCCAGGCATCTGTCTTTTAGACAGATTTAAATTTTGGACTTAGTTTTGAAGATGGCGTCTGTCTAATATACAAATCTGTAGGCTTGAAAACACCCTCAGAAGCCGGTGCCTGCCGGCTCCAGACCCATCTAAGGTAGACACATCGGTGAGGTTCCATAACTGAAGCGTCTCGCGGCATACCGGACTCAGAATGGATCTCAGTAGAGGCCTGCGAATCAGAAGTAGCAGGTATCAGGGGCTGCAAAAGCACCTTACTGAGTACTGGCGACTGGCTTAGGAGAAGCGCAGTCAGTTTTGGACCTCGATGGTCCGTCTCACTTTGCGTTTTTTTAGGTATTCCAGTAGTCGGATTGCTAAGACGACATTTCCGGATAACTAAATCTTGAGGCAAAATTTTTTGAAGCAAAAATATACCGTTTAATCGTGCGTTAATTAAATTTAGCACAAAACTGACAGCAAGGTACATTGTGGTCAAGGCCTAGGTAAGGAATAGAGTACAAATGAAAATTCTTATGAGGTATTTGCTTCCCACAAGTAATGCAATTAACTTTTACTGACATCGGTAAGGAGCAAGATAAAGTTTCCCCAACAGGGTACTTAACTTTTAGTTGAAGACTTCGGTTCCGAAACTCGAAAATGAAAATTTCAGGAGTTGGCCAACCGGCACTTGCGAACTGCTTCAGGCACCGTGCGGCAAGAAAGACTAATGTAATGGCATCGGCTGTATGTTTTATACCCCTGATGACCTGACGTCATGGAAGAAGGGATAGCAACCGACACAGGACTGACTACTTTGTTAATCAGGCTGAGGGCAACCTGCCAGCAGATTACCCAAATGTAATGGCTGCAGCAATGAAACACGAACAACATCTGGTCTCTAAGCACAGTCTTTTTTGGTATTAAACACCTTAATACAATTTTTCCCACATGGGAAGAAGGAAATGGTTCCATCACTTCATAGGACAGCAAGAGATGGACAAGTGGAAATGGTCTGGAGGATGAGGAAATACCCCTGGAAAGGAAGAATTTCCTCTCATTGCAATCTGTAACCTTGAATGATCTTCAGAACAGATTTTCTAAAACTGATGCCAAAGAGAAAAGTGGTAATTAAGACTTTCTGGAAGACAAGAGGGGGTGCCAGGGTGGGAACGGGGAACTGTCTCAGTCATTCTAACTTACTGGACTGTTCTTGGTTTTGGGAGTTTGCAGAATTCTTGGAACCTCCATGCCATTTTTTTTAAATATCCATTTACCTGCATTTTTACACAACTTTGTTTTACCAAAATTGGATGAAGAGTTGGGGAATCCCTTGGAAACTTAGGAAAAAGAGGGTTAAAATACCCAAAGTTATGTACTTAACACAGATCTGTTTTATCAGATTCCTTTCAACTGATGGGTCCCTGATCAGACCTCAGATCTGACTTCAACCACTTTTTCAGACTTGGGAATCCATAGCTCAGGCTCCTCCCCTTGACCATAATCCCCTGTCCTCAAAATTACCTCAGACTGAGTTTGCCCTCAAAAAAGTCAAGAACTGTTATATAAATTCAAATACATATCACAAAACTACATCACACAGCAAAAAATCTGCACTGGAGCTGCAAGAATTTGTAGTGCTGTACCAATGGTAGCCCATACAGTCATACCAGAAGCCAAAGAAAAACTTCCACGTGATGGAAAGGCATGAGGGAGGGAAACTGAGGAAGGATAGAAACAGACAACACAGATCTATTGTTACAATAAGTGCATAGCTTTCATATGCGATATCTTTACCATCTACTCCAACTGATGGGACACAGTCCCCCAACAACTAAGTTCCACAAGTGATCTCATGGGAGGGATGGCATAACCAAAATTAACCTCATCTCTGGAAAGTAAATCCAATTTCTTATACTGGTTTTCCCGCCTTTCTAAGCTAGCATAGTCCAGTTTTCAGGTTAGTGCTGAATTCAGGGCTGTTACAAGTTTGTTTGCACCCATAACTTACTTTGATAGAAGGAAGTTTCTCTGTTCACTGTGAGAGAGGGAGCTTTGAGCAGCCTATCTGTCCCTGGAGGAGTGGTTTCAGCCCAGAAATTAGTTTATTGGCCATTTTGGGCTAATTTCTCTCTCTCATTTCCTTGCTATAAAACCCGCATTTGCACGCCAGGTAGTTAGGGTACAACTATTCCCGTCTCCACAAAGTCAACTCTTCAATTTTTCCCGTGGAACTAGACAAACATTCAACTTAAGCACTCAAACCATTCACTTCTCATACCGGCACTTGCTCAAAACTCATAGCAAGCACTAATCAACCTTAGCACTAGACCCCCCCCCCCATACTGTAGAGAAGGACAAGGCTCTCTATTTGACCTTACCAGCCAATCAGTAAAACAGTTCACTGTACCTATCCATGCATGTCCAAAGGGCAGTTTCAGGTGTACTCTCCATTCCAACTGGTGAATCTGGGCATTCTGATGCAATGTTACAATTGCCTCATGTACACAGACAACCCTCTCCTCCTTCCACCAAACACTAATACACGCAAGAGATGCAATTATACAGCCAAACAGGAGGCTAACCTCTCTCAACTCAAGAATGGACCAGGCATTTAAGAGAAGGGAATTACTTGCATCACACCACCAGTCTCACATAGACCTATGAAACCAGCACCGGCAAAAAACACAACTACACGAAAACATACCTGGAGGGTAAATAAAAATCTGGAGAAGCAACACAGAACTCCAAAGCAGGCATCCAAGCAACCTCCACCCCCCAACACAAACCATGAAACATACTTCACAAAACCAGTGTGCCACACAATCACAGCCCTTAAGGCAAAATAACATGCCCAACACACTAGTAATAGGTGACTCCATAGTCAGGCACACTGACGTCCCACTCGCTAGGCTGAACAAGGAGAAAGGTTACTGTTAGCTGCCTGTTGGGTGCCAGGATCCGCCACATAACACAAGCACTCGGGTCACTCCAGAACAAGTACAAATATGACTGTTATTGTCCATGTTGGTGTGAATGACCTGAGCCTACCTCCCTGGACTACATGGAGAGAGACATGGCGGAGCTCTCTGATCACGTAGCCCAGGCCAGTATGACCCTGAGTAGCATCCTGCCCTCACCAGGAATGATACCACGGTAGAGAGAAAAAATTATCAATTTAAACAATTGGCTAAGCTTCTGGTGTCATTCAAAGGGGATCCAGTGTCTGGCAGCCTGGGATGACATGCTCAACAAGCCACGCTGCTTCGCTAGAGACAGCTTGCACCTGTCACCCTTAGGCTTTTGAATACTGGCCAAGGCTCTTGCCACCCCCCATAGTGCCTTTTTTTAGGCAAGGCTCAAAAGACAAACCCACCGTCATAAATAGCACAAGTAACAAAAAAATGAGGGTAATGCCAAATGAGGGTAATGCTACTCAATACCAGAAGTCTAAACCTTAAAATGCACGCACTCGAGGCACTCCTCAGTATGGAGAAAACTGATATATGTGCAGTAACAGAAACCTGATTTAAGGCTCCAGAGAGCACCCCAGCACTACCAAGCTACAACTCATACCATACATTTTGGCCACAAAACCCGGACTGAAATACAAAAGGCGGGGGAGTATCCATATTCATCAAGGATACCCACACCTCCAGGTTAGTGGCACAGCACAATGCTTCAGAGATCATCCACGTGCAACTAACAAAGGGCAAAACTGCTACTCAAATTATAGCTTGTAACAGATCATCCACCATGTCCCAGGACCCCCACTCCACATTCCTGGAAACACTGGGAAACAAAGATCCTACCAAACACCCTGATATTGTGTGATTTCAATTGCTCAAACATGAACTGGGAGAACTACTCAAGTACGAACTCCCTTGTCCAACATTTCCAAGACTTTATAAACTCAAACTCCCTGGATCAACTGATCAACACCCCCACCACAGGTGGCAACATAATGGACCTGGTCATCAACATGGGTGACCAGTGTTCCACACCGGACGTCAACCCCTTGCTGGTTAGATCTGACCATAAACTAATCACTCTGGATAGCCACATTCCGCCACCACCCCCGGTCAAAGAAACCACCATGAAGAATTTTTCAAAAGCAAACTTCACGTTACTTAAGACCGACGTAGGAAGTTTCAAAGACCCGATGCTAAAGGATAACTCTGTCCAAGCTGCAAAATCCTTTACAAATGCACTCTACAGGCACCTACAAGAATGCATGGATCGTGCTATCCCAAACAAAACCAAGACTCACTGCAAGAATAGGAAACCAGTCTGGTGGACCCCCTGCCATAAACAAGCTATACAATAGGAAGAGGAAACTAGTACAGAAAAGAGTAAAATCCCAGGAAGGGAAGACATCCCTGATCAGTATCAGCAAGAAAAGTACAGTTTTGTACCTACCTTAAATGTAGATGTTTGAGTGTTCACCCTGCTGCAGTCATCACACTTGGGTTATCCTGTCGTCAGGCGGTCCCGCAGTCGGCCGGATTTCCAAAGTCTTGGTCCAATGTCGGTTGCTGTCGCCTCATCCCTGATGTCAGTGCGCCAGGGGTACATATATTGCAACAGACACCATTTTCTTCAGTTTTTCTTGCCCCAGATGTCAGGTGCCCCAAAAAGGTGATCCAAATTAGTACCAAAAGGTGTGAACACTGTACAAACACTAAATCCCTTCAGCTATAAGCAAATACATCAGTAAGGCATAGCAAAGATTTAGCCAGTAGATCAGAGGGATTGGAGGGAGGGTAACCTGGACTGCAGCAGGGTGAACACTAACATCTACATTTATGGTAGGTACAAAACTGTACTATGTTCATCGTGTTACCCTGCTGCAGTCATCACACTTGGGTTGAGTCCCAAAGCTAAGGTAGGGTGGAGGCGGCATAGAGGGTTAGTGGAGGCAATGAGGCCCTGCAGAACTGCAGTGGCGAAGCCTGCCCTGGACTTAGAATAAAGAGGTAAGTGATAGTGTTAGGTGAAGGTGTGTATAGAACTCCAAGTTGCAGCTTCTAAAACTTCCTTGGTAAGAACCCCCCTGAGAAAGCCTGTAGAGGTAGCTGTTGCCCTGGTAGAGTGGGATCTAATGGTAGGAGGAACTGGTTTCCCATGATGGGTATAGCAGAATCGTATGCAATGGCCTATCCATTTAGAAATGGTTTGCTTGGATATGGCCCTCCCTTGAGAAGCTGTAGCATAGGAAACAAAGAGCTGGTCAGTTTTTCTGAAAGCCTTAGTTTTATCCAAGTAGTAACGAAGCTGCCTGTGAATGTCCAAGGAATGTAGGAGTCTCTCCTTTGTTCTGTGGATTGGGGAAGTAAGTGGGTAGGTGGATGGTTTGATTTAAAGCTACACTGGAAACCACCTTAGGCATGAAGGAAGGATTAGTTCGTAGAGAAACTCTGTCTTGATGAAAAATGAGGAAAGGTTCCACTGCCATAAGTGCCTGTAATTCTGAGACTCTCCTAGCAGAAGTTATTGCCAGGAGCAGGGCAGTCTTCCAAGATAGGAACTGAAGGTCTGCAGAAGAAGCTGGTTCAAAGGGAGGTAGCGTTAGTTTTTCCAGAACAAAGTCGAGGTCCCATGTTGGTGTAGGAGCTCTTCTAGGTGGTCTAAAGTTTTTTGCCCCTCTGAGGAACTGCCTTAGAAGAGGATTTGAAAATAAAGGTGTATTTGTGTCGTAGTGAGCTGAAAAAGCTGAAGCATGGGTTTTAATTGAGAAGGAAAGTCCTTTATGCAACATCTCAGCTAAATACTGCAGAATGTGAAGCATATGAGGCAGAGTTGTGTCTTGGCCTTTAGCTTGGTTCCAAGCAGAAAACCTTTTCCATTTGTCCGAGTAAGCCTTCCTGGTGCTTGGCCTCCTGGCTTCTAGAATAACATCCAGTACTGCTTGTGAAAAAGAGGGGCTGGTTGGATGCTTAATTGATTTGCCATGCAGCCAGGTTTAAGGTTTTGATCTGGCTGTGTAGAATCTGCTTGTCTTGCTGTGTGAGCAAATGAGGTATTTGAGGCAATATCCATGGTGGGCTGTGAGCCATATTCTTCAATAGTGGGTACCAGTGCTGGCGTGGTCAGTCTGGGGCAATGAGAATCAGTCGAGGTTTCCCTTTTTGACCTTCAAAAGAAGCTTTGTGAGAAGAGGTAATGGAGGAAAGGCATATGCTGTCAGGTTTTTTCCAACTGAAGGAGAGAGCGTCCACTTTCCAAGCTTGATGGTGGAATGTCCTTGTACAAAATGGTGTCAGCTAGTAGTTTTGAGGACTGGCAAACAGGTCTATATATGGTAGGCCCCATCTTTGAGTTATCATTGTAAATATTTGTGGGTCTAGCTTCCACTCGTGGGGATCTTTGATGTTTCTGCTTAGGTCGTCCGTCAATGTGTTTTTCTGTCCTGGCAGGAAATGAGCTTGTAACTGGACTTGGTAGGCCAGAGCTGTGTTCCATAAGATTATTGCTTGCCTGCAAAGAGGGTAGGAATGTGTGCCCCCTTGTTTATGTACCACATTACTGTGGTGTTGTCCGTCTTTATTGCAAGTTGTCCTGGCTGTAGTAGATCCTTGAAGGCTGTCAGAGCTTTCTGTACAGCTAGCATCTCTTTTTGATTTATGTGCAGTTTTCTTTGTTCTGCAGTCCATAGGCCTTGACTGCATTGCCCTGCCATGTGCGCCCCCCAGGCATAGTCTGAAGCATCTGTTGTGATAGTTTGCCTGGGTGGGAGCAAGGTGAAAGGCTGACCCTTGTTGAGGTGACATGCCTGTGCCCACCATAGAAATTCCTGTTGAAGGCAGAGAATGAGAGATATCACTGTCCAAGCTGTGGCTGTGTTGAGACCATACGCTTTTGAGGTACCACTGTAATTTCCTCATATGCAGTTTTGCAAATGGCATTATCAGAATGCAAGATGCCATGAAGCCCAAAGCCTGCAGAATTTTTCTTGCAGTTAATTGGGTCTTTGTTGCCATTGTCTTGAAATACTGAGTCAGTTGTAATTGCTTGTCTGGTGTAAGATAAGCCTTCTGGGCCGTTGTGTCCAAGCTGGCACCCAGGAATGTCATTTTTTGTGAGGGTACTAGTTTTGACTTCTTTTCATTTACTGTGTACCCCAGACAATTTAGTAGATGCTTCACAAAAGCCAGATGTTGTAAGAGAATGTCTTTTCGTTCTGCTTGGATGAGGCAGTCGTCCAGGTATGGATATATTTGAATTCCTCTGTCTGCAGTATGCAATTACTGGTGCCAGGCATTTTGTGAATACTCTGGGCGCAGTAGATAAGCCAAAGGGCAGTGCAGAGAATTGATAATGGGCTGAACCTGCAATGAAATGGAGGTATCTTCTGCAACTTTGTCTGATAGGGACATGCAGGTATGCCTCCTTGAGGTCCAACGTTACCAGCCATGCTTCCTTGCCCAACATGGGAAGTAGCTGCTGTAGTGTTAGCATCTTGAATTTGGGAACTTGTGTTTAGAATTGAATGGTCCAGAATTTGTCTCCAAGCATTTTCTTTTCTGGGTACTAGGAAGAGTCTTGAGTAAAATCCTTGGCCTTGCTCTTGAGTTGGTACCCTTTGAATGGCTCATGGCCATGAGAGCTGTAATTTGTTTTTGAGCCTCTGCCCTTTGATTTTGTGGCAGGTTTGGCATTCCTCTTTTTATTGGCAAGGTGTGAAAGTGGAATCTGTATCCTCGTAAAATTATGTCTAGGACCCATTTGTCCTTTGTGACCATGTGCCAGTTGTCTGTAAATAGTGCTAGTTTTCCCCCCCAAGGGGGCTGACAAAAGAGCTTTGTTTGGCCAGCTGAGGTGCAAGTCATTGCGTTTGCCTTCTGGTGGGTAGATACCTGTCTTCTCCTCCCTTCTGGGTTGGAGTGCCCCATTGGCGAGGCTTATACTGAGCTTGTGGTTGTCCCCTGCCCCTTGGGTGCCTGTATTTACCCCTCTGAGGCCCGTCAGTGGCTGGAAAGGACCAATTTTTTGTTGGCCAGTTTCTGCTGAAGCGGGGGGGTTGTACTTGTAGGAAATCTTTGACTGTCTGCATTGATTTTGCCTTATCTTCCATTTTCTTTAAAACTTCTTCTGCTTTAACACCAAAAAGAACATCCTGCTGTAAGGGAGCATCTAGTAGTTTTGCTTTAACATGATCAGGCAGACGTTGTTCCTTTAACCAGGCATGCCTACGTATAACTGATCCAGTGACAGCTGCTCTGCAGGAGGCCTCTGAAGAATCAAACCCACACTGTAAGGTATGTTTGCCCACCTGCTCGGTGGCGTGCAACAAATCCTGTACTTCTTTCAATTCAGATTGTTGAGGGAGGGTGGTTATCTTTTGTTTCAACAGAGATCAGAAATTGCTGATACTTAAACATATGAAATTGACAGTTTAGTGCTCTCATAGCTAAAGTGGCTGAGGTGTAAACCTTTCCCCCCCATCTGTCTAGTGCTCTTGAATCCCTTTCAGAAGGTACTGGATTTTTAGACATGGAAGCCTTAGCCCCCTTGGGACCCTGGGAGATAGTCTCTGGGTCAGCTACTGGGCTTACTGGGCTTTTGTAAAGGAATTTGTGGGAATCAGGTACTCTGTAGTATCTGTCAGGCTTGGCCGGGGCAGGAGGTAGAGGGTCAGGGTTGAAACTGGATTCTAAATAGACATCATCCACAATGTCCAAAACAGGAGGGATGGCTAGAGGTCTGTGTTGGGGGAGTAAAAGAAACTGAGCCTTTTCTTGGAATCAGAGTAATCCTGACCTTCCCAGTGAAAATGTTCCCTCAGTGTGTAAAGTTTCCCCAAGAGAGTAATCTTCTGGAGGGGAAGCTGAGGGAATAGAGTCCTCAGCATCAGAATCTTCATAAGGAGAGAAGGAATAGTCTTGGTCCTCAGAGGAATCGGAAGAAATTGACAGTTCAGAGGAAGCAGAATCTTCCTCTTGTCTAGGCCTTTTGTCAGGAGGAGGCTGAGAACCCCTGATGAGAAATCACATCTTCAGCCATTTTGAGCATCTGTTTCTTAGGCGTAGGGCCTTGAACAGGAGACTGAAGTGAATCCTTTTTCGATTTAGGAGTCTTCGACTTGGAAAATGTTTTGACTAAGAGTTGTCTGTCTGAAAACGCCTTCAGAAGCACAAACGTCCTTGGAAGGTAAATCGTCGGTAGGGCCTGAAGTAAAAGGCTGCGTCGTCCTAGTACATTCCGTCAAAATATCTGTAGCGGACTCTGGTTCCAGAACTGTGGTAGTCAGATGCTGCGTTGGAGCCTCACTGATAACCGGAGACCGGATCAACCGACGCCTCGGAATAGGGCTTAGGCCTGGGCTAACTGTCCTTGTCCCTGCGCTTTTTGTGCACGCCGGTAGTCGGTAGCTTCGACGGCATGTTATAATTAAATTTTCTACCAAAAAAGTGTAGTGCGAAATCAAATCGTCTTTTAATAGTACGTTTATTAAATCTAGCACAAAAACGACAAGTGACGGCGTGATCAGGGCCTAGGCAAGGTATGCAATAAGAATGAAAATCCTTATGAGGCATTTGCTTCCCACAAGAAATACAATTAACTTTTTCTGACATCAGTCAGAGGCAAGAAAAGTTTCCCCAACGGGGTACTTAGCTTTATAGAAGACTTCGGTCTGAAATTCGAATTTGAAAATCTCAGGAGTCGGCCGACCGGCACTTGCGAACTGCTTCTGCTTCGGGCACCGCACGGCAAGAAAGACTGAAAAAAATGGCGTCGGTTGCAATATATGTACCCCTGGCGCACTGACGTCAGGGATGAGGTGACAGCAACCGACATCGGACCAAGACTTTGGAAATCCGGCCGACTGCGGGACTGCCTGATGACAGGATAACCCAAGTGTGACTGCAGCAGGGTAACACGAAAGTACAGTTTTGTACCTACCATAAATGTAGATGTCCGAACTGGATAGCATCTGCAGTCATAACAAGTGGGTTGTCCTGTCGTCAGGCAGCCCTACAGTCGGCCGGATTCCAAAGTCCGGGTCCGGCTTCGGCTGATGTCGCACTCCACCCGACGTCATCTCTGTTGGTCTTCGGGTATAAAAGCATCAGCCGACGCCATTTTCCTCAGTGTTTCTTGCCCCAGATGCCAGTAGCCCTCTTGCAGGCTAAAAATTTGGATAGATGCCAATGTTTCCAAAAAGATAGAGGTAAACACAACAATAAGCATATATGTACATATATACAAACAAATACACCATAAAAGACTCCCCCCCAACAGCTAGCTATTAGGAGGGTAAACACCCTAGGAGTACCACAGAGGGGAAGGAGGGAGGGTAATCCTGACTGCAGATGCTATCCAGTTCAGACATCTACATTTATGGTAGGTACAAAACTGTACTATGTCCTTCATGGATGCATCTGCAGTCATAACAAGTGGGTAGAATACCATAGCCAACTAGGGAGGAGGATAAAAGTAGATTATGGTGTGTTTAGGATCCCTTGCAGTACAGCAGTGGCAAACCCTGCTCGGGATCTGGAATATAGAGGCAAATTATAATGCTTGGCAAATGTATGCACGGAGGTCCAAGTAGCCGCCTCAATAATGTCTTTGGTTGCCACTCCTCGTAAGAAGGCTGTGGTAGTGGCTGTTGCCCTTGTAGAATGAGGTCTTATGTTCTGTGGAATTGGTTTTCCATGGAAGGAGTAACAGTATCGTATGCAGTTTCCTATCCATTTGGAGATTGTCTGTTTGGAAATAGCTTTTCCTTCCCTTCCTGTTGCATAGGCTACAAAAAGTTGTTCAGTCTTTCTGCTGTTTTTTGTTCTGTCCAAGTAGTAGCGTAGCTGTCTATGTACATCCAAGGTATGCATTATTCTTTCCCCTCTGTTTTGTGGGTTGGGAAAGAAGGTAGGTAAGGTGGATTGCCTGGTTCAAAGACACTCTGGATACCACCTTGGGCATAAATGTAGGATTAGTCCTCATGGACACTATCTTGGTGGAAGATTAGGAAGGGTTGCACTGCCATTAAGGCCTGTAGTTCTGAAACCCTCCTTGCTGAAGTTATTGCCAGTAGGAAAGCAGTTTTCCATGACAGGTGTTGTAGGTCTGCTGTTGCTGCTGGTTCAAAGGGTGATAGTGTCAACTTTTCTAACACAAAGTTTAAATCCCAAGCTGGTAATGGTGGTTTCCTTGGAGGTTTTACATTCTTGATTCCTCTGAGGAACTGTCTGAGCAAAGGGTGCGAAAAAACAGGTGGATCAAAGCTGTATTCTGCTGAAATAGCTGATGCATGTATCTTGATGGAGGAGTAGGACAGGCCTGAATGAAGAAGTTCGGCCAGATACTCCAGAATGTTAGGCATATCTATGTTTGACACATCTTTTCCTCTTTCCGTACTCCAAATGACAAACCTTTTCCATTTTCCAGCATAGTTCCTTCTTGTTGAAGGTCTGCGTGCTTCAAGAATAATGTCTTTAACTCTTTGGGAAAGTTCTGGATTAGCTGCTGTTATGTGATGTTCCATGCAGTCAGTTGCAGCGTTTCTAGGTTTGGATGTATGATGCTGTAGTTGTTCTGAGTTAACATCAAAGGCATCAGAGGTATTGGCCATTTTGGAGCTATCAGGATTATCCTTGGACGTTCTTCCTTGATTTTTAGTAGTACCTTGTGTATCAAAGGAAGAGGTGGGAATGCATATGCTGTTAGGCCTTTCCAGTTGAAGGAGAGTGAGTCCACTTTCCATGCTAGTGGGTGGAATGTCCTTGTGCAGAATTTTTTGAGCTGGTGATTGAGAGGTGATGCGAATAGGTCTATCTGTGGCATTCCCCATTTCTTTGAGATGGTCTTGAAGATGTCCGGGTGCAGCTTCCATTCGTGGGCATCCGAAGTGGTTCTGCTTAATATGTCTGCTAGAGTATTGTCTTTCCCCGGTACAA
Source organism: Protopterus annectens (assembly GCF_019279795.1). Classification (NCBI taxonomy): domain Eukaryota; kingdom Metazoa; phylum Chordata; order Ceratodontiformes; family Protopteridae; genus Protopterus; species Protopterus annectens. Next base: position 1,392,778,850 of record NC_056735.1, on the reverse strand, counting down.
ATATTGCCTGTAACTGAATGTTGTAGCTGAGTGCCAGGGTCCACAGCTCCAAGGTCATTCTGCATAGGGGGTATGAATGAGTGCCTCCCTGTTTGTTGATGTACCACATGACTGTGGTGTTGTCTGTCCTTATCAACTGGCCCTCTTTGAGAAATGGTTTGAACTTTTGGATTGCCAGTTTTACTGCCAGCATTTCTTTTAGATTGATGTGCAGGCGAAGTTGATCCTGTGTCCACAATCCTTGCACGCATTTGTCCAGCATGTGGGCCCCCCATCCTAGGTCTGAAGCGTCTGTTGTGATGGTCTGGCTTGGTTGACATCTGCGAAAGGGTAGGCCTGGGTTTGACTGGCATGCCTGAGCCCACCATAGGAACTCCTGTTTTAAGCATGGAAAAAGTGGGATTTCTGTTTCTAGACTGTGTCTGTGTTGGGACCATAAATTCTTTAGGTACCACTGTAGTTTCCTCATATGTAGTCTGGCAAATGGGACCAAGATTATGCATGATGCCATGAAGCCCAAGGCCTGCTGAACTTTTCTTGCTGTTAACTTGTTCAGTTTTGTTAGTGCCAAGAAGTAAAGAGGAAGTTCTTTTTGTTTTTCTGTAGTCAGGAATGCCATTTGTTGTACTGTGTCCAATTCCGCCCAAGAACGTCCTTGTTTGGGATGGTATCAGCCTTGACTTTTGTAAATTGACTGTGTATCCCAGTCCTTGTAGCAAGTAAATGACCCTTTGTAAATCTGTTGTCAGCTTGCTTTTGTTGTCCCCTTGTAGCAGGCAGTCGTCTAGGTATGGGTACATTTGAATTCCCTGTAGTCTGCAATGGGCGATTACTGATGCCAGGCATTTTGTGAATACTCTGGGCGCAGTAGATAAGCCAAAGGGCAATGCTGAGAATTGATAGTGCTCTGATCCTGCAAGAAATCTGAGGTATCTTCTGCAGATTGGTCGAATGGGGACGTGCAGGTATGCCTCCTTGAGATCTAGAGTTACCAGCCAAGACTCCTTGCCCAGCATGGGAAGAAGTTGCTGTAGGGTCAGCATTTTGAATTTTGGGACAATGATGTATGTATTTAAGGTGGACAGGTCGAGAATTGGTCTCCAACTTTTTCCTTTCTTGGAACTAGGAATAGTCTGGAGTAGAAACCCTTTCCTTGTTCTGCTGTTGGCACTCTTTCCACAGCTCTCATGTTTGCTAACTCCATTATCTGGCGTAGAGCCTCTGTTTTTGATTTGGAGGTAGATTTGGCATTCCTCTTTTGACTGGTAAAGTGTGGAAGTGAAACCGTAACCTTGATCTATGGTTTGTAAAATCCACTTGTCTTTTGTTATGTAGTGCCAGTTCTTTGAAAATAAGGTTAACTTTCCGCCTAGAGGAGCTGCTATTTGTTCCCTGGTAGGCGGATTTAGGATTAAGTCACTGTGGTTGTGCTGATGTAGTGGCAGTGGCTGTGTCTGTGCCTCTGTTGTTACCTTGCCACTGTCGTCCTCTGTAGGCACCTCCTCTGGATTGGTTTCTGCCTCTGGAGCGTCTATTCCTGCCCCTTTGAAATTTTGTGGAGTCAGGAAAGGACCAATTTTTGGCAGGCCAGTTCCTGCTAAACCTTGGGTTTGAACCTGCAAGAAATCTTTAACAGTTTGAACAGATTTTGCCTTTTCTTCCATTTTCTTCATAACCTGCTGGGCAGGTGTACCAAACAAACTTGTCTTGTCCATAGGAGCATCTAGCAACTTAGCTTTAACATGATCCGGTAAAGCTTGTTCTTTTAGCCATGCATGCCTTCTTATCACTGTGCCTGTCATGGCTGATCTAAATGAAGCCTCCAGTGCATCATAGCCACATTTTAAGGAATGGTTGCTAACCTGTTGTATGTTATTTACCATCTCTAATACATATTTCTTATCAAGAGATTCATCAGTGGTTAGTTTTTTAGTTAACTGATTAAGCATAAACTCTTGGTATTGTATCATGTGAAACTGACAGTTTAAAGCTCTAGCTGAGAGAGTAGCTGAAGTGTAGACCTTTTTACCCCATCTGTCTAATGACCTTGCTTCCCTTTCAGAAGGAATAGGGTTTTTAGCTGTAGTCGCGGCTACTGCCTTGGGACCCTGGGATATAGTTTCTGGGTCTGCAAGTGGGGCCTTGTAAAGGTGGTGATGAGTATCTGGCACCCTGTAAAATCTGTCTGGTTTGGCAGGGGCTGGGGTAAAGAATCTGGAGCGGAGCAAACATCATTGAAAGCATCATCCACCACAGAGAGAACAGGAGGTATAGCTAAGGGCCTGTGCTGTGGGAGGTGCAGAAAGGTCCTAAGTCTTTTTCTGGAGTCTGAAAAATCCTGTTGCTGCCATTGGAACTGTTCTCGCATGGCATGCAAGGTTTCCCCAAAGGAGAATTCTTCTGGTGGGGAAGCAGCTGGAATGGATTCTTCAGCATCAGAATCTTCAAAATTGGAGAAGGGAGCCTCAGGCTGGTCAGTTATGTCTGATTCATCAGCAGAATCATCAGAAGACACTGGCTCAGGGGGCTCTGTCCTAGGTCTCTTCTCTGGGGGCTGAGAGGCCCTGTCTGGGTGAGATTGAGATCCTCTAATTAAAGAAATTAAATCTTCTGCCAAGGAAAGCATTTGAGAACTAGAAGAGGGCCTGGATGTGGGGGGTTTAACAGGCACTGTTTTAGAAGTCTTGGCTGCTTTAGCCCTGGCGAAGGCCTTAATGGACATGGCAGCTGGAGGCCTAGCAGCACCACGTGCTGGGGTAGAGACATCCAAGGGGATGGTGTCTGATAAGTCAACCACCGTAGTGGGTAAAATTTCTGAGGTCGATTCAAGAGTTGTAGCAGGGGCCTCAGTTGTAAGAATAGGTTCAAGCTGTACTTTGATCAGTTTTCTCGGTTTCAGCCGAAACCGAGACACTCGCGGTTTGCTTTACTGTGGTTTCGGCCGAAACCGCGGACCGCGAGTGTCTGTCTTTATCTTTGCGTTTTTTGGGGGTAGTCGGAGGATCCGACGGCATAATGTACGCAAAATCAGAACCGAAAAACTGTTCTGCAAACTCCGACCGACGCCTAAGCGTTCGTCGGTTGAAGGAGGCACAGGCCGAACAGGCTGCTACGTCGTGGGCTGGGCCTAAACAAGGCAGACAGTAAGAGTGGAAATCTTTATGAGGTATTTGTTTCCCACAGGTTAAACAATTGTTAACTTTTTCTGACATCGGCTGAGGCAAGAAAGAGTCCCCAACGGGGTACTTAGCTTTAGAAGTCTTCGAAGTAGTATTCGGTAGAAGTAATCTCTGGATCCGACCGACCGGCACTTGCGAACAGCTTCTGCTTCGGGCGCCACGCGGCAAGAAAGACTGAGGAAAATGGCGTCGGCTGATGCTTTTATACCCGAAGACCAACAGAGATGACGTCGGGTGGAGTGCGACATCAGCCGAAGCCGGACCCGGACTTTGGAATCCGGCCGACTGTAGGGCTGCCTGACGACAGGACAACCCACTTGTTATGACTGCAGATGCATCCATGAAGGACATCATCTACATTTCCTCAAAATCACCAAAGGCTAGCTGCAAAAGAAAAATTGCCATTGACTCCAAAGATAACCACAAGGCATTTTTTAAGCTATGTCAAGAATCTAAGTGGCAATTCTCAGATCTGCTTGGAGTTGGTGCAGAATGGCACAAAATACACTGAACTGACCGATATAGCCAACATCCTGGCAAACTGGTTCAGTGCAAACTTCACTCCCCTCTCACCCCCAAAAGGGCCCATAACTATACCAGAAGAATGTAGTGCCCCTGAAATTACAGACTCAGGTTAAAACAGCCCTCTCCAAAGCCAAAAACACAGCATCAATGGGACCAGACAGCGTCCCAGACTGCATCCTACACAAACTCAAAGATGAACTAACCCCTCACCTAAACACACTGTTTAAACTCTGCCTCTCCACAGGCTACGTGCCCACAGAGTGGCGCACAGCAACGGTTATTCCACCCCACAAAGGTGGAGTCACAACGGACCTGGGGAACTATCGCCCTATAAGCCTGACTAGCTTGGTCTGCAAAGCTATGTAGCGCATCATCACGGATCTCATTAACAGAGACATTGGAAACCTCCCAAACATTTCCAAACACTGGACCCTATCCAGTTCGGCTTTAAGGGCAGATCATGCCTCCTAAACCTGGAATTCTTTGAGAGACAGTTACCAAGGCTAGGGCAGAGGGAAAGGTGGTCCACACAGCCTACCTAGACCTTCCAAAGGCTTAGACACCATTCCCCACTCACATATAGACAAGCTCACTAACCTAAACATAAACCCCTACGTCACGAGATGGGTTGCCAACTGGCTCACGGACAGAACCCCACATGGTAAAAGTTGCAGGAGCTAGGTCGGACTCTAAACCGGTTACAAGTGGCGTTCCTCAGGGCTCAGTCCTAGGACCCCTCCTGTTCGGCATATACTTCTCAGAGGTACAGGCGAGCACAGGACGACTATGGCTGACCAAGTTCACAGACTGCAAACTAGGGGCTATAATTCACTCTCCAGCTGACAGACATCCTCCAAAAGGGTCTCAGACAGATACCTGGTGTCAAAACCATGGCCTCACGCTAAATGCCAAAAAGTGCACAGTCACCCCCTTTGAAAAAAATAAAGTACCCACAAACTACCACATAGGTGGTAGCCCCCTAAATACACAAGACGTAATAAGGGATCTGGGGTCCCAAGTAGATAGTAACCTCTCCTTTGATAATCACATTGCCAAAGTGGTTAGAAAATCCTATGTGACCCACCTAATCACAAAAGGGTTTGCATCCAGACTGAAAGAGGTCATTGGGCCTCTCTCTGCATCGCTCATCAAAACCATCATAGAGTACAATGCCCCATTTGGGATGTACCTTACAAGACACTTGCAACAACTGGAAAGACTACAGAAGTACCTCACCAAGAAGATCACTGGCCTCAAGCTGATGCCCTATGCAGCTCGAATGAAGAAACTCCAGCTGTACTCGGTTGCATACCGCCTACTCAGAGGTGATCTCTGCCTGACATAAAAGGCCATGTCCAATCCAGAATTGATGGACATGCTCCACCTAAAGAAAACCATATCCCCTCGAGCCACACGCTCCAGGGATCTAAACCTCACCACAACAATAAATAGGACGTGCTGGAGGGATAGATTCCTGTCCCAGTTACTTCCCATGCTCTGGAACAAGATTCCAATCTACATTAGGCAGAGCTCCACGCTAACCCTCTTAAAGAGACGAGTGGATGAGAAACAGTTTACCCCAGGGATCACTTCCAATGGCTCTGCTGGACAGAGGCACAGGGAACTAATCTAAGGGGGCGGCAAAAGCAAACATTCCGGCTAGGCTTATAAATGCCTTCCGGCAGAAAGCCTAGTACCTACCTATGAACCTTAATTTGTACTAGGAAATGAAGGTATGAACCATGTAACCAAGTGGCAGCAGCACAAATGTTATCACTTGAGACCTTAAGAAAAGAAGGTTGAAGTGGAAACTGCTCGAGCAGTTTAGGTAAGGCCAAATCTTTTTGCTTATATACATGGGAGATGCAGCCAACCAACCATCTAACTAAATGAAGATAAAAAGGTCTAGATTCACCACCACAGTCTATAAAAACTTTCAATTTCTTTAATAGATTAAAATACGTAGAGCTTAAAGAAAAGTAGAATAAAACTCAGCGTCCCTTTTCATACGATAAGTGCTTTCGAATCTTCTTCAGATTGTAAAAAAAATTAGGGACTTCACTTCCATTTATAGTTAGCCTGTTAAGATCAGTTTTCCACATTTAAAAAGAGAGTGTTGATCTCATTTCCTGGTATTAAGCCAATGATATTCTTTAAAAACAAGCACACCTCCTATTTGGTCAAATAATGTGTCTTAATGGCGTACACACCTCTTTTCTAACCAATCTTGGTTCTTCTAGCCTTTAATATCGGTCTAAGTGGAACTATAAGGTTCAAACCTGGCAGTCGATCCGCCCGTAGATTAACAATCCACTTTACTTCTTGTTTTTCTATTTATAATATATCCTTTCTTTTGGTTAACATAAATTACCTCGAATACTTTAAATACAAAGAAGTGCGTTGCATTTTGTTTTATATGAACTGCTACTTATGATGCTATTTACATTTAGGTGTTTATCTAGGGTTATGTACACTTCGCACAGCATTCAACGTAGGGAAAACTAAACATAAATGCAGGCAAAGGATATATCAACACATACATCAAGATGGTGAAAACAATGCCCTATACAGGCACATCAAATCCAACCCTACACACCATTTCAGGTTTTGCATTATTGAGCAAGTTAACTTAGGTGAGCAGGGGGACCAATTGAGGACTACTTAGAATTTTTAGAACTTAATGGCAACTTAGGACCAATGCCATTCAGCCACCAGGTTTAAATAAAAATGTTTCAATTTCCAGTATACTAAAACTCAAAGCTGGATATTACTTTGGGTAATTATGCATTGGTGCCATAGGGTACGCATTTGGTGTGTGTCACATAGGGTATGGAAACATTTTTAGTTGAGTATTATATAAAAAAACTGAAAAAATGTTTTTAATTTTAGCTGCAGTAATCTTTCAAGTGCACTGCATATTGTTGTAAATTATTTCTTTGCAACTATTACATGTTTTTACTAGCAGGTTTTACATAGCTCTTTATGCTGGCACTGAGGAAATTTTACTAACTTGATTATTATGTAATCAATTTAGTATGATGTATAAAAAGGCTTCTTGACTTATGGGTAATTGTTCTGATGAAGTCCAGTTACCAGAGAATGAAAGTGCTTAACCTCTTATGAATTTAATAAATGTATGTTTTGAGCAGCACTCAAGTCTCTTCCCACCATTGAAACCACTGACATGGTCAGTTTGGAGAGTAATCGTTCCTAGACAGAGACGGGTGTGAAAGGCCTGCAATGCTAATAAGACCGCTCTCATCTCTAAAAAACTGATATGCAAATTGGTGTCTTCTGTGGACCACACACCTTGAACTGTCTGTATTAAAAAATCCCACCCCAAGTGGGAGGTGTCCATGGTCAACGTGGCCTTCCGGGGAGGAAGGATAAAGGGACATCCCTGTCAAATATTGAACTGCATACAAATAGTCTTTTCAGACTTGCAAAATTTTTATAAGATGTTTTAAACTGCGTTGAAGTATGGACCACTGTACTGCTAGGATACACTGAACTCTCATGAAAAACAGTTGTAGGTAACAGGGTGATCGATGCAGGCATTGAACCTAAGGCTTGAATAACCAATCTTTCTGGAGAAGGATGATCTAGAATCGGTCTGACATGCAATCTTGGGTTATGAACTCTGCTTTGGGGTAAAAAGGCAAAACAGTGTTCAGGTGAGCTCCTATAAACTACAAGACCTGAAGTGGTTGGAGAGGGGACTTAGAAAGGTTGTGATGCCTAGGAACAGACAACTGGAGTAATGAATCCCTGGCTTTAAGAGATGCCCGGTTGATGGTGAAAGGAGCCAGTCTAAATAAATACTAAATTCATGCAGTATGAGATGAGTTGACACCACTGTCATGCATTTGAACACCCTCAGGGCTGTGGTGAGACCAACGGGCAGAGTTCTGAACTGAAAATGGCTCCCAGCCAAAAGTGCAGATATCTTCAAGAGTGCCTTTTTATTTTGATGCAATGGCACACATCTTGATCTAGAGAGCACATCCAGTCTTTCTTCTGTAGAAGAGGCAAAATGGACTGAACAATGACCATCCAGAGCTTGGAGTTCTTCATAAACTGATTTAGATGACAGATTGAAAACAGGTCTCAGGTCCCCTGTTCTTCGGCACTAAAGAACCTTGAGCAAATTCCGAATCATGACTTGTCTGGTGAGACCTTTTGGATGACTTTCTAGAAGCTTTTGAAGTTCTAGACCTGCCATCTCCCTCTGACAGGGAGAATCATCATGGAGACATCTCTTTTGTGAAGGACTATGTAAGGGAATGAAATACCCTCTTGATCCTTTGCAACCAAGAATCTTTTGTGATGGCTGTCCAGGTGTTTAAGTGCAAGGATAAGTGCCCCCTGACTGCCTCAAGAGAATAGCTGGGCCACCTTTCGAGTGCACTGAAGGGCCTGTCTTAAAAAGAATAATTAAACCATTGTGGACCCCCCTCTGCCATGAGGATGTCTTCCATTATTTCTCCCTCTACCTCAGAGAAAAGTCCCCATGCAAGTCTTGAAAAAGTCCTTGACATTTTCAGAGCCACATTCATACCACCACACTGAATCCTGGAAAAATAATTTATGGGGTAGAGAAAGATTCTAGCAGCAGACAAGGTCTTTCCATCTTGCTCACTGCGGGAAAAGTGCATCTGTGGGCCCAAATATCCAGAGCACTGATGAATGAGGATTTAAAGGGCTCCGCTAAATCACAATCTCTTCCAGCCATGTCTCCTAACACATTAAACTAAACCAGCAGCCCATGAGGAACCTTCAGCTGACTGAAAAATTAACCTCATGGACGCATTTGATAGAGTGTAGGGTGTCCAGTTGGAGTTCTCTTCCTCTGCCGACATGGACACCAGAGTAGACAGAGTTCCTTTATCAATTCCTTCTGTAACCTAGTAGTGTGCCAGGTAGTAATGTGACCACAAGGCAAAAGTCACTGAAGTGCAAACATGCTTTTCATATTGGTCGATGCCCTTGACTCACTATTAGGAGAATGGATAGTGGAACGTTTGGTGGCTGCCACAACAAGCATAGCATCTACAGGGATTCCCTTGCTCCAAAACTGTCCATCTTTAGGGGCTCCAAGGATCTTGTCTGAGAGGGGATAGGCTCTAGTGTCCAGTTCATTTCAACCCTGGCAGAAGAGAAGCATCTATAAGGTCATCCCCGTGGGAGGGGGGATAACCCAAGACAAACAGGCCAGACCCAAAGGTTTATAGGAACACAGCCTCCTCTTGGCAAGTGCTATGGGAGGACCAAACACCTTAATGGCACAGGATCGTTAAAATGTCTCCAAAGGAGACATCCTCTGGCAGTAACCTTGGGGGACCCTTCCCCCTCATCAAAACCGGTGTCTTCAAAGATTCCTGAGGGAAATCTAAGTGCCTTCTGTTACAACCTCTTCAGTTGGATGCTCTGTGGAGGTATTAGAAGAAACAGAAAGTTCCTGAATAGGAACTGCCTGGAAGCTCTTATGGGCTGCCTGTCACTGTGGAGTAGGATGAGGCTTAGAACTCGCATCTGATGGAGGAATAGGTACAAGATCAGACAATGCAAGTCAAAGAAGCCCTTGGATAGGAAAAAGCCCTCTCCACTACCTCGAAGGCAAACTGACCAGGAGAAGTAGAAACCAGCCTCAGCAGAGCCAAAGTTCTTGGCTCAGTCAATTCTACCCCTCTCCCGGATCACCTCTCTAAGGAGGGCGTCGGACCAGAGCTGTCCAGCACAGAGGCTCCAAGGGGAAGCGATGGCTCTAAAAACCTCAAAGTTATCTTCCCAGACAAGATGCCAGCTCTTCGGCTCAGACTCTTCCTGCTCAGTGGGGAATAGGCGAACAGGTCATGGAAACAGTTGAGTTAAAATGGTAACTTCAGATAAGACATTTCGACTTTGTGCTCTCAGATCCCCAAAGCCGCAGGTCGGATCAGAGAAGCAGTCAAATGGGTCAGGTGGCTGAAGGCTCACAGATCTGATAGGAGATAGATGGTGAACCCCCATCTGGATCTGTGCTCTAATTTCCTCCTCATCCTGTCCATATCTGCCTCAGACTTGAGAAGGACCTGATGGAGGAAGAGGTGGAGGGAGAATGAGATTGAGATGACTTTCTAGGAGTCCCCTGTTAAAAGGGAGAGCTGCGCCTACGAGACATCTGCTCCAGAGAAAAACGGAGACTCCAGATCTGAGGAGATTTAGAGACTTACAGATTTAGAGACAGTCAGATCCTACACTAACTTTAGTAGGTGGCTCAGAGAACAGACTGGATTGGAGTCTGAGCAGGAGTGCGTTTCCTATGGTCCCTGGGCCCTGAAGATTTCTGCTTTATGGAGGGGATTCGAGCCCCTTAAGTAGAAGCTGTGGAAGAAGCAGCAGGCAAAAGGCCCTCCAAGACCAACTTATTACATCTGTCACTGACAGCTCAGATCTCTCACTGCAATTCTAAATGGGAAGGCCTTAAATAAATGCCCTCCCTGTGGACATCAGAAATAGGTATCTTATGCTTCAGGAAGTGCACTTTTTAAACCCTGTAGGCTTTTCAGCCATAACAAACAATAACCCCAAAATAAATGATCTTAGATTAAACTAATGAGGAAGCATGGAAAGTGTGAGGGAGGCCTAGAAGTTTTTTTTTTTTTTTTTTTTTTTTAATATACGAGAAAGGAAAGGAATTTAGAAGAGAATATACCAGAAAAAAAAATAAAGATCTCAAACAGCAAAACAGAGTCAATGAATCACATCCAAAATCAAGAGCAGCAAACAGGATCGGAGGTAATGCTGGGGACACGAGGGGATTATGGGTAAAGGAAAAGAGCCTGAGCTACAGATATCAAGTCTGAAAAAGCAGAAGTCTGATCAGAAACCAATCAGTTAAGATGAAAAAGACATCAGATCTTGGAGATCGATGCATGTTTACACCCCTTTTCATCACCTCTGAAACAGAGGTGCCAAAAACAATTTCTACACAAAGGAGAATTTAAAATCTCATTTTAATATCTGGGAGGTTCTGATAACAGTCTTGCAAACCTCACAGTACCAGTTGAAAAAAATTCCAATGGCTTTAGCCCTCAATGTATCAGAGTCACACACTGCATACAGTGAATAGTGACTTGAACACAATAAAAGCAGGATTTTCCAGATACTGCAGACAAAACATTCCTCACACTTTCAGAATTAGTCAGGACAAATCTAAACATAAGAGTCTGACAATTCAAACTTCTGAAAAACCAAAGGTGCAGAAGCACACACTTTTGCCATACTTAACCTTCACATCCTCATCAGAAATAGTAGGATAGGAAATCAAGTGTTTAGCAGCAGGTCTGACTAAAGCTATAGCTGGACCAGGGTCGGGAACAGTGCATGAAAAATTAAACTGAGGAACCTTATACATCTTATCTGCAGTTTTAGGAGCAGCTGTTTGGCTGGCCAGAAAATTGCAGGCAGTAACACTTCCAAGGCAACCAATGCTGTTATATTCTTGGAAAGATAAAACCTGTACAGCTAAGGCTACTTGCAACAGTGATCAACAGGGATTATAAACCATTACTCAGTAGCAGGAGTTTCTGGAGAACACAAAATTTAATGCATTTAGTCTAATCAGAAGACAAATACCAGTCGCTGGTTTCTGTATGAACTACTGTAGCTTGCAACTCTAAAGTGAGTTGCAACATATATTTGTTCTTTATAAAAACCTGCCATTATTTTAGGCAATGGGTTACTCTTCTCATTAACTCAATGGGACAAGGGAAGGAGTGGAGGGCTGGGGTGAGGCTTTGGGTAAAAGCGAGGAGAATACCCACCACTATGACTAGGCAGAAAACCCCAGTGGTCTGTGAAGTCATCTTACAGTTGCTGTCAGCATTCTTTTCTTATACTGGCCCTTTTCCTTTCACTGGCCAAACATATCCTTGGATACAATAATGAAACTGGTTTTGAGGGGCAGCTCCTGTTCTACTGGACAATGGAGAGTTAGATCTACTTTACACTCTGCAAGCTCTTGCCCCTTTCCAATTTCATATATACTTCTCAAGTGGGTGGGTCTGAACAAAGCAGCTCCTTGGTCAGTGATACATTAATAGCTGCAAGGAAACACCTGCTGGCACAGGCTGCTGTCTGCCACATTTCTTATGAATGAACCCACAGTAACACCCCTGAATGCTGCATTTACAGCATCAGTCAGGTGACAGCACTCTAGTTAACAGTGTCAGCGCTATTAATTTTGCCACCGATCCAAAACAGCAATTTGGTATTTAAGTCATGAATCTGACAATTTATAGCCCTAATGAGTGTGTGTACACTCATTTGGTAGAATACCAGTGGCAGGAACAAATTTGGACCCCTTTCTCCAAGTCTATAGACACCACTACTGGGATTTCAACCAAAGGATCTTGCAGAGCAAATTATGGGACTTTTAGTCCCCTATAGAACTTGTCAGGTTTCTAAGGGGCAGAAATGTTCTGCTCCTTGTAGGCCACCAAAAAAGCATCCTCCAGAAATTATTAAACAGGAAGAATTAGCAAAAGCTTATGAACAAAGCCCAAAAATAAAAAATAGTTGTGCAAGAACTTACCATAACCAGAGATGTCCTCTTCCATGTTCCAATATTTAAAACCTTAGGGAGTTGCTGCTTGCAGCACCAGACATCCGGCCAGTATACCAAAGTTTTAGAAACCGAGGTACGTGCCATAAACGTGTGTTGGCTATATCTGTGATATCTGCACGTACCCAACTCAGAAACGGACTGCTGCATAGAGTGCGAGACTCCAAGAGCAGGAGGAAAGATCCCAAGCCAAATTTCCGCAGGCACACCAAAACAGTGTTACAAGTATGTCCAAGAAACAAGGGGTTAGATGGGTGGGACTGAATACTGCAACATGGAAGAGGAGGACATCTATGGTTATGGTAAGTTCTTACATAACTATTCTATGTCCTATTTTCATGTTGCAGTATTCACAACCTTAAGGAGAGTACTACAGCTCTCTATGAAGTTGCATGGGAGGTAGGTAGGGGAGCAGAGTCAATGAGATCCTAGAGGACAGACCTAGCAAACCTGGCTCTAGCTCTGGAGATCAGATGCAATTTGTAATGTTTGGTAAAGGTATGCACAGAAGACCAAGTTGCAGCCGCTAGGCTAGAGGTGTAACTGACGCCCTTGAAGAAGGCTGCTGAAGAGGAAGTTGCTCTGGTGGAATGGACCTTGACAGGTGAACTCAGTTGCCTTCCATAAAGGAATAGCAATAGTTTATAGTCTTAGAAATCCAAGACATGACTGCAGGTTTAGACACTGCCCTGCCAAGTGCCCTAGGATGGAAGGAAACAAAAAGCTGGTCAGACTGTCTGGCAGGTTTTATCTTGTCCAAGTAGAATGTCAGTTGCCTATGAACATCTGGGGAATGCAAAGCCCTAATTGACCAGTTCTGCGGTTGAGAATCTGATTAAAGGAAATTTCATTAACTACCTTTGGCATGAAAGAGCTAGAGGCGGAGTCAAGGGAAGGCAAGCAGAAACAGCAGAGAGGTGCACTTTTAGTGATGAGTCGGTCAGTCCCAAATGTAGTAACTCACACAGGTAGGAAAGGACCAGTGGAACAGAAACTAGGAATGGGTCCTGTATTCTTTTGAGGTACCAATGGGAGAATCTTTTCCACTTTAAGTAATTTCTCCTTGTACTAGGTTTCCTGGCCTCATGCAGGACATTAAGTAGATCCTCAGAGTATAGGTGCTTAAAAGGGATCAGAACCCTATCACCCAGTGTCAAACTGAGTAGTTGGGGGTGAATAAAGGATCCCCCACCTTGTGTGAGTAGGTCGAAGCAGTGAGGTAACCTGTGGTCATCGTCCTGGGCTATGAGGTAGAGTAGGGGAAACCAATGCTGTCTAGGCCAAAAGGGAGTCACTAGCAGGATTTTTGGTTCGTCGTCCTGTATTTTCAGAATGACAGGATCAGAACAGGAGGACTGTGAATCAGAGGAAAAGGAGGGAAGGCATAGAAGAACATTCCCTCCCATGAAAAGACAACATCCACTCTCCATGCTTGTGGATGGGGGAGCCTTGTGCAGAAGAGGGACATCTGCTTGTTCTAGAGGGAGGCAAACATATCTGCCTGAGGAATCACCCCACCTATGAATTACTACATGAAATACCATTTGTGCGAGTGTGTCAAGGTTCTACAGAGGGTGTGCCATCCCATTTTCTTCTGATGGGATGTAAACTGCTTGCAAGTGAATTTGAAGTGCTGCTGACAGGGACCAATATCTGTATATCCAGACTGCAAAGGGAGTACGACTGTTTCTCCTTGCTTATGTATCACAGGACAATCATCTCTGTGATGACCTTCAGGGTGCCTGGCAGAAGCACATCTTGGAAGGCCTGCATAGCCAAAGATAGGGCCTTCAGGACTTTTAGGTTGATGTGGCCCTTCCTTTCTTGAATGGTCCACACCCCCTGTACTTTTGTGTGGATTATTGGCGTGGTGAAGGATGTTCCCCAACCTAAATCTGACACGCCTGTGAATAGATGCTGTTTTGGTGGGGGAATCTGCAAGGGTATCCCTTGATTGAGGGTAATGATGGCAATCCACCAGGAGAGTTCCCTTTTAAAACAGGGAAGAGGAAGTTTTGTTTCCAAGGGATGAGTGTGTTGGCTCCAAGAGTTTCTCAAGACCAACTGAAACTTCATGTGCATCCTGGCTAGTGGGATCATGGGAATCAAGGAGGTCATGTACCCTAACCCTATTATCCTGAGAAATTCCTTGGCCGACATTGTAGTTGCAGGGAGTGGAAGAACAGAGAAATTCAACTTTCTGTGTAGGGACAAAGACTGACAGTCTGTACATATCTGCACCCCAGGAAGACCAGATCTTGGTAAGGAGTCATTTGAGACTTTAGGCAATTCACTGTAGCCTAGACTCTAGAAAGTTGCAAACCATGTCCAGGTGTTTGGACAGGGTTAGCGGATCCTGGTGCAGAAGGTTGTCCAAGTAAGAATAAATTTGCATGTCCTGCAGCCCGCAATGGCTGGGGCTAGTCACTTTGTGAATACTCTTGGTGCTGTGCAGAGGCCAAAGGGTAAGGCAGAGAACTGAAAATGTGATGAATCCACTGAGAAACGTAAATATTTTCTTTAAGGTGGGAAGATGGGGATATGTAGGTAAGCATCCTTCAGATCTAGTAAGGGCCATGAATGCTTGTTGAGGTATGAAGGGAAGGAGGTGCTGCAATGTGAGCATTTTGAAAGTGGGCACTTTGAGGAAGAGACTGATGTGAGATTAGTCGATAGTTGGTCTCTAAGGGCCAACTTTTCTGGGAACGAAAAACACCCTTGAATAAAATGCATTTGTTGACTGATCCTCTGGTACTTCTTCTATAGTCCCCTGAGATAGAAGATGGCTCAGGATAGAGGGAAATAGTGGCATCTGATTGTGAGGGGGTTGAGGTACTCCTTGGAAGAGTGGAGTAGCCCACCATAAAGAGTGGAGTAGCCCATCATAAAGTAACCCCTCTGGATGATGGAAAGCACCTACTTAGAGTTGAATTTCTGCCAGGAGGGTAGGGAGAGGGTAAGACGTAGAGATAGGGGGTGGAACTGGTTACGAGATGAGTCACAGCGGAAGAGCTCCGTCTTGGTCTGGCTGCCTCAGAAAGGAAGACAGTGTGGAGGTGGTAAAAGACCTGGGAGCAGATGGCTTTCTGGTATGCCTCCGTCCCCTTGAATGAGAAGGATGAGAGGACTGCCTCTTGACAAAGCTAGGTCTTTGGGGGTAATTTCTATGAAATCTGGAGACAGGCGAGACTAGTAAAGGTTTTAAATTTAAGTCTTTACCTTTTTCCTGTAGAGACCAACTCTGCAGAGGCTGCTCCAAAAAGGGCTTTGTTGTTCAAGGGTGCATCCAACTTAGCTTGGACAAAGGCTGACGTCTCACCCTTGAAAATCTCCTCAACAGAGCCAGAAGCAGCAGACAGACGTTTCTACAGCATCGTAGCTGCACTTAGTGTGTCTAGACACTTGAGACCATGAAATAAGGGTACTTAACTGTGCCTTAACAGGCGATTCTGGGACCTCTGACAGGATGGTAGAGGCCTTGGTGAGGGAATCTAAAGCAAACTTGGCCATATGGGTCTGATAATAGCCCTAAAGGCCAAGTTGGAGAAAGTAAATTATATACCTTCTTCCCTAACCTATCCATAAATTTGCTACCTTTATCCACTGGAAACAGGGAAAAAGAAGGTAGTTGCCTGGAAGACATATCAGGTGACAGTGCAATGACTGCAGGGTCTGCAGGAGGGTGTTTGAAAAGGTACTGCTCCTTGGCAGGCACCATGTAGAATCTGTCTGATCTCTTAGAAGCAGGAGGCTGCGATTCTGGGCTTTGTGAGGCAGCAGAGAAAGCATCCTGGAATGCTGGGAGTAAAGGTGGGACTGCAGAGGGTGAGGGCTGCTCCCTCTGCAATAGTTCGATATAATTTTTAGTGTCAGACACATCTGACAGTTCCCAATTAAAATGCTGCCCAAGCATTGAAATGGTATCTCGAAAGGAGAAATCTTCTCCAGGGGGAGTCAGGAGTAAGACTACTCGGTTAAAATCTTTGGGAGTAACTGGGAGCAGTAAGTTAAGGACTCATCTGAGGAGGAAGACTCCTCAGATAGGAGCAATTAGTAGGCCTGGTTGGGGGATCTGGGTTTGAAGAGCCTGAAAGGCCTTAAACAGAGTCGGGGAGAAGGTCTCCCAGGGTAGAGTAGGATTTTAGAAGTGTTTCTGATTTCGCTTCCCTTTTGAAGGAGTGGAAGGAGCAGAAGTGGGCCTAGGAGCCGTTGTAATAGTGGATGACAAGGCTGAAGTAGAAGCAGGGCCCTCCGAAGCCAGGAGCCATGGTTCCCCCTCATCATCAGGTTCTGACTGTTGAAAAACCTCAGTGGACATAATGAGTATCCGTAGCACCGGCTTCCATTTCAGTTCCAGGTTGCTGCATAAAACCCAACGTCCGGAGCGATCCTGGGCTGATATTCGCCTCAAGGATCTCACCGGATAACTGAGGCACAGTTAGGGCATCAGGCCTAAGTTTCTTGGCTTTCTTTCCAGGCAGCTCCTCAGAGGGGCCTGCTCGACTTTCCATGCCGGATGCCAAACGTCTGAGGCACCGATTTTCTAAATACAGTTTTAAAGCTGCCAGGTGGCTAAGGGTTTTCGGAACAAAGAATTGGCAAATGGTACAGGCTTTGTAATCCTAGACAAAATAAACACTGTTCATGTGTCTTTATATGGGATTTGCCTACCACATGCACACTTTCCCTTACCAGCAGCAAAGAAACAAGAAAAAATCCCACAAGGGTACTTATCTCAGTGTGGAAATCTGAAGGCCGATGTCGAGCAAATGCCAGATTGCAGAACTGGTGATCAGATGTCTGAATCTCGCCCTACACAGATGGCAAGTACCCCGGTTTCTAAAACTTTGGTATACTGGCCAGATGTCTGGTGCTGCAGGCGGCAATTCCCTAAGGTTATGAATACTGCAGCATGAGAATAGAAAGAAAGTATTTTCTGGGACATCTGATGACTCCTCACAGTGCAAAAGGGTATCCAAATGAGGTTTCCTCTGTGGTAAGGCAGAGGAAATAGACCTTCCTCCATCGTCAGTATGACAAAATCAGGATAGTCACATCATAAGTAGGAAGAAATTTTGTAAAATAATTAAATTCTGAGCTCTCTGCAGTCACCCACACCTTCTCATAAGACTTTTTTTTTTTTTTTACCTTAGGGGATTTCAGACAGACTTCAGTACTTTGGTGCAGATTCTGTAAAGCCTCTAGAAGACACCGAGGCAAGAGCCACTGCTCAGAAACAGCCTAGGAAGAGTACCAACATCACATTTGCAATTGACTTTCATTCCAATTTAGAGCATCATTAAACTACATGTGCCATTCAAAATGCACGTTGTATCATTATGTTTATAGACTGTCTTAGAATATTTAGGACTGCACTTGCCAAAACCTTAAAAGCACAATAAACTAGTGTGAAGCTTATTGCAAGGGGGGATGTAAATGTAAGCTTATGCCCTTATTTTTGCCAGATGTGGAATGGCCCATTCCCTTTGCTTATGAAGTTCATCAAAGCCTTTGGAACTGGGTACTTAACCGGCGGGAGGTGGGGGAGATACTAAGCTAGCTCTGTTGGCCTACAGGCAAAAAGCCTCAACTCTAACTCAAGAGACCAAAGCTCAGATTGCTGCTTGGGTGTCTAAAGCAGCTAAAGTAGGAAGGATATGCATGCTGCTCCCTGCCTCTACTCATGGGAATGGTAGTTCACAAGCTATTCCCATGGTTGAATCCCTCCTGGACAGACTCATGGGGGCACTGGCTTCAAGGGAGGGGCAGGGCTATCATGAAGGGCTGAGGTCATTCACTGAAGTGGCAGGCAAGCTGAGTCACTGACATTGCATGCTGAATCCTGGGAATGTTACTGGGCATGTGCACTGGAGTCAGCATCAAAGCAGGAAACTAGCTAGCTTTTATGAATGCTTAAATTACACTCTCTCAAATGTCTCATGCCCTGGTTTAAAGGGATGGAATGAGCATACAGTCACGACAGAGGACTAATGGTTGGCAGACAGCAGTGGGAAAATCTGAAGAGTCTTGAACAGCTTCCCTCTTTCACAATACTTGGCTTTAAGAGCAAGAGAACATTCACTTTTCCATGGTGAAGAGCAGATTTGTGGAACAGTGAGTGACAAAATATACCAGACTTTGTATCCTGATATTAGCAGTTGGAAAACCAAGTGTTTAAGCTAGGAATCTTAGTTAAACCCATTCCTTAAAGACCATTACAAACACCAGAACCCTCAAGAAACTATAGCTGAACAAATGCATAATCATGGTATGAAAATTCGCCAGTTACTGCTTCTTTACTGAAATTGTAAAACTAATACCAAACAAATGCCAACCTAGAGTACAGCACCATCTGTGCAACTTAAAGGGTTACTTACGGTAAATATTTCTACTGCCACTTCCAGTCCAGTCATTTCACCATCATGATGCATTAGCTCTCAATATTCAATACCACTCAAGCTATACTTAAAACAGAAAGATGTCCTCTGACAATCCAGTATGACAAAACTATCAAGTGAGAAATGTTTAAAATTAAAGATGCATTAAAAACATTTAGGACAAAGAATGCACAATTATCTATTAACTTGGAGAAAAACAGGGGTCCTCCAACTTAACTGCCTGCAAGTGGATCACATTCATTAAAAATCTTTAGGCCAAATCACTGTCTAGTAAAACTGTTTGCAGGTCAAGTCCTAAGACTGTTTAGGTCAACTCTTTTGGAAACCTTGGCAGTTGCACAAGGACCTTGAGCACAAATAAAAGCCTCTGCTGTACATATGTGCATTACGTAAACTACATCACTGGAACTTACAGGACGTGCCTCACCATATTCTTGCCATAAAAAGCCACTAATGCTGACATGGAATTGCAGCAAGATGCAAAACTACTTAGCAAGAAAAAAACATTTTCCAATACATGGAAGTGTGCATTCTGTTAATACTACTCTACTTTCAAACAGATCTGCTTTAATATATTTCCACTAAGCCAACTTAATATGGTCAGGTCCAAGTCTGAAGACCTGCAAATTAAAGGACATCAGGACTTCGACAGCATGGCATCTGAAACTCTCATAGGCTTTAAATATTCCCACATCACCCATAAAGCCTAGTCCTAAAAAGATAAAGCTCACATTGGCATACATGCACATTACAGTACATACAAACCACAGCAAAACACCATCACTCCAAAACACAGGACAACCATAAGGCTCAACAAAACAGACCCCGGTTTTACCACAGCAGCAGCTTTGGCAGTGCAGTGTCTATATACCAAGTGCAAAAAGTCATGCACTCACCATAAAATTTTGTCCATCTCTCCCTCCATTCTTACTGACTGGGCTCAGAGCCGGCCGAACACTAAAGCTCAGTCTTTCACTTGGCTCGTGGCTGAACACCTACCCCATCACACAGTGGTATAATTCCCCCAGATCTTGTTTGCTGCTAATGTGTTTACATGTATTATATTGTAGAATATAGGTATAACAAATCTCCTTGCCTAAGGAAAAAACCCTCTAAGTCCTCCAGAAGCCTTGGGCTGGGGGAAGGCGGGAGGTTCGTAAGAATTAAGGGAGAGATGGACAACATAGAATGTTATGGCGAGTACATAACTTCTTTATGTTATGCTGTCCTATCTCGCCTTCATTCTTACTGATTGGGACGGTGTCCATAGCACCACATTTCCTGAGTGGCTCACAGGAGGACACTTTTCAGTACACTGGAACCAAAGAAGGCCCTGTCCCTGCAGGCTAAATCCACTTTGTAACGAGTGATAAAGGTATAGGACCTTGCCCATGTAGCAGCTGTACAAATACTGTCCACTGACAGTCTAGAGCTCGTTAGGCAGATGATGCTGCTATGGCCCGTGTAGAGTATCCCTGGACCTTGAAAGATAGCGCTCTGTTATTAGTACTGTAAATGTACTGCAACCTGAAAGCCAGTTTGAGTGTGTGACCTTAGAAACGGGCATATTGCTTCGAAAACAAAACTGATCAGATTTCCTAAAATCCTTAGTTCTGTGTAAATAGAAGCAGAATTGTCTGTGCACATCTAATTGGTATAGCTTGCATTCTTACCATGATTGGGGAAAAACACCGGCAGCTCAATAGTTTGCTTTAAATTAGTTTGAGAAAACACTTTAGGTGAAAAGGATGGGTTAGTTCGAAAAGATACCCTATTCCTTAAGGAAGATCAAGTATGGAGGTTTAATTGACAGGGCTTGCAATTCTGAGACTCTCCTTGCAGAAGTAATGGCCACTAACAAAATTGTTTTCCATGACAGAAATTTGAGGTCACATGTTGATGAGGGCTCAAAGGGAGATAAAGTTGGATATGACAAAAAAAAATCCCATGGTGGTAGGGGCTCTTTAATGGGAGGTCTTAAGTACTTTTTAACAAAGCTTTGCACAATCTATGGAACATCAAGTTAGAGTCCAGTCACCTATATGAAAACTAGAAATTGCAGCTAATTGGACTTTAATAGTAGCTGCAGCTGAACCTTGTTGAAAGAGCTCTGCCAGGAATTCATGAATAGAGCTGATTGGGGCAGAGAAAGGATCTAGGTCTTAATGCGGTCCAGTACGAGAACCTCCTCCATTTACTGGAATAGAACTTCCTGGTTGAAGCCTTGTGCGAAGACACTAAGACAAGTTTCACAGCCAGTGAGAAATTATGAAAAGCCTGGCTAAACTTGGAACTGAAGCAGCCACACTTGTCAATTTTAGGGCTTGGAGGGAGGGGTGGGGTGTTCCGGACGTACGAGTCAGAAGGTCTGGAACTGGGTCCCGAACCCACGGTTCCTCCTGAACATAAGGCCAGAGGAAGGGAAACCAAATCTGATTAGGCCAGTATGGGACGATAAGAATTAGCCTGCTTCCCAATGACCTCGATTTCTGTATGACTCTGGGTATTAGAGGAAAGGGTGGAAATGCATAAAGTTGTCCCGGGGCCAATCATGTAAAAGTGCATCCCTTGGTGACTCCCCCCAGAGGGGGGACTAGGGCAAAGTAGCTTCTGCATTTGGCATTCATGGGTGTTGCAAAGTGATCACAGCTAGCCCCATTTCCGGAAATTTCTCCACTAACTCTTCTTTTAGGGACCACTCGTGAGGCACGAGTACTACCCTGCTGCGTCTGCCTGCTATCACGCTGGATTTCCCCAGAATGTGCGTTGCTACTAGAAAGTGTTGGGAAGATGCAGCCCATTGCCATACTGGAGTGCCTCTCGACAAAACGGATAGGATTTGGTTCCTCCTTTCTTGTTTATGTACCAAACAGACATGTCTGTCTGAATTGCAACTGTTCCTAATGGAAGAGAGTCCTGAAGTGCTTGCAATGCCAAGAGCACTGCTCTCATCTCTAGGACATTGATGTGCAAATGGGCCTTGTGCTCCTGCCATGCACCTTGGACCGTCCTAGCCATATAATGCCCCCCCCCCCACACCTTATCGGGGAGGCGTCTGTGGTCACTGTCGCCACAGGTTGTTGCGGGGTAAAGGGGTGACCAAATGTCACTTGACTGGAAAGGAGCCACCATCGTAGATCCTTCTTGCATGACACCGATTCTGATTTGGTGAGACATGGGAAGTTCTTGAAATGACCACTAAGAAAAAAGGAGCCACTGCAGAATTCTCATGTGCACCCAGGCTAGAGGAAAGAATAGTTGTGCAAAATCTTACCATAACCACAGATGTCCTTCTCTTCCATGTTGCAGTATTCTTGTGGGATTTCCCACCTCAAACGACCCTTACGTTGACTCCTATACAAGAGCTTCAGCTTGGCTGTTGCAGCTGCATGGGACGTCACATGCAGGGCAATAAACTAGGGGCCTTAAAAATGTGATGTCTGTACGCACAGACCTCAGAACTTGAAAGCCCAGCAGGAGAAGGTCCAGCAGTAGGAGATAACAGTGAAGTCAACCATAGGCCATGGAGCCCTTATGTGGTTTTCATAGGTCCCCATGGTAGGCGCATGGGATACCAGGGGCCTAAGGGTATGCTGGACTGAGTAAAACAGAGAAGGGGGTTTTTGGTGGGTGGGAAAGAATACTGCAACATAGAAGAGAAGGAAATTTATGGTTATGGTAAAATTTTACACTATTCTATGTCCTATTCTTATGTTGCAGCATTCTTGTTGTGGGAGAGTACCACAGCTTAGTTGGAAGAAAGGGTGGCAGACAAAGACTGATTCCACAAAGCCTTGTAAGATTACCCTGGCAAATCCTGCTCATGCTCTGGATAAATTGTCTAGCTTGTAGTGTTTGGTGAAAGTGTGAATGGTGGACCATGTTGCTGCTTCCACAATGGAAGCAGTGTCCAGGCCTTTGAGAAAGGCTATGGAGGTGCCATATTACTTGAACCCTGTAGGATGCCAAAGTGGCTCCCCATCCTGGGGGTGTGATGCATCTGTATGCATAACCTGGGTTGGGAGAGTGGGCGGTAGGGGAAGGCCTGGGTTGAGCTGGACTTGAATAAACCAGCTGATCTCTGCCTTTAAGCAGGGTAGGAGTGAGATTTCTTGCTCCATGGGATGCTGGCGTTGGGACCAAATGTTTTTTTAGATACAACTGCAGCTTTCGCATATGCATTCTGGCTAATGGGAGCATAGGGATTGGTGGCTGCCATTAGGCCCAGGGTCATTGGAAATTGCCTTGTAGGTATTACTTGGGTCTGCTGCAGGGCTATGAAATGGGAGGTCAGGAAGCTGACCTTATCTTTGGGTAGAAAGGCTTTCATTAAGTCTGTTTTGATTGTGCAACCCAGAAATCTCGTCTTGCTCTGGGATCAGGGTAGACTTTGGGAGGTTGAGGGTGAACCCCAGACTTTGTGAAAGGGACATGGTGAACTGCAGATGGGCTGAAATGGTTTCTTTGCAGTCTGCTAGGATCAGGATGCTGTCTAGGTAGGAATAAATCTGAATTCCCTGTGTTCTGCAATGGCAGGAGCCAGGCATTTTGTGAACACTCAGGGGCAGTGGACAAACCAAAGGGCAAGGCAGTAAATTAAAAAAAGAGGAATCCAGAAAAACGTAAATTTTCTGTGGGAGGGTAAGATGGGTATGTGCAAATAGGCTTCTTTTAGGTCCAATGTGGCCATGAAAGCCTTGGTAGGTACGAGAGGAAGGCGGCTTGGGAGCGACAGCATTCTTAAGGTGGGCACCTTTAAAAACAGATGCAAGAAGGAAATGTTTAAGATAGGTTTCCATGGTCCTTCCTTTTTGGGGAAAAGGAACAAAAAAGAGTAGAAACCTTTTCCCTCCTGTCCTGAGGGACAGGTTCTATGGTACCCAAGTTCAGGTTGTCTGTAAAGACCTGTGGTAAACAGATGTCTTATTTCTGGGGGAAAGGGAATGCCTGTTAGGGGTGGCTTTTCTTTCCAGGAGAAGTATCCTTTTTGGATAATGTCCAACACCCATCTGTCTGTGGCGATGGTTTTACAAAAGGGGAGGCAGTGGGAGAGGCGGGTGGAGAGGGGTAGGGGGGCAAGGCAGTAACGCATTGTTGGGGCCTCTGTCTTCAAAAGGTTGCCTAGGATGAGGCTCTGGGGCAGCTGGCCTGAAAGTGGTTTGTCTTCTGGTACCTCTTCAAGGTCTGAAAGAGGTAGTTCCAGCATAGGTTGGTTTATGTCTAACAAATGTGGCCTTGGCAGAGTAGTTCCTGTAATAGCTGGGGATGGGACACTAACAAATGTTTGATGTCTTAATTCCTTGCCCTATTCTTTCAGGTTTTTGAAAAGATGTGCAGAATGTTTTCCAAACAGAAAATTGAGGTCCAGGGGGGCATCCAAGATCTTAGACTTAAAGTCTTCTGGTAAGTGTTGAAGTCTAAGCCTGAAATATGTCCTGAGAACAGAGGCAGATGCTGCAGAGTGAGCAGAAGCTTCTGCAGCATCATAGCTGCATCTAATAGTGTGTCTGGCTACTTGCGCAGCCAGAGATAGTTTAGAAGACATATCCGCCTTTGTAAGGCAGTCAGGAGTACTGGCCAGCAAAGCAGATGCTTGAGAAACCAGGTCCAAAGCATATTTAGTCATGTGTGTCTGACAGCTGATGGCTCTAAAAGCCAAAGTAGATGAGGTATAGACCTTACCGAAGTACTTAATAGGTGTTCACTCTTACAAACACTGCTAATGTACAATGTATGTACTGTACCTGTGTACTATGTATTCCACCTATGTTCCAAATTTCAGCTGTACACCACAAATCTATTAGCTTTATTTTTAAATTAATATTTTCTTGTTTGTTCTCTCCACTAACTGCCGATGTGCTACATACCACTGTAAAAACATGTCTATTGTAATTTGTGCATACTGATGTCTAAATATCTAAATGTATCTAATTTTTCTATCTGGAGCTTTTCTCCCCGGGCATCTGCTGAAAAAGGGCCTTTTCGGCTCAGACACCCCCAGTTAACAAATGTAAAATAAAATAAAAAAATTTACCGTCTTTGTCAGTGTGAAAGAACGAGGCAGAAAGAATGAGCCTGGGTTGTTTATCAAGATAGGTGGCAATCACAGCTGGGTCTGCCAAGGGTGGTTTGACTAGGAATTTTTGGTCATCAGGCACCTTGTAGAAGCGGTCTGGGCGCTTACGGGCAGGTGGCTGAGAATCTGTGGTCTTTGAAGCTGCGGTAAAAGCCCAAGTATGCAGGTATGACAGAAGGGTGGGGGATTCTACCTGTAAAAGTTCAAAGTACCTCTTCTGAGTTTGACATTTGAGAGAGATCCCATTTGAAATATACTTTCATTTTGGTGATAGTTTCACCAAATGTAATATCCTCTGGCGGAGTCTCTCCCTCAATAGACTCTTCCATCTGGTGAGTAGTACTCCTGAGGTGAAAATTTCGGAGGTGTAAGAAATGGATTCCTCAGAGGAGTAATAGGCATCTTGCTCTTCTTCCCTGTCCTGAGAGGGCAGAGGGTTGAGTAGTGGGGATGAGGTTGAAGGCCTAAGGGCCATAAAGGCCTGCATCAAGGAAAAAGTGAAGGACTGCTAGTCAGGTAGGCCTTCTTTGGTCGAGGATGCATGTTTGTTTTTAGTTTCTTTTTGGTTGGTGTAGATGTAGGACTATAGTCAGATGACAGTCTAACAGTTGGTGTCTGGAGAGATCCCGGTCGGAGGCTCTGCTAAGTCTGGTTCCGCCTCAACCCCAGCAGTAGTCTGGGTTGGCTCCGGGGACGTTCCGGCAGTCAACTGAGAAACGGCTTCTACGAAGGTGGCCGCTGAAGTAGACAGATCCTATGGGCGTCCTTCAACTCCTAAATCAGAAGTCGGCGGGGCGTCCGGTAGAAGAGCGGTAGAGGGCCTGGGAAACTTGGCCTTCTTACACTGAGGTTCTGTTGAGGCCTCAAAGGCGGGATCCATCCCAAGGACTAACTGTTTAAGCCGTTGGTTCTCAAAGAAAAGATCAACAGTGGCCAGACAGCTGTGAAGGGTCTTTGGTACAAAGGATTGGGAAATAGAGCAGGAGTTGTGATCGTGCTCCCGGCCTAAACAAAAAACACAGCGGTCATGCGAGTCTTTATTTGATATCAGGCACCCGCATTGGCATTTACCCTTTTTTGCTGACATCTGCTATGAGTTGTTACAACAAACCAAGCTTTAGCAAGTTAATTAGAAGACCCCCCCCCAACGGGGTACTTAGCTTTTTAGATGTTTGCATTGAAGGAGCAAAGCACACGATGCGGTCGTCTGCGGCTGAAAAGTTCTGAGGTCTGTGCTTGTAGATGTCACATTTAAGGCCCCTGGTTTATGGGCATACGTGTGACGTCCCACGCAGCTGCAACATCCAAGCTGAAGCTTTTGTATAGGAGCCGACGCACGGGTCACCTGAGGTGGGAAATCCCACAACAAGAATACTGCAACATCGGAATAAAAGGACATCTAGAGTTATCGTTGTTGCCATGGTTCCTAGAACTTTTAAGACTGTTTTCACTTTGGTTCTTGACAAAAGATTGGAAATCTGTTGTTCGAGTAGAGACTCTCCACAGGTAACTTTGCCATCATGGAGACTGTGTCGAGCTCTGCTCCTATAAATGTAATATGCTGACATGTCAAAGAGATGCCAGTCGTAGTGTGCAGGTAACCACAAGGCTGTAACCAGAAATAATTCTTAAGAAAACTGCCACTACACATTTTCTATAAATGCGATTAGCAAAAGAGGAATCCATCAAATAAAATCCAGTATTTAATGTTAAAAAAGAAAACTGCCACAACACGTTTTCAGGATTTAAAAATAAACGATGCTAAATGCCACAAAACGTTTTCGTAGGAGTAACACTCGAACTTCATCAGATAAAAACTTTCATGTTGTCACTTCCTTTAAGAATATATAAAGGAAGTGACATGAAAGTTTTTACCTGATGAAGTTACATACGTCAAGTGACTGGAGTTTTCGTAGATCAAGAGTAGCGGTTCTGCTAATATTGTTTATGATCATTCTTTTTTTTTTTTTTTTTTTACAAATGATAGTGATGAAAACTATCTTGGTTTGATTATTGCAAATGTCATGATATCTACGTGAAAATTAAATAAGCAAAACAGCATGAAAATATAAATGGGATGCTTTGATTTAGCCACTGCCATTTTTTGACAGCTGTCATTGGCTACTTCCATCAGCTAATTTACATACATTTTAAGATCGCGATTCCGTAAAAATGGAAGGTGGTGTCAGTAAGAAATGATTGTTATTGGCTCCCACAGTGTAGAAGGGATGGTAAAATCCCAGAATTGAGTGGTTCGCATAGTATTTATTTCATCTTTATTGTATTTGATCATCTCTTTCTCATAGTTAATAAGGAGATGCAATTCATTTTGACGTGTTTTTTGCAAATGCTATCATATTTATGTTCATAGGTTCATACTAGGCTATGTGCCCTAGGGCATTTATAAGCCTAGCCGGAGTGTGTTTGGCTTTCGCCACCCATTTTAAATTAATTTTGCTATGCCCTTTTTCGAGGTTAGTATACTGTGTCTCTGTCTAACAGTGACACAGAAGTGATACCCGGGGTAAACCTACGATCTCCCATCCACTCATCAAGATTACTCTTGGAGTCAATGAGGGACTCTGCCTAACCTGGACTGGGATTTTATTTCAGAGTGAAGGGAGCCTCTGGGTTATGAATCTGTCCCTCCAGCACGTCCTATTTCAGTGCTGAGGTTCAAGTCTCTCGAGCGCGTAGCTTGATGGGATTTGGATTTTCTGAGGTGCAGCATGTCCATTAATTCCGGGTTGTACATGGCTTTATACATCAGGCACAGATCGCCTCTGAGCAGGCAGTATGCCACTGAGTAGAGCTGGAGTTTCTTTAACCGGGCAGCATATGGCATCTGTTTGAGCCCTTTGATCCTCTTGGCGAGGTACTTTTGGGGTCTTTCCAGTTGCTGCAGGTGTCTGGTAAGGTACAGCCCAAAAGGGGCATTGTACTCAATTATGGGCCTGATGAGGGATGAGTAAAGAGGCACGATGACCTCCCCTGATCTAGATGTGAAGCCCTTCATGATTAGGTGGGCTATATAAAATGTTTTTCTAACCACTTTGGCCATGTGGTTGTCAAATGAGAGATTGCTATCAACTTGGGTCCCCAGGTCCCTAATTACTTCTTCTGTACTTAATGGATTACTACCTATGTGGTAATTTGTGGGCACTTTTTTGCCAAAGGGGATGACTATACACTTTTTGGCATTTAGCTTGAGGCCATGGCTCTGGCACCAGTTGTCTGTTTCTATGAGGCCCTTTTGGAGGATGCTTGTGTCGGCTGGAGAGTCGATTATGCCACCCAGTTTGCAGTCATCTGCGAACTTTGTCAGCCACAGTCCTTCCGTGTTGGCCTGTACCTCTGAGAAATATATACCGAACAAGAGAGGTCCCAGGACTGAGCCTTGTGGGACGTCACTTGTAACTGGTTTGGAGTCTGACATGGCTCCAGCAATTCTAACCATGTGGGTTCTGTCCTTGAGCCAGTTTGCAACCCATCTAGTGACATAGGGGTTTATATTTAAGCTGGTGAGCTTATCTATAATGCCCGAGTGGGGTATTGTATCGAAGGCTTTTGCGAGGTCCAGGTAGGCTGTGTGGACCACCTTCCCCTTTCCACAGCTTTGCAGACCAAGCTAGTCAGGCTTATGGGGCGATAAGTTTCCAGGATCTGTTGAGGCACCACCTTTGTGGAGAGGGACCACTGTTGCTGTACACCACTCTTTGGGTACATATCCTGTAGTAAGGCTGAGATTGAACAGTAGTTTTATGTTTGGGTTTAGCTCGAGTTCATGTAGGACGCAGCCCGGGACACAGTCTGGTCCCATTGATGCTGTGTTTTTTGCTTTGGAGAGGGGCGGCTCTTACCCAAGCATCTGAGATGTCAGGGGGGCAGCACTCTGCTGGGATAGATATTTGCCCTTTTGGTGGGGGGGGGAGTTTGCACTGAACCTGTTAGCTAGGATGTTGGCAATGTCTGTGGGTTTGGTGTATTTTTTTTGTCATTTTGGACTAATTCTGAGCATATCTGGGAATTCCCACCCAGGTTCCTAACATAAAAGAAAGCCTTGTGATTATCCTTAATGTCCTGTGCAATTTTTCTCTCGAAGCTGGCCTTAGACGATTTTATGAGTGCCCGTAGTTTTTTGCTAATACTGATCAGAGATGCCTTCCCTTTTTGGGATTTTGCTCCATCATGTAGCAGCTTCCTCCTTCTATTGTATAGTTTGTTTATGGCTGGGGTCCACCAGACAGGACGTCTGCCTTTGGAGGATTGGTTCTTGGTTTTATTTGGGATTGCATGATCCATGCATTCCTGAAGGTGTTCATAGAATACGTTTATAAAGGATTCTGCGGTCTGGGCCATATTTTCCACAGGCCCGGGGGCTTTGAAGGATTCCACCTCTGTTTTGAGGAGTGTGAAATTTGCTTTAGAGAAGTTTTTCACTGTGGTTTTCTGGGCAGGGGGTGGGGTCAGGATGTAAATATCCAGTGAGATTAGTTTATTGTCTGATCTTACCAGTGAGGGATACACTTCTGGTCTTAAGCATAGAGTCCCCATGTTGGTGATAAGGTCCAGTATGTTTTCCCCTCTTGTGGGAGTAGTAACAAGTTGCTCCATAGCATTTGAGTTCATAAATTCTAGGAACCTTTGGGCTAGGGTGTTGGAGCTAGAGTAATGCTCCCAGTCTGTTTGGGTAGTTGAAGTCGCCCAATATAATAGTGTTTGGAGAGACCTTCATATTTTCCAGTGTTCTCAGGAAGGCCGAGTGGGGTTCCTGGGTTTGGGAGGGTGGTCTGTAGCAGGCTATAAACTGGAAGGCAGTTTTACCCACTGTTAGTTGCACATGGATGGCCTCTGATGCTTTGTGCTGTGCCACCAACCTGGAGGTGTGGGTATCCCACGAATATTGATACTCCCCCCCCTCCTTTTGTGGTTCGGTCCAAGTTTTGGGGCAGAAAAGCATGGTATGAGGTATAACCTGGTAGTGCTGGGGTGCTCTCGGGAGCCTTGAGCCAGGTTTCTGTTACTGCACAGTTATCGATGTTCTCCATGCTAAGGAGAGTTTCGAGTGCGTGCATCTTGAGGTTTAGACCTCTGGCGTTGAGTAGCATTACTCAGTTTCTTATCCGTTGTGATACCTATGGAGGTGGGTTTGTCTTTTGAGCCTTGCCTAAAAAAGGCACTATGGGGGTAGCAAGAGCCTTTGCCATCATCCGAAAGCCCAGGGGTGACAGGTGCAAGCCGTCCCTAGCGAAGCATCGTGGCTTGTTGAGCATGTCATCCCAGGCTGACAGGCATTGGATCCCCTTTGAATAACACCAATACTTGAGCCAATTGTTGAAAATGATCATCTTGTCTTCATATTGTGGCATCATTCTTGGTGAGGGTAAGATGCTACAAAAGGTCAGGGTCATACCGGCCTGGGCTACATGCTCAGAGAGCTCCTCTAGGTCTCTTTTCATGTAGTCCAGGGAGGTACGTCTCAGGTCATTCACACCAGCACGGACAATGACAGAGTCATATTTGTATTTGCCTTGGAGTGACCTGAGTGCTTGTGTTATGTGGCGGATCCTAGCGCCCGACAGACAGCTCAATGTGACCTTCTTGTTCAGCCTGGTGAGCGGGACGTCAGTGTGCCTGACGATAGAGTCACTTATAAGTGTATCAGGTGTGTTGTTTAGCATTAAGGGCTGTGACTGTTCGGCACACTGGCTTTGTGAGCTATGTGTTGCACGTGTTTTGTTTTGGGGTAGCGGTTGCTTGGGTGTCTGCTTTGGAGGTCTCTGCTGCTTAGGCAGATTTTTATTTAGAGCCTCAGAGTATGTTTTTGTGTGTTTATGTGTTTGGTTTGCTGTCGTGGTAGGTCTATGTGAGACTGGAATTGTAGTGAGTGTGGTTTCCTTCTCCTGACTGGTTACGCCAGTACTGAGTTGAGAGAGCTTAGCCTCCAGTTTGGCTATATGGTTGCATCTCTCACATGTGTTGGAATTTGTTGGGAGGAGGAGAGGGTTGTCTGTGTACATGAGGCAGTTGTAACATTGCCTCAAGATTCCCAGATTCACTAGCTGGACCGGAGAGGAGATTGACAACTGACCTTTGGACATGCTAGAATAGTATTGGGAATTCCTTTATAATTGAAAAAAGGGCCAATGGGGAACAAGGTACTCAAGGGGAGTTTGTGAGGGTGTAGTGCTTTTAATTTTTTAGTGCTGACTTAGTGAGCAAGTGCCAGGTAACTTAAATGGAATGCGTTACAGGTAACAAATGCAAAAACGACTAACAGTAACTTTCAAGTGAAACAAGGAAGTAAGTACAGAAAGCAATGCAAATATCACTAGGGATCCACAGAAGCGCTGAAAGGCCGCGTTTTAGGTGGAATTAGCGTTTCAGGGAAACAACAAGCAAACAAGCATACAAACAAAGCTAGATTCAGCAGGCCTGGATCTAGTCTATGCTACAGCAAACAAGGTGTACCAATTTCAGTAAGAAACTGTTCAAATATGTGAAAGTGAAATAAGCAAAATAGTGTGTATACATGAGTGGAATGTACTGAGTTGACAGTTGCAGTTTTCTGACAGCTGCTATTGGCCACTTCCATCAGCCTATTTGCATATAAAACAAGATCTTGAATTCGCACATATAGAAGGAGGCGTGCAGGTTTTAAAAGGTTGCCATTGGCTCTAATGGAGTAGAACGGATGGAAAAACTCCAGAACGGTTTGGATTACTTTCTACTTGTTTCATCTAGATTGGATGAGCAATTAGTTACTTTCTATTTAAACGAATGATTGTCCCATATTTTATAACAATCTGAGGACGAATAACTTGAAAGCGCTTATCGTTTGACCAAAGGGGCTTTGTTCATTTGAATTTCATTCATATTTTTCTCCCTCATTTTAATAAATTTGTTTTGAAGCCAGCTTTTCGTTTTTGGACTCAATTTGAAAGCAACAGGCACGGATAGAAAACGCTAGCCTTGATGGACTGTCGTTTTGTTGTTTTCATCTAGTTAGTGTTCCTTAAAAACTACCTTAGTCTAAAATTAAACACACTCTATAAAACCTACCCTCTACCTTTGATAGCTCTTCATACCATCATTGGTACTTGTCCCTCTCCCCTACCTTTGGTAGGCCCTTCCCTACCACTTATGGTATTTCTTGGTACTGTTGGTACTTTCCCTTTTCTGTTTAAAAAAAACTTTCTATAACCTTGTTGTTTTTGGTTGGTTAAACTGTAGTTTAGGAGAGTAGTTTTTCCATAATGTCTGATAAAGTTAATCTAGGACTTAAATAGTGTGATACCTGCGGCCGTAAGATGCCCAACTCAGGTCACGCCCTGTGTATTTAGGTGTTGACCACATCAACGTATTTTGTGATATTTGTTCGAGCTTCAGCAATCGTACATTGGTTGAGTGCAAGAATAAGCCGATTCTGAAGGGTATGATGAAAACACCCTTCTCTGAAGCACTTTCTAGGATGGAGGTCTCACCACCTCTTAAGCATAAGGATGTGAAGAAACAGTCACTGTTCCGACATCTCCATCCCTGTACCTTCAGCACAGACTACTTCGGCACTAGGCTCCATGTGTTCTCCCTTGGTGCCGCCTTTAATTTTAACTCCAACCACTGTACCAGCTTCGGCACCATCCCCCTCAGTGCAGACCTTGGTTTTGACACAGGCTCAGACTACTGTACCAGCATCAGCACCATCCCAGGCCATGGTGCTGATGTCTTATATGGCTCCAATGACTGTCTGTCCAAAGTCAGAACATGTTCCCAGAACCAGATACTCTCCCCCACTTGACCCCTTTTTGGGACACCAGTTTAATCCTTTTCACGACTGCCCTGAATCTCCTTCAGCAGCTTCCTTCAGATCCACCAGGAGTCTTTCAGAACAAGATGTAGTGAGGGTTGTGGACCAGCTTTTGGCAGCTACAGGATTACCCACCCCTGCTAGGTCTTCCTTCCATCTCAGAACGGAAGTTTTCACAACTTATTCACCTTTTCATCCTCCTCCGGCCTCCTCCCAAGCCCTGGAGACTTCGGTACCAATGGCCATCCTGGTGCATTCAGTCTCAGCTCAGGACAGCGGAGGCTGCCTGTCGGCACAGATTACTGTTTCTGCAACAGCTCCGTTGGAACTGGCGCGCAAAGAGTGATTGGTCCGTCTGCACCGTGGCTCCTAGTTTGGTGACTTTTTCAGTGGTGCCATCGACAGCTACGCCTCCCCCAGCAGCTACCGGTCCTCTGAGGTCAACTGGAGGCTCTTCAGGGTGGATCGTGACCCTAGTTCAGAGGTCGTCCTCAGTTCCAGGCCGCCACCCCTCCTTGGGAGGACCTGCTTTCCAAGGGATGGAAAGGGTCCTTGCCTCAACAGACTCGCAGTTGGCACCATTGGCATAGACACCAGAAACCCCCTCTAGCATCCAGCTGTCCCAATCCTCTACTCTAATTCACAGCACAGAAGCCGCAATACCTTCCCTTGAAGAGAACCCTTTCTCCAGAGTCCTCTTCAGAAGATCCCACTGGGGAGCCACCCTGGAAGTAACTGCAAGAGGAAGCATCTTTATTCCAGAGGAATCCATCCCTGAAGACAGATTGTGACGAGGAAGAAAGGTCCCTACAGTCTCTCCCAGAAGACGTCTCATTTGGAGATGTTGGAGATATTCAAGCAGAGGGGAGACTAAGCCCTCCAACCATTTGGAAGAATCTGTTCTTGCAGGCCTTCCGTGCATGGCCATCTACTTCCTGGGTGACCCCACCTGCGGATGAGCTTGTTAAACTTATTGGGCCTGGAAGGCCCCAGACAACATAGACCCTGTCCCCCAGAGGCCAGATAAAATTCTATCCACCACTGAAGACCAGCCTAATTGGTTCAAGCAGCTGATAGTTGATTCCATGGTCATGGCAGCCACCAAGAGGGAACTGGCAGAAGATGGTTCCCACTGTTCATGCCTGTTAACAGTGCGTCTCAGGCTATGGACAGACAGGGGAAGCGGGCCTACGCTTCACTGACCTTTGCATTCGGTCGCTGAATTATCTGTCACACACTACTTTCCTCCAAAGAGACCTAATTTCAGAAACGTCCTCTCTTTGGCAGAGGTACTGCTTGAGGAGGTGTGTGATACTGTTGCCTCTCAGCTAGCTACCCTGGAATCCATCTCGAACTTCTCGATGTGCTTGACTGCTCACCACCGAGGGGGCAGCTCAAGAAGCCGCATCAGGCATCATGAGACGGCATGCTTGGATGAGTATGTGATTTCGCAGACCCCTTTAAATCTTCCTGTCAACAAGCCTGTTGACTAATCTTCCCTTTTTGGTCCCAAAGTAAGACACCATCACAGTGAGGATGGAAAGACCTTGTCTGCTGTTGGCATACATTGTTCCACTCCCCACAGATCCTACTCCAGGAACCAGAGGGGAGGGAAATTATGGTTCAAGTAGTCCCAAGGATCTTTTCGTGACACTTGTGATTAGCAATCCTCTTGGGGAAGATGGGGCAACTCATCCAGAAGACACCCCTTTCAGGGCAGAGGGGGTCCGTGCAACCAGGGTTTAGAGATTACTCCTCTGACCGACCCTTCCAGTGCTCCTGAACAGAGGCCCAACTGCTATCCTTTGGAAGTATTTGGGGGTCGATTTTCCCTGCACCGACAGGCTTGGCAACTCTTAACAGATGCGTGGGTGCAGGGAATAATA
Source organism: Protopterus annectens (assembly GCF_019279795.1). Classification (NCBI taxonomy): domain Eukaryota; kingdom Metazoa; phylum Chordata; order Ceratodontiformes; family Protopteridae; genus Protopterus; species Protopterus annectens. The sequence continues at coordinate 1,392,744,374 of NC_056735.1, read as the reverse complement.
TCCAGAGGCTATCATATCCCATTTGATCTTACTCCCAGACTCATGAAATGAATCCCTGATGTCCCACCCAGTCAGAGGGAGGCTGCAGCCTTAGAAATCGAAAAGCTGCTAAGAGTCATCCAAGCCAGTCCCACCAGACCAGAGAGGATCCAGGTTTTACTCTAGGTTCTTTTAGTGCCAAAATAGACAGGGGACTGGAGACCAATCCTGCATTTCAGCTTACTAAAATTCATAAAACCTCAAATTCCAGATGGTCACAGTGCAGTCCATCCTCCCCTTTCTGGGAAAGGACAACTGGATGTGCTCTATAGACCTCCAGGACACGTATTACCACAAAGATGGACAAACTCCCAGAGATTTCTCCGCTTCCAGATGGGAGCCAATCACCATCAGTTCAGGGTACTGCCCTTTGGTCTCTCAACAGCTCCGAGAGTGTTCACCAAATGTATGAAAGTCATAGTAGCTCATCTCAGACTACAAGGATTCCAGGTGTTTCCATATTTAGACAATTGGCTCCTTACCGCCACGACCAGTAATCTTCTCATCCTAAGTCTCTCACACTCAAGGCCTTGCTCTTCCCTTGGGTATCATGATCAACATGGACAGTCTCCAACAAGAGCACTGGACTTCATTGGAGCGATCTTCAGTACGTCTTGTCAAGCTTCCCTTCCTCCTCACAGGCTCTCAAAAGAAGCCAGATTCAAGTCCTTCCACAGACATGTGTAACAGCACACCTTGTACTACAACTATTGGGCTCTATGGCAGCAACCATTACCTTAGTACCACTGGCAAGGTTGCACATGAGACTTACAGTGGCTACCTTTCATCACAATGGTCGATCTTAACCCACCCAAATCGACCACGATACGCCTTACAAACCTTTGCAAGAAAGAAATGCTATGATGGATGAAGCCAAAAACAAATCTTTGGTGTTGACCGTTCAGCCTTCCCCAGCCCAGGGCCACAGGGACCACAGACGCTTCCCATGGAAAGACAGTCTAAGGCACCTGGTCCCCCACGGAGGCCCATTTGCACATAAATGTCCTGGAATTGAGGGCAGTTCTCTTAGCGTTGCAAGCATTCCATGCATTCCTTCCGGGACAATTGCAATTCAATCGGACATGCCAGTCATCTGGTACATCAACAAACAAGGCGGAACCAGGTCTTACCCCATGTTGGGAGGCCATGAGAATTTAGCACTGGGCAATGGCTTCCAACCACTTTTTCACAGCAACACATTCCCGGGAGTTCCAATCTTATTGCGGACAATCTGAGCATGAACATTGATGCCTCACGAGTGGTCCCTCAGTCCTATAATAGTGGATCAGCTCTTCCACCGCCGGGGTAGGCCTTGCTACAACCGGTTTGCTTCTCCCCTAAACAACAAATGCATAAGCTACTTTGCCCTGATCCCTCATTGGGGGAGTCACCAAGGGATGCTCAGACACATGATTGGCCCCCGGGTCTGTTGTATGCCCCCCCCGGTTTCCTCACAACGAAATTCCTCCAGAAAGCTCAAAGGTTGAGAAGCAGAGTGATTCTCGTTGCTCCTTATTGGCCCCCTGTCAAGTCTGGTTCCCTTTCCTATGGCCTCATCTGATTCACAGCCCATGGATCCTGCACCAAACCCAAGGTTTGCTGTCCCATCCTAAGGGACTGATTCACTCCAATCTCCATAGCCTCAAGCTCACAGCTTGGTTCCTCCACTTCTGATGACTGCAGGCTACCTATTTCATCTCCTGTTTGCGAGATTCTTCTGGCTTCACACAAACCTTCCACCAGGAAAATTTATTCTAGTAAGTGGGCTAGGTTCCCTAGATGGGCCAAAACAAAGATCCCTTTTCCATGACTAATCAGAAGATCCTACAATACCCAACTACCCTATTACACGCAGGAAATCCAGCATCGACAATTACTGTGCATTTAGCAGCTAATGCAAATTTTCACAGTGGAATTGACAATTCTGTTATGTCAGACTGTGCAAAACCTTCATGAAAAGAGTATTGCATGTTAAACCTCCTTGTCAAGCCTCCTATAGAGCCTTGGGACTTGACATTGGTGCCTCAGTCTAACTCCTCCTTTTGAGCCTTCTAACGCATGTGATATCATTATTTTTGTCTTGGAAAACTACTTCTAGTAGCCCTTACCTCAGCAATAACAGTATCTGAGTTGCAGGCCTTGAGTGTCAAGAGACCTTACTTGATTTTTTATAGGGAAAGTGTCCTTATGTACTGACCCCCTCCTTTTTGCCCAAGGTCATTTCTGGGTTTTCCATTAATCAATCTACTGACCTACCGGTTTTCTTCCCTCATCACTCAGAGGGAAAAACCTTTTGCATACCCTCAATGTTCACAGGCAATTTAATTTCCACTTGGACAAAATCTTTCAGAAAAACGGATCAATTGTTTGTGGCCTTTGCAGGACCCAGTTTGGGTAGGCCCGTCTAAAAAAATAACTAACTTCTTGGCTCAGAAACGCTATTACTTTCATCTACCATCCAAACAAAGTGCCTTTAACCTTCCAGAATAAAGGGTCACTCTGGTAGATCGATGGCTACTTCTGTGGCCTTCGATTCCAGAGCCTCAATGGATATCTGCGCAGCAGCCACTTGGGCAAGACCTCATACCTTTATCACTCATTACAAACTGGATTTGGCCTCGAGGATACGAGAATCTTTTGGTTCTATGGTGCTCAGGAATGTCCTTCCTTAAGGCCACCCAGGACTCAAGTAGCTGGGGACTCTGTCCTAACAGCAAGGAATGAATAAAGATTTACATCAGATAAAGTTGTCTTACCATAACATTTCATCTGTTGTAGATATTCATTCATTAATTCCTGCCCTTCCCCCTGCCTGGACTCCTGGTGGACTTTAGGATTTCCTTATTAGTTAAGGTATTTGCTCAGACAGAGCCTCCTACTGTCTCTCATTACTTGTATACTATAATGGCAAGCAAACTTGATCGGAAGAGACTGATAGGGACATTGTGGGTAGGTCTTAGCTGAGAGTTCTTGGCTGGCGTGAGCTTGTTAACAGCCATGTCAGTTCAGAGGATGGAACCAAAGTCTTAACAGTAATGAATGAATAAAGATATACAACACAGATGGAACATTATAGTAAGACAACTTTTTCTCTTGCCTGTTGTAGTAGATGCTTGGTGGTGGCAGAAGCCAGTCTAGGTACGAAAACACTTGGAATCCCCAGTCGTCTCAAGTGAGTCGTGACTACTGCCATGCATCTGAACACTCTGGGAGCTGTAGTGAGACCAAAGGGCAGAGCTTGGAATTGGTAATGACCGGCTCCCAGCCAAAAGCACAAATGACTCCTCTATGGCCTGTCCATTTTTATGGTAGTACACCATCCTTGAGACCTACTGAGCACATCCAATTGTCTTTCCCTAAAAAAGGGAACAGACTGCAGTGTCACTATTCGGAACTTTGACTTTACAGATTCGTTTAATTTGCTGAGATTCAAGATGGGTCTCCAGTTCCGTTTTTTGGCACTAAAAAACTTCAATAAGTTCCAAACCCTATTTGGTCTGCGGGGACTCTTTAGGTGACTATTGTCCAGCAACTTTTGAATCTCTACAGTTGCCTGTTCCCTTTGATTGGGTGGAACATCCGGGATTTTTTTGATGTGTGGAACAGGAAGGCAAAAGGGAATGGAATAACCACTGGATATTACGCTTTGTAACCACTTGTCTTTTGGGATCTCTCACCAGGCTACCAGGTACCAAGATAAACGCCCCTTGACTGCCTCCAGAGGAGGGCAGGTGGGTCTCCTTTCAGGAGTGCTGGAAGGGTCAGCTGCGAAAGCAATCAGTCACCCTGATTTTGCAGAGCCCCTCTGCAGTGTGTACGTCTACCATTACTACTACCCCCTCTGCCCCTGGGGAAGGATTCAACTCGTACATCTTGAAAAACTCCCTGGGATTTTCTGAACCACATTTTACCACCCTTCTGACACTTAGGATAGGGTCTGAAAGGTACAGAAAAATGTACTCCAACGGCAGACAGTTTTCCCTTCCTGCTCACATCTAGTGAGTGAGAGTCTGACTTCTGGTCCAAAGAATGAACCACCGGAAGGGGCATTGACAAAGGTAGACTTGAAAGATTCCACAAAATCACACACACGCATCCAGGAGTGTCTCTAGGGAAAATTCTGAACCTGCTTCCTTATTCACTCCATCTGCTGCATAAGAAATCAGTCTCATGGAGGAGTCCACTATGGAATACAAGGTGGATAGCTGAGAGGATACCTTATGAAACCCCTGAAGCTAATGTACCTTGAAGAGCATCTCCTAACTCTTTCAGGAGACCTCTCTGAAGTCTAGTAAAGTGCATTAGGTAGCTCAGCGATCCAAGGGCAAAAGTCTGATGAAAAATACGCTTCCCATAGCAGTCCATCGCTCGAAACTCCTTGTTCGGTGGATGGACAGATGACATTTTGGAAAGTTCCTTCTTAGTGGCTGCTCCCACCACCATAGCAACTGCAGGGATACCTCTTGTAAGAAATAGTCTGTTGGGGCTGTAATAAATTTGGCCTCCAAGGGACTGGTTACATTGCATCTGGTGACTCCCACACCTTTCGTCTAATTCCATGAGTTTGTCAAAAGGCAGACACACCCAGGTGGCTGAAGGTTGAGATCTAAAGACCTTCAGGTACACAGACTCCTCATCCGAAGGGTTAATAGGTTTCCAGCTGCCTCTCCGTTTAAGAATTTCTAGGATATTCGCAAAGGATATATCCTCAGGTGACTGTGGGGACCCTCCTGACTTGTGAGCAGTGTCAAGTGACAGTCATCTTGTGAGTCCAGGTGCTTCCCTCTTGCCAAGTCTCTTTCGGTGAGCCTCCACAGTAGGGTATTCTGGAGAGATCTCGGGAAACTATTGCTCACCCAATGGGGCACCCTGAGGCCCGGTATCTCTGCTGCCCTGTGGCTGGGGTGGTGCTTTAGGAGGAAGAATGTCAGTACCTTTGTGTAGAACTGTAGGGGGAGGGAGACAGCACACTCCAGCTCAAAAGACATTCTCCCCCTGATCAGAGGACAGCTCCGGTTCCAAAGAAGCAGATGGAATGCCCAATGCCAAGGGGGCCGGCTCCGACCCCGATGGAGCCGAGCTCACACGTACTGAAACTCCGATAGACAAGCTAGGAACCGAAGAGTGTATGGTCCAAGCACCACCTCTGGGCCCGACTGGAGAGCTTTGGCTCCTAGACATCCTAGATGGCACAGACTATGTCAGAGGAGACCGCGGTCCCGAAATCCCCAGAGTGGGTCTCGGCACCGAAGACACTACCACAATGGGTACCAGGCATTATCTCAGATGTTCCAGCTCGGCTCGGAGGAATAAACGTGGATGAAAAGACCTTTACTGGCTCCAGAACAGACTGGGTTGGAGCACAGAAAAGTTTTGCCAGCACCAGCGACTAAAGCAGTCTGCGCACCACCCTATCCACATCATCTGATAGTCTCCTGGAGGACCTAGGGGAAAGGGTAGTTGAGTGAGATCTCTGTAAAATGGGAGCCCTCAGAGTAGGGGAGACCGGTAAAATACAGTTCTGTACACTTACCATAAATGTAGATGAAGTGTATTCACTGTTGCAGTCATTACATTTGGGTAATCTGCTGGCAGGTTGCACACAGTCAGCGTGATTAACAAAGTCTTGGGTCCTGCGTCGGTTGCTGTCCCCTCTTCCATGTCAGATAGTCATGGGTATAAAACATGCAGCAGACGCCATTACATCAGTTTTTCTTGCCCCAGATGTCAGGTGCCCCCCCAAATGGGGAGCAAAAAATGTATACAAGTATATAATTAAAAACAAAAAATATACCTCCAAACAAAAGCAAATACACCCAAAAAGGCTTTTAAGCATAGTAAAAGAAAGGAGAAGTATAGCAAGAGAAAAAAAGGGGGCTGGAGGGTGGGTATCCAGGACTTCAACAGTGAATACTCTCGAACATCTACATTTATGGTAAATGTACACAACTACTATATTCTTAGTGTTTCACTGTTGCAGTCATTACATTTAGGTAGAATCCAAAAGCTACGGTTGGGAGGATGGATTTATACAGCATTAGGAGCAGCTATAAGGCCCTGCAGGACAGCAGTGGCAAAGCCAGCCCTGGATTTAGAGAAGAGAGGTAAACGGTAATGTTTGCTGAACCTATGAACTGAGCTCCAAGTAGCAGCTTCTAGAATGTCTCTGGTAGGAACCCCTCTGAGAAAAGCTGCAGAAGTAGATGCAGCCCTGGTGGAATGGGATCTGATCCCCTTGGGGACAGGTTTACCATGGTGCATGTAGCAGAAACGAATACAATGGCTTATCCATTTTGAAATGGCCTTTCCCTCTGCCCCTGCAGCAAATGCCGCCAGTAGTTGCGCAGACTGAGATTTTGTCCTGTTTAAGTAGAATCTTAGTTGTCTGTGTGCATCCCAATGAATGCAGAATCTGCTACCCCTTATTCTGCAGATTTGGGAAAAAAGTTGGCAGATGAATGGTCTGATTAAGAGCCACACTGGATACCACCTTAGGCATAAAGGATGGATTGGTCCCGAGGGCCACCCTGTCCGGATAAAAGATAATGAAAGGCTCCACTGCCATGAGAGCCTGTAGTTCTGAAATCCTCCTAGCTGAAGTGACTGCTAAAAGAAAGGCGGTCTTCCACGAAAGAAATTTGTCTGCAGTAGCAGCTGGTTCAAAAGGAGGTAGGGTGAGTTTTTCCAGCACAAAATTGAGGTCCCATGCAGGAGTTGGTGCTCTCCTGTGAGGTCTCAAATTTTTGGCCCCTCTGAGGTACTGCTTTAGCAGGGGATGAGAAGAGAGGAGGCTCTGTGTTTTAAAGAGCCGAGATGGCAGAGGCATGGATTTTTATAGAAGAAAAAGATAGCCCCTTGTGAAGCATCTCGGTTAAATATTGCAGAATCTGAGGAATACTGGGCATTGCTGTGTTTATTCCTTGTGCTTGGTTCCAGGCACATAATCTTTTCCATTTATCAACATAAGAATAATTATCTAGTACTAGGCCTTCTAGCCTCCAAAATGACATCCATCACAGGTTTACTGAGAGATGTGACTGGTGAAATCAGATGATTAGCTATGCTACAAGATTCAGAGTTTGGAGCGGAGTGTGCAGTAGTTTTTTGATAGTTCTGCTGAGACAGTAGATGAGGTGTCTGAGGCAGGTACTACGGAGGAAGGTGTGACATTTCTTAGAAGCGGGTACAAGTGTTGGTGAGGCCAGTCGAGCAATCTGAATCATTTTCGTTTTTTCCTGTGACTTAGTAAAACCTTGGAGAGCAGAGGCAAATGGGGGAAGGCATAGACGGATAGGTTTTTCCAGCTGAAGGATACAGCATCCACTTTCCAAGCTTTTTTGCGATGAATTTTTGTGCAGAATTCGTCCAACTGATTGATCTTTTTGCCTCTCCCCAAAACTATGTCTGGGCACCCCCATTTTCGTGTCAACATGCTGAAGATTTGTGGATCCAGTTTCCATTCGTGTGGGTCCATAAGGTTTCTGCTTAGATCGTCTGCCAGAGTATTTTGCTTTCCTGCTAGGAAATGAGCTTGTAGATGTATTTGTTAAGTCAAAGCTGTGTTCCACAAGGCCATGGCTAGTCTGCAAAGGGGGTAGAGGAGTGGGTACCCCCCCTGCTTATGTACCACATAACTGTGGTGTTGTCAGTCTATCAGTAGTTGCCCTGGATGGAGGAGGTCCCTTGAAGGCTGTCCAAGCATTCTGTACAGCTAGCATTTCTTTCTGGTTGATATGTAGGTGCATTTGATTTGGGCTCCATTCACCCTGAATGCATCTCCCTACCAGAAGGCCCCCCCAAGCAGAGTCTGATGCATCTGTAATCAAGGTATGGGTGGCAGGGGGTAGAATGAATGACAGTCCCTTGTTTTGGTGACAGGCCTCCGCCCACCATAGGAACTCCTGTTGCAGGCAAGGAATGAGAGGAATTGTTTCCAGGCTGTGACAATGTTGACCCCATAAGCTTTTTAGGTACCACTGAAGTTTCCTCATATGCAGTATTGCATATGGAATTAGTAGAATGCAGGGAGCCATGAACCCCAAAGCCTGCAGAATTTGTCTTGCAGACAGCTAGGTTTTTTTGGCCACTTGTTTTGAAGTATGTCATCAATTGAGTTCGTCTGGCGTGAGGTAAGCCATCTGGGCAGTTTTATTCAAGCTTGCACCCAAGAATGTAATTATTTGAGAGGGTACCAGTTGTGATTTCTTTTTGTTTATGGTGTATCCTAGGCATGTTAGAAGCCTTTTTACAAATGCCAGATGTAGAAGTGTGCCCTTGTTTTTTGCCTGAATTAGACAATCGTCCAGATAAGGATAAATTTGAATGTTTGTCTGCAAAATGCAGTCACTGGTGCCAGGCACTTTGTGAAGACCCTGGGTGCAGTAGATAAGCCAAAGGGCAGTGCAGAGAACTGGTAATGTAAATAGCCTGCTTTGAAGCGGAGGTACCTTCTGCAAGATTCCCTGATTGGGATATGCAGGTAAGCCTCTTAAGTCTAGAGTTACCAACCAGGCAGCCTTGACTAGCATAGGCAGTAACTGTCACAGTCAGCATCTTGAATTTTGGAATGTCCAGGAAGGTATTTAGAATGGAGAAGTCCAGAATTGGACGCCATGATTTGTCTTTTCTGGGTACCAGGAAAAGTCTTGAATAAAAACCTTGTCCTTTTTCCTTTTCTGATACTGGTTGAATAGCCCCCACATCCATGAGGGGCATGACTTGTTTCTGGGCCTCTGCCCACTGATTTGGAAGCAGATCTGGCCATCCGTTTGGAATTGGCAAAGTGTGGAAATGAAATCTGTATCCCTGGGATACTATATTTAAGACCAACTTGTCCCGGGTAATTAGATGCCAATTTTGAGCATGAAGTGCTAGTTTTCCCCCCAAAGGGGCTGCCAAAAGATTAAGTGCTTGGAAATGGCAGAGGAAAGCCATTGACACTGTTTACCGTAGGGGGGTGCTTTGCTACTTCCAGATTTGGAGGTGGAGGCACCCCATTGTTTTGTTCTGTAAGTTCCTTGTGACAGAAACCTGGAGCCTTTGGAGTGTTGAGTTTGACCAGAGCGGCTCTGTTGGGTACTGGAAAGGACCAATTCTTAGTAGGCCAGTGCCTACTGAACCTGGGTGGCTGCACTTGTAAGAAATCTTTTACAGTTTGCATAGATTTAGCTTTGTCTGCATCTCTTTCAAAGCTTCTTCTGCCTTATTACCAAATAGACTGTCCTGTTGTAAAGGAGCATCCAACAATTTAGCTTTAACATGATCAGGCAGATTTTGCTCCTTGAGCCAAGCATGCCTTCTCATCACAGATCCAGTTACCATGGCCCTGCAAGAGGCCTCCAAGGAATCAAAACCACATTGTAAAGTATGCTTTCCAACTTGTTCAGCTGAATGCAAATCCTGTGACTATTTTCCACACAGTCAGAAATCAACATTTTCTGCTTAAGCCCATGACATACTGTCGATATTTAAGCATATGAAATTGAAAGTTTAAAGCCCCGATTGCCAGGGTTGCAGACGTATAAACCTTCTTACCCCATCTATCCAGCACCCTGGAGTCTCTATCAGAAGGGGTAGGATTTTTAGCAGTAGAAGCCTTAACACCCTTGGGACCCTGAGAAATTGTTTCAGGGTCAGCAGTAGGGTTTTTGAAAAGAAACTTGTGACAGTCAGGATCCCTGTAATATCTGTCTGGCTTACTAGGAGCCTGAGGCAGGGAATCAGGAGCCATGCTGGATTCTGAGAAAACATCAACAATGTCTAAAAAAGGAGGTATAGCCAAAGGCCTATGCTGAGGAAAGAAATCCCTTAGCCTCTTTTTGGATTCTAAAAAATCCGGACTCTCCCAATGAAAATATTCCCTTAAGGTATGCGAAGTTTCTCCAAAAGAAAAATCCTCAGTAGAAGCAGAAGGGATGGATTCTTCTGCATCACAGTGCACATAAGGGGGAACAGAAAATTCCTGATCAGAATAAATGGAAACCTGATCTGAAGATTCATAATCAGTGCCTTGCCTAGGCCTCTTAGCAGGAGGGGGTTGGGAACCCCTGATAAAGGTAATTAAATCCTCAGCCATTTTAATCATTTGTTTTTTAGGCATAGGGGCCTGAACACATGGCTCATGCATCGGTTTTTTAGACACAGAAGTTGGTTTTGGCCTTGTTTTTGATGATGGCATTGGTTTAATATACAATTCTTTACGCCTGAAAACACCCTCAGAAGCCAGTGCCTGCCCAGCGGCTCCGGACCAATCCAAGGTAGAGACATCCGCAGGTTCAATACTTGAATAATCTCGCGGTATACCGGACTCCGAATGGGTCCCGGTAGAGGCCTGCGAATCAAAAGTAGCGGGCATCAGGAACTGCAAAAGAGCCCGAGTACCGGCAACTGGCTTAGAAGCTTAGTCGATTTTGGACCTCGACGGTCTCTCTCTTTCTTTGCATTTTTTATGAATTCCTGTAGTCGGATTGCTAACAGACATTTCAGGATAGTTAAACCTTGAGCCAAAGTATTTGGAAACAAAAATATACTGACGCTTAATAGTGCATTGGTTAAATTTAGCACAAAACCGAAAGCAAGGCACGTTGTGGTCAGGGCCTAGGCAAGGAATATAGTACAAATGAAAATCCATATGAGGTATTTGCTTCCCACAAGTAATACAATTATTAACTTTTACAGATATCGGTAAGGAGCAAGAAAAAGTTCCCCAACAGGGTACTTAACTTTAGGTTGAAGTCTTCGGTTCTGAAACTTGAAAACGAAAATTTCATGAGTCTGCCAACCAGCACTTGCGAAATGCTTCTGCTTCGGGCACCGCACGGCAAGAAAGACAGATTAAAATGGTGTCAGCTGCATGTTTTATACCCTGATGACCTGACGTCATGGAAGAAGAGAATGCAACTGACGCAGGACCCAAGACTGTTATTCAGGCCGACTGAGGGCAACCTGCCAGATTACCCAAATGTAATGACCGCAACAGTGAAACATGAAGAACATCTTTGGGATTGAGTTAAGATACAAGGGAGGGTGGACTTGACAAGTGGTCTAATCACCATCAGGTCTACTAAGGTTTGATTTTTCTTCATCCAAATACTCATTAGCAAAAGGTACATACTCCATTTATATCACCAAATACTCTCAAGATGTTAAAGTTTTTGCTGCATCAGTTTTCCTATCCCCAGAAAAAACAGCCTGCATTTGCCTTGCTCCATTTTAGACAGGGAAAATAAAGTTCTCCAATACCCTGGCTTCTCAAAAAAAGGGAAGTTGGTACTAACTAGTTGACGTTTGGAAAGAGAAATGGGGCACATGAAGGGCCAGCTGACAAAGGGGAAAAAAGATCCAAGCCTTAACCCCAGCCCCTCATTTTTTGGGAGGATAAACATGAATACCCTTTAAGAGACCAGACGCTACAAATGTAACATCCAATCAAAAAATCATAGCATACTTAACATGGAAAACAGGCACACAACATGCAATCCTGTAATGAAAACACCCTCACATATAAAAACACAGGCTGGGTTCCACACCCTCCCCTTACTTCAAAACTGCACTGATCAACGTAGCACAGGCAGCCCTCCTATTTGCACTGTCAGCATTATTTTTTTCTTTTTTTAATTGGGGAGGGGGGTACTAATGCTATAAATCTCAAAGACATAAAAAAATAAAGATGGATTATCTAATAGTAGGGAAACGAGTTACTCAACCTATATCTTCAGCCTGTACAGTTTAAGTGCCACTGAACTTAAAATAGATGGTGACGTGGACCTCTTCCAAGAAGGTCTCATCCAAACAAATGACTGGTGACAGAAACATGGCTTCAAGCTGAATACAAAAAATGCATCATCTTCTTTAGGGAAAGTGATGTCCCCACAAACTTATCACATTAATAATGTCCTAAGCATGCAGTCAGTCGAGAGGAATTTGAGCACCCAGATTGATAGCAACCAGACTTTTGACCACCATGTTGCTTCTATTGTACTGAAAGCTTTCTACATGGTCCACCTCATGAGTAAGAACATCTCCTCCAGGGACAAGGAGGTCATAACATCCCTTAACCCCATATAAAGGGCCTTCTACCCTTATAAAGGCCCATTATAGAGTACAACACCCCATTCGGCATGTACATCCCAAAGCACATGCAGCAGCTGGAGACCAGAGAGATTCCTCATCAGGAGAAACCAGGGACTCAAAAATCTTCCCTACACAGATAGGCTAAAAGCCCTATCCCTCTACTCTGTTTCATACAGACTCCTCAGAGGTGACCTCTGTCTGGCATGCAAGTCTATCTCAGACCCCGCCTTGATGGGACTGCTCTGCTGCATATTCGCAAATCAAGCTCCACTACAGTTACCCGCACACCAGCTTCAACCTGGTCTGTGACATCAATAGGACTTGTTGGCAGGACAGGTGCGTCCCAGAGGCTCCCCCATCTGTGGGATAAACGCCCTCTCTACATCAAGCAGAGTACCTCTTTACCCCCTTTTAAGCACAACCTGCTTGGGAAATAGAAAATACATTCCTGGGATTCCACCCATGTCCCTGCCGGACAGTGGCATCGGGTGCCGATTTGTCTATACATGGGCTAAACTCTTAACTAGGCTTATATGGGCCCTCAGGGCTAATAGCCTATTAACTTCCTATGATCCTATACAACACAACCAGGGATGTTCTTCATCTGAAGAGATCACTGTACAAGGCTCCCCTGTGCTTTAAGGACAATTATCTTAACCACTTTCTGGGAAAATACATCTGGTATATTTACACCCCTTGGAGATTATCAAGATACACAAGTGGACTGACTGAACTGATTTTGCAGGCTTCATTTTACCCATCTTGTCAAACCATTCACCTTACCAAGAACTGTTTTGAGCCACACATTTGCATTTAAACTCTTTTGTACTTTGCATGCATTTCACTTTGCTATGTGACTGTACCTAGCTTTAACAAAGTGTTACATCGCACCAAGCAAAGTAAACAACTTTTTATTAAAATGCGTATTTGAAGTCAACTTTACCATTACGTCTTGCATCAGGGAAAATATGCTTATCCCCAAGGTTGTAAGCAACTCCCAGTTTTTCTGCATAATATACGGACGAATTCCTAGAAAAACTGAAGGATACAGAATGCCCAGTTCCAAAAGTGACAACCAGAAGTGATGATTCACTGCTTCCTTTTCCGCAGGTGCTATTACCACTCACTACAGCATCTTCCGGAATGGGAAAAAAAATCAGTTTCTATAAAGCAAGCAAATGTTACATTACAAATAAATGCAAGAAACAAACAATCCAGTAACAGTCCATACTCCAGTACTGTGACAATACTCTGTGGCTGGTATTTTTCTACATTAACATACAAGCATAAAACATTTTAGTCAAATCCAAATGAATAGTTATGTTAAGCAGATATTTTTTTCACCATATGGGCTCAAACATGCATTATGTACTCACCATGAAGGAATATTTTAATGGAACACACAGACTGCCAAAAGTACAGTTTTGTACCTACCATAAATGTAGATGTTAGAGTGCTAATACAGCTGCAGTCATAACAGAAGGGTTCTCCTGCCATCAGGCGGGTCCTCGGTCGGCCGAATTCCAAAGTCTATGTCCGGCGTCGGTTGCTGTCGCTTCTTCCCTGGCATCAGTGCGACAGGGGTATAAAGGAACCAGCAGACACCATTTTCTTCAGTTTTTCTTGACCCAGATGTCAGGTGCCCCCAGAAGGAAGGCAATACATAAATTTGTGTAATAAAACAATGCAATATAATCAAAATACAGTAGTTGCAAGCAAATACACCATAAATGAATACCCCAATCAGGTTGTATGAGTAGGTGTTAGCCAATAGGCCTGTCCCAAGAGGGGATGGAGGGAGGGAAACCTGGACTGCAGCTGTATTAGCACTCGAACATCTACATTTATGGTAGGTACAAAACTGTACTATGTTCATCGTGCATACAGCTGCAGTAATCACAGATGGGTAGAGTCCCAAAGCTACGCACAGGGTGGTAGGTACTAGGAGGAACTGGGTTGAGCCAGAATGCCCTGCAACACAGCAGTGGCAAAGCCTGCTCTAGTTTTGGAATATAAAGGCAGGTGGTAGTGTTTTGTGAAGGTATGTACAGAACTCCAAGTGGCTGCCTCCAAAATATCTTTGGTAGGAACTCCTCTGAGGAAGGCTGTAGAGGTAGCTGTGGCCCTGGTGGAGTGTGATCTGATGCCTGTAGGAACAGATTTCCCATGATAGGAATAACAAAACCGTATGCAGTGGCCTATCCACTTTGAAATAGTCTGCTTGGTAACTGGCTTCCCTTGAGCCCCTATAGCATAGGACACAAAAAGTTGTTCTGATTTCCTGAAGGACTTTGTTCTGTCCAAATAATAACGTAGCTGCCTATGGATGTCTAAAGAGTGTAGCAGCCTTTCCCCTTTGTTTTGAGGATTGGGATAAAAGGTAGGTAAGTGTATGGCTTGATTTAAAGCTACCCTGGATACCACTTTAGGCATAAATGACGGGTTGGTACGAAGGGAAACCCTGTCCTGATGGAAGATGAGAAAGGGCTGCACCGCCATGAGGGCCTGTAGTTCCGAAACCCTACGAGCTGAAGTGACGGCCAGAAGGAAGGCTGTTTTCCAGGACAAATATTGCAAATCTGTTGAGGCAGCTGGTTCAAAAGGAGGCAATGTTAATTTTTCTAGTATGTAATTAAGATCCTAGGCTGGTATTGGTTGTTTCCTTGGTGGTCTTATATTCTTAGCCCCTCTGAGGAACTGTCGTAAGAGTGGGTGAGAAAATAAAGGTGGATCCGTGTTGAATTCTGCAGAAATGGCTGAGGCATGGATTTTTATGGAAGAAAATGAAAGTCCACTGTTCAGCAGCTCAGCTAGATACTGTAATACCGGAGGCAAATTCAGTTTTCTAGGGTCCTGGCCTTTTTTCTCATTCCAAGAGCAAAACAGTTTCCATTTTGCGGAGTAAGCCTTTCTAGTAGATGGCCTTCTGGCCTCCAAAATGACATTCTGCACCTCCTTGGAGAGTAGGGTCTGTTGTGGTGTTAAGGAATTTTCCATGCAGCGAGATTGAGTGTTTTCAGCTGACTGAAGAGTTTTGTAGCTGTGCTGAGTCAGCAGAAGAGGCATTAGAGGTAGTGACCAGGGAGGAGTATGTGTTAGGCTCCTCAGGAGCGGTTACCAGTGTTGCCTTGGCCAATCTGGAGCAATCAGTATCATCTTCGGTCTGTCTGCTCTTGCTTTCAAGAGCACCTTGGGCAGGAGAGGCAGAGGTGGGAAAGCGTAAACTGTCCATGCTGTCCAACTGAATGAAAGGGCGTCCACTCTCCAGGCCTTTGGATGAAAGGTCCTCGAACAAAACTTTTCCAATTGATGATTCCTGTGGGAGGCAAAAAGATCTATGTCTGGCCTCCCCCACGCTTGGATTATCAATGTAAACACCTGAGGATGCAACTTCCATTCATGTGGATCTGTCATATTTCTGCTTAGATAGTCTGCCAGCGTGTTTTCCAATCCTGGCAAGTACTGTGCTTGAAGTTTGATTTGCCATTCCAGAGCCAAGTTCCAAAGAGTCATGGCTAGTCTGCACAAGGGGTATGAATGTGTTCCTCCTTGTTTGTTTACGTACCACATTACTGTGGTGTTGTCTGTTCTCATCAGTAATTGTCCTGGATGCAGGAGGTCCTTGAAAGCTGTAAATGCATTTATTACTGCTAGCATTTCTTTTTGATTGATGTGAAGGTGCTTTTCCTTTTGGGACCATTTGCCCTGAATGCACCTGTCTGTCATGTGCGCCCCCCAGGCGCAATCTGAGGCGTCTGTTGTGATGACTTGATTTGCTTGAGGCTTGCAGAATGGGAGACCTGTGTTTGCTTGACATGCTTGGGCCCACCATAGAAATTCCTTTTGCAAACATGGAATTATTGGTATTGTCTCCAAACTGTGACTGTGCTGAGACCATAGGTTTTTTAGGTACCACTGAAGTTTCCTCATATGAAGCTTTGCACATGGGATTAAAAGAATGCAAGATGCCATGAAGCCCAGACCCTGCAGGATTTTCCTTGCAGTAAGCCTGGTACATTTTGCTAGTATTTTGAAGTACTGAGTTAGTTGCCCCTGTTTTTCTGGCGTAAGATAGGCCATCTGGGTGTTTGTGTAAAAGTTGGCACCCAGGAAAGTTATTTTCTGAGATGGTGTTAGCCTGGATTTCTCTTTGTTGATTGTGTATCCCAGAGAATGCAGTAACCGTATTACATAAGCCAGATGTTCCAGAAGTATGTGCTTGCTGTCCGCTTGGATCAGGCAGTCGTCCAAATAAGGGTAAATTTGTATCCCTTGAAGTCTGCAGTAGGCAATCACTGATGCCAGGCATTTTGTGAATACTCTGGGCGCAGTAGATAAGCCAAAGGGCAATGCAGAGAATTGATAGTGGATTGAACCTGCAAGAAAACAGAGGTATCTTCTGCAGCTTTGTCTGATTGGGACATGCAGGTATGCCTCCTTGAGGTCCAATGTTACCAGCCAAAACTCCTTGCCCAGCATCGGAAGAAGCTGCTGTAATGTGAGCATCTTGAATTTTGGTACCAGTAGAAATGTGTTTAGGATGGATAAGTCCAAAATGGGTCTCCAGTCGGTTCCTTTCCTTGGTACCAGAAAAAGTCTTGAATAAAAACCTTGACCTTGTTCGTGAGTAGGTACCTCTTGTATAGCTCTCATGCCTATGAGCTTTGAAATTTGTAGTTGTGCCTCTGCCCTTTGTGTGGCAGGTTTGGCATGCCTCTCATTTTTGGAAGAGTGTGGAATTGAAATATGTAGCCTCTGTTTATAATGTCCAGGATCCATTTGTCTGTTGTGACAATATGCCAATTTCTTGCAAATAATGCCAGCTTTCCCCCCAAAGGTGCTGCCAGCTGAGACTTGCTTGGCATGGAAATGAGGGAGTCATTGGGTTTGTTTCCTGTACTGTTGTGCACTGTCTTCACCACCTCTTGGTGCTGGAGTTTGCCATTGTCTGCCTCTATATGATCCTTGTGATTGATTGCCCTCTGCCCCTTGTGAGTCTGTATCTACCTCTTTGGGGCTTGTCAGTGGCTGGAAACGACCAGTTTTTTGAAGGCCAATTTCTGCTAAAACGTGGTGGTTGGACCTGTAGAAAAGCTTTGACAGTTTGCATAGATTTGGCTTTTTCTTCCATTTTCCGTAATATCTCCTCAGCATTTGTACCAAACAGCACATCCTTTTGTAAAGGAGCATCTAAAAGTTTAGCTTTCACATGATCAGGCAAGCTTTGTTCCCTAAGCCAGGCATGTCTACGAATGACTGATCCTGTAGCAGCAGCTCTACTTGAGGCCTCTAGGGCATCATAGCCACATTGTAAGGTGCGTTTACCCACTTGCTCTGCACTATGCATCATATCCTGCAACTCCTTCAAATCTGGTTGTTCAGGTTGAGACATTTTATTCCTTAATTGTGATAACAGGAACTATTGATATTTAAGCATATGAAACTGACAATTTAAGGCCCTCATGGCTAGGGTGGCCGAGGTATATACCTTTTTTCCCCACCTTTCTAAGGATCTTGACTCTCTCTCAGCAGGAAGTGGATTCTTAGCAGTAGAGGCCTTCAATCCCTTGGGGCCTTGAGAAATGGTTTCAGGGTCAGCATTATGGCTTTTGTAGAGAAATTGGTAAGAGTTAGGAACTCTGTAGTACCTATCAGGTTTGACTGGTGCAGGAGGCAGGGAATCCGGGTTAAGGCAAGCCTCCGAATAATCAATTATGTCCAAGACAGGAGGTATCGCCAGAGGTCTGTGTTGAGGTAACAAAAGAAATTCCCCAAGTCTTTTCTTGGAATCGGAAAAGTCTTGGCCTTCCCAATGGAAGTGTTCCCTCAAAGTGTGTAAGGTTTCCCCAAAGGAAAAATCCTCAGGAGGAGATACAGAAGGAATGGACTGCTCTGCATCCGAATCTTCAAAAGGGGAGTAAGAGTGTTCCTCTACATCAGAATGTTCTGATAAAATGGAGCCCTGATCAGAAGAGGGAGAATCTTCCTCCACTCTGGGTCTCTTGTCTGGAGGGGGCTGGGAACCCCTGATAAGAGTAATTAAATCCTCAGCCATTTTAAGCATCTGTTTTTTAGGCATGGGGCCTGGAAATGGGCCCTGTGCAACAGGCCTCTTGGGATGCCTGACTGATTTGGATTTAGTGAAGGCCTCAATAGAAAAGGAAGATGAGGGTCTAAAGACACCATGGGTGGAAGTGGACCTGTCCACATAAGGAGGCTCAACACTGACAATGGCTTCAGTGGTTGTAGTCTGGGAAAGGGCCGAGGTACCTGCGGTCTCGGTTACAGAAGACACCGCCAAAGGAGTGTCGTCGGTAGTCAGGGACTGCAAAGACTTCTCGCTGAGAACCGGACCACGTGTAGCCTGTTTTGACGTGGTGTCGGTCCTTTTCCTTGCGTTTTTGGACAAAACTGTAGTCGGAGTCTCCGACGACATTTTATAATCAAAGGCTTTACCAAAAAAGTGTTGGGCGAACTCCGCCCGACACTTAATAGTGCATTTATTGAAAGTAGCGCAAAAGCGACAGCCCGAGACATCGTGGTCTGGGCCTAAACAAGGTATGCAGAGGGAATGGAAATCCCTATGCGGTATTTGCTTCCCACAAGAAATACAACTAACTTTTTCTGACATCGGTCTGAGGCGAGAAAAGTTTCCCCAATGGGGTACTAAGCTTTAATGAAGACTTCGGTTTCCAATTTTTCGTAATTCAGGAGCTGGCCGACCGGCATTTGCGAACTGCTTCTGCTTCAGGCACCGCACGGCAAAAAAGACTGAAGAACATGGCGTCGGCTGTGTCTTATATACTCCGGCCTCACTGACGTCAGGAGAGAAAGCGACAACCGGCGCCGGACCTAGACTTTGGAATTCGGCCAACCGAGGACCCGCCTGACGGCAGAGAACCCATCTGTGATTACTGCAGCTGTATGCACGATGAACATCTGTACTATGTTCATCGTGCATACAGCTGCAGTCATAACAGATGGGTAGAATCCCAAAGCTAAGAAAGGGGTGGTAGGCACTAGGTGGAACTAGGAGGAGCCAGGATGCCCTGCAAGACTGCAGTGGCAAAGCCTGCTCTAGTTTTGGAGTATAATGGTAGGTTGTAGTGCTTGGAGAAGGTATGCACAGAACTCCAAGTGGCTGCTTCCAAAATATCTTTGGTAGGAACTCCTCTGAGGAAAGCTGCAGAGGTAGCTGTGGCCCTGGTGGAGTGAGATCTGATGCCTGTAGGTACAGTTTTGCCATGAAAAGAATAGCAAAAGTGTATGCAGTGGGCTATTAATTTTGAGATTGTCTGTTTGGAAATTGGCTTTCCTTGAGCTCCTACAGCATAGGACACAAAGAGCTGTTCTGATTTTCTGAAAGGCTTTGTGCTGTCCAAATAACGCAGTTGTCTGTGGATGTCCAAGGAATGTAGTAATCTCTCCCCTTTGTTTTGAGGATTAGGATAAAAGGTAGGTAAATGTATGGCCTGATTCAAAGCTACCCTGGATACCACTTTAGGCATAAAGGACGGGTTGGTTCGTAAGGAAACTCGGTCCAGATGGAAGACAAAAGGCTGCACAGACATGAGAGCTTGTAGTTCTGAAACTCTACGAGCTGAGGTAATAGCCAGAAGGAAAGCTGTTTTCCAGGACAAATATTGCAAATCTGATGAGGCAGCTGGCTCAAAGGGAGGCAAGGTCAGTTTTTCCAGAATGAAATTGAGATCCCAAGCAAGTATTGGTCGTTTCCTTGGGGGTCTTAGATTCTTAGCCCCTCTGAGGAACTGGCTTAAGAGGGTGAGAGAATAATGGTGGATCAGTGTTGTATTCTGCAGAAATGGCTGAGGCATGGATTTTGATGGAGGAGAATGAAAGTCCACTGCTTAGCAGCTCAGCTAGATACTGTATTTGAGGTAAATTCAGTTTTCCAGGATCCTGGCCCTTTTTCTCATTCCAGACACAAAACAGTTTCCATTTTGCGGAGTAAGCTTTTCTAGTAGACTGCCTCCTGGCCTCCAAAATGACATCCTGCACCTCCTTGGAGAGTAGGGTCTGTTGTGATGCTAAGGAATCTTCCATGCGGCTAGATTGAGGGTTTTAGCTGGCTGTGAAGAGTTTTGAAGCTGTGCTGAGTCAGGAGAAGAGGCATTAGAGAGAGGGTCCATGGTGGAGAATGAGTCAGGCTCCTAAGGAGTGGGTACCAGTGTTGTCTTGGCCAGTCCGGAGCAATGAGAATCATCTTTGGTCCGTCTGCTCTGGTTTTCAATAGAACTTTGGGCAGCAGAGAAGAGGTGGGAAGGCATAAACTGTCATTGATGTCCAACTGAAAGAGAGAGCGTCCACTCTCCAGGCTTTTGGATGGAAAATCCTTGAGCAGAATTTTGTCAACTGGTGATTTTTGTGGGAGGCAAAGAGATCTGTCTGGCCTTCCCCATTCTTGGATTATTTCTGTAAAGACTTTTGGATGCAGTTTCCATTCGTGTGGATCTGTCATATTCCTGCTCAGGTTGTCTGCCAGCGTGTTTTCCTTGCCTGGCAAGTACTGTGCTTGTAGTTCCATTTGTAAGTCCATGGCCATGTTCCAAAGTGACATGGCCAGTCTGCATAGGGGGTAAGAATGTGTTCCTCCCAGTTTATGTACCACATAACTGTGGTGTTGCCCGTTCTTATCAATAGTTGACCTGGTTGTAGAAGGTCCTTGAAAGCTATAATAGCATTTATTACTGCGAGCATTTCCTTTTGATGTGAAGGTGCTTTTCTTTTTGGGACCATTCGCCCTGAATGCACCGATCTGTCATGTGCCCCCAGGCGTAGTCCGAGGAGTCTGTTGTGATGACTTGATTTGCTTGAGGCTTGCTGAATGGAAGACCTGTGTTTGACATGCTTGAGCCCACCACAGAAATTCCTTTTGCAGACATGGAATTAGTGGTATTATTGTTTCCAAACTGTGGCGGTGTTGAGACCATATGTTTTTCAGGTACCATTGTAGTTTCCTCATATGCAGCTTTGCACATGGGATTAGTAAGATGCAAGATGCCATGAATCCCAGAGCCTGCAGGATTTTCCTTGCAGTCAGTCTGGTGCAATTTGCTAGTGCTCTGAAGTATTGGATTAGTTGCCCCTGCTTCTCTGGCGTGAGGTAGGCCATCTGGGTGTGTGTGTCCCAATTGGCACCCAGGAAAATTATCTTCTGAGAGGGTATTAGCCTTGATTTCTTTTTGTTGACTGTGTATCCCAGAGAGTTCAACAACATTATTACATAAGCCAGATGTTTCAGAAGAATGTGCTTGCTGTCCGCTTGGATCAGGCAGTCGTCCAAATAGGGGTATATTTGTATCCCTTGAAGTCTGCAGTAGGCAATTACTGATGCCAGGCATTTCGTGAATACTCTGGGCGCAGTAGATAAGCCAAAGGGCAATGCAGAGAATTGATAATGGGTTGAACCTGCAAGAAATCTGAGGTACCTTCTGCAATTTTGTCTGATTGGGACATGCAGGTGTGCCTCCTTGAGGTCCAATGTTACCAGCCAAGACTCCTTGCCCAGCATGGGAAGTTGCTGTAGAGTGAGCATCTTGAATTTTGGTACGAGTAGAAACGTGTTTAGGATGGATAGGTCCAAAATAGGTCTCCAATCTTTTCCCTTCCTTGGTACCAGAAATAGCCTGGAATAAAAACCTTGACCTTGTTCGTGCGTAGGTACCTCTTGAATAGCTTTCATGTTTATGAGATCTGTAATTTGCCTTTGTGCCTCTGCCCTTTGATTGTGTGGCAGGTTTGGCATGCCTCATTTTTGGAAGGGTGTGAAAATGGAATTTGTAGCCTCTGTTTATAATGTCCAGGATCCATTTGTCCTTTGTGACAATATGCCAATTTTTTGAAAATAATGCCAGCTTTCCTCCCAAGGGGGCTGCCATTTGAGACTTGCTTGGCATGCAAAGGGGAAAGTCATTGGGTTTGCTTTCTGAAAGATTGCGAGTTATCCTCACCACCTCTGTGTAGGAGCTTGCCATTGTCTGCCTCTAAACGATCCTTGGGATTGCCCTCTGCCCCTCGGGCGCCTGTATCTGCCTCTTTGGGGTCTGTCCGTGGCAGGAAAGGACCAGGTTTTGGAAGGCCAATTTCTACTAAAACGTGGGGGTTGTACCTGTAGAAAATCTTTCACAGTTTGAATTGATTTAGCCTTTTCCTCCATTTTCCTTAATACCTCCTCCGCATTAGCACCAAAAATAGTACATCCTTTTGAAGAGGGGCGTCTTAGCTTTGACATGATCAGGCAAGGCTTGTTCCTTGAGCCAGGCATGCCTACGTATGACTGATCCTGTAACAGCAGCTCTATATGAGGCCTCTAGAGCATCAAAACCACATTGTAAGGTATGCTTACCCACTTGTTCTGCACTATGTATCAAATCCTGCAACTCCAAGTCTGGTTGTTCAGGTTGTGACATTTTACTTTTCAATTGTGATAAAAACTGTTGGTATTTTAGCATATGGAACTGACAGTTTAAGGCCCTCATGGTTAAGGTAGCCGAGGTATATAACTTTTCCCCCCACCTTTCTAATGATCTGGAATCTCTCTCGGAAGGTAATGGATTTTTAGCAGTGGAGGCCTTAACTCCCTTGGGGCCATGTGAGATGATTTCTGGGTCAGCAATATGGCTTTTGTATAGAAATTGGTGAGAGTCAGGAACCCTGTAGTACCCGTCAGGCTTAACTGGAGCTGGAGGTAGAGAGTCCGGGTTAAGGCAGGCCTCCGAGTAAACATCATCTAGGATGTCCAAGACAGGAGGTATAGCCAGAGGCCTGTGCTGAGGTAGCAAGAGAAATTCCCTAAGCCTTTTCTTGGAATCTGAATAATCTTGGCCTTCCCAGTGGAAGTGTTCCCTTAAGGTATGCAAAGTTTCCCCAAATGAGAAATCCTCAGGGGGGGGAATACAGAAGGGGTGGACTCTTCCGCATCAGAGTCTTCAAAAGGGGAGAAAGAATGTTCCTGATCATCAGAGTGCTCTGAAATAATGGAGCCCTGATCAGAGGAGGGGGAATCTTCCTCCACTCTGGGCCTTTTGTCCGGTGGGGGCTGAGAACCTCTGATAAGAGTAATTAAATCCTCAGCCATTTTAAGCATCTGTTTCTTGGGCATGGGGCCTGGAGATGTGCCCTGTGTAGCTTGTCTCAGAGTACATGGTTGCTTTAGACTTAGTGAAAGTCTTGATGGAGAAAGAAGAGGAAGGTCTGAAGACACCTTGAGTGGAGGTGGACCTGTCCACATTCTGAGTTTCAACGCCAAGAGTGGCTTCGGTATCTGTAGTCGGGTGTGAGCCGAGGAGCCTGCGACCTCGGGCACAGGAGACACCGCCAAAGAAGTGTCATCGGTAGTCAGGGGCTGCGTAGGTGCCTCGCTGAGAACCGGACCACGTGTAGTCGGCTTTGGCATGGTGTCGGTAGAGGCCGCGGACCTCGTGTGTCGGTCCTTATCTTTGCATTTTTTAGACAAAACTGGAGTCTGAGTATCCGACGACATAATATAGTTAAATGCTTTCCCAAAATAATGCTGGGCGAACTCCGCCCGACGCTTAATGGTGCGTTTGTTGAATGTAGCACAAAAGCGACAGACCGAGATGTCGTGGTCTGGGCCTAAACAAGGTATACAGAGGGAATGGAAATCCTTATGCGGTATTTGCTTCCCACAAGAAATACAATTATTAACTTTGTCTGACATCGGTCTGAGGCAAGATAAGTTTCCCCAACGGGGTACTTGGCTTTCAAGAAGACTTCGGTTTCCAAATTTTCATAATCTCAGGAGCTGGCCGACCGGCACTTGCGAACTGCTTCTGCTTCGGGCACCGCGCGGCAAGAAAGACTGAAGAAAATGGCGTCGGCTGGTTCCTTTATACCCCTGTCGCACTGACGTCAGGGAAGAAGCGACGACAACCGACGCCGGACCTAGACTTTGTAATTCGGCCAACCGAGGACCCGCCTGATGGCAGGAGAACCCATCTGTTATGACTGCAGCTGTATGCACGATGAACATCCAGGCATCTATGCCTAGCACAGGAAGCAGCTGATGAAGAGTTAGCATCTTGAGTTTTGGGATTACCAAAAATGTGTTTAGGATAAACAGATCAAGGATAGGACGCCAGTTGTCATCTTTTCTGGGTACCAGAAAAAGGTTTTATTAGAAACCTTGTCCCCATTCTTCTTCTGGGACAGGTTGAATAGCCCTGGTGCTTAAAAGAAAGAACTTGCTTTTGAGCCTCTGCCCACTGATTTGGGGGTAGATTTGGCCAACCATTTGGGGTTGGTAAGGAGTGGAAGGTGAATCTGTATCCTTGGGAAACAATTTAAAACCCATTTGTCCTGAGTAATAAGTTCCCAATTTTTTGCCTGCAGGGCAATCTTGCCCCCTAAAGGAACAGTCAGTTGAGCAGGGCTTGAAAGATTTAAAGTTAAGTCATTGAGACAATTTACCAAGGGGAGAGTCTTACTACTTCCTGCTTTGGAAGTGGGAGCCCCCCCACTGCTTAGTCCTGCGAGTCCCTTGGGACTGCAACCTGGGTGTTCTGCTGGGTCTGAGTTTGGACTGAAGGCCAATGCATACTAAATCTGGGAGGTTGTACTTGCAAGAAATCTAACAGTTTGCATAGATTTAGCTTTTTCCTCCATCTTTTTAAGTACTACTTCGGCTTTGTTAACAAACAGGTGGTCTTGGTTTAAGGCAGTATCCAGCAATTTAGCCTTAACATGATCTGGCAAAGATTGCTCTTTAAGCCAAGCATGCCTTCTAAGTACAGACCCAGTGACAGCAGCCCTGCAAGATGCTTCTAATGAATCAAAACCTCATTGCAAAGCACGTCTTCCAACTTGTTCAGCAGAATGCAATAAAAATCTTGTACATCTTTATTTTCAGCACAGTCAGGAATCAATTTCAGTTTAAGCAATCCAATAATATGCTGCTGATACTTAACATATGAAACTGGCAGTTAAAGGCCCTAACGGCCAAGGTTTCAGAAGTGTCCACCTTCTTACCCCATCTATCCAGCGCCCTGGAATCTCTATCAGAGGGGGTAGTATTTTTGCAGGAATAGCCTTGATGCCCTTGGGTCCCTGTGAAATGGTTTCAGGATCCGCAGTAGGATTTTTAAAAAGAAACTTGAAAGTCAGGAACCCTACAATACCCATCAGGTTTTCTGGGAGCAGGAAGTAGAGAGTCAGGGGCCAGGCTAGATTCCGTAAAGACAACAATGTCCAGTACAGGAGGTATAGCTAAAGGCCTGTGTTGGGGCAGGAGTAAGAAATCCCTAAGCCTCTTTTTGGAGTCAGAGTAATCCTGGCGTTCCCAGCGGAAATGCTCCCCAAGAGTATGCAAGGATTCACCAAAAGAGAAATCCTCTTAAAGGGGAAGCAGACGGAATTGAGTCCTCTGCATCAGAATCCTCATAGATAAGACAAGGGTAAATCCTGGTCATCAGTGGAAACTGAAATTTCAGAGTCCTGATCAGAAGAATCAGGAGAAAAATCAGTCCTAGGTCTCAGAGGGGGAAGGGTGGCTTCCCCTTATTAGGGTAATAAGGTCTTCAGCCATTCTTATTTGTTTTTTTAAACATGGGGCCTGACCATGCAGTCTGGGTGGTTTTCTAGACATGGATCAAGTTTTAGGCCTTGAAGAAGATGGCTTTGGTTTAATATGCAAGTCAGTAGGCCTGAATACACCCTCAGAAGCCAGTGCCTGCACAGTGGCTCTGGACCCAGCCAAGGTAGAGACATCCGCAGGTTCCACAGTTGAGGAAGCATCTCACGGCATATCCGGACTCTGAATGGGTCTCAGTAGAGGCGTGCGAATCTGAAGTAGCGGGTATCAGGGGCTGGGAAAGTGCCTCACCGAGTACCAGCAAATTGGCGGCTAGCTTAGAAGTGTCAGCAGCTTTGGACCTATGCGGTCTATCTTTGCATTTTTTCGGAAATGTCGGTAGTCAGGTGGCTTACCGAAGCCATTTCTGGACAACTGAACCAAATACCAAAATATTTAGAAGCGTAAATGAACATACGAATAGTTTGAGGTTTGAATAAAGCACAAAACCGACAGCAAGGTACGTCGTGGTCTGGGCCTAAGCAAGGAATGCAGTATGAATTTTATGAGGCATTTGCTTTCCACAAGAAATACAATTGTTTACCGACATTGGTTTAGAGCAAGAAAAAGGTTCCTAACGGGGTACGTAGCTTAGTTGAAGACTTCGGTTCTGAAACTCGAAAACGAAAATTTCAGGAGTCTGCCGACTGGCACTTGCAAACTGCTTCTGCTTTGGGCACTGCACAGCAAGAAAGACTGATGTAATAGCATCGGCTTCATACCCCTGACTAAATGTCATGGAAGAGGAGACCGCAACCAATGCAGGACCCAAGACTTTGATAAGGCCAACTGAGGGCTACTACAAGCAGATAACCCAAATGTGATGACTGCAACAGTGAAACATGAAGATCAATAAAATATGTAGTTCTGCATCACTTAGGCTACAGTAATGTTTACATACTAGGTTTTGAATTACAGGTCCTATAATGCAGCAATAATGGTTACCCCCTAGTTACCAGCTTTCATTATTGACTGTTACAGATCACAGAAGTTTCTAAGCTAATGGCCCCAAGGCCCT
Organism: Protopterus annectens; assembly: GCF_019279795.1. Classification (NCBI taxonomy): domain Eukaryota; kingdom Metazoa; phylum Chordata; order Ceratodontiformes; family Protopteridae; genus Protopterus; species Protopterus annectens. The sequence continues at coordinate 1,392,717,636 of NC_056735.1, read as the reverse complement.
TACAACTCTAGCTAACTTCTACCCTTATATCCAAGATCAGCACATATTGCTCCTGTCCAAGAGGAATCCAGGTGGAAACCCCGGTGTGAATTTATGGTTATCCATCCAATCGCACAGATTGTATTTGGAGAGGGCCAATGAAGTACTCTGACATGAGGTAGGAACCTGTTCCAAAGGTGTGGTAACCTCTGGGGGACAAATCTGTCCCTCCAGCAGGTTCTATTAATGTCACATACCAGGTTAAGGTCTTTAGAGCGAGTAACCAGTGTACCATTTGACTTGCAGAGATGCAGCATTTCCAATAAAGTAGGGTCAGAGATTGCCTTGTATGCAAGGCAGAGATCACCTCCGAGTAGTCTGTATGAAAAAAATAAATTGAGTGATTTCAGACAATCCACAGAGGACAGATGCCTTGCATTTTCCTTGTGAGGAACCTCTGTGGTCTCTCCAACTGTTGCAGATACTTGTAAAGGTACATACAAAAAGGGGCAGTGCACTCAATTACTGGCCTGATGAGGGAAGAATACGGGGAGGTTACAACTTTTCTGGAAGCAATGCTCTTACTTATGAGATGAGCAATATAGAATGCCCTTCCTACCACTGTGGAGACATGTCCGTCAAAGGTAAGGCGGTCGTCAGTGTGCCCAGGTCTCAGTGTGTACTTAAGGTGTTGCTATTGATGTGGTAAGTTAGCAGGAACATTGCCCTTACCAAAAGGGATGACACAAGTCATGGCCTTAAACTCAATACAAAAAATGTAAGACCCTCTTGTAGGATGTTGACATTTGCAGATTCTATGACCGCTCCCAGTTTGCAGTCATCAGCAAACTGTCAGCCACAGATATTTTGCTTTTGCTTGTACTTCGACGAAATAGATTCCAAACCATTGAGGTAACAGGACTGATCCCTGTGGAACACCACTGGTTACAGGTCTGCTGGAGGTAGATTCCCCTATTTTGACTATATAGGTTTCATCAGTGAGCCAGTTAGCAACCTAACAATATAACGGTTAATAACTAGCTGGGCGAGTTTGTAAATGATGCCAGAGTGGGGGGACAGTGCCAAACTCCTTGGCCAAATCTAGGTAGGCTGTATGCACAAACATTCCCTCGTCCAGGGCCTTGGTGACTGGCTCGAAGTCGTCCACCAGGTTTAACAGACATGAGCTCCCTTTGATAAATCCAAACAGAGTAGGGACAAGTGCTCAGAAATTACCTACATCCTTGTTAAGGTCCATGGTTTGTCCATGGCCTTGCAGATAAGGCTAGTCAGGCTAACAGATCTATAGTTCTTGGTGTCAGTGGAAGCACCACCTTTGTGCAAGGCAATAACAGTGGCCATTTTCCACTCAGCTGGGATGAAGCCAATGCTTAAGACTAACTGAAGAGTACCCAATGGTGTTGCTAATTCAAGTTGCAGCCCATGTAGGACACAGCCTGGGATGCTAATCAAGTCCCATAGATGCTGTTTTTTTATGATCTGCTCTTCAGAGACACAAGGTAGGGGACAGGTGATAAGGATGTCATGGGATATATGTGTGAAAGGGATAGGGGAGTGAAGTTTTCACAGAACCTGTTGGCCAACAGGTTAGCCATGTCCACAGGCTCAGTATATGTGCTAATAAACTACCAGTTAAGCACAAGTCTGGGCCTTTCCTTTTAGGTTACAGATGTAACTAAAGAATGCCTTACGGTTGTTTTTAATTGAGGAATCTAATTTGGATTCATAGTTTGCTTTGCAGGACTTCACAAGAAGTCTTTTTTGCTTCTTTAAGCTGAGGGAGTGTTTCCAGTTTAGGGCTTGCTCCCCTCTTACTCTTGGAGAGCAATTTCTTCTTATTATTGTAAAGCCCGTTAATGGCAGTTGTCCACTAGGCAGGGTTGCTCTTCCTTGAGGAGCCTGTTTTGGCCCTACTAGGTACAGCAGAGTCAATGCAGTTACACAAGTGTCTGTATAAAGCACTGGTGTAGAACTCAGAGTTTACAGTTCCATCTGAGGGAGGAGGTGCAGTGAAGCTATTTATACCATCCCGTAAGGGGTTATAAATCTGCTTTGGAGAAGTTTTTAGTTCAGTTACTGCTGGGGGGGGGTGGCTGGTGTGACAGTTACTTCAAATGAGACAGATCTGCAATCAGATCTCACCAGGGAAGACCTCACAGTGGGGATGCTACAGTGGTCCCCCATATTGGTAAGCACCAGATCCAGGATGTAGGCAGCCCTTGTAGGGTTGGTCAACCAGCTGGTCCAGGGCATTGGAGTTAAGTCAAAGAACCTTTGGACAAGTGAGTTTGAGCACAAGTAATTTACCCAGTCAATGGATGAGAAGTCACCCAAAGCCAGTGTTCAGATGCATCTTGATACACTTAAGTAGATCCAAATAGGCAGAGTGGGTGTCTTGATTCATGGTGGTGGGTCCTGCAGGTGACAATGACTTGAATAGGTATCCTACCAACAGTTAATTGCACCTGAAGCATCTCCAGGGAATCGTACACAGTTTAACCACTCTGGAGGTGTATTTATCTTTAATTGATACACTAGCTCCTTTAGTTTTCACATCCTCGGTTTGTGGTCTGAGCATGTGGAATGTGGTGTAACCCGGTATGGCTGGAGCACTCCACAGCCTTGAACCAGATGTCAGTGACTGCACAAACATAGGTCTCTTCCAAGGTGACAACTGCTTCCAGTGAGTGCAGTTGCATATTAAGACTCCTTGTGTTTAGCAGCATAACCTTGAGGTTGTTTTTTGATGAAGTTTTTAAGTCAGGAATTTTGTCCTTGGACACTGCCTAAAAAAGGCACTGTGGGGTGTCAAGAGCCTTAGCCAGCAGCTGAAATCCCAGGTGAAAACCGCCTCTTGCAAAGCATCTCAGTCTTTTGATCATGTCATCCCAGGCTGGCAGATACTGGATCCCCTTATGACACCAGAAACTAAGCCAACTATTGAAGTCATTTTCTGTTAGTATTAAGGCATCATCCTAGGTGATGGTAAAATGTTGCTTAAAGCTAGGGACATACCTGCCTGAGCGAGTCCGAGAGCTTAGTCATGTCTCTCTTCATACAGTCCAAATAGGTATTGTCAAGTCGTTCACACCAACATGGATGGAGTCATAACACCTTTTGAGAGACTTGAGTGCATGTGTGACATGGCGTATCCTGGCACCTGACAGCTGACCGTGACCTTTCCCAGCCTGGTGAGAGGGACATCCCTCTCACAATGGAATCACCTATGAAGTTTGGTTTTCTGGTTTGTCTTAAGGGCTTGACAGGTGAGACACTGGTGCATGAGCTATTGTGTATTGCATTCTGCAGGGGGAAGTGTGTGTAGCGTGTTTGCAAGGTCTCTGGTGTTTAGGTAGGTTTCTTGTGAGGACCTGCACATATGTAGGTATGCGTGATGTGGGTTTGGGTGGAGGAGGAGGTGGTGTGCATGCCGACAACCTGCTCATTGTCATATGTACTGACTGGTGTGTGAGGATGGATTCAAGGTTCTTGACATAACTGCATCTCTCACGTGTGCGCACTAGTAGGGGGTTGTTTGTGAACATGAGGCAGTTGCTATACTGCCTCAGGATAACCATGTCGATGAAGCTGGCTGGAGAAACTGTGGGAAGTTGTCTGTTCATAGTGTTAGGTAAATTTATATGGTCAGGAAAAAGAGGTCACACATGAATGGCTAGCCGGTAAGGGGTGTGTTAGTACCTCAGACCAGGCTTAGTGTCCCACCTGAGAGAGCAGGGTCGCAAAAAAACTCTGGAGAACCACAAGCAAAGTGCTAAGAGAAAATTTAACAAGCAAAACCTCGGTCTATAACCACCACTATAAAGCAGTGCATGATGGTGTGCTACAAGCAAATAAGCACAAATGCGTGGCTTAAAGAAATAACCCTTTTAACACCCTCTGAGCTCTAGTCCAATCCCCCTTGATTAGATTGGACCCAGACATCACTCTCCTCCCACAAGGGTGCAGAAGGGCCTTCACCAATAAAGGCTTGAATTTGATGCTCAGAAGTTGCAAAACAGACCCAGAAACAGCAAACCTGAAACTGGCCTATGCTACAGCTGAACTAGTACAGTATACAGTAAAATGTGACAAAACAGTTCAAACACTTCAGACAGCAGATGCAAATACAAATGTGAAGAGCTGGTTTTTGTGCTCGTGATCAACAGTCTAGATTCAGCAAGTCTGAATCTGGCCTATGCTATAAAATGTGGTAGTACCAGAAATTCATAGTGTACAAAAACCAGTCAACAGCAAAAGAACAGTTTAAATAAAGCAACAATTCACCAGAAATTCCCAGCTTAGAAGGGTGCAAGCTACCCTCTCCTGCCAAACGAGTTTAGAACACAAACCTTCCTAATGTAAAATAACTGGTTTGGAACCCAAGTGATTAAACCAAAACAAATAAGTTTAGAACTGGTACAATAAGCCTTCACCCAAGTAATTCCCAGCTTAGAAGAGCAGAAGCGACCCTCTCCTCCCACAAGAGTGCAGACCACTAACCTTAATGTAAAATAACTGGCCTGAAGCCCAAGTCCTTAAACCACAACTGAGAGTTAAAACTACAACTTTAAATCAGGCTAATAACATGCAGCAATAAATGCAGCAGAATAAATGCAACTGAACACCAAGAACAAGCACCAAAGCAAAAAAGTCAAATTACAAAGAGCCATACATAGTAAAAGCAGCTGAATAAAGTGTAATTTTTTTTTTTTTGAAAAGTAGAATAGGAGGAAACAGGATAATTAGAGGTTGCGAAAAATAGGGGTGGGCCTTCCCAAATGATCTCACTGCACTCAATAGAATGAGCAGATGCAATACGACCGGGAGGAGTGTAGCAGAGGCAGGCAACTCAAAAGCCACCAATTTTTAAGAATACAGTTGGGCGGATAGGTAGGAAAAATAAAATGGAGATAATCAGAACAGAAAAGGATTCCTGCCTGAGATGTTCACAGAACATGCCTTTGCATAATACTGTTAAACAACCTAAGAGCAGTACAGTAACAAGCTGATGGAATTTAAGAAATGCAGGCCAATAATTAAATGGAGCACAGGAATGTTAATCACTGAAAGAGTAAGTGCAAAAAAATATATACTTGTATCAGCTTTCTATTTCCAGATGGTCTTAGCGCTCCAATTCTTGTAGCAAGCCACAGATGAACAGCCAATGTGCCTGTATAGGATTTTTAATGTGGAGGGACTGGAAGACAACATTTGACTACATGGGGAAAATTAGCAGACAAAAAATACTGGTCAGTATATCAGATGTAATAAGTGTTATGGACTTGTTGTGGCAATATACAAAAGTTGTATACTTATTGAAGCTTCATGATCCACATCTCTTCACTTCAACATCAGGACTAGTATGCTACAGACAGCAGTTACCCAACTACAAGACTTTTCCCCCAAGTCTGAACAATATTTTTATTACAGGCTCTAGCTCATTCACTTCAATTAAAAACAGTGCCCAGGTGCTCCTCTCAGGTGGCATCATGACAAAATACCATTAAGTATGGCAGCCTGAAAAGTTAGACCTGGACCACAAGATCACATTCAGCTTAGTGACTTGCAACGTTCAAAAAGCCCATGCTGCAGTCGTAGTCTAACAGAAGAAGCTTTTAAAAATATTAAGGTAGCTATGGCCCTTTCAGAATGAGCTAAAATTTTACATTTGTTTTGATATTTTAAGGTTTATAGAAAACCCAGAAAACATTTAACCAAGGACAAATAAAATTACAAATAGACCATATGTGACAGAATGCATACAATTTCAAAGCTCTCATGCTTGGCAAAGTCACTTCCTACAATAACCACTACAAAAACAGAAGCTAGGTAATCATGGCATGCACAAAAGCTGAAATAGCTTTCCAAGTTGGTAAAAAAAGACAAGAAACATTTACTGATGTGTTCACAGACCAGATATCTACTAATAAACTACTAAATCAAAAAAACAACTTATGCACTCCCCATAATGTTCCATCTGAGGAGTTCTACTTCATTTGTCTTCAACCTGTGGTTCCCTCTGATCCATAATCGGATCACACACAGCCGCATTTTCCAGCTATGGCTCAGAGCTCCATAATCCTCCCCTTACCCATAATGCCCATCGCCCTTCAGATAGAGTATGAAGTGCTTGGCAGTTTCAAAAAGAAGTCATTGAGACAGTTTACCATAGATGGGAGGTTTACTACCCCCAGATTTGGAAGTGGAGGCCCACCACTGCTTAGTCCTGTGTGTACCCTGGGACTGAAGCTTGGGAGCTCTGCTGGATCTGGGTTTGGACTGGGAAGGTCTGGAAGAGGCAGGAAAGGACCAATTCTTGGAAGGCCAATGCCTACTAAACATTGGAGGTTGTACTTGTAAAAAATCTTTAACAGTTTGCATAGATTTAGCTTATTCCTCCATCTTTTTAAGAACTTCTGCCTTGTTGCCAAACAGGCGGTCCTGGTTTAAAGGGAGCATTTAGAAGTGTAAATATAAAGACGACGGATAGTTTTTAGTTTAAATAAGGCACAAAACCCAACAGCTAGGTATGTCACAGTCAGGGCCTAGGCAAGGAATACAGTACGAATGAAAATCTGAGGTATTTGCTTTCCACAAGTAATGCAATTAACTTTTAATGACATTGGTTTAGAGCAAGAAAAAGTATCCCCACCGGGGTACTTGGCTTTTAGTTGAAGACTTAGGTTCTGAAACTTGAAAACTAAAATTTCAGGAGTCAGCCGACCGGCAGTTGCCAACTGCTTCTGCTTGAGGCACTGCACGGCAAGAAAGACTGATGTAAAGGTGTTGGCTGAATGTTTTATACCCCTGACGACCTGATATCACGGAAGGGACAGCAACCGACGCAGGACCCAAGACTTTAATCTAGGGTTGCCACTTTTTCAAATGGCCAAAGTGGGACATTTTTGGTACAAACGTCAGATTTTGCAAGGCGAAACATACCCACGGCCAGTACAAAGGACAGAAATTCACTTTTTTGCCTAAATAAAAGCTTATTCTTGTAGCATTTTAGTTGCTTATTCTGTTTCTTATAACATTTAGATGTTTCAGATACAGAATAACTATTTTATACAACTATTACATAAAATATAGGAAAAATGTCCTAAAAATCTCAGGACATTTAAATTTTTTTGCAGGACACAACTGCCCAAAGAGGGACTGTCCCTTGCAAAGTGGAACAGGTGGTAACCCTATGTATCAGTCTGACTGAGGGCTACTGCAAGCAGATAACACTAAAGTGATGACTGCAACAGTGAAACACGAAGAACATCCGAAGATCCCAGCAATAATTGTCCTGTACAAAGGATGTCATATCCCAAAGGATAAAGTTAAGGGGAAGGAGGGGGGACGGTTGAAGTAGAAAGTACAGTTGTGTACACCTACCATAAATGTAGATGTTAGAGTGTCTTCACTGTTGCAGTCATGACTGTAGGAGTTCTCCCCTGCCGGCAGGCAGCCCTCGGTCGGCCAGAATCCCAAAGTCTGGGTCCGGCGTCGGCTGTTCAACCATGCTCCCGGACGTCAGAACGCCAGGAGTACAAAGCTGACAGCAGACTCCATCTTCTCCAGTTTTTCTTGCCCCAGATGTCAGGAGTCCCAAAATGAACAAGGTCCCATAACCTTTGCAAATACACCTCAGAAGAATGGTGAAAAAAGGAACTACACAAAAGTAAAAATAAGAGGGGACAGGAGGGAGGGAAACACAGACTGCAACAGTGAAGACACTAACATCGACATTTATGGCAGGTGCACACAACTGTACTACGTTCATCGTATTTCACTGTTGCAGTCATGACTGTAGGGTAGAATCCCAAAGCTGAGAGAAAGGGAGGTGGTCAAAAAGAAGGGGCGTCTAAAAGGCCCTGGAAGACTGCAGAGGCAAAGCCTGCCCTAGACTTAGAATAGAGAGGTAGATTATAGTGCTTAGAAAAAGTATGCACTGAACTCCACGTTGCAGCTTCCAAAATGTCTTTGGTAGGAACTCCCCTGAGGAAGGCCGCAAAAGTGGCAGCAGCTCTGGTGGAATTGAGTCCGTATACTCCCTGGGATTTGCTTTCCATGGTGTGAACAACAAAATCTGATTCCATGAGCAATCCATTTAGAAATGGTCTGTTTTGAAATGGCTTTACCTTGGGAACTTGAAGCATAAGAAACAAACAATTGTTCTGATTTTCTGATGTCCTTGGTTCTGTCCAGGTAAAAACGTAGTTGTCTGTGTACATCCAAGGAATGTAAGATCCTTTCCCCTTTATTTTGAGGAGTGGGGAAAGGTTGGCAAGTGAATAGTTTGACTTAAAGCCACTTTGGAGACCACCTTAGGCATGAAGGTAGGATTAGTCCTCAAAGATACCCTGTCTTGATGAAAAATAATATAAGGTTCCACAGCCATAAGAGTTTGTAACTCTGAAACTCTCCTGGCAGAGGTTAGGGCTAACAAGATAGCTGTCTTCCAGGATAAAAACTTGATGTCAGAAGAGGCAGCAGGCTCAAAAGGAGGCAAGGTTAGTTTTTCCAAAACATAGTTGAGATCCCAAGCAGGAATGGGAGGAGATCTAGGAGGTCTTAAGTTCTTAGCTCCTCTGAGAAACTGTCTCATGAGCTGGTGGGAAAAGATGGGAGGGTCTGTATTATGAGCAGAAATAGCAGAGGCATGTATCTTAATGAAAGAGACCCTTATGTAAGAGATCTGTCAAGTAAAGTAAAATTAAAGTAATGTTAGGAAGAAGAGAATCAGAATCCTGAGCCTGCATCCAGGAACAAAATCTTTTCCATTTACCTGTATAAGATTTTCTAGTGCTAGGACGTCTGACTTCTAAAATGACATCCATAACCTGCTTGGGTAGGGAAGAAGAAATCAAAGGCCCTGGATTAACCAGGCTGCCAGGCTGAGAGTTCTGACAGTGTAGAAAGTACAGTTTTGTACCTACCATAAATGTAGATGTTCGAGGATCCCATTGCTGCAGTCCTTACTATTGGGTATAGTCCGCATCCAGTCGGCCCGAATACCAGAGTATAAGGCTGACGTCGGTCAGGGCGCATTAGACTGACGTCAGTACGTCAGGGTACTAATGCGCATGACCGACGTCATATCCTCAGTCTTTTCTTGCCCCAGATGTCAGAAGACCCTAAAAAGACAAGGCCCAAAATACCTGCACCAAAAATATGTACAATATATACAAGAATATATACAAAAATATAAGCATGTAATCTCACCTACACAACCACCCCTAAACACAGAGGGGAAGGAGGGAGGGTAAATTGGACTGCAGCAATGGGATCCTCGAACATCTACATTTATGGTAGGTACAAAACTGTACTATGTTCTTCGTTCCCCATTGCTGCAGTCCTTACTATTGGGTAGAATCCCAAAGCAGAGGTAAGGGAGGCTGGCAAATCATAAAGAAGCAGGAGCTGACAACATGCCTTGCAAAACAGCTGTGGCAAAACCAGCCCTAGACTTAGAGTAGATAGGAAGGTGTTAATGCTTAGAGAAAGTATGCACTGAACTCCAAGTAGCTGCTTCCAAAATACCCTTAGTTGCCACCCCCCTTAGAAATGCTGTTGAAGTGGCAGTAGCCCTAGTGGAATGAGGCCTAATCCCAGCTGGAATCTCCTTGCCATGATGGGAATAACAAAATGCAATGCAAAAGCCAATCCACCTAGAAATAGTTTGTTTTGACACAGGCTTGCCCTGTGAATTCAAAGCAAAAGAAACAAACAACTGCTGAGACTGCCTAAAATCCTTAGTCCTGCTTAAATAATAACGCAATTGCCTGTGTACATCTAAAGTGTGCAAAATCTTTTCCCCTTTATTTTGGGGGTCTGCATAAAAAGTAGGCAAATGAATAGTTTGGTTTAAAGCCACACTAGAAACCACCTTAGGCATAAAGGAAGGATTAGTACGTAATGATACCCTATCCTTATGGAAAATCAAAAATGGCTCTACTGCCATAAGGGCAAGCAACTCAGACACCCTTCTTGCAGAAGTAATAGCCAACAGAAAAGCAGTCTTCCATGACAAGTATTTCAATTCAGCAGTAGCCGCAGGCTCAAAAGGTTGTAGAGTAAGTTTTTCCAACACAAAATTGAGATCCCAAGCAGGAGTAGGAGCTCTACGTGGGGGTCTTATATTCTTTGCCCCTCTAAGAAACTGCTTGAACAAAGGATGCGAAAACAATGGTGGGTCACAATCATAGTGAGCTGAAATTGCTGCAGCATGAATCTTAATGGAAGAGAAGGACAAACCTTTGTCCAATAACTCAGTAAGGTATTGAAGAGCCACACTCAAATTAGGCTCAGAAACCTGCAAATTCTTTGCTGTACTCCAAAATAAAAATCTCTTCCATTTTTCTGTACACTTTCCTTGTACTAGGTCTTCTAGCTTCCATAATCACATTTAAAACTTGTCGAGGAAGTTGAGACCTGCTGTGTTTCAACACAGAATATGCCAGGCTGTTAGATGAAGAGAGTGAAGCTTGACATTGAGCAGATGACCATCCTTCTGAGATAACAGATGAGGAATCAGAGGTAAAGGCCATGGAGGCTTCCTTACCAGACTCCGTAGTAGTGGGTACCAGTGTTGCCGAGGCCAATCTGGAGCTATCAAAATCATCCTTGGCCTGTCTTGTCTGACCTTTAATAGTACCTTTGGAAGAAGAGGCAGAGGAGGAAAGGCATACACATGAAGGTTTTTCCAACTGAAAGACAGAGCATCCACTTTCCAAGCTGTGTGATGAAACCCCTTTGTGCAATACTGTGGCAGCTGGTGGTTTAGTGGAGAAGCGAACAGATCTATGTCTGGAGTTCCCCATGACACTCAATTTTTGAAATACATGAAGATCCAGTTTCCACTCGTGGGGATCCATGATTTGTCTGCTTAACACATCTGCTAAGGAGTTCTGTGCTCCCGGCAGAAACCTTGCCTGAAGAGTTAGTTGCAAGCTTAGCGCAGTCTCCCATAAAATCATTGCTTGCCTGCATAGAGGATAAGAATGTGTTCCCCCTTGCTTGTTGATGTACCACATGACAGTTGTGTTGTCTGTTAGAATCAACACCTGCCCTGGAAGAAGTAACTCCTTGAAAGCCATTAATGCAAACTGGACTGCTAACATCTCCTTCATGTTGATATGTAGATGCTGTAGTCTGGCAGGCCACTTGTCTTGTATCCACTTTCCATTTAGATGAGCTCCCCAAGCAATGTCCGAGGCATCTGTCGTTAAAACCTGACTCGCCTCTGGCCGGGTCACAGAGAGTCCCTTGTTTAGGTGACATTCCTGAGCCCACCACAAAAATTCTTTTTGAAGGCAAGGTATTATTTGAATGACAGTGTCCAAATCCTGGCAGTGCTGTGTCCATACATTTTGAGATACCATTGTAGCTTCCTCATATGCAGTTTGGCATTGGGAAGCACCAGAATACAAGATGCCATGAACCCTAATGCTTGAAGGACTGTCCTTGCAGTCAGCACGGACTGATGAGATAGTTGATGGAAGTAAAGTGATAGACTTTTGTTTGTCCGGGGTTAAAAAGGCCATCTGGGCTGCTGTATTCAGTCTCACACCCAGAAAGCACATGTCTTGAGAGGGTACTAGACTGGACTTTATTTCGTTCACAGAATACCCTAGGCATCTTAGCACTGCTATAACATGTTCCAGATGCTGTAGAAGGTCTTCCTTTTCTTGAGCCAGAATCAGGCAGTCGTCCAAGTAAGGATAGATTTGAATTCCTTGAAGCCTGAAGTAAGCTATCACTGGAGCCAGAACCTTTGTGAATACTCTGGGCAGTAGATAACCCAAAGGGCAACGCAGAGAACTGATAATGAGAATTTGCAGCACGAAACCGCAGATACTTCCTGCAACTTAGCCTTATAGGCACATGAAGGTAAGCTTCCTTGAGATCTAAAGTTACCATCCAGTGATCTTTGCCCAGCAGAGGTAAAAGCTGTTGTAACGTCAACATCTTGAACTTGGGAATGTCCAGAAAAGTGTTGAGGAGAGATAAATCCAAAATTGGTCTCCACGTGTTCCCCTTCTTTGGTACTAGGAACAGGCGAGAATAAAATCCTAGGCCCCTTTCTGATACAGGGACTGGCTGAATGGCCCCTATCTGGAGTAACTGAGAAACTTGCTTGTGAGCCTCTTTTCTTTGTGGAGGAGGAACTTCTGGCATGCCTTTGAAAGGGGGTATTGTATGGAAATAAAATCTGTAACCGTGGTGAATGATATCCAACACCCATTTGTCTTGAGTAATTAAATCCCAATTTTCTTTGAAAAGAGACAGTCTTCCTCCCAAAGGAGCTGCCAGACGGGAATCTACTGGCAGCTGAAAAGACAGGTCATTGGGTCTGTTTACGAAAGGACTGACCCCTGCCCTCACCAGAAGTCTGAGCAGGTGAATTCCCTGTTCTAGGCCTAAAAGAACCTTGAGCCCTGCCCCTACCACGTCTAGACCTACCCCTAGACTGGGAATCATAAGCAGGATATGTCCACCCCTTAGCAGGCCAATTTCTACTAAACTTGGGTGGCTGCACCTGCAAAAAATCTTTAACAGTTTGCATAGACTTAGCTTTGTCCTCCATTTTCTTTAAAACTGCTTCCACAGGCGATCCAAACAACACATCAGACTGTAAAGGAGCATCCAAAATCCTTGTCTTAACATGCTCAGCTAAATTCTGATCCTTCAACCAGGCATGCCTGCGAAGAACAGAACTAGTAGCAGCCACCCTCGAGGAGGCCTGTACAGCATCAAAACCACATTGCAAAGAATGCTTACCCACTTGTTCAGACACATGAACCAAATCCAGCAACTCTTTACACTCAATACCTTCCGCCAAAGCATCCACCTTAGATTTCAATTGTGAAAGGAGATAATTCTGATATTTTAGCATGTGAAACTGACAATTCAATGCTCTCATGGCTAGAGTGGAAGTAGTATACACTTTCTTTCCCCACCTATCCAAAGCCCTTGCCTCTATCAGTGGGAACAGGATTTTTAATCACAGAAGCTTTAACACCTTTAGGCCCTTGAGAAATAGTTTCTGGGTCCGCCCTAGGACTCTTAAACAAATACTTATGAGCTTCGGGCACCCTATAATACCTATCAGGCTTAACAGGAGCAGGAGGCAAAGAGTCAGGGTTCAGGGAAGCCTCTGCAAAAACATCTTCCACCACATTCAACACAGGAGGAATAGCTAAGGGCCTATGCTGGGGTAAAAACAAGAATTCCCTAAGCCTTTTCCTGGAATCAGAGTAATCCTGGCCTTCCCATTTAAAGTGCTCCCTCATGGAATGCAGAGTCTGTGAAAATGAGAAATCCTCAGGAGGAGAAGCTGTAGGAGTGGAATCATCCACATCAGAATCAGAATAAGTAGGATACTCCTGCAAGTCTTCCAGAAGACTCTGAAGCCTCTGAACACTGTTCAAAACTATCAAACTCGGTTCCACCCTAGGCCTCTTATCAGGCGGGGCATAGAACCTCTAATCATAGTAATCAAATCTTCTGCCATTTTAAGCATATGTTTCTTAGGTACAGAACCGAAATGCTAGGAGAAGCCCCCACTGAAGCTGAAGTAGGCCTACCTCTCAAAGAAGTTTTGGCAACAGAAGGAGAGGCTCTAACTACCTTGGGAAGAGAGGGAAGAACAGTCACCTGAGAAGCCCCCTCAGCCTGGCCTACCTCCTGAGAAGGCACATCCTGTAACAGTAAAGTTTCTGCCTGGGACTCCATGGAAACTCCTGGCAAAACCTCTGGCTCCACTGAGCCTTCTAAAGAACCGTCGTCCGGGACTGCGGTTCATCAACCCTAGGCTTCGCTGTTTTGTCCTTGCGCTTCTTGACGAAGCTGGCGTCGGAGCATCCGACGGCATTTTATAATTGCAACGCTTCCCAAACACTAACCTGGCACAGTCTAACCTCCTCTTAATAGTGCGTTTGTTAAACCTAGCACAAGAGCGGCAACCAACAACGTCGTGCTCAGGCCCTAAACAAGGTATACACAAGGTATGGTAATCCCTATGAGGTATCTGTTTCCCACAAGAAATACAGTTATTCACTTTTTCTGACATCCGGTAAAATACTGAGGCAAGAAAAACCAAAATGTTCCCAACGGGTACTTAGCCAACTCTGTTTCGGTCTGAAACTCCGGTTTCGGAAATATTTCAGAACGCCAACCTGCACTCGCAAAACTGCTTCTGCATCGGACCATGCGGCAAAAAAGACTGAGGATATGACGTCGGTCATGCGCATTAGTACCCTGACGTACTGACGTCAGTCTAATGCGCCCTGACCGACGTCAGCCTTATACTCTGGTATTCGGGCCGACTGGATGCGGACTATACCCAATAGTAAGGACTGCAGCAATGGGGAACGAAGAACATCCCGACTCTGATGTTGGGACAGAAGGTTCGGAGACTGAGGTAAAACCCAAGGGGGCTCCAGGCATAGGTTTTTTAGAGTTGGATACCAAAACTGCAGAGGCCAATTTGGAGCCAGCAAGATTATCATCTTGGGCTTGTCCTGTTTTATCTTCAATAAAAACCCGTGGAAGAAGAGGAAGAGGCGGAAATGCATATCCCGAGAGGTTCCTCCAACTGAACAGGGCATCCACTTTCCAAGCTTCTCTGTGGAAAGTCCTTGTGCAAAAATTCTGTAGTCGATTGAGATGGGATGCAAAGAGGTCTATGCGAGGACATCCCCAGACTGCTGTTATCATCCTGAATATTTTGGTGTCCAGCATCCATTCGTGTGGATCCAAAAGGTTTCTGCTCAGACGTCTGCCAGGAAGGTTTGTTTCCCTGGTAGAAACTGAGCTTGAAGATCCAGATTGCAAGCTAGAGCTGTGTTCCATAGATCCATGGCTAAGTCTGCAAAGGGGGTAGGAATGAGATCCCCCTTGCTTGTTTATGTACCACATAACTGTGGTGCTGTCTGTCCGTAGTAGTAGTTGTCCTGGTTGTAAGAGATTCCTGAAGGCCAATAGAGCTTTCTGAACGGCTAACATTTCCTTTAAATTGATATGCAGGTGCTTCTGATCTTTTGTCCAAAGGCCCTGCAGACAGTTGCCCTGAAAATGGGCTCCCCAAGCATAATCCGAGGCGTCCGTGGTTAGAATCTGAGTGGCAGGAGGCAGACGGAAGGGTTTCCCTTTGTTTAGGACACATGCCCAGAACCACAAAAGAAATTCCTTTTGAAGGCAAGGAAGGACGGAGATCAGAATGTCTAAACTGTGGCAATGCTGAGACCATACACTTTTTAGGTACCACTGTATTTTCCTCATGTGTAGTCTTGCATATGGTACGAGAAGGATGCAGGAGGCCATGTAACCCAAAGCCTGCAGGAATTTCCTTGCAGATAGTTGAGTTAAAGTTGCCAAGGTTTTGAAAGTTGAAGCCAGCTGTAATTGTTTTTCGGATGTCAGAAATGCCATCTGGGTTGTGGTGTTTAGAAGAGCACCCAGAAAAGTCATCTGTTGTGATGGTGTCAAATTTGACTATGTTTACAGAGAATCCTAGGAACTTGAGGAGGTACTGTACAAATTCTAGACGCTGGAGTAAAACATCCTTGCTGTCTGCCTGAATTAGACAATCGTCCAGATAAGGGTAAATTTGAATTCCCTTGAGTCTGCAGTAAGCTACTACTGGAGCCAGGCATTTGGTGAAGACCCTGGGCGCAGTAGACAATCCAAAGGGCAGCGCAGAGAATTGAAAGTGCCTCAATCCGGCCTTGAACCGGAGGTATTTCTGCGATCCTGCCTGATGGGAATGTGTAAATATGCCTCCTTAAAATCCAAAGTTACCATCCATGCATCTTTGGACAGCATTGGAAGTAGCTGCAGTAGAGTAAGCATCTTGAATTTTGGAATCTCTAGAAAGGTGTTCAAGACCGACAGATCCAGAATGGGTCTCCATGAGTTTTGCTTCCTTGGGACTAGAAAGAGCCTCGAGTAAAAACCTTTTCCCATCTCTGAAAGTGGAACCAATTCTATGGCATTCATAGCCAAAAGAGCTTCCACCTGGTTTAAGGCCTCCGTCCATTGATGTTTTGGAAGGTCTGGCCATCCGCTTGGCCTTGGCAAGGTATGAAAATGGAATTTGTAACCTCAAAACCACATCCAAAACCCACTTGTCTTCGGTTATTTGAGTCCAATTTTGATAGAGAATTTTCCTCAGAGGGGCTTCCAGGCAAGATGTTCCTGTAGCCCAACAGAGGGAGTAATTGAGTTTGTTTCCTTTGAGTTTGTGACCTGTCCTCTCCTCCCTTAGGGGTGGAAGCAGTCCACTGTCTTGGTCTATAAGAAGCTTGAGTTTGAGGCCTTCCTCTGGAGCATCTATATCTACCCCAGCATCTATATCTACCCCTCTGAGGCCTGTCTGAAGTGGGAAAGGACCAATTTTTTGAAGGCCAATTCCTGCTAAATCGAGGTGGCTGTACTTCTAAGAAATCTTTAACTGTTTGCATGGATTTCGCCTTATCCTCCATCTTTTTAATCGCCTCTTCAGTTTTTGATCCAAACAAAACATTATGCTGAACAGGAGCATCCAACAATTTAGCCTTTACTTGTTCAGGCAAATTTTGTTCCCTTAGCCATGCATGCCTTCTAATGACTGTGCCAGAGGCCGCAGCCCTACAAGAAGCCTCCAAGGCATCAAATCCACAGTGTAAACCATGCTTCCCAACTTGTTCAGTGGCATGCAATAAGTCATGTAATTCCTTATCTGCACAGGCAGAAATGGAAGAAAGCTTCTGTTTTAAAACAGACAAAAGAAATTGCTGGTATTTCAGCATATGAAACTGACAGTTTAAAGCCCTAATGGACAAAGTGGCAGAAGTGTATACCTTTTTGCCCCATCTTTCTAAGGATCGAGAATCCTTTTCAGTAGAAATGGGATTTTTGGCAGAAGCGGCCTTAACTCCCTTAGGACCCTGAGAAATGGTTTCAGGGTCAGCAGAAGGGTTCTTGTATAAAAACTGGCAGGAATCAGGAACCCTGTAATATCTATCAGGCTTAACAGGAGCAGGAGGAAGAGAGTCTGGGGTTAAGTTAGCCTCCGAAAAGGCATCATCCACAATATCCAAAACAGGAGAAATAGCTCTATGTTGGGGAAGAAGAATAAAATCCCAAAGTCTTTTCTTAGATTCCGAATACTCCTGTCCTTCCCAGTGGAAATGTTCCCTCATTTCATGCAAAGTTTCCCCAAAAGAGAAATCCTCAGCGGGAGAAGCTGAAGGAATGGATTCCTCAGCATCAGAATCCTCATACGGAGGGAAAGAATATTCCTGGTCAGAAGAAACAACTGAGGAAACAGAAGCCTGATCAGAGGAATCATAATAAACATCCTGCCTTGGCCTTTTATCTGGAGGGGGATGTGAACCCCTAATCATAGTAAGTAAATCCTCCGCCATCTCGAGTAACTGTTTCTGTGACTTGGGAGCCGGTTCAGAGGAGGCCTGTGTTGCAGTCTGATTTAGGAGTCTTTGCCTTTGTCTTTGGCTTTGCCTTTATTAGAAGCTGAGTAGGCCTGAAAACCCCTTCGGAAGCCGGTACCTGCACAGCGGCTCCGGACCCATCCAAAGGAGCATTGTCCGAAGGTCCTGCAATAGAAATATTTAAAGGCCTGGTTGGCTCCTCATGAGAGTGTTTCGGCCATCGGTTCTGAAATGGCAGACGACAGGGGCTGCAAAAGCGCCTCACTGACGACGGCCGAACCTGAAGCTGGCTCCGCTTGTGTGCTATCAGATTTGAACCTCGGAGGCCTGTCTTTATTCTTGCAACGTTTGTGAACTCCGGTAGCCGGAACCGTATCAGACGACATTTTGTAGTTAAAGCGTCTACCGAAGTAATGAAAAGCAAAATCGTACCTTCGCTTAATTGCACGTGGATTGAATCTAGCACAAAACAGACAACTAGCTACGTCGTGATCAGGGCCTAAGCAAGGAATACTTTAAGAATGATAATCCTTATGAGGTATTCGCTTCCCACATGAAATACAATTAACTTTTTCTGACATCGGAGTGCAGCAAGAAAAAAAGTTTCCCCAACGGGGTACTTAGCTTTGAGTGGAGAAGAAAATCTTCGGACTGAAGCTTATCAGGAAAAATAGTCAGGAGTCAGCCGACCAGCACTCGCGAACTGCTATCACCGCACGGCAAGAAAGATGGGAGAAGATGGCGTCGGCTGTCAGCTTTGTACTCCTGGCGCTCTGATGTCAGGGAGCATGGTTGAACAGCCGACGCCGGACCTAGACTTTGGGATTCTGGCCGACCGAGGGCTGCCTGCCAGCAGGGGAGAACCCCTACAGTCATGACTGCAACAGTGAAACACAATGAACATCTACTCAGATGGAACGTTATGGCGAGTACATAACTATCTGAAGTAGATTACTTCATTTCCTCTTCAACCTGTGGGACAGAGTCCCCAAGCTACCCAACTCTTGGGAAACCTTCATGGAAGGATATTCCAGAGCACCGCAGAACCAAAGGATGCTCTACTCCTAGAGACCAAATCCAGTTTATAATGAGAAATAAAAGTGAGATGAGGCCCAAGCAGCAGCTGAACAAATCTCATCCGGAGAGACCCTACACCAAAAAGCTGCTGACGTAGCCATAGATCGGTCGAATGAGCCTTCACTCTTCCTGGAAGAGACAAACCTCTATCTGAATAAGCCAGGCCAATGCTTTGTGCAAACCAGTGAGCAATAGTCACTTTTAAGACAGGTTTACCTAAGAAGGGCTTGGCATAGGACACAAAAAGCTGATCAGACTTGCAGAAAGGTTTAGTCCTGTGCAGATAAAACCTCAACTCCCTGGGTACGTCAATTGAATGTAATTTGTATTCCCCTTTGTTCTTGTAGTTCGGAAAAAAATACTGGTAAATTAATAATCTGATTAATATTGGCCTCCGAGGCTACCTTGGGAAGGAAGGATGGGTTAAGTGCGTAGCGACACTCCATCCTTATGAAACCATGCAAGGGACTTCAATGGAAAGAGCTTGAAGCTCAGACACCCTTCAAGCGGATGTAGCGGCAACCAAGAAGGCAGTTTTCCAGGTCAAAAATTGTAGATCCACAGATGCCGCAGACTCCAAGGGAGGAGAAATCAATACCTGCAACAAAGTGAGGCCCCACGGAGGAATCGGGTCCTTAAAAGGGGGTCTGAGAAGAAAGGCACCTTTGAGAAAGGTTTGTAAAACCTAATGAACCTAATGAAGACATGTCCACCCAAACATGAAAATTAGAAATGGCGACTAGTTGGACTCTCACCACTGAGGAACTAGCATCTTAATGAAAAATGCTACCTAGAAAATCAAACCACTGAAAGCAGTGCAGTGAAAGGGTCCAAATACCTTTGAATGGCCCAAATAGAAAAAGGTTTCCATTCACTGCGATAAACTTTGCTGGACGATTTATGAGCCACCACCAGAATGGATTTAACAGATGACAGACTGGGAGTCCTAAGAACCATGGGAACTGGAAAAGCCAAGCAGTCAGCATGAGACTGTCCAGATCTGGATGAGGAATCCCCGAGGATGTGAAAGCAGATCCAGGACTGGATCCAAAGTCCATGGTGGAACAACTAGATGAGACCAGAGTAAGGAAAACCAAACCTGACAAGGCCAGAATGGGGCGATTAGGATCACAGTGCTCCCCAGTCTTCAGGCTTTCTGCATAAACTTCAACATGAGGGGAAGAGGAGGATATGCATAAAGCCCAGGAGGCTAAGCATGAAGAGTCGCTGGGGGCTTACCCTGGTGGGGGTTCAGAGCGAAAAACTCACTGCATTTCGCATTGGAAGGAGATGTGAAGAGATCACAACAAGAACGACCCCACTCGAAGAAGATCTGTTCTGCTACTGAAGGCTTCAGAGACCACTCATAAGGCATCAAGATAGATCTGTTGAGCCTGTCCACTAAGATGTTGGACTGTCCCGGGATGTGCATTGCCACCAGAAAATGGCAGAGAAGATCTCCCATTACCACACTCTCATGGCCTCTTGAAATAAGGGATAAAGTACAGTTGTGTATACTTACCATAAATGTAGATGTTAGAGTATTCACTTGCTGCAGTCATCACATTTGGGTTATCCCTGCCAGGGTAGCCCTTGGCCAGCCTGAATACCAGACACTTAGTATTTCTGCATCGGTTGGTGTCGCTTGAGGACCAACATCAGGTCGTCAGTAGTATAAAGTAAGGCATCCAACGCCATTACATCAGTTTTTCTTGCCCTAACTTGTCAGGAGCCCCCAAGTAGGAGGCTAGGGTCTGGTGGAAGAAACCCCACCAGTGGAAAATAAATACCAATATGTCTCTTGA
Organism: Protopterus annectens; assembly: GCF_019279795.1. Taxonomy (NCBI): domain Eukaryota; kingdom Metazoa; phylum Chordata; order Ceratodontiformes; family Protopteridae; genus Protopterus; species Protopterus annectens. Next base: position 1,392,697,331 of record NC_056735.1, on the reverse strand, counting down.
AAGGAAAGGAGAATGTTATTGTTGTAATGAGAGAAAAGGGGGATGGAGGGGGGGAACAGTACTACAACAGTGAATATAACATCTACATTAATGGTAAGTGTACACAACTGTATTATGGTTCTTAAGTGTTTCATTGTTGCAGTCATCACATTTGGGTTGATTCCCAAAGCTGAGGAAAAGGGCAGAGGCAGTCAATGAAACTAGGGGCTGGCTAGGATGTCCTGCAAGACTGCAGAGGCAAACCCTGCCCTGGATTTGGAGACGAGAGGCAGGTGGTAATGCTTGGTAAAGGTGTGAACTAATGTCCAGGTGGCAGCCTCCAGAAGGTCCCTGGTGGGGACTCCTCTGAGGAAAGCTGCAGAGGTGGAAGCTGCTCTGGTGGAGTGTGTCCTGACTCCCTTGAGGGAGGCCTTCCATGCTGTTTGTAGCAGAAATTAATGCAGTGTGCTATCCATTTGGAAATGGTTTGTTTGGAGATGGCTTTGCCCTCTGCCCCTGCAGCAAAGCCAACTAGCAGCTGTTCAGATTTTGAGAGGCTTAGTCCTGTCCAAATAAAATCCAAGTTGCCTGAGCACATCCAAAGAGTGCAGTATTAGTTCTCCCTTGTTTTGTGGATTTGGGGAAAAAGTAGGCAAATGAATGGACTGATTAAGGGACATACTAGACACCACCCTCGGCATAAAAGGATTGGTCCTAAGGGACACCCTGCCTGCATGGAAGATGATGAATGGCTCCACTGCCATGAAGGCTTGTAATTCAGACACTTCTTGCTGAAGTGATGGCAAGAAGGAAGACTGTTTTCCAAGAATGGAATTTCAACTCTGCAGTTGCAGCTGGCTCAAAAGGAGGTAGAGTGAGCTTTTCCAATACAAAGTCAAGGTCCCAGACTAGAGTAGGGGCTCTTCTGGGTGGTCTTAAATTATCTCTGAGGAATTGCTTTAGCAGGGGGTGAGAGAAGAGGGGCGGGTTCAGTATCATGAGCTGAAATGGCAGACATATGAATTTTAATTGATGAGAAGGAAAGGCCCTTGTGGAGCATCTGTTAAGTACTTAAGAATATGCGGTAATCTGGGCACCATTGTGCCTATCCCCAGAGTCTGGCTCCAAGAACAGTATCTTTTCTACTTTTCAGCATAGGAATTTCTAGTACTAGCCTCCTTGCCTCCAGAATGACATCTAGCACCTGCTGAGGGATGTTATTGGAGAGCTCAAGGAATTAGCCAGGCTGCAAGGTTCAGGGTTTGAAGTGGAGGGTGTAGAATCTGGTCCTCCTGCTGAGACACAGCAGGGAAGTGGTTTGAGGCAGGTGCCATGGTTCCTGCTGACATACTGGGGGTACCAGTGTTGCAGTGGCCAGTCTGGTGATAGTATTGTCCTGTCTGATCTTTAGCAGAACCTATGAGAGGAGAGGCATAGGGGGAAGGCATAAAGAGGCTTTCCCAGGTGAAGGACAGGGCATCGACTTTCCAAATTTGACTGTGGGAAGTCCTTGTGCAGAAGTTGTCCAATTGGTAGTTCTGAGGGGAGGCAAACAGGTCCATCTCTGGATTCCCCCATTTGTTTCTCAAAAGGTTGAATATCTTTGGTCCCAGTTTCCACACGTGTGGGTCGAGATTTCTTGCTTAGGTCTGCCAGTGAATTTAGCTTGCCTTGCAGGAACTGAGCTTTTAGGTGCACTTGCTAATGCAAGGCTGTGTTCCACACAGCCATGGCTGGTCTGCAGAAAGGGTAGGAGTGGGTTCCCCCCTGCTTATGTACCACATAACAGTGGTGTTGTACGTCTTTACCAATAATTGCCCTGGAAGAATTTGGTCCTTGTAGGCTGTCAGGGAATTCTGTACAGCTAACATTTCTTTATGACTGATGTGCAGGAACATCTGACTGGTTCCATTTGCCCTGAATGCACTGCCCTGCCAAGTGAGCCTCCCATGCATAGTCTGATACGTCTGTTAGGGTTTGGGCAGCAGGGGGTAGAGTGAATGGGAGCCCCTTGTGGCAGCAGATCTCTGCCCATCAAATGAACTCTGCCTTTATGCAAGGAATGATAGGAATCACTGATTCCAGGTCCTGAGAATGTTGACACCATAGGCTTTTTAGATACCATTGTAGTTTCATCATATGCAGTCTTGCATATGGAATTAGTAGAATGCAAGAGGCCATGAACCCCAGGGCTTGCAGGACTTTCCTTGCAGATAGCTGGGTCTTTGTGGCCAATAGTTTGAAGTAGGCTGTCAAACTTGTTTCGCTGGCGTGAGGTAAGCCATCTGGGAAGTTGTGTTCAAACTTGATCCAGGAATACAATTTGTTAGCAGGGTACAAGGTGAGATTTCTTTTCATTTATGGTGCACCCCAGTGAGGTTAGAAGTTTCTTTACAAATGCCAGATGTTTTAGTAGCATGTCCTGGCTTTGTCTGAATTAGACAATCGTCCAGATATGGGTATATTTGAATATTTCTTTGCCTGCAAAATGCAATGACTGGAGCTAGACACTTTGTGAATACACAGGGCAAAGTAGATAAGCCAAAAGTAAGTGCAGAGATCTGATGGGTGCGTGGAGCCTGCTCTGTACCTTGGGTATTTCCTGCAGGATTCCCTTACTGGAATGTGCAGGTAATCTTAAGATTGCCAACCGGGCATCTTTGCCTAGCATAGAAAGCAGCTGGTGAAGTGTTAGCATTTTGAATTTTGGGATTACCAAAAAGGTGTTTACAATAGAGAGGTCCAGGATACGACAGCAGGAGCTGTCTTTTCTGGGTACCAGGAAAGGTCTTGAGTAAAAACCTTGTCCTCTTTCTTCTGCTGGGACAGACTGAATAGCCCTGATACTTAGGAGAGAGAAAGTACAGTTGTGTACACTTATCATAAATGTAGATGTTAAGAGTGTACTCACTGTTGCAGTAATCACATTTGGGTTATCTGCTTGCAGAAGCCCTCAGTCGGCCTGATTAACAGTCTTGGGTCCTGCGTCAGTTGCTGTCCCTTCTTCTGTGACGTCAAGTCGTCAGGGGTATAAAACATGCAGCTGACACCATTACATCAGTTTTTCTTGCCCCAGATATCAGGTGCCCCCCTAATGGGAAGCAATTAAATCTATAAATATAAAAGGATATACCTCCAACAAAAAAGCAAATACACCAAAAAGCTTTTGAGCATAGTAAAAGGGAGTAGAGGTATAGACAAAAAAAAAGGTAAGGGGGCTGGAGGGAGGGTTACCAGGACTGCAACAGTGAATACACTCAAACATCTACATTTATGGTAAGTGTACACAACTGTACTATGTTCTTCGTGTTTCTCTGTTGCAGTCATCAAATTTGGGCAGATTCCCAAAGCTAAGGATGGAAGGAAGAATTTAGATAGCATTAGAACCAGCTATTAGGCCCTGCAAGACTGCAGTGGCAAACCCAGCTCTGGATTTAGAGAAAATTGGCAGATGGTAATGCTTGGGGAATGTACAGAACTCCATGAAGCAGCTTCTAGGATGTCCCTGGTAGGGACGTCTCTGAGAAAGGCTGTAGAGATAGATGCAGCCCTGGTTGAGTAGGGTCTGATCCCCTGTGGGATAGGTTTTCCATGGTGCTTGTAACAGAAATTAATGCAATGGCCTACCCATTTGGAAACAGCTTGCTTTGAAATAGCCATCCCCTCTGCTCCTGCAGCAAATGCCACCAGCAGTTCAGATTTCCTTTGAGGTTTAGTCCTGTCCAAGTAGAATCTAAGTTCTCTGTGCACATCTAAGGAGTGCAGAATCCATTCCCCTTTGTTCTGTGGATTAGGAAAGAAGGTTGGCAAATGAATGGACCAATTAAGGGCCATAATGGATACTACACCTTGGGCATGGCAGGATTGGTCCTGAGGGACACCCTGTCCGCATGAAAGATGATGAAAGGCTCCACTGCCATAAGGGCCTGTAATTCAGATACCCTTCTTGCTGAAGTGATTGCTAAAAGGAAAGCTGTTTTCCAAGAAAGGAATTTTAAGTCTGCAGTAGCAGCTGGCTCAAAAGGAGGAAGACAGTTTCTCCAATACAAAGTTAAGGTCCCAGGCTGGGGTTGGAGCTCTCCTTCTCTAACAGGAAAACATGAAGAACATCTGCTTGCGCAGTGGATGAGAGAAGAGGGGAGGTTCTGTTTTATAATGAGCCAAAATGGCTGAGGTATGAATTTGGGAGGAGAAAGACAGGCCCTCGTGAAGCATATCAGTTAAATATTGTAAAATCTTAGGCAAATTGGGCACTGCTGTGCTCATCCCTTGAGATTGGTTCCAGGCACAAAATCTTTTCCATTTTTCAGTATAAGATTTTCTAGTATTAGGCCTCCTTGCCTCTAAAATGACATCCATCATTGGTTTACTGAGGGATGGTAAAGGAGAGATTAGTAATTAGCCAGGCTGTAGGTTGTGCTTGAAGCTGAGGGTGCAGACTGGTTCTCCTGTTTAGACAACAGGGTAGGGGTCTGAGGCAGGTGCCATGGGGCCAACAATGGCACTGCGCAATAGGGGGTAACAGTGTTGGTATGGCCAGTCTAGTGTAATCAGAATCATTCTTGGTTTGTCTTGTTTGATCTTTAGTAATACTTTGGAGAGCAGAGGAGGAAAGGCATAAACTGATAGGACAGAGCATCCACTTTCCAAGCTTGTTTGTGGGGAGTCCTTGTGCAACATTTGTCCAATTGATAGTTCTAGGGGGAGGCAAACAGGTCTATATCTGGGCTCCCCCATTTGCTTGTCAACATGTTGAAAATCCTTTGTTCCAGTTTCCACTCATGTGGGTCCATGAGGTTTCTGCTTAGATAGTCTGCCAGTGTATTTAGTTTTCCTGGCAGGAATTGAGCTTGCAGATACACTTGGTAGCTCAGGGCTGTGTTCCACATTGCCATGGCTAGTCTGCAGAAGGGGTAAGAATGTGTACCTCCCCCGCTTATGTACCACATAAGTGTTGTCCGTCTTTACCATTAATTGTCCTGGACGAATGTGGTCCTTGAAGGCTGTCACAGCATTCTGTACAGTTAACATTTCTTTTTGATTGATATGCAGGTGCATTTGACTTTGGTTCCATTTGCCCTGAATGCACTTAACTGCCAGGTGAGCCCCCCCATGCATAGTCTGATGCGTCTGTTAGGACTTGGGTGGCAGGGGGTAGTGTGAATGGTAGTCCTTTTTTGGTGGCAGGCCTCTGCCCACCAAAAGAACTCTAGGAGCAGACAAGGTATGATAGGAATCATTGCTTCTAGATCCTGTGAATGTTGACACTAGAGGCTTTTTAGATACCACTGTAGTTTCCTCGTATGCAGTCTTGCATATGGAATTAGAAGAATGCAGGAGGCCATGAACCCCAAGGCTTGTAGTATTTGCCTTGCAGATCAGCAGGGTTTTTGTGGCCACTTGAATTAAGTAGGTTGTCAAATGAATGTTTCTCTGGCACGAGGAAAGCCATCTGGGAAGTTGTATTTAAGCTTGCCCCCAGAAATTATTTGTTGATAGGGTATCAGGTACGATTTTGCTTATGGTGTACCAGAGTAAAGTTAGCACCCTTTGTACAAAGGCCAGATTCAAAACTATGTCCTGACTTTCTGCCTGAATTAGACAATTGTCCAGGTATAGGTATATTTGAATATTTCTTTGCCTCCAAAATGCAATGACTGGAGCTAAGCACTTTGTGAATACCCTGGGCATAGTAGATAAGCCAAAGGGCAATGCAGAGAACTGATGGTGTGTATAGCCTACTTTGAAGCATAGGTATCTTCTACAAGAGTCCCTGACCGGGATGTGCAGGTATGCTTATTTTAAATCTAGTGTTGCCAACCAGGTGTCTTTGCCTAGCATAGGGAGCAACTGGTGAAGAATCAGCATCTTGAATTTTGGAATCACCACAAAGGTTTTTAGAGTAGACCGGTCCCAAGATAGGACTCCATGAATGTTTTTTTCTGGGTACCAGGAAAAGTCTTAAGTAGAAACCTCGTCCCTTTTCCTCTTCTGGTACCAACTGAATAGCCCCCATGGTTGAGAGAAAATACTTGCTTTTGGGCCTCTGCCCACTGATTTGGGGGTAGATCTGGCCACCCATTTCGTGCTGGCAATGTGTGGAAGTGAAATATGTATCCCTGGCTCACTAATTAAAACCCATTTGTCCTGGGTAATGAGTTCCCAGTTCTTTGTATGAAGAGCAATCTTTCCTCCCAAAGGGGCAGTCAGTTGAGAAGTGCTTGGAAGTTTTAAAAAGTAGAGAGTTTACCATACGGGGAGTTTTATTACTCCCAGATTTGGAAGTGGAGGCCCCCCACTGCTTAGTCCTGTGCGTACCCTGGGACTGAAGCCTGGGAGCTCTGCTGGACCTGTGTTTGGACTGAGGTCTGGAAGAGGCAGGAAAGGACCAATTCTTGGAAGGCCAATGCTTACTAAACCCTAGGAGGTTGTACTTGTAAAAAAAAAAATGTTCAACAGTTTGTATAGATTTAGCTTTTTCCTCCATCTTTTTAAGAACTTCTGCCTTGTTGCCAAACAGGTAGTCCTGGTTTATGGGAGCATCCAGTAATTTCACTTTAACGTGATCTGGCAAGGATTGCTCCTTAAGCCAAGCATGCCTTCTAAGTACAGACCCAGTTACAGCAGCCCTGCAAGATGCCTCTAGCGAGTCAAAACCACATTGCAAAGTAGGTTTTCCAACTTGTTCAGCTGAATACAGTAAATCCTATAAATCCTTATTTTCAGCACAACCAGGAATAATTTTCTGTTTAAGCAATCCAATAATATGCTTCTGATACTTTAACATATGAAACTGAGAGTTTAAGGCCCTGATGGCCAAAGTTGCAGAATTGTATAACTTCTTACCCCATCTATCCAGTGCCGTGGAATCTCTATCAGAGGGGATAGGATTTTTGGCAGTAGTAGCTTTAATGCCCTTGGGTTCCTGTGAAATGGTCTCAGGATCCGCAGTAGGATTTTTAAAAAGGAACTTGAGAGTCAGGGAGCAGGAGGTAGAGAGTCAGGGGCCAAGCTAGATTCCGAAAAGGCATCAACAATGTCTACTACAGGAGGTATGGCTAAAGGCCTGTGCTGGGGCAGGAGTAAGTCTCTAAGCCTCGTTTTAGAAACAGAGAAATCCTGACTTTCCCCAACGAAAATGCTCCCAGACAGTATGCAAGGTTTCGCCAAGAGAGAACTCCTCTGGGGGGGCAGAGGGAATAGAGTCCTCAGCATCAGAACCCTCATAGCCTAGTACCTACCTATGAACCTATCAGCCCAAGGGCCTACATAAGCCTAGCCAGCAAGGCTCCATAGCTTACACCACCCAAGAAACTTATTTTCCTGTGCCACTTGTCCAGCAAACACAGAGAAGTGATCCCTGGAGTGCATTTCCTATTTCCCATCTACTCAAGATTTTTCTTGAAGAGTGCTAATGAAGAACTTTGCTAGACATAGATGGGTAGCTTGTTCCAGAGCACAGGAAGTCTCTGGGACAGGAATCTATCCCTCCGGAGTGCCCGGTTTATTGCGGTGACAAGGTTTAGGTCCCTAGGGCGTGTAGCTCGGAGGGAGTGGGATTTCTTTAGGTGTAGCAAGGGGATGACTCTGCACTTTTTGGCAGTGAGCTTAAAGCCATGGCTCTGACACCAGGCATCTATCTCAGCGAGGCCCTTCTGTAGGATGTACACATCATTTGGGGACTTTACTATGGCTCCTAGTTTGCAGTCATCTGCAAACATTAGCCAGAAGCATTCTGTGTTAGCCTGTACTTCAGAGAAGTAGACACCAAACTGGAGAGGTCCCAGGATGGAACCCTGTGGTACTCCACTTGTCACTGCTTTGAGGTCAGATTTGGAGTCTGCAACTTTTACAGTGTGGGTTCCGTCAGTGAGCCAGTTGGCAACCCATCTTGTGCCGTAGGAATTTAGGCCTAGTTTAGTGAGTTTAGCTATAATTCCAGAATGGGAGATGGTGTGGAAAGCCTTAGCGAGGTCAAGATAGGCTGTGTGAACCACCTTGCCCTCATCCACGGCTTTGGTGACTGCCTCAAAGAAGTCTATCAGGTTCAGGAGGCATGATCTGCCTTTCACAAACCCAAACTGGGTGGGATACAGAGTTTGAAGGTTACCAATGTCTGTTTATGAGTTCCATGAGGATACGTTCCATGGCCTTGCAGACCAGGCTCGCCAGGCTAATAGGTCGAAAGTTCCTGGGATCAGTGATGGCTCCACCTTTGTAAAAGTGGGATAAAGTACAGTTGTGTACCTACCATAAATGCAGATGTTAGAGCGTATTCACTGTTGCAGTCATTACTCTTGGGTTATCCTGCTGGCAGGCTACCCGCAGTCGGCCTGAATTCCAAAGTCTTGGCCCGGCGTCAGTTGCTGTCGCCTCTTCCCTGACGTCAGTGTGCCAAGGTTATAAAAGATGCAGAAGATGCTATTTTCTTCCGTTTTTCTTGCCCCAGATGTCAGGTGACCCCAAAAGGGTAGGCTAAATGGATTATGCCAACATACATACATGCATGCACTAAAGTGAACATTTCCTTAATCTGTAAGCAAATACACCACATAGGCACAGAATAGAGAAGTACAGATAAGACCCAGCAAATGAAAGGGGGATGGTGGGAGGGTAACCTGGACTGCAACAGTGAATACACTAACATCTACATTTATGGTAGGTACACAACTGTACTATGTTCATAGTGTTTCACTGTTGCAGTCATTACTCTTGGGTTGAATTCCAAAGCTGAGGATGGGTGGCTGGGCTAAAGATTAGGACAGGCTATGGGGCCCTGCAGAACTGCAGTGGCAAAGCCTGCTCTGGATTTAGAGTAGAGAGGTAAGTGGTAGTGCTTTGAAAAAGGGTGCACTGAACTCCAAGTTGCAGCCTCTAAGATTTCTTTGGTTGGTACTCCTCTGAGGAAGGCTGCTGAAGTGGCTGCTGCTCTGGTAGAATGGGACCTAATGCCTTTGGGCACTAATTTGCCATGCTGAGAATAGCAAACAAATGCAATGGCCTATCCATTTTGAAATAGTCTGTTTTGAGATAGCCTTTCCTTGTTATCCTGCAGCATATGCCACTAAAAGTTGCTCAGTCTTTCTGAAAGCTTTAGTTCTGTCCAAGTAGAAGCGTAGCGGTCTGTGTATATCCAAAGAATGCAGAAGTCTCTCACCCTTGTTCTGTGGGTTTGGATAAGGTAAGCAAGTGAATGGTTTGGTCAAGGGCCACACTGGACACAACCTTAGGCATAAATGTAGGGTTAATCCTCAGAGAAACCCTGTCTGGATGGAAAATGATAAAAGGTTCCACAGCCATGACTGCCTGTAACTCCAAAACTAGTCTTGCAGAGATTATTGCTAGGAGCAGAGCAGTTTTCCAGGATAAGAATTCTACATCAGCTGTTGAGGCTGGCTCAAAAGGAGGCAGTGTAAGTCTTTCCAAGACATAATCGAGGTCCCATGCAGGAATTGGTGCTCTCCTTGGAGGTCTTATGTTTTTGGCCCCTGAGGTACTGCCTTATTAAAGGATGAGAAAAGATAGGTGGCTCCGTATTGTAAAGGGCTGAAATGGCAGAGGCATGAATCTTAATTGATGAAAAGGATAGGCCTTTGTTCAGCATCTCAGTGAAGTATTGTAAAATCTGAGGAATATTTGGTACAAAGGTGTCCATTCCTTGTTCTGGGTTCTAAGCACAGAATCTCTTCCATTTTTCTGCATGAGATTTTCTGGTACTAGGCCTCCTGGCCTCCAAGATGACATCCATTACAGCTTTGGAAAGAGGAGTGTTATGAATGGCTACATTATCCGCCATGCTGCCAGATTGAAGGTCCTGAGCTGGCTGTGCAGGATCTAATTGTTTTGTTGGGTCAGTAAGTGAGAAGTTTGAGGCAATGTCCAGGCTGGACCTTGAGACAAATTCTTTAGGATTGGGTACCAGTGCTGGCGTGGCCAGTCTGGGGCAATCAGTATCATTTTTGGCTTCTCTTGTCCGACCTTTAGGAGTACCTTGGGGAGGAAAGGCATATACTGTTAGGTTTTTCCAGCTGACGGATAGGGCATCCACTTTCCATGCTTGCTTGTGATAAATCCTTGTGCAGAATCTCTGTAGTTGGCAGCTGTGAGGGGAGATGTCTGGGCATCCCATTTCCTTGTTATCATGCTGAAGACTTGTAGGTCCAGTTTCCACTCGTGGGGATCCATGACGTTTCTGCTTAGTTCGTCTACCAGAGTATTTATTTTTCCTGGTAGGAATTGTGCTTGCAGGTGAACTTGATAAGACAATGCTGTGTCCCACAAAGTCATGGCTAGTCTGCAGAGGGGGTAGGAATGTGTGCCTCCCTGCTTATGTACCACATGACTGTAGTATTGTCCATCCTTATCAGTAGTTGGACTGGATGAAGTAGATCCTTGAAAGCTGGCAGGGAATTCTGAACTGCTAGCATCTCTTTTTGATTGATATGAAGATGCATCTGGCTTGCGGTCCATGTGCCCTGAATACATTTTCCTGCCATGTGGGCCCCCCAAGCATAATCTGATGCATCCGTTAGTGTCTGCCTGGCTGTGGGTAACGTGAATGGCTGTCCCTTGTTGTGATGACAGGCCTGTGCCCACCATCGAAACTCCAGCTGCAGGCAGGGAATGAGGGTAATTAAAGTTTCCAGGCTGTGGCAATGTTGAGTCCAAACACTTTTTAGATACCATTGTAGTTTCCTCATATGCAGTCTGACATATGGAATTAGCAGAATGCAGGATGCCATGAAGCCCAAGGCCTGCAGAATTTTTCTTGCAGATAACTGGGTCTTTGTTGCCAACATTTTGAAGTAAGAAGTCAGTTGCTTTTGTCTGGCGTGAGATAAGCCATATGGGCAGTTGTATTTAAGCTTGCACAATTGACCAGCACCTGAAAACTGCAGTACACTATCAACCACAAACAACGAATTGACCTAGGTTTCGTCTTTATTCAGACTTCTTCAGAATGTTGAACAAATCAATTCAACCCATCACACAGGAATATTATCTTTTAAGATGGTACTAGTTTTGATTTCTTTTCGTTTACTGTGTACCCTAGGCAAATTAGTAATTTTTTTTACAAACGCCAGATGTTTAGTAGAATGTCGTTGCTCTCTGCTTGAATATGGCAGTCAACCAAGTAAGGATATATTTGAATTCCTCTGTCTGCAAAATGCAATTACTGGTGCCAAGCATTTTTGTGAAGACCCTGGGCGCAGTAGATAAGCCAAAGGGCAGTGCAGAGAATGGGTAATGCATTGAGCCAGTTCTGAATCAGAGATATCTTCTGCAAGACTGTGATTGGGACATGAAGGCATGCCTCTTTTAGGTCCAAAGTTACGAGCTGATCCTTCTTGCCCAGCATGGGCAGTAGCTGCTGTAGAGTCAACATTTTGACTTGTGGAACGTCCAGAAATGTGTTTAGAATAGACAGGTCCAGTATTGGTCTCCAAGCTTTGTCCTTTCTGGGCACCAAGAAAAGTAGAGTAAAATCCTTGTCCCTGCTCTTGTTGTGGTACCTATTGAATGGCCCTCATGTCCATGAGGGATGAAACTTGCTTTTGTGCCTCTGCCCATTGATTGTGTAGCAGGTCTGGCATACCTTTTGCCCTTGGCAGGGTGTGAAAGTGGAACCTGTAGCCCTGAGACACTATATTCAAGACCCATATGTCCTGGGTAATCATGTGCCAATTTGGTGAAAAAAGTGCTAATTTTCCCCCTAAGGGGGCTGCCAAAAGATAAGTGCTTGGTTCTGGCAGAGGAAAGTCATTGGGACGGTTTCCTGTATGGTTGTGATTTCTCTTCTCCGCTTTTGGAGGTAGAAGCACCCCATTGTTTAAGCCTGTATGAGCCTTGGGGCTGGGATCTGCCTCTGGGGAGTCTGTATCTGCCTCTTTGTGGCCTGTCTGACACTGGAAAGAAACAATTCTTTGTAGGCCAGTTCCTGCCAAGTCTGGGTGGATGTACCTGTAGGGAAATCCTTAACTGTATGCATGGATTTCGCTTTATCCTCCATTTTCTTCAACACCTCTTCTGCCTTAATACCAAAGTATCATGCTGTAAAGGAGCATCCAATAAGTTAGCTTTAACATGATCAGGCAGATTATGTTCCTTTAACCAAGCATGCCTTTTAATGACAGAACCCGTAACAGCGGCCCTGCAAGAGTCCTCCAGTGAATCAAAACCACATTGCAAAGTATGTTTTCCCACTTGTTCAACTGCATGCAATAAATCCTGCATTTCCTTATCAGAACATTCAGAATGTCAACATTTTCTATTTAAGCAGTGACATTAAGTATTGCTGATATTTAAGCACATAAAACTGACAATTTAAAGCCCTTACAGCCAAGGTAGCAGAAGTGTAAACTTTTTTCCCCCCATCTGTCCAGTGCCCTAGAATCCCTATCAGAGGGGCCAGGGTTTTTGCAGTGGAAGCCTTGACCCCCTTCGGGACCCTGAGAAATAGTTTCTGGGTCAGCAGCAGGGTTTTTATATAGAAATTTATGAGTCTGGAACCCTGTAATATTGGTCTGGCTTAGCAGGGGCAGGGGGTAGAGAGTCAGGAGACAGGCCGGACTCTGAAAATACATCTACAATGTCTATAACAGGTGGAATAGCAAGAGGTCTGTGCTGAGGTAGTAAAAGAAAGTCTGAGCCTTTTCTTAGACTGAGTAATCTTGGCTCTCCCAGTGAAAATGCTCCCTCATGGTATGCAGGGTTTCCCCAAAAGAATAATCCTCAGGAGGAGAGGCTGAAGGAATAGATTCTTCAGCATCAGAATCCTCATAAGGAGGACAAGAGTATTCCTGTTCAGAAGAGGTATCAGAAGAAACTGAAACCTGATCAGAAGAGTGACATTCTGTCTCTTGCCTAGGCCTCTATCAGGAGGGGGATGGGAACCCCTGATCAAAGTAATTAGGTCTTTGGCCATTTTAAGCATCTGTTTCTTAGGCATGGAAGTCTGTCCAGGAGAATGCTGTACTTTTGTCTTTAGAGCTGTTTTAGTCTTTGAAGCGGAGGTTGGCTTGACAATTGTGTAGTTTTGTACCTACCGTAGATGTTAGAGTGTTCACCCTGCTGCAGTCATCACACTTGGGTTATCCTGCCGTCAGGCGGTCCCACAGTCTGCCCGAATTTCAAAGTCTTGGTCCGGCGTCGGCTGCTGTCGCTTCTTCCCTGACGTCAGTGAGCCAGGGGTATACAAGAGGCATCATATATATCTATATAATATGGCTATATAAAAATAAAAAACCCTTAGGTACAAGCAAATACACCAGAGAGGTAGTATAGGATAAAGTGGTAGAGATAAGTTCAGCTAGTTCAGAGGGGATGGAGGGAGGGTAACCTGGACTGCAGCAGGGTGAACACCAACATCTACATTTATGGTAGGTACAAAACTGTACTATGTTCATCGTGTTACCCTGTCATCGCATTTGGGTTGAATCCCAAAGCCAAGGATGGGAGGTGGAGTCAAACAGGGTTAGAAGCTAGTAGGCCCTGCAAAACTGCAGTGGCAAAACCAGCTCTAGTCTTAGGAGTAGAGAGGTAATTGATGGTGTTTGGTGAAGGTGTGCACTGAACTCCAAGTAGCAGCTTCCAGAAAATCCTTTGTTGGCACTCCCCTGAGAAAGGCTGCTGATGTAGCTGTAGCCCTGGTGGAGTGGGACCCAATGTTAGCAGGTACTGGTTTCCCATGATGTGTGTAGCAGAAACGTATGCAATGCCCTATCCATTTAGAAATGGTCCGTTTTGACAGTTTTTCCTTGTGATCCTGTAGCATGGGCTACAAAGAGCTGGTCAGTTTTTCTGAAAGCCTTAGTTTTATCCAAGTAGTAACGCAATTGCCTGTGAATGTCAAGAGTGCAGGAGTCTTTCTCCTTTGTTCTGGGGATTTGGGAAGGTGGGCAAGTGAATGGTTTGGTTTAGGGCCACACTGGATACCACCTTTGGCATAAAGGAAGGATTAGTTCGTAGAGAGACTGTCTTGATGAAAAATGAGGAAAGGTTCTATTGCCATTAGTGCCTGTAGCTCTGAGACCCTTCTAGCTGAGGTTATTGCTAGTAGTAGGGCAGTTTTCCATGAAAGAAATTTTAAATCAGCTGAAAAAGCTGGTTCAAAGGGCGGCAGTATAAGCTTTTCCAGAACAAAGTTGGGATCCCAAGTAGGTGTTGGAGCTCTCCTTGGCGGTCTTAAGTTCTTAGCCCCTCTGAGGTACTGTCTTAGGAGTGGATGTGAAAATAAAGGAGGATCCGTGCTGTAATGAGCTGAAATTGCTGAGGCGTGGATCTTAATACTTTGTGTAACATCTCAGTTAAATATTGTAGAATCTGAGGGATGTTTGGCTCCAGGGGATTTAGGCCTTTAGCCTGGTTCCAGGCGCAAAATCTTTTCCATTTGCCTGAATAGGCTTTCCTGGTGCTGGGCCTCCTGGCCTCCAGAATGACATCCATAACAGCTTTGGATAAAGGTGTTGGCTGCCATGCAGCCAGGTCAAGTCTTGAGCTGGCTGTGTAGAATCAGATTGTCTCGCTGGGTGAGCAGGTGAGGAATTTGTGGCAAAATCCATGGTGGGCCCTGGGCCATGTTCCTTAAAATTGGATACCAATGCTGGCGTGGCCAGTCTGGTGCAACGAGAATAATTTGTGGCCTCTCTAATCTGACTTTCAACAGTACCTTTGCTAGAAGAGGCAGAGGAGGGAAGGCATACACTGAATGTTTTCCAATTGACTGAGAGGGCGTCCACTTTCCAAGCTAGTGGATGAAAGGTCCTTGTGCAAAATTTTTTGAAGTTGGTGGTTGTGGGGACTTGCAAACCGATCTATGTCTGGGCGTCCCCATTTTTGAACTATCATTGCAAATACTTGTGGATCTAGTTTCCATTCGTGTGGATCCATGATGTTTCTGCTTAGGTCATCTGCCAATGTGTTTTTATTTCCTGGCAAGAATTGTGCTAGTAACTGAACCTGGTAAGACAGTGCAGTGTTTCACAAGGTCACTGCTTGCCTGCATAGAGGGTAGGAATGTGCCCCCTCTTGCTTGTTTATGTACCACAACTGTGGTGTTGTCTGTCCTTAGTAGTTGTCCTGGGTGGAGAAGGTCCTTGAAAGCTGTTAGGGCATTCTGCACTGCTAGCATTTCTTTTTGATTGATATGCAGGTGTCTCTGATCTGTAGTCCATTTGCCCTGAATGCACTACCCTGCCATGTGTGCTCCCCAGGCATAGTCTGATGCATCTGTTGTCAGTTTGCCTGGCTGTGGGTAAGGTGAAAGGCTGACCCTTGAGGTGACATGCCTGTGCCCACCATAGAAACTCCTGTTGAAGGCAGGAAATGAATGGTATTGTTTCCAAGCTGTGGCTGTGCTGAGTCCATACACTTTTCAGGTACCATTGTAATTTCCTCATATGCAGTTTTGCAAATGGTATTAGTATGAAAGATGCAAAGAATCCAAAGGGCCTGCAGAATTTTTCTTGCAGGGAGTTGGGTCTTTGTTGCCATTATTTTGAAATATTAAGATAGCTGTCGTTGCTCGTCTGGCGTGAGATAAGCCATCTGGGCCGTTGTATTCAACCTAGCACACAGGAATAGGTTTTGTGAGGGCACTAGTTTTGATTTATTTTCGTTTACTGTGTACCCTAGGCAACTTAGGTGTTTGACAAATGCCAGATGCTTTAAAAGAATGACCTTGCTTTCTGCTTGAATAAGGCAGTTGTCCAGGTATGGGTATATTTGAAATCCTCTGTCTGCAGTATGCAATTCCTGGTGCCAGGCATTTTGTGAAGACCCTGGGCACAGTAGATAAGCCAAAGGGCAGTGCAGAGAATTGATAATGTGTTGAATCTGCAATGAAGCGGAGGTATCTTCTGCAATTCTGTCTGATAGGGACATGCAGGTATGCCTCCTTGAGGTCCAAAGTGACTAGCCAAGCATTCTTGCCCACCATGGGAAGAAGCTGCTGTAGTATTAGCATCTTGAATTTTGGTACTTGCAGATAGGTGTTCAGAATTGAAAGATCCAGAATGGGTCTCCATGCTTTGTCCTTTCTTGGGACTAGGAAAAGTCTTGAGTAAAATCCTTGTCCTTGCTCCTGTGTAGGCACCTGTTGAATGGCTCTCGTGTTCATGACAGCTGTAATTTGTTTTTGTGCCTCTGCCCATTGATTTGGTGGCAGGTTTGGCATTCCTTCGATCCTTGGTAATGTATGAAAGTGGAATCTGTATCCCTGAGAGACAATGTTTAGAACCCATTTGTCTTTTGTGATGACGTGCCAGTTGTCTGCAAAAAATGCTAGTTTTCCTCCCAAGGATGTTGCCAGGAGAGATTTGCTTGGTAGTTTGAGGATAGAGTCATTGTGTCTGCCTCCTGCTAGCTTGGGGCATGTCTTCTCCTTTCTGGGTAGCATAACCCCATTGGCGAGGTTTGTAAGGGCCCTGTGACTGACCTCTGCCCCTTGGGCGTCCGTATTTGCCCCTCTGATCTGTCTGAAGCTGGAAAGGACCAGTTTTTTGTTGGCCAATTTCTGCTGAAGCGAGGGGGTTGTACCTGCAAAAAATCCTTTACCATTTGCATAGACTTTGCCTTATCCTCCATTTTCTTTAAAACCTCTTCTGCTTTGACACCGAATAATACATCCTGTTGTAAAGGTGCATCTAATAAT
This sequence comes from Protopterus annectens, assembly GCF_019279795.1. Lineage (NCBI taxonomy): Eukaryota > Metazoa > Chordata > Ceratodontiformes > Protopteridae > Protopterus > Protopterus annectens. Next base: position 1,392,680,701 of record NC_056735.1, on the reverse strand, counting down.
TTTGCTTTAACATGGTCAGGGAGGGTTTGCTCTTTTAACCAAGCATGTCTACGTATGACAGAGCCAGTAACAGCTGCTCTACAGGAAGCTTCCAATGAATCAAATCCGCATTGTAAAGTATGCTTGCCCAACTGTTCAGCTGCATGCAACAGATCCTGCATTTCCGTGAATTCAGGCTGTTCTGAATGTGTGCTCATTTTTTTGTTTTAACTGAGACATCAGGAATTGTTGATATTTCAACATGTGAAAAGTACAGTTTTGTACCTACCATAAATGTAGATGTTCGAAGATCCACATTGCTGCAGTCCTAACACTTGGGTAGTCCGCTGTCCCAGTCGGCCCGAATACCAAAGTATAAGGCTGACGTCGGTCAAGGCGCATTAGTCTGACGTCAGGACGTCAGGGTACAAATGCGCATGACCGACGTCATTTCCTCAGTCTTTTCTTGCCCCAGATGTCAGAAGACCCTAAAAAGATCAGGCCAAACCAAAAAACAACAACACACCAAACACCCCTGTACCAACTATATGTACAATATATATATACAAAGTCAGAAAGGTACAATCCCACCCACACAACCACCCCTAAACACAGAGGGGAAGGAGGGAGGGTAAATTGGACTGCAGCAATGTGGATCTTCGAACATCTACATTTATGGTAGGTACAAAACTGTACTATGTTCTTCATACCACATTGCTGCAGTCCTAACACTTGGGTAGAATCCCAAAGCAGAGGGAAGGGAGGCTGGCAAATCATAAAGAAGCTGGAGCAGTCAACATGCCCTGCAAAATAGCTGTGGCAAAACCAGCCCTAGATTTAGAGTAGAGAGGAAGGTGGTAATGCTTAGAGAAAGTATGCACTGAACTCCAAGTAGCTGCCTCTAAAATATCCTTAGTTGCCACCCCCCTTAGAAATGCTGTCGAAGTGGCAGTAGCCCTAGTGGAATGAGGCCTAATCCCAGCTGGAATCTCCTTGCCATGATGGGAATAACAAAATGCAATGCAAAACCCAATCCACTTAGAAATAGTTTGTTTTGACACAGGCTTGCCCTGAGAACTCAAAGCAAAGGAAACAAACAACTGCTGAGACTGCCTAAAATCCTTAGTCCTGCTTAAATAATAACGCAACTGCCTGTGTACATCTAAAGTGTGCAAAATCTTTTCCCCTTATTTTGGGGATCTGCATAAAAAGTAGGCAAATGAATAGTTTGGTTTAAAGCCACACTAGAAACCACCTTAGGCATAAAGGAAGGATTAGTACGTAATGATACCCTATCCTTATGGAAAATCAAAAAGGCTCAACCGCCATAAGGGCCTGCAATTCAGAAACCCTTCTTGCAGAAGTAATGGCCAACAAAAAGCAGTCTTCCATGACAAGTATTTCAACTCAGCAGTAGCCGAGGCTCAAAAGGTTGTAGAGTAAGTTTCTCCAACACAAAATTGAGGTCCCAAGCAGGAGTAGGAGCTCTCGTGGGGTCTTATATTCTTTGCCCCTCTAAGAAATTGCTTGAACAAAGGATGAGAAAACAATGGTGGGTCACAATCATAGTGAGCTGAAATTGCTGCAGCATGAATCTTAATGGAAGAGAAAGACAAACCTTTGTCCAATAACTCAGTAAGATATTGAAGAGCCACACTCAAATTTGGCTCAGAAACATCCAAATCCTTTGCTGCACACCAAAACAAAAATCTCTTCCATTTTCCTGCATACACTTTCCTTGTACTAGGTCTTCTGGCTTCCATAATCACATTCAAAACTTGTTGAGGAAGCTGAGACCCGCTATGGTTCAAAACAGAATATGCCAGGCTGTTAGATGAAGAGAGTGAAGCTTGACATTGAGTAGATGCCCGTCCTTCTGAGACAATAGGTGTGGAATCAAAGGTAAGGGCCATGGAGGCTTCCTTACCAGACTCCTCAGCAATGGGTACCAGTGCTGTCGAGGCCAATCTGGAGCTATTAAAATCATCCTTGGCTTGTCTTGTCTGACCTTTAGGAGTACCTTTGGGAGGAGAGGCAGAGGTGGAAAGGCATACACATGAAGATTTTTCCAACTGAAAGAAAGAGCATCCACTTTCCAGGCTGTGTGATGAAACCTTTTTGCAAAACTTTGGCAGCTGGTGGTTTAGTGGAGAAGCGAACAGATCTATGTCTGGAGTTCCCCATGACACTGTCAATGTTTGAAATACATGAAGATCCAGTTTCCACTCGTGGGGATCCATGATTTGCCTGCTTAACACATCTGCTAAGGAGTTCTGTGCTCCTGGCAGAAACCTTGCTTGAAGATTCAGTTGCAAGCTTAACGCAGTCTCCCACAAAATCATTGCTTGCCTGCATAGAGGATAAGAATGTGTTCCCCCTTGTTTGTTGATGTACCACATGACAGTTGTGTTGTCTGTTAGAATCAACACCTACCCTGGAAGAAGTAAACCCTTGAAAGCCAGTAATGCAAACTGGACTGCTAACATCTCCTTCATGTTGATATGTAGATGCTGCAGTCTGGCAGGCCACTTGTCTTGTATCCACTTTCCATTCAGATGAGCTCCCCAAGCTGTGTCTGAGGCATCTGTCGTTAGAATCTGATTCGCCTCTGGCCGGGTCACAGAGAGTCCCTTGTTTAGGTGACATTCCTGAGCCCACCACAAAAATTCCTTTTGAATGCAAGGTATTATTTGAATGACAGTGTCCAAATCCTGGCAGTGCTGTGTCCATACATTTTTGAGATACCATTGTAGCTTCCTCATATGCAGTTTGGCATTGGGAAGTACCAGAATACAAGATGCCATGAACCCTAAGGCTTGAAGGACTGTCCTTGCAGTCAGCCCGGACTGATGAGATAGTTGATGGAAGTAGAGAAAGATTCTTTTGTTTGTCCGGGGTTAAAAAGGCCATCTGGGTTGCTGTATTCAGTCTCACACCCAGAAAGCACATGTCTTGAGAGGGTACTAGACTGGACTTTATTTCGTTCACAGAATACCCTAGGCATCTTAGCACTGCTATCACATATTCCAAATGCTGAAGAAGCACGTCCCTTCCTTGAGCCAGAATCAGGCAATCGTCCAAATAAGGATAGATTTGTATTCCTTTTAGCCTGAAGAAAGCTATCACTGGAGCCAGAACCTTTGTGAATACTCTGGGCGCAGTAGATAAGCCAAAGGGCAATGCAGAGAACTGATAATGAGAATTCCCAGCTCGAAAACGCAGATACTTCCTGCAAATTAGTCAGGAACATGAAGGTAAGCTTCCTTGAGATCCAAAGTTACCATCCAGTGATCTTTGCCCAGCAGAGGTAAAAGCTGTTGTAACGTCAACATTTTGAACTTGGGAATGTCCAGATAAGTGTTGAGGTAGACAGATCCAAAATTGGTCTCCACGTGTTCCCCTTTTTTGGTACTAGGAACAGGCGAGAATAAAATCCTAGGCCCCTTTCTGGCACAGGAACCGGCTGAATGGCCCCTATTTGGAGCAACAGAGAAATTTGCTTGTGAGCCTCTTTCCTTTGTTGAGGAGGAATGTCTGGCATGCCTTTGAAAGGAGGCAAGGTATGGAAATAAAACCTGTAACCGTGGTGAATCATATCCAATACCCATCTGTCTTGGGTAATTAAACTCCAGTTTTCTTTGAAAAGTGCCAACCTTCCTCCCAAAGGTGCTGCCAGACGAGAAGATTCTGGCAGCTGAAAAGGCAGGTCATTGGGTCTGTTTACGAAAGGACTGACCCCTGCCCTCACCAGAAGACTGAGCAGGTGAACTCCCTGTTCTAGGCCTAAAAGAACCTTGAGCTCTGCCTCTACCACGTCTAGACCTACCCCTAGACTGGGATTCATAAGCAGGATATGTCCACCCCTTGGTAGGCCAATTTCTACTAAACTTCGGAGGCTGAACCTGCAAAAAATCTTTAACAGTCTGCATAGACTTAGCCTTGTCTTCCATTTTCTTTAGAACTGCTTCCACAGGCAACCAAACAACACATCAGATTGTAAAGGAGCATCTAAAATCCTTGTTTCACATGCTCAGCTAAATTCTGATCCCTCAACCAGGCGTGCCTCACGAAGAACCGAACCAGTGGCAGCCACCCTCAAGAGGCCTGCACAGCATCAAAACCACATTGCAAAGAATGCTTACCCACCTGTTCAGAAACATGAACTAAATCCTGCAACTCTTTACACTCAATACCTTCCGCCAAAGCATCTACCTTAGACTTTAATTGTGAAAGGAGATAATTTTGGTATTTCAACATGTGAAACTGGCAATTTAAAGCTCTCATGGCCAAAGTGGAAGAAGTATACACTTTCTTTCCCCATCTATCCAAAGCCCTTGCCTCTTTATCTGGAGGAACAGGATTTTTAACAGAAGCCTTAACACCTTTAGGCCCCTGTGAAACAGTTTCTGGGTCTGCCCTAGGACTCTTAAAAAGATACTTATGAGCTTCAGGCACCCTATAATATCTATCCGGTTTAACTGGAGCAGGAGGCAAAGAGTCAGGGTTCAGAGAAGCCTCTGCAAAAACATCCTCCACCACATCTAGAACAGGAGGTATAGCTAAAGGCCTATGCTGGGGAAGAAACAAAATTCCCTAAGCCTTTTCCTGGAATCAGAGAAATCCTGACCTTCCCATTTAAAATGCTCCCTCATGGAATGAAGAGTCTCTGAAAATGAAAAATCCTCAGGAGGAGAAGCAGAAGGAGTAGAATCATCTACATCAGAATCCGTAAGGGAATACTCCTGCAAGTCTTCAGCGAAGACTCAGAAGCATCCGAACACTGTTCAAAACTCCCAAGCTCAGGTTCCACCCTAGGCCTCTTATCAGGAGGGGCATAGAACCTCTAATCATTGTAATCAAATCTTCTGCCATCTTAAGCATATGCTTCTTAGGTACAGACCCTGAAGAACTAGGGGTAACACCTGAAACAAAACCTGGCCTGCCCCTGGGAGAAGCCTTGGAAACAGCAGGGGAGGGCCTAACCACCTTAGGAAGGGAGGGAAGAACAGCTACCTGAGAAGCCCCTTCCGCCTGGCCTACCTCCTGAGAGGTCACATCTTGCAGTAATAAAGTCTCTCCCTGGGATTCCAAAGAAATTTCTGGCTGAACCCTGGCTCCACCGAGCCCTCTAAAGAACCGGCGTACGGACGGTTCTTCCAGCCTAGGCTTAGCTGTTTTGTCCTTGCGCTTTTTAGACGAAGCGGGCGTCGGAGCATCCGATGGCATTTTATAATTACACCGCTTCCCAAAAACTAACCTGGCACAATCTAATCTTCTCTTTATAGTGCGTTTATTAAATCTAGCACAAGAGCGACAGCCAACAACGTCGTGCTCAGGCCCTAAGCAAGGTATACACAAGGTATGGTAATCCCTATGAGGTATCTGTTTCCCACAAGAAATACAGTTATTCACTTTTTCTGACATCCGGTATAATACTGAGGCAAGAAAAAAACAAAATATTCCCACGGGTACTTAGCCAACTTGGATTCGGTCTGAAACTCCGACTTCGGAAAATCTCAGAACGCCAACCTGCACTTGCAAAACTGCTTCTGCATCGGACCATGCGGCAAAAAAGACTGAGGAAATGACGTCGGTCATGCGCATTTGTACCCTGACGTCCTGACGTCAGACTAATGCGCCTTGACCGACGTCAGCCTTATACTTTGGTATTCGGGCCGACTGGGACAGCGGACTACCCAAGTGTTAGGACTGCAGCAATGTGGTATGAAGAACATCTGGCAATTTAATGCTCACATAGCTAGAGTTGCTGAGGTGTATATTTTCTTTCCCCATCTATCTAGGGCTCTGGAATCTGAGGGCACAGGATTTTTAGCCATAGAAGCGTTTGCTCCTTTAGGACCCTGGGAAGTTTCTGGGTCAGCTACAGGGCTTTTATAAAGGAACTTGCGTAAGTCAGGTACTCTGTAGTATCTGTCTGGTTTAGCTGGAGCAGGAGGTAGAGAGTCTGGATTTAAACTAGACGCCAAGTAAACCATCCACAATATCTAAAAACAGGAGGGATAGCAAGAGGTCTGTGCTGGGGTAATAAAAGGAACTCTGAGCCTTTTCTTAGAATCCGAGTAATCCTGGCCTTCCCAGTGGAAATGTTCCCTTATGGTATGTAAAGTTTCCCCAAAGTAGTAGTCTTCAGGGGGAGATGCTGAGGGAATAGAGTCTTCAGCATCAGAATCCTCATAAGGTGGAAAAGTGTAATCCTGATCCTCAGCAGAATCTGAGGAGAGAAACCTGGTCAGAGGATGCATAATCCCTCCTCTTGTTTTGGTCTTTTATCAGGAGGGGGATGGGAACCCCTGATAAGGGTAATTAAATCTTCAGCATCTGTTTCTTAGGCATGGGGTCTTGAACTGTAGACTGAACAGTTTTCTTAGATTTTAAAGGAGTTTTAAGCTTAGCATAAGATTTAATGGTGAGTGTAGTCGGTCTGAAGACACCTTCTGCAACCGAAGGTGTTTCCTCTGCACCGGTGTCTAGTTCTGCTCCGGTGTCAGTAGATGGCTGCATCCGCCTAGCAGACTCCGCTTGGGAATCAGCAGATGTCTGGGGTTCCAGTTCTGCAGTTGTCAGGGGCTGCGTAGGCGCCTCACTGAAAACCGGAGAACCGGCAACAGGCCCAGCTGAGGCCTCTGGGTTTGGCTTATTCCTAGGCTGCCTGTCCTTATCCTTGCGTTTTTTATGAACTGTGGTAGTCGGCTGCTCCGACGGCATGATATAAATTTCCTACCAAAGTAATGCCGTGCGAAGTCAAAACGGCGTTTGATAGTTCGTTTATTAAACCTAGCGCAAAACTGAAAACCTGTGATGTCGTGGTCTGGGCCTAGGCAAGGAATACAATAGGAACGGAAGTCCTTATGAGGTATTTGCTTCCCACAAGAAATGCAATTGTTAACTTTTTCTAACCTCGGACTGAGGCAAGAAAATGTTCCCCAACGGGGTACTTAGCTTTATTGAAGACTTCGGACTGAAATTCAAATCGAAAATCTCAGGCGTCTGCCGACCGGCACTTGCGAACTGCTTCTGCTTCGGGCACCGCACGGCAAGAAAGACTGAAGAAAATGGCATCGGATGCCTCTTATATACCCCTGGCGCACTGACGTCAGGGAAGAAGTGACAGCAACCGACGCCGGACCAAGACTTTGGAATTCGGGCAGACTGCGGGACCGCCTGATGGCAGGATAACCCAAGTGTGATGACTGCAGCAGGGTAACACGAACATCACCCTCAGAAGCAGATGCCTGCTCAGCGGCTCCGGACCCATCTGAAGGAATAGTTTCCGACAGTCCAATACCTTGAGTATCCAGAGGCCTAGTTGGCTCCACATGGGAGTCGGAAGCTGCCTGTGGCGGAGGTCGCAGGCTTCAGGGGCTGCAAAAGCACCTGAGAACTGGCAACTGGCCTAGCGGGGGCCTAGTCTGTTTTGAACCTCTGATGCCTGTCCTTTTCCTTGCACTTTTTATAAACTCCGTTCATCTGCTGTTCCAACGGCATTATATAATTAAACCTTCGGCCAAAGTAATGAAAGGCAAAATCATGCATGCTTAATAGTGCGTTGGTTAAATCTAGCACAAAACAGACAGCTAGCAACGTCGTGATCAGGGCCTAGGCAAGGAATACAGTAAGAATGAAAATCCTTGAGGTATTTGCTTCCCCACAAGAAATAAAATTGTTAACTTTTTCTGACATCTGTCTGGAGTAAGAAAAAAGTTTCCCCAATGGGGTACTTCACTTTAATGAAGACTTCGGATCTGAAATTCGATTTTGAAAATCTCAGGAATCGGCCGACCGGCACTTGCAAACAGCTTTTGCTTCGGGCACCGCGCGGCAAGAAAGACTGAAGAAAATGACGTTGGCTGCATCTTTTATACCCCTGGTGCACTGATGTCAGGGAAGAGGCGACAGCAACAGACGCCAGACCAAGACTTTGGAATTCAGGCAGACTGTTGGTAGCCTGCCAGCAGGATAACCCAAGAGTAATGACTGCAACAGTGAAACACTAACATCTGTTGCTGTGCGCCATTCAGTGGGCACAAAGCCTGATGCGAGGCTATTATTGAACATGGTGCTTAAGTGGGGAGCCAGTTCATTCTGAAGTTAATGTAAAACGCAGCCTGGGACGTTGTCCGGTCCCATGGATGCTGTGTTTTTTACTTTAGAGAGTGCAGCTTTTACCTGCATAGTTGTGATTACCGGGACTCTGCATTCTTCCTGTATAGATATGGGCCCTTTAGGGGGGTGAGAGAGGGATAAAGTTAGCATTGAACCTATCTGCCAGGATGTTGTCAATACCAGTTGGTTCTGTAATTTTCGTGCCTTTATGCTGCAACTCAGAGCAGATCTGGGTGTTGCCATCTAGATTCTTGACATAGCTATAGAAAGCTTTGTGGTTGTCCTTGGATTTAGTGGTGATTTTGTTTTCGTAGCTAGCATTGGAGAATCTTATAAGGGATCTCAGCTTCTTACGGAGGCTGACCAGGGAGCTCCTCCACTCATGGGATTTTACTCTTTTGCAACAGTTTCTTCCTTCTGTTGTAGAGTTTGTTTATGGCAAGGGACCACCAGATTAGGTTCCTTTTATTTGGAGGATAGCGTCTTGGTTATCTTTGGGATAGCACGATCCATGCACTCGTGTAAGTGCTTATAGAGTGCATTTGTGTAGGATTCAGCAGTTGTAACTGTATTGTCCATCTGCATGGGTGTCACCACTTCTGTCTTAAGCATGAAGTTGGCTTTGGAGAAATTTTTTACTGTGGTTTCCTTAATGGGGTGTGGGGGCGGGATGTGGATATCAAGGGTGATAAGCTTATGGTCAGATCAGACCGAGGAATTGACTTCAGGTGTGGAACACCGGTCACTCATGTTGGTAATGACTATGTCTAGGATATTGTTGCCACTGGTGGGGGTGTGGATAAGTTTATCTAGGGCATTAGAGTTTATGAATTCCAGACAGCGTTGAGCTAAAAAGAGTTGGTACGAGAGTAGTTTTCCCAGTTAATGGTGGGGTAGCTAAAGTCACCAATTATTAGGGTGTTTGGTTGAACCCTAATATTTTCTAGTACCTCAAGAAAAGAGGATTGAGAATCCTGGGGCATGGTGGGGGATCTCTAGCAAGCTACAATTTGGATTGCAGTTTTGCCCAGAGTTAGTTGCACTTGGATAACCTCGGATGCATTATGCTGACCAACTAGCCTGGAGGTGTGGATATCCTTAATGAATATGGACACACCTTCGCCTTTGCTGTTTCGGTCCAGGTTACATGGCCGAAAAAAGTGTGGTATGAGTTATAGCCTGGTAGTGCAGGGGTGCTCTCTGGAGCCTTGAACCAGGTCTCAGTCACTGCACAGATATCTATGTTCTCCATTTTAAGGAGTGCCTCGAGTGAGTGCATTTTGAGATTTAGACTTCTAGCATTGAGTAGCATCACCCTCAGCTTTTGCTTGCCTGTTCCTGTTATGTTGGTGAAATTGTTATTTGAACCCTGCCTAAAAAAGGTACTATAGGGGCAGCAAGAGCCTTAGCCAGTATCCAGAATCCCAGGGGCGACAGGTGCAGGCCATCTGTGGCAAAGCATTATGGTCCGTCGACCATGTCATCCCAAGCAGAAAGATACTGGATCCCCTTAGAATGACACCAGAAGCTTAGCCAATTGATGACGTCAATCATTTTGTCCTTGTAGTCCAAAAACAGAGGAGGCTCAACACGTAGATTTAGATTCAAATTAAATTTAAGTCTGATGAAGCGTTCTTGAAACGTGAAAGCGCTTACTTGCTGCAGTATTAAAGATTTTTATTATTTTAATTGATCGTGTTGAGCCTCCTCTGTTTTTGGACTATTGGATTTGATTATCGGTGGAAAGCTCTTTACTCAGTGCTACTTTGTTGGTTTACACATTTTGTCCTTGTACTGCGGCATCATTCTGGGTGATGGCAGAATGCTACTCAGGGCTAGGGTCATACCTGCCTGGGCTACAAGATTGGAGAGCTCTTCCAGGTCTCTTTTCATGTAGTCCAGGGAGGTACGTCTCAGGTCATTCACACCAACATGGACAATGAGTCATATTTGTACTTGTGGAGTGACCTGAGTCCGTGAGTTGTGGCGGATCCTGGAACCCAACAGGCAGCTGACGGTAACCTTCTCCTGGTTTAGCCTGGTGAGTGGGACATCAGTGTGCCCGACTAGAGTCACCTATGACTAGTGTGTTGGATACGTTTTGCCTTATTGGCTGTGGTTGAGTGGCGCGCACAGTCTGTGGGCTGTGTGTCATTTGGGTTGTGTTGGCGGATGGAAGTTGCTTGCATTTCTGCTGTGGAGGTCTCGGTTGCTTAGACAGATTGAGAGCCTCTGCGAATGTCTGTGTTATTATGTGTGGATTTTGGTGGTGTAGATTTAGTGAGACTATGTGAGGAATGTGGTGTGGTGCAAATGTTTACCTTCTCCTCATGACAGTCAAGTTCAGTCTTGGTTGGAGAGAGCTTTACCTCCAGTTTTGCTAGATAAGTGCATCTCTCACAGGTTGTAGTGTTGGGTGGTAGGAGGAGAGGGTTGTCTGTGTACATGAGGCAATTTCTACATGGCCTCAAGATGCCCAGATTCATCAGATAGACAGGAGAGAACACTGAGAGCTGACCCTTGGACATGCCTGAATAAAAAAACTATTTTCCTCTAGATAAGTGAGGAAAGTGAGTACAACAGCTGTTTTTCTCTAAGCAAGTGAGAAAAGTACAAAAACTGTTTTCCTCTAAGTAATAAGGAAGATTGAGTGCTATAGTAATTAGTAGCTTATTTAGTGCTTACAAGTTCTGAGCATAGGTAAATAAGGGTCAATTCTGGTCAGAGGAAACAGAAAATTCAGAATCCTGGTCAGAAGTATAAGCAAACTCAGTCCTAGGTCTCAGAGGGGGAAGGCTGGCTTCCCCTGATTAAAGTAATAAGGTCTTCAGCCATTCTTAGTTTTTTAGGCATAGAGGCCTGACCATGCAGTCTGGGCGTCAGTTTTCTAGGCATGGTTCCAAGTTTTAGACCTTGAAGATGGCGGTGTCGGTTTAACACGCAAGTCAGTTGGCCTGAATACACCCTCAGAAGCCGGTGCCTGCACAGTGGCTCCGGACCCATCCAGGGTAGAGATATCCGCAGGTTCCACAGCTGAAGCATCTCGCGGCATACCAGACTCAGAATGGGTCTCAGTAGAGGCCTGTAAATCTGAAGTAGTGGGCATCAGGGGCTGGGAAAGCACCAGAGTACCGGCGAACTGGCGACGGGCTTAAAAGCGTTGTCGGCAGCTTTGGACCTAGGTGGCCTGTTGTCTATCTTTGCGTTTTTTCGGAATGTTGGTAGTAGGATTGCTTACTGAAGACAATAGGATAACTGAACACCAAAATATTTAGAGGCGAAAATGTACAGACTGATAGTTTGTGGTGTAAATAAGGAATAAAACTGACAGCGAGTTACGCCGTGGCCAGGGCAAGGAATACAGTACGAATGAAAATCTTTGAGGTATTTGCTTTCCACAAGTAATGCAATTATTTACTTTTACTGACATCAGTTTAGAGCAAGAAAAAAAATCCTCAACGGGGTACTTGGCTTTTAGTTGAAGACTTTGGTTCTGATGCTCTAAAACGAAAATTTCATTGGCCAACCGGTACTAGACTTGCGAACTGCTGCTGCTTCAGGCACCGCAATGCAAAAAAAGACTGATGTAATAGCGTCTGCTGGATGTTTTATACCCCCGACGACCTGATGTCATGGAAGAAAGGACAGCAACCTACGCAGGACCCAAGACATTGTTAATCAGGCCAATTTGAGGACTACTGTAAGCAGATAACCCAAACGTGATGACTGCAACAGTGAAACACAAAGAACATCCTCTGCTCAGCCTTCGCCCACTTTTTTTTAGGATAGGTCTGGCCAACCGTTTGGGGATGGTAAGGTGTGAAAGTGGAATCTGTATCCTTGGAAAGCTATATTTAAAACCCATTTGTCCTGGGTAATGAGCTCCCAGTTTTTTGCATGCAGGGCAATCTTTCCCCCTGAGGAAGCTGGCAATTGAGCAGGGCTTGGAAGGTTTAAGTCATTGGGACATTTTTCCATAGGGGGGTCTCTTACTACTTCCATCTTTGGAAGTGGCAGCCCCCCACTGCTTAGGCCTGTGAGTATCTTGAAACTGTAGCCTAGGTGGTCTACTGTTCCTGGGTTTGGACTGAAGGCCTGGAAGAGACAGGAAAGAACCAGTTCTTAGAAGGCTAATGCCTGCTAAGTCTGGGAGGCTGAACTTTCAGGAAATCTATAACAGTTTGCATAGATTTAGCTTTTTCCTCCATCTTAAGGACTACTTCTGCTTTGTTGCCAAACAGGTGGTCTTGGTTTAAAGGAGCATCCAGTAATTCAGCTTTAACATGATCTGGCAAATTCTGCTCCTTAAGCCAAGCATGCCTTCTAAGCACAGACCCAGTGAGAGCAGACATTGCAAGATGCTTCTTAAGAGTCAAAACCACATTGCAAAGTATGTTTACCACCTTGTTCAACAGAATGCATTAAATCCTGTAATTCTTTATTTTCTGCACAGTCAGGAATGAAAATCATTTTCTGTTTTAGTCCCATAATATGCTGCTGATACTTTAACATATGAAACTGGCAGTTTAAGGCCCTAATGGCCAAAGTAGCTCAAGTGTATACCTTACCTCATCTGTCCATGGCCCTGGAATCTCTATCAGAGGGGGTAGAGTTTTTGGCAGTAGTGGCCTTAATGCCTTTAGGTACTTGGGAAATGGTGTCTCGGTCCGCAGTAGGATTCTTGAAGAGGAAAAAGAAGTAGTGTCTTATAACGTTCCATCTGTATTGTTGATCCTCGTTCATTCCTTACGCATGGGACAGAGTCCCCACCTACCTCTCCTCCTGAGAGGCTCTCATGGAAGGACATTCCTGAGCACCATAGAACCGAAAGATGCTCTTCCCCTGGAAGCCAAATCCAATCTGTAATGATTGATGATGGTATGAGGCGTAGCCTAAGTTGCAGCTGCACAGATGTCATGTAAAGAACTTTTTTCTGCCTTCCATGCCAGAGCTTGCCACCGACCTTGTTGAATGACCTTTGATGGTAGTAGGCAACAAGATATTACTTTGTGTGTAAATAAAGGTCACACAGTCCTTCAACCATCTAGCTAATGTGACCTTAGCAACAGCAGATCCTAATCTAGATCCAGAAAAAGTCAAAAATAACTGGTCAGATTTACGAAAGGGTTTAGTCCTGTGTATCTAGGGTATGTAGGCAATACTCTCCTCTGTTTGAATAGTTGGGAAAGAAAACTGGCAGTTCAATGGCTTGATTAATGGACATTTCAGAGATCACTTTTGGCAGAAATGACAGATTAGGAGACACTATCTCTATGAAAAATCAAGTATGGACTCTTGATACATAAAGCTTGAAGTTCAGAAATGTCTGGCAGAAGTAATAGCGACCAAAAACCAAGGTTTTCCATGACAAATACTTGAGGTTGCAAGAGGAGGCTGGTTTGAAAGGTGCCATTGTCAGAGCTTGTAGAACTAATAAATCCCATGGTTGAATAGGTTCTCTAAAAGGTGGCTTCAAAATGATTCACACCTTTTATGAAGGTCTTGCACAATTTATGGGACATAAAATCTCTCATATCTTCATGAAAATTAGAAATTGCAGCCAAATGAACTCTAATGGTAGAGGCTGATAGACACCGATTCAAACAGGTCGGCCACATATAGTATAGTATTATTGACACTGGTGCTGAAAAGAGATCTACTTGTTTATCTTTCAGCCAACAGGTAAATCTTTTCCACTTGCTCAGATAAATAATTTTAGTGGAAGACTTATGAGAAGCAATGAGAATATCACGTACTGGTAAGATCATTCTGCCTGGCAATCAAGGGAACTGGAGTAGCCAAGCAGTTAGCTTCAGGCTGTTCAGATTGGGATGAATCAGTTTCTGTGGATGCGAGATCAACTCCGGGATTGAATGGAGAATCCATGGTCAATCTAGTAGGCGAGGCCAAAGGAATGGGAACCAAATCTGTCTGGGCCAATATGGTGCTATGAGGATTACCTTGCTCTTCAACTGACAGGCTTTATTCAGAAACTGGGGAATGAGAGGAAAGGGTGGAAATGTATAGAGAAGACCAGAGGGCCAGTCGTGGACTAGAGCGTCCCTGGGTGACAGTCCCGGAAGGGGAATCAGGGCAAAGAAGTTGCTGCATTTGTAGTTGGTCGGGGATGCAAAGAGGTCACAAGGATGGCCCCAGCGATGGAATATCTCCGTTATCAAGGGATTCAGGGACCACCCGTGAGGTTGAAGAATTCATCTGCCGAGTCTGCTATCACACGAACTCCCGGGAATGTGCGTTGCTAGAAGAAAAATGTTGGTAGCCATCGCCCACTGCCATATCCTCATGGCCTCTCGACAAAGGGGTTAATATTTGGTTCCACCTTGCTTGATGTACCAGACCACCGCCATGTTGTCTGACTGAATTGCAATCGTCAGAGACGGCAGCAGGGGATGGAATGATTGCAATGCCAGAAGCACAGCCCTCAGCTCTAGAACATTTATATGCAGATGGGCCTCCAGTTTGGACCAAGTGCCTTGGACTGTGTCCCAGTCATAGCCTCCCCACCCCATCAGGGAGGCGTCCGTGGTCACTGTGGCCTTGGGTTGCTGGGGGGAGAAGGGGCGAGACCATTGAGAGAGAATGTGTGTCATCCACCAATTTAAATCCTGTTTGCACCTGTGGGTTACTCGAATCATGGCTGAAAGACGACGCTGAAGAGGGTACCATTGGGTGAGCAGTACCCATTGTAGAAGCCTCATGTGAAACCTGGCCAGGGGAACAATGGTGATGGAAGCTGCCATGGAACCAAACACCTGTAGAACAGAGTGAGTAGTGGATTTTTCCTTTGAAAGGATTGGAATTAGATGTTGCTTTATCCTTAAGATTCTGTGCTCTGGAATAGCAGCTCTGCAGTTTTTTTGTGTTAAAGATAACCCCTATAAATTCTGTCGACTGAGATGGGGTGAGACTGAATTTGACAGTTTATGGTTTTGCCTAGCCTTTGAGCAGCAAGGAGAGTATGCCAGGGGCTTTTTCCAGTAGATGCCTGGTGGGGGCGGAAATGAGCCAGTCATCTAGGTATGGAAACACCTGGAATCCTTGAAGTCGCAAGTGAGCTGTGACAACTGCCATGCACTTTGTGAACACTCTGGGGGCTGCAGAGAGTCAGAAGGGCAGTACTCTGAACGGGTAGTGACTGGCTCCCGCACAGAAGCGCAGAAATCTTCTTGGCCTGTCCACCTTTATGTGGTAGTACACATCTTGAAGATCTATAGAGCACATCCAATAGTCTTTTTCCAAAAGTGGAAGGATAGACTGTATTGTGACCATCCAAAATTTTTGTACTCTCACAAACTTGTTCAATACACCGAGGTCCATAATTGGTCTCCAGTCCCCGGTTTTCTTTGGCACCAAAAATAGAGTAGAATCCAGATCCTATCTGGTCTGGAGGGACTATTTGGATGACTCTTAGCAGCTTTTCTAGCTCTAGTGCGGCTTCTTCCTTTTGACTGGGTGGAACATCGGGAAGATTTTTTGAAGGGACGGGACAAAGACTGAAGGGGATATGATAACCTCTGGTTATGATCCTTTGTACCCAAGAATCTGTGGTGATGGTTAGCCAGGCAGAAGGGTACAAGGAGAAACGTCCCCCAACCTCCAGAGGAAAGGAGTTGGGCCACTTCAGGAGCGCTAGTAGGATTGACCAGAGAAAGAATCCCTGGAACCCTGGTTACGCGGTCCTCCTCTGCGCCGAAAGGAGTCTTCCCTGTGAGATTTCCCCTCTGCCTCTGGGGGAGAACTCGGCCTGTGTGTCAGAAAGGACCCTGAGATTTCTTGAACCATATCTTCCCACTCTCTTGGTTTCAGGAGAAAGTATGTTGAGGGGAAGAATAACGGACACCTACGGCAGAAAGGGTCTTACCGTCCTGTTAACATACATCTGGCCAGTGTGCTTTTAACTTTGGGCCCAAACAACGAGGAGGGCTCAATCGGAACATTAAGAAGGGAAGACTTAAAAGGTTCCGCGAAGTTGCACAAGCACATCCAGGCGTGTCATCTCAAGACTGCAGCTGAACCCGTTGCTCCTTCTGTGTGAGATATCAACCGCATAGAGGAGTTAGATATAGACTCAATGGTGGTCAGCAGAGAGGCCACTTTGTCAAGGACCTCAGACATTGCACCAGCCAAGGTTTGAGAGCTCAGAAACCAGATCCCTTTGAAGCCTGGTAAATTGTGCCATATAATTCATGGACCTGATGGCAAAGGTCGCTGAAGCAAAGATGCGCTTGCCTATTCTGTCCAGGGCCCGGGACTCAGGCGGATGGACAGTCTGGCTTTTTTCTTCTGCCAGATGCTTTTTTGTTGCGGCCGCCACCACCAAAGCATCTACAGGAAGACCTTTGGACCAATGGGGATCCAAAGCAGGAGGGGACAAGATCTTATCTGGCCTCCGGGGAATAGCTTTGACGGTATCAGGGGCCTTCCAAGCACGCTGCACGATGAACTTGACAAGTTCATCGGCAGGTGGAGTAACCCAGGAGGTAGGGGGGCTGGGCGTGAAAGGCCTGCAGGAACAGACTCCTCAGGGGTCTGATTAGAGGACTGCCAGTCACCTCTCTGCTTCAGAATTTCAAGAATATCGCCCAAGGATACCTCAGGGGGTGACAGAGGGGATCCCTCCCCCTCATCGAAATCTGTCTCTTCGGTGAGGGACTCCTCTGTGAAGTCCATGTGCTTCCTCTTGCACGAACTTTTCCGGTGGACATCCTCAGCGGCATCTTAGTACAAGGAGGTTCAACAGATAAATGGGAAGCTCCCAAACAATAAACAGTCTGCACATCAGAAGTAGGCAGTTTGTGTCCACAATGAGAACACCGCTTAAACCCCGGGCTACCTTTTTTATCTGCCAATATTAACTAATAGAAAAGTACCAACAATGGTACAAGAGTACCCAAAGGTATGAAAGAGCAAGGGAAGAAGATTACCAACGATGGTAAAGAGAAAATTACCTCACGGTAAAAAAGGTAAGTAAAGGACAGAAAAAAACTGAGGAAATTAAGAACGCTAGATGCGATGGGGCAAGAGACAAAATTTCAACTTTTCTGACAGAAAAGTAATTTGTAAAGCAATTAAACAATGGACTGTACTTGGCTCAAGAGAAGTAGCTTGACACGACCGGATGGCAACGCGACAAACTAAATCAGGGGTAACAGGGAGAGTGGGATTGTGGGTAAGAGTTTAGCTCGAGAGTTTGAAGCTGACCCGAGCTTGGAAAATGGCCTGCTCGGTTCTGAGCTCGGAACAGATATCCATGTGTAAGGAATGAACGAGGATTAACAATATCAGATATTGAGATTCAGGTACTCTAATACCCGTCAGGCTTCCTGGGAGCTGGAGGTAGTGTCTGGGGCCAGACTGGATTCCAAGAAGGCAACTACAATGTCCAGGACAGGAGGGACAGTTAAAGGCCTGTGTTGAGGGAGGAGTAATAATTCCCCAAGCCTCTTTGTGGAGTCACAGTAATCCTGGCTTTCCCAACGGAAATGCTCCCTAAGAGTATGCTAGGTTTCACCAAAAGAAAAATCTTCTGGAGGGGAAGCAAAGGGAATGGAATCCTCTGCATCACAATCCTCATAGGTAGACGAGGGCAAATCCTGGTAATCAGAAAAAACAAATTCCAGAATCCTGATCTGAAGAATCAAAGGGAAAATCAGTTCTAGGTCTCTTAAAAGGCTGAAGGCGGTCTTCCCCTAATTAAAGTAATTAGGTCTTCAGCCATTAATTTTTTTAGGCATATGGGCCTGACCATGCAGTTTGGATGTTGGTTTTCCAAGTGTGGGTCGAGTTTTAGGCCTTGAAGAACAAGATGGCGTTGGTTTGAAATGCAAGTCAGTAGGCCTGAATACACCCTCAGAAGCCAGTGCCTGTACAACACCTCCAGACCCATCCAAGGTAGACATCTGCAGGTTCCATAGTCTAAGAAGCATCTCGCAGCATACCAGACTCCAAATGGATCTCAGTAGAGGCCTGCGAATCTGAAGTAGCGAGTATAAGGGGCTGCGAAAGCACCTCAGAGTACCAGCGAACTGGCGACTAGCTTAACGGAAGCATCATCTGCAGCTTTGGACCTATGCAGTCTCTATCTTTACGTTTATTCGGAATGTCAGTAGTCTGCTGGTTTATCGAAGCAATTTCTGGATAGTTAAAGTACCAAAGTAATTTGCTGCAAAAAGAAACAGACTAATAGTCCGGGGTTGAATAAGGCAAAAAAACTGACAGCGAGGGCCGTCGTGGTCTGGGCCTAAGCAAGGAATACAGTACGAATGGAAATCTTTGAGGCATTTGCTCTCCACAGGTAACACAATTTTTAACTTTTACAGACATTGGTTAAGAGCAAGAAAAAGGATCCCCAATGGGGTACTTAGCTTTTTTGAAGACTTTGGTTCTGAAACTCTAAAACAAAAATTTCAGGAGTCGGCCGACCAGCACTTGCGAACTGCTTCGGGCACCGTGCGGCAAGAAAGACTGATGTAATGGCATCGGCTGCATGTTTTACACCACTGATGACCTGTCGTCATGGAAGAAACAGCATCAGATGCAGGAATCCAAAACTTCGATATTCAGGCCAGCTGAGGGCTACCTGCAGGCAGATAACCCAAATGTAATGACTGCAAAAGTGAAACAAAGAACATCTCTCTGGTTTTGAAGTGGAGGTAATCCACTGCTTAGATCTCTGTATTCCCTGGGGCTGCTGTCTGGGGGGGGGGGGGGGGGGGGTTTGCTTTCACAGGGCCTAGGCTGTGCCAGTTTACTGGGAGCAGGAAAGGACCAGTGCTTGGAGGGACAATGCCTGCTGAAACTAGGGGGCTGGACCTGCAAGAAATCCTTAACTGCATAGATTTTGCTTTCTTCCATCTTTAAGACCTCTTCTGCCTTAGTGCCAAATTTGTGCAAGGGGGCATCCAACAATTTAGATTTGACATTATCTGGCAGGGGCTGTTCCTTAAGCCATGCATGCTTTCTAATGACAGATGCAGTGACTGCTGCCCTGCAAGCAGCTTCTACGGTGTCAAAACCACAGTGCAAGTTGTGTTTAGTTACTTGACTTGCAGAATGCATTAACTCTTGCAAGTCTTTAGATACTGCCCAAGCAGGTAAAGACGATATTTTTTGTTTAAGGAGTTCCAAGGTATGTTGCTGAAATTTCAGCATATGGAACAGACAATTTAGTGTCCTGAAAGCGAGTAGCTGAGGTGTATACTTTCTTACCCAATCTGTCCAAAGCTTGGGAATCCCCTGTCTGAGGTGGTTGGATTCTTAACAGAAGTTGCTTTAATTTCTTTTGGCCCTTGAGAAAAGACCTCAGGGTCAGCTTTAGGATTTTAAGAGAGATATTTGTGGTAGTCAGGGACTTTATAGTACCTGTCTTGTTTCCTAGGAGCAGGAGGAAAGGCGTCAGAGTCAAGCTGGATTCAAGGAAAACATCTTCCACAACATCCAGGACTGGGGGGGTGGGGGGGCAAAAGTCTGTGTTATGAAGATAGTAGTTGTGTACACTTACCATAAATGTAGATGTTAAGAGTGTATTCACTGTTGCAGTCATCACACTTGGGTCATCTGCCTGCAGGTAGCTCTCAGCCAGCCTGAATACCAGAGTCTTTGGATTTCTGCGTTGGATGTGGTCACTTCTTCCTTGACGTCAGGTCATCAGGGGTATAAAACATGCAGCAAACGCCATTACATCAGTTTTTCTTGCCCCAAATGTCATGTGCCCCCACAAAAGGAAGCAATTAAATGGTATGGTAAACCCCCATCAAAAAGCAAATACACAAGAAAGCATAAATATACCAACAAAAAGAAAAGGTAGAGCCAAGAGAAGTCAGGGGGCTGGAGGGAGGGTAACCAGGACTGCAACAGTGAACACACTAACATCTACATTTATGTTAAGTGTACACAACTGTACTATGTTCTTCGTGTTTCACTGTTGCAGTCATCATATTTAGGTCGATTCCCAAAGCTAAGGAAGGGAGGAGGAAGTTGGGGCCAGCTATTAATCCCTGCAAGACTGCAGTGGCAAATCCAGCTCTGGATTTAGAAAAATAGGCATGTGGTAATGCTTGGTGAAGGTATGTACAGAGCTCCAGGTAGCAGCTTCTAGGATGTCTCTGGTAGAGACTCCTCTGAGAAATGCTGCAGAGGTAGATGCAGCCCAGGTGGAATGTGATCTTATCCCCTGTGGGGTAGGTTTTCCATGGTGCTTGTAGCAGAAATGAATGCAATGGGCGATCCATTTGGAAATGGTTTCGAAATGGCCTTCCCCTCTGCCCCCTGCAGCAAAGCTAACCAGCTAGCAGCTGTTCAGATTTTCTAATTGATTCTATTTGGACAGGACTAAGCAAAGGTGGATCACACATTTTGATATTACAAAGATCCTTGGGATGGTAGGTTCTTTCACCATTAAAAACTTGTGCAAATCCATAGAAATATATAATATAGAAATATGGTCAAACAAAAGTTAATCAAGCACAACCCAAATGCCTCTATACGCAATGTTTATTTCATTTAAGGATACACTGCTGTAAACATTGGTGTCATTAAGTAATTTCAACATCCTACCTTGATAGTCTAAGTTGTACATAAAAATCAATCAACCCCCTTTGTCTGGACGCATGCACCTAATGTCTGAGTCTTTGGTAAAGCTGTTAATACACATTTCTCCTGTGAGGACAAGTTAAAAAATTGCCTGTTTTTACTTTGTAATTTGTCTCTGTCCCATTCACACACACATTCAAAAGTCTGAACTATTGGGTGCAGGGGTGGATTACCAGTGCTTCTACATTTAAACTCAGCAGGGTGGGCTCCTGTTACGTTCCCACCATATAACATGTTTAAATTCAACTGCCTGGTAAACATTTTGAGGTCAACCAGGGTGTGTTCAATACTTGCTCTATTGGACGGCACAAAATTGAAGCCCTTCAAGAACAATTGATGATGGATAGGTTCTATAGGCAATTCTGTAAAATTATAAATTTTAAAATTGTTTGAAATATTTTAACAGTACCTGTAGAAACAGAGATTGTATTGTTTCCATCACCACCTCCTTTTCTGTTGGTATTATTTGTGTTGTTGCTGGTATCCCCTTCCCATCTTGGTGGCACAAACTTGCCTGCTGTTTGTTTGGCTCGACTGGTTGGCTATATGCTGACTGCCTCGGTGGAGTGTGGTCTAAAGGAACCGGGGCTTGTTGGGGAGTGTTTGCTGCTCCCTTTCTTGATTCCTGCAATAACCATTTGTAGTTCCTGGAGGGCCGTTGAGTTTGGGATACACTGTTTTGTTAAGATAATCGTTGTCATCACGTGTCAGTTTTTTCATTTTTCTGTCCCTCAAAGAAATAATTTTGTGCTGCACTCTTTGGAAGGTAGTATCAGTCATTTTTATGTAGTGGATATAGCAAATCCTGGGTGATAGAAGAGACTAATGACTGTAGCTACAGGACAGAGTGCCATGCAAGTGCACTTATGGTGTCTCCTTTTGATATACTGTACAAGTGCTGATAAACTCTCTAAAAAGCCTGACAAGATGAGCATACTGCAAAATAGATAATTCTTTTAGTGCAGTTGTATTTGCCATCTTTCGCACATCTAACTATTCTGTCTGAGATACTCCTGGTAACCAGAATTAATATAACATTGATTGCATCTACCACACTTTCTAGTTGTAGGAAACACTACTGTGTTGCACTGGGTTTCTTTCTAGAAGAGCTTTAAGATTGCTTCTCTTTTTGTATGTAAATGTGGTGGCCCTACTACCAAGCTTTTTGGTGTTCTCATCACAATTTAGTGTCAATTTTTTAAAATGTGTTCAATATTTTTAAAATCCAGTGTGTAGTGTACCACCATATTTGTACTAAATTTACGTTTTTTGTTGATCAAATATCACTACAAGTGCTTCCAGGCAACTGGAAAAATAACCTGCTGCACCAAGAGATGTTGTGGCAGCTTAGGTTTGATGCAACAACCTTGCCAGGACTAAATGAGAACATCTCTATAGCTAGCAAATTAAAATTAAGATTTAATAAAATGATTTAAATAGCATAAAGGTACACACAGGGCTGTGTTTTAAAGAATATTTATTAATGTTAAGGAAATTGTGGTTTTTAATATAAAAGTTTGGTGTAATGTGTCCTTAATGTTTTAAGTTGTGGGGTCACATGATTGATCCTGAGAGATGTGCGAGTGAGGGTGTCTTACTTTGATTTCTAACAGTATTTGAACTCGCATTGCTTTTGTAAAGTCAGGTTCTGAAGATGTCTTTTTTACAAGACGAAAGCGCTTAACCTGTGGTTGATCAATAAACGTTTGTGGATTACTGATTATCCTGGCTTTCTGTGGCTTCCAGTTTTTACTTTATATTTTATTTGACTGGAATTGGTGTTTTCGTGTTTGGCATTTATGGGGTTTTTTTTGGAAGATCTGCTGTCAGATGGCTTACCAAAGCCATATCGCAGTTAGAGGATGAAGCGAAAATATCTGGCTACAATAAGGGCCCGACGACTGACAGTTTTGGTGTTGAACAAAGCACAGAAGCAACAATGAGGGATGTTGTGGTCTGGGCCTAAACAAGTGATGCAGTAAGACAGTCTCCGTATGGTATTTTGTTTTCCACAGGCGAGACAATTAACTTTTACTGACATCGGTTAGTGCAAGAAAAAAGGATCCCCAACAGGCTACTCAGCTTTAGAGGACTTCAATTCGGTAGACGAAACTCTGGTAGCAGCTGACTGGCACTCATGCGAAGTGCTTTTGTTTTGGCCTCCACGCAAGAAAGACTGAAGTAATGGCATTGGTTGCCTACTTTATACCAAGGACTACCTGACGTCAGTCCTCCTGCCGACAGCAAACGACACAGAAATACTAAGTCTCTGGTATTTGGGCCGGCTGAGGGCTACCCTGGCAGGGATAACCCAAATGTGAAGACTGCAACAGTGAAACATGATACCAGACACCTGACATGTCAGTCTGAATTGCAATCATTCCCAGAGGATGAGCATGGAGGGCCTACAACGCAAGAACAACCCCTCATCTCTAGAACACTGATGTGCAGATAAGTATCGGAAGGACCCCATGTGCCTTGGACTGTCCTTCCTGAGCAATGCCCCCCCAAGTATAGAGGCGTCCGTGGTCAATGTGATTTGGGGTAAAGTAGGTTGAAAATGAAGTCCCTTGAGAAGATCCGGGGACTGAATCCACCACCAGAGGGAGACCCTGCATGCTTTTGAAATTCTCACTGGAAATGACAAAGGGAGGTCTAACAGTGACCACTGAACCACTAGAGTCCACTGCAGTACCCTCATATGAAGGCGTGCCATGTGGAGAAGACTTATTGTGGCCACCATACAAGCTAAAGCTCTTAACACTGCTTCGGTTGTTGGTAAATGGATCTAAAAGTGTAAGACATGTAAGCTTCAAGCTGCATACCCTGAGATGAGGAACACCTTCGATTGTATTGTGTCCAGCCCATGCCCTAATGAAATCTACAATCTGAACTGGGTGAGGAACAGACTTGTTCATATTGACCGTAATACCCAACTTGTTGGCTAACTGAAGAAAGTCGTCCCTGACCTGGCACAGTAGATGCTCTGAGAGGGCGGTAAAGAATGATTCATCCAGGTACGGAAAGACCTGAATGCCCTGAAGTCTCAGGTGAGCCGCTACTACTGCTATTACCTTGATAAACACCCGGTGGGATGTGGTGAGACCAAAGGGAAGGGCTCGAAATTGGTAATTATTGGCTCCCAGCTGGAAGCGAAGGAACCCCCAGGAGCACCTGTGCATCTTGATGTAATAGTATGCATCCTGGAGGTCAATTGAGCACATCCAGTCTGTCCTTCAGATAAGGTGGAATAAATTGAATCGTAACCATCCAGAACTTTGTCTTGGTCAGGGACAGGTTCAATTGGGACAGATCCAATATTAGTCTGAGGTCCCTAGTCTTTTCTGGCACTAGTCTCTTCTGGCACTATAAAGAGCCTGGAATAAACCCCGGATCCAGACTGGTCTGGGGGAACCGGTTGGTTGACTCGTTTTCTCAGCAGAGAATCTACCTGCACTGCTGCTTCCTCCCACTGGGTGGGACATCTGGGAGGGTTTTGTTGAAGGGGGCAGATCCTTGAAGGGGACAAAATATCCTCTGGATATGATGTGCAGCATCCACTGATCTATAGTGATGGACTCCCATGCTAGTGGGCGAAGCAACAGAGGACCCCCCGACTGCCTCCACAGATGGACAGCCAGGCAACCCTTCAGGATTGTTGTCCGGGTTTATCCGAGAAAGGTTCTCAGGACCCGAAATTCCTAGGACCCCCTCCGCCTCTAGGGTGGCGTTTATCGTATCCCCTTCTGCCTCTGGGGGAAGGCAAGTCCGGAGCGTCCCGAGAAAGTGCCAGAGACTTGTGGAACCACATCATCTGGCCTTGTTGGTTCCTGGAAAAGGACCTTTGAGGCGGTGAGAAGTGAACCCTGACAGCAGACAGTCTTCCAGTCATTCTCCCTCTGGACCAAATCTCAGTCTTCCCAAAAAGGGAAGAACTATCATAAGGGGCATTGGTAAAAACAACCTGAAGGGATGAGAACAGTTTTAAGCAGAGCTAGGCATGGCGCCAGATGGCAATGTCTGAACCCGCCGCCCATGCAGCTCCCTCCGTGGCATGGGAGAGCAAACGCATGTACGGGTTGGCTACAGATTTTTGGGTGGCCATTCGTGCATAGTCTTCCTGTCCTCTGCCGACATGGATCCTGGGGGTCTAACTCCATGACTTCCTTGACCATATCTCTCTGGAGTCCAATAAAGTACAGTTGTGTACCTACCATAAAAGTAGAAGTTTGAGTGTATTCACTGTTGCAGTCATTACAATTGGGTTATCCTGCTGGCAGGCTACCCGGAGTCAGCCTGAATTCCAAAGTCTAGGTCTTGCTGTCGCCTCCTCCCCAACGTCAGTGTGCCAGGGGTATAAAAGATGCAGCAGACGCCATTTTCTTCAGTTTTTCTTGCCCCAGATGTCAGGTGCCCCCAAAAGGGTAGGCTAAAAAATATGTCAATAAAGCATGCATGCACCAAAGTAAATTATCCCTTCCTCTACAAGCAAATACACGACATAGGTTGTATAGAATAGAGAAGTACAGATAAGTTCCAGCAAAGATAAGGGGGATGGTGGGTAACATGGACTGCAACAGTGAACACACTAACATCTACATTTATGGTAGGTACACAGCTGCACTATGTTCGTGTTTCACTGTTGCAGTCATTACAATTGGGTTGAATCCCAAAGCTAAGGTTGGGAGGCTGGAGCTAATTAGAATTAGGAGTGGCTATGAGGCCTTGCAGAACTGCAGTGGCAAAGCCTGCCCTGGATTTAGAGTAGAGTGTAGTGCTTTTAAAAGTGTGCACTGAACTCCAGGTTGCAGCCGCTAAAATGACTGGTTGGTACTCCTCTGAGGAAAGCTGCTGAAGTGGCTGCTGCCCTGGTTGAATGTGGCCTAATGGCCTTAGGCACTGATTTGCCATGTTGTGAATAGCAGAAACGAATGCAGTGGCCTACCCACTTTGAAATAGTCTGCTTTGAGATGGCCCTTCCTTGTGATCCTGCAGCAAATGCCACTAGTAATTGCTCAGTCTTTCTGAAAGCTTTGGTTCTGTCCAAGTAGAAGTGCAGCTGTCTGTGTATGTCCAAAGAATGCAGAAGTCTCTCACCCTTGTTCTGTGGGTTTGGATAAAAAGGTAGGCAAGTGAATAGTTTGGTTAAGGGCCACACTGGACACTACCTTAGGCATAAATGTCGGATTTGTCCTCAGAGAAATCCTATCTGGATGGAAAATTATAAAAGGTTCCACAGCCATGAGTGCCTGTAGCTCTGAGACCCATCTTGCAGAGGTTATTGCTAGGAGCAGAGCTGTTTTCCAAGATAAAAAATTTATACCAGCTGTAGCAGCTGGCTCAAAAGGAGGCAGGGTGAGTTTTTCCAAGACATAATTGAGGTCCCATGCTGGTATTGGTGATCTCCTTGGAGGCAAGTTTTTGGCTCCTCTGAGGTACTGCCTTAGTAAAGGATGAGAAAAAATAGGTGGCTCTGTATTGTAATGAGCTGAAATGGCAGAAGCATGAATCTTAATTGATGAAAAGGATAAGCCTTTGTCCAGCATCTCAGCAAAGCATTTCAAAATCTGAGGAATATTTGGTACAATCGTGTCAAATCCTTGTGCCTGGTTCCAAGCACAGAATCTCTTCCATTTTTCAGCATAAAATTTTCTGGTGCTAGGCCTCCTGGCCTCCAAAATAACATCCATCACCGCTTTAGACAGAGGGGTGTTTTGAATGACTACATTATCCGCCATGCTGCCAGATTTAAGGTCTTGAGTTGGCTGTGCAGGATCAGATTGTTTTGTTGGGACAGTAAGTGAGGAATTTGAGGTAATGTTCAGGCTGGGCATTGAGAGGTTCCTTAGGACTGGGTACCAATGCTGGCGGGGCCAGTCTGGGGCAATCAGTATCATTTTTGGCTTCTCTCGTCTGACCTTTAGGAGTACCTTGGGGAGGAGGGGCAGTGGAGGAAAGGCATATACTGTTAAGTTTTTCCAGCTGAAAGATAGAGCATCCACTTTCCATGCTTGCTTGTGACAAGTCCTAGTGCAGAATCTCTCTAGTTGGCAGTTGTGAGGGGAGGCAAATAAATCTATGTCCGGGCATCCCCATTTCCTTGTTATGCTGAAGATTTGTGGATACAATTTCCACTCGTGGGGATCCATGAGGTTTCTGCTTAGTTCGTCTGCCAGAGTATTTACCTTTCCTGGCAGAAATTGTGCCTGCAGATGTACTTGGTAAGTCAATGCTGTGTCCCACAAACTCATGGCTAGTCTGCAAATAGGAATGAGTGCTTCCCTGCTTATGTACCACATGACTCTGGTATTGTCCATCTTTAATCAGTAGTTGTCCCAGATGAAGTTGGTCCCTGAAGGCTGTCAGGGCATTTTGAACAGCTAGCATCTCTTTTTGATTGATATGTAGGTGCATTTGGCTTGCAGACTATGTGCCCTGAATTCATCTTCCAGCCATATGGGCCCCCCCCCCCCAGGCATAATCTGATGCATCTGTTAATGTCTGCCTGGCTGTGGGTAAAGTGAATATCTGTCCCTTGTTGTGGTGACAGGCCTTTGCCCACCATCAAAACTCCTGTTGCAGGCAGGGAATGAGAGCAATTGTTTCCAGGCTGTGGCAATGTTGAGTCCAAACACTTTTTAGATACCACTGTTTCCTCATATGCAGTCTTGCGTATGGAATTAGCAGAATGCAGGATGCCATGAAGCCCAAAGCCTGCAGAATTTTTCTTGCAGATAACTGGGCCTTTTTTGCCAACAGTTCGAAATAAGTAGTCAGTTGCCTTTGTCTGGCGTGAGATAAGCCATCTGGGCAGTTGTATTTAAGCTTGCACCCAGGAATATTCTCTTGAGAGGGTACTAGTTTTGATTTCTTTTCGTTTACTGTGTACCCTAGGCATGCTAGTAATCTTTTTACAAACGCCAGATGCTGTAGTAGAACGTCCTTGTTCTCTGCTTGAATGAGGCAGTCGTCCAAGTAAGGATATATCTGTATTCCTCTGTCTGCAGAATGCAATTACTGGAGCCAGGCATTTTGTGAAGACCCTGGACGCAGTAAATAAGCCAAAGGGCAGTGCAGAGAATTGGTAGTGTACTGAGCCAGCTATGAATCTGAGGTATCTTCTGCATGACTGTCTGATTGGGACATGCAGGTATGCCTCTTTTAGATCTAAAGTCACAAGCCAAGTCTTCTTGCCCGGCATGGGCAGAAGCTGCTGCAGAGTCAACATTTTGAATTTTGGAATATCCAGATGTGTTTAGAATAGATAGGTCCAGTACTGGTCTCCACGCTTTGTCCTACTGGTCTCCAGGCTTTGTCCTTTCTGGGCACCAAGAACAGCCTCGAGTAAAATCCTTGTCCCTGCTCTTGCTCTGGTACTTGCTGAATGGCCCTCATGTCCATGAGGGATGAAACTGGCTTTTGTGCCTCTGCCCATTGATTTTTTGGCAAGTCTGGCAAACCGTGTGCACTTGACAGGGTATGAAAGGGCAACTTGTAGCCTTGTGACATTATGTTCAAGACCCATTTGTCCTGGGTTATGTGCCACTTTTGATGAAAAAGTGCTAGTTTTCCCCCTAAAGGTGCTGCCAGAAGGCAAGTGCTTGGCACGGGGGAAGTCATCAGGACTGTATCCTGTATGGCTGAGATTTGTCTTCTCCGCTTTTGGAGGTAGAAGCACCCCATTCTTTATACCGGTTTGCGCCTTGGGGCTGGGATCTGCCTGTAGGGCATCTGTATCTGCCCCTTTATGGCCTGTCTGACACTGGAAAGGACCAATTCTTTGTTGGCCAGTGTCTGCTACATCTTGGAGGCTGTACCCGTAAGAAATCCTTGACTGTTTTCATAGATTTTGCTTTGTCCTCCATTTTCTTCAACACCTCCTCTGCTTTAACACCAAACAAGGTATCATGCTGTAATGGAGCATCTAATAATTTTGCTGTAACATGATCAGGCAGATTCTGTTCCTTTAACCAAGCACGGCTCCTGATGACAGACCCCGTAACAGCGGCCCTGCAGGAGGCCTCCAGAGAATCAAAACCACATTGCAAACTATGCTTTCCAACTTGTTCAGCTGCATGCAATAAATCATGCATTTCTTCGTTTTCTGCACATTCAGAATTTATCAACATTTTCTGTTTAAGCAGTGACATAATATACTGCTGATATTTAAGCATATGAAACTGACAATTTAAAGCCCTTATAGCCCAAGTAGCAGAAGTGTAAATCTTTTTTCCCCATCTGTCCAGTGTCCTACAATCCCTGTCAGAGGGGGTAGGGTTTTTTGCAGTGGAAGCCTGGACCCCTTTGGGACCCTGAGAGAGAGTTTCTGGGTCAGCAGCAGGGTTTTTAAAAAGAAATTTATGTGAATCAGGAACCCTGTAGTATCTGTCTGGTTTAACAGGAGCTGAAGGCAAGGAGTCAGGAGTCAGACTGGACTCTGAAAAAACATCTACAATGTCTAACAGGTGGAATAGCAAGGGGCCTATGTTGAGGTAGTAAAAGGAACTCAGAGCCTTTTCTTAGATTCAGAATAATCTTGGCTCTCCCAGTGGAAATGCTCCCTCATGGTATGCAGTTTCCCCAAAAGAATAATCCTCAGGAGGAGAGGCTGAAGGGATAGATTCTTCAGCATCAGAATCCTCACAGGGAGGAATTGAGTATTCCTGATCAGTAGAGGAATCAGATGAAATGGAAACCTGATCTGAAGATTCATATTCTGTCTCTTGCCTAGGCCTTTTATCAGGAGGGGGGTGGAAACCCCTGATCAAAGTAATTAGGTCTTCAGCCATTTTTAGCATCTGTTTTAGGCATGGAGGCCTGTCCATGGGGCTGTTGTACTTGTTTCTTTGTCTTTAAAGGTGCTTTAGTCTTTGAAGCTGAAGTCGTTTTTACATATAACTGTGTTGGCCTGAAAACGCCCTCAGAAGCAGATGCCTGCTCAGCGGCTCTGGACCGATCTGAGGGAATAGTTTCAGAGGTTCCAATACCTCGAGTTTCCAGTGGCCTTGTAGACTCCATTTGGGAGTCTGTAGCGGCCTGCGGCTCTAAAGTAGCGGGCGTCAGGGACTGCGAAAACACCTCACTGAGAACTGGCGAGCCGGGGACTGGCTTAGAAAAAGCCTAGTCACTTTTGAACCTCGGATGCTTGTCCTTTTCTTTGCATTTCTTGTGAATTGCAGTAGTCGGATGGCTATCCGACGACATTGTGTAATGAAATCTTCTGCCAATATAGTGAAATGCAAAATTGTACCGACGCTTAATACTGCGTTGGTTAAATCTAGCACAGAACAGACAATTAGCAACGTCGTGGTCAGGGCCTAGGCAAGGAATACAGTAGGAATGAAAGTCCTTATGAGGCATTTGCTTCCCACAAGAAAAACTTTTTCTGACATCTGTCTGAAACAAGTAAAAGTTTCCCCAACGGGGTACTTAACTTTTAAATGAAGACTTCGGATCTGAAATTCGAACACAAATCTAAGGAATCAGCCGACTGGCACTTGCGAACTGCTTTTGCTTCAGGCACTGCGCGGCAAGAAAGACTGAAGAAAATGGTGCCTGCTGCATCTTTTATACCCCTGGCGCACTGACGTCAGGGAGGCGGCAAAGTACAGTTTTGTACCTACCATAAATGTAGATGTTAGAGTGCTAATACAGCTGCAGTCATAACAGATGGGTTCTCCTGCCGTCAGGCGGGTCCTCGGTCGGCCGAATTAAAAAGTCTAGTTCCGGCGTCGGTTGTAGTCGCTTCTTCCCTGACGCCAGTGCGACAGGGGTATAAAGGAACCAGCCAACGCCATTTTCTTCAGTTTTTCTTGCCCCAGATGTCAGGTGCCCCCAGAAGGAATGCAATACATAAATTTGTGTAATAAAACAATGCAATATAATCAAAATACAGTAGTTGCAAGCAAATACACCATAAATTAATACCCCAATCAGGTTGTATGAGAAAGTGTTAGCCAACAGGCCTGTCCCAAGAGGGGAAGGAGGGAGGGAAACCTGGACTGCAGCTGTATTAGCACTCGAACATCTACATTTATGGTAGGTACAAACCTGTACTGTGTTCATCGTGCATACAGCTGCAGTCATAACAGATGGGTAGAATCCCAAAGCTAAGAAAGGGGTGGTAGGCACTAGGTGGAACTAGGAGCCAAAATGCCCTGCAAGACTGCAGTGGCAAAGCCTGCTCTAGATTTGGAGTATAATGGTAGGTTGTAGTGTTTGGAGAAGGTATGCACAGAACTCCAAGTGGCTGCTTCCAAAATATCCTTGGCAGGAACTCCTCTGAGAAAAGCTGCAGAGGTAGCCGTGGCCCTTGTGGAGTGTAATCCGATGCCTGTAGGGACAGTTTTGCCATGAAAAGAATAGCAAAAGCGTATGCAGTGGGCTATCCATTTTGAGATTGTCTGTTTGGAAATTGGCTTTCCTTGAGCTCCTACAGCATAGGACACAAAGCTGTTCTGATTTTCTGAAAGGCTTTGTTCTGTCCAAATAACGCAGTTGTCTGTGGATGTCCAAGGAATGTAGTAATTTCTCCCCTTTGTTTTTGAGGATTAGGATAAAAGGTAGGTAAATGTATGGCCTGATTCAATGCTACCCTGGATACCACTTTAGGCATAAAGGACGGGTTGGTTCGTAAGGAAACTCTGCCCTGATGGAAGATAAAAGGCTGCACAGCCATGAGAGCTTGTAGTTCTGAAACTCTACAAGCTGAGGTAATAGCCAGAAGGAAAGCTGTTTTCCAGGACAAATATTGTAAATCTGATGAGGCAGCTGGCTCAAAGGGAGACAAGGTCAGTTTTTCCAGAATGAAATTGAGATGCCAAGCAGGTATTGGTTGTTTCCTTGGGGGTCTAAGATTCTTAGCCCCTCTGAGGAACTGTCTTAAGGGAGGGTGAGAGAATAAGGGTGGATCAGTGTTGTATTCTGCAGAAATGGCTGAGGCATGGATTTTGATGGAGGAGAATGAAAGTCCACTGCTTAGCAGCTCAGCTAGATACTGTAGTATTTGAGGTAAATTCAGTTTTCCAGGATCCTGGCCCTTTTTCTCATTCCAGACAAAACAGTTTCCATTTTGCAGAGTAAGCTTTTCTAGTTGACAGCCTCCTGGCCTCCAAAATGACATCCTGCACCTCCTTGGAGAGTAGGGTCTGTTGTGATGCTAAGGAATCTTCCATGCGGCTAGATTGAGTGTTTTTAGCTGGCTGTGAAGAGTTTTGAAGCTGTGCTGAGTCAGGAGAAGAGGCATTAGAGGCAGGGTCCATGGTGGAGAATGCGTCAGGCTCCTCAGGAGTGGGTACCAGTGTTGTCTTGGCCAGTCTGGAGCAATGAGAATCATCTTTGGTCTGTCTGCTCTGGTTTTCAGTAGAACTTTGGGCAGCAGAGGAAGAGGCGGGAAGGCATAAACTGTCATTGATGTCCAACTGAAAGAGAGAGCGTCCACTCTCCAGGCCTTTGGATGAAAAATCCTTGAGCAGAATTTTGTCAATTGGTGATTTTTGTGGGAGGCAAAGAGATCTATGTCTGGCCTTCCCCATGCTTGGATTATTTCTGTAAAAACTTTTGGATGCAACTTCCATTCGTGTGGATCTGTCATTTCTGCTTAGGTTGTCTGCCAGCGTGTTTTCCTTGCCTGGCAAGTACTGTGCTTGTAGTTCGATTTGTAAGTCCATAGCCATGCGCC
Source organism: Protopterus annectens (assembly GCF_019279795.1). Lineage (NCBI taxonomy): Eukaryota > Metazoa > Chordata > Ceratodontiformes > Protopteridae > Protopterus > Protopterus annectens. The sequence continues at coordinate 1,392,648,306 of NC_056735.1, read as the reverse complement.
AAAGTGACATGGCCAGTCTGCATAGGGGGTATGAATGTGTTCCTCCCTGTTTATGTACCACAACTGTGGTGTTGTCCGTTCTTATCAATAGTTGACCTGGTTGCAGAAGGTCTTTGAAAGCTATAATAGCATTTATTACTGCTAGCATTTCCTTTTGATTGATGTGAAGGTGCTTTTTTTGGGACCATTTGCCCTGAATGCACCGATCTGTCATGTGCGCCCCCAAGGCGTAGTACGAGGAGTCTGTTGCGATGACTTGATTTGCTTGAGGCTTGCTGAATGGAAGACCTGTGTTTGACATGCTTGAGCCCACCACAGAAATTCCTTTTGAAGATATGGAATTAGGTGTATTATCGTTTCCAAACTGTGGCTGTGTTGAGACCATAGGTTTTTCAGGTACCACTGAAGTTTCCTCATATGCAGCTTTGCACATGGGATTAGTAAGATGCAAGATGCCATGAATCCCAGAGCCTGCAGGACTTTCCTTGCAGTCAGCCTGGTGCAATTTGCTAGTGTTCTGAAGTATTGAGTGAGTTGCCCCTGCTTCTCTGGCGTGAGGTAGGCCATCCTGGGTGCTTGTGTCCAAGTTGGCACCCAGGAAAATTATCTTCCGAGAGGGTATTAGTCTATTTCTTTTTGTTGACTGTGTATCCCAGAGAGTTCAACATTATTACATAAGCCAGATGTTTCTGAAGAATGTACTTGCTGTCCGCTTGGATCAGGCAGTCGTCCAAATAGGGGCATATTTGTATCCCTTGAAGTCTGCAGTAGGCAATTACTGATGCCAGGCATTTCGTGAATACTCTGGGCGCAGTAGATAAGCCAAAGGGCAATGCAGAGAATTGATAATGGGTTGAACCTGCAAGAAATCTGAGGTATCTTCTGCAATATTGTCTGATTGGGACATGCAGGTATGCCTCCTTGAGGTCCAATGTTACCAGCCAAGACTCCTTGCCCAGCATGGGAAGAAGCTGCTGTAAAGTGAGCATCTTGAATTTTGGTACGAGTAGAAATGTGTTCAGGATAGATAGGTCCAAAATAGGTCTCCAATCTTTTCCCTTCCTTGCTACCAGGAATAGTCTGGAATAAAAACCTTGAACTTGTTCGTGCGTAGGTACCTCTTGAATAGCTTTCATGTTTATGAGATATGTAATTTGCCTTTGTGCCTCTGCCCTTTGATTGTGTGGCAGGTTTGGCATGCCTCTCATTTTTGGAAGGGTGTGAAAATGGAATCTGTAGCCTCTGTTTATAATGTCGAGGATCCATTTGTCTTGTGACAATATGCCAATTTTTTGAAAATAATGCCAGTTTTCCTCCTAAGGGGGCTGCCATTTGAGTCTTGCTTGGCATGCAAAGGGGAAAGTCATTGGGCTTGCGTTCTGAATGATTGAGAGTTATCCTCACCACCTCTGTGTAGGAGCTTGCCATTGTCTGCCTCTAAACGATCCTTGGGCGTCTGTATCTACCTCTTTGGGGTCTGTCCGTGGCTGGAAAGGACGAATTTTTGGAAGGCCAATTTCTATTGAAACGTGGGGGTTGTACCTGTAGAAAATCTCACAGTTTGCATTGATTTAGCCTTTTCCTCCATTTTCCTTAATGCCTCCTCAGCATTAGCACCAAATAATACATCCTTTTGTAGAGGGGCATCTAGTAATTTAGCTTTGACATGATCAGGCAAGGTTTGTTCCTTGAGCCAGGCATGTCTACGTATGACTGATCCTGTAACAGCAGCTCTACATGAGGCCTCTAGAGCATCAAAACCACATTGTAAGGTATGCTTACCCACTTGTTCTGCACTATGCATCAAATCCTGCAACTCCTTCAAGTCTGGTTGTTCAGGTTGTGACATTTTACTTTTCAATTGTGTTAACAAAAACTGTTGGTATTTTAGCATATGGAACTGACAGTTTAAGGCCCTCATGGTTAAGGTAGCCGAGGTATATACCTTTTTTCCCCACCTTTCTAAGGATCTGGAATCTCTCTCTGAAGGTAATGGATTTTTAACAGTGGAGGCCATAATTCCCTTGGGGCCCTGTGAGATGGTTTCTGGGTCAGCAGCATGGCTTTTGTATAGAAATTGGTGCGAGTCAGGAACCCTGTAGTACCTACCTGTCAGGCTTGACTGGGGCTGGAGGCAGAGAATCCGGATTAAGTCAGGCCTCCGAGTAAACATCATCTAGGATGTCCAAGACAGGAGGTATAGCCAGAGGCCTGTGCTGAGGTAGCAAGAGAAATTCCCTAAGCCTTTTCTTGGAATCTGAATAATCTTGGCCTTCCCAGTGGAAGTGTTCCCTTAAGGTACGCAAAGTTTCCCCAAATGAGTAATCCTCTGGGGGGGGGGTACAGAAGGAATGGACTCCTCTGCATCAGAGTCTTCAAAAGGGGAGTAAGAATGTTCCTGATCATCAGAGTGCTCTGAAATAATGGAGCCCTGATCAGAGGAGGGGGATTCTTCCTCCACTCTGGGCCTTTTGTCCGGTGGGGGTTGAGAACCCCTGATAACAGTAATTAAATCCTCAGCCATTTTAAGCATCTGTTTTTTAGGCATGGGGCCTGGAGATGGGCACTGTGTAGCTTGTCTCTTAGAATGCATGGCTGCTTCAGACTTAGAGAAAGCCTTGATGGAAAAAGAAGAGGAAGGTCTATAGACACCTCGAGTGGAGGTAGACCTGTCCACATTTTGAGGTTTAACGCCAAGAGTGGCTTCGGTATCTGTAGTCGGGGTGTGGGCCGAGGAGCCTGCGACCTCAGGTACAGGAGACACCACCAATGAAGTGTCGTCGGTAGTCAGGGGCTGCGTAGGCGCCTCGCTGAGAACCAGACCACATGTAGTCTGCTTTGGCGTGGTGTCGGTAGAGGCCGCGGACCTAGTGTGTCTGTCCTTATCTTTGCGTTTTTTAGACAAAACTGGAGTCAAGAGTATCCGTCGACATAATATAGTTAAATGTTTTTCCAAAATAATGCTGGGCGAACTCCGCCCGATGCTTAATGGTGCGTTTGTTGAATGTAGCACAAAAGCGACTGACCGAGACGTCGTGGTCTGGGCCTAAACAAGGTATACAGAGGGAATGGAAATCCTTATGCGGTATTTGCTTCCCACATGAAATACAATTATTAACTTTGTCGGACATCGGTCTGAGGCAAGAAAAGTTTCCCCAACGGGGTACTTGGCTTTCAAGAAGACTTCGGTTTCAAAATTTTCGTAATTTCAGGAGCTGGCCGACCGGCACTTGCGAACTGCTTCTGCTTCGGGCACCGCGCAGCAAGAAAGACTGAAGAAAATGGCGTTGGCTGGTTCCTTTATACCCCTGTCGCACTGACGTCAGGGAAGAAGCGACTACAACCGACGCCGGGCCTAGACTTTGGAATTCGGCCGACCGAGGACCCGCCTGACGGCAGGAGAACCCATCTGTTATGACTGCAGCTGTATGCACGATGAACATCAGCAACCGAAGCCGGACCTAGACTTTGGAATTCAGGCAGACTGCGGGTAGCCTGTCAGCAGGATAACCCAATTGTAATGACTGCAACAGTGAAACACGATTAACATAGTGGGCCATGTAGTTCAGCACCCTTATGCAGAAGGTCACTGAAGCATAGACTCGCTTCCCAAAGACTATCAAAACGTTACTCTGTCAAGCAGATGAACCATGAACTCTCCTGGGAGAGTTTCTACTTGGTGGCCGCCACCAGCATGGCATCTGCAGGGGACCGCTTGTGCCAGTGTAATTTGTCTGTGGGAGGGCTTAAGACCTTATCAGTGTGCTTGGGTATTGGCTCTATGATGTCCGTCTCCTTCCATGCCCTAGAGGTAATCAAATCCACGAGTGGATCGGCAGGAGGGAACACCCAAGAGGTACATGGGCCAGAGCTGAATGCCTCCAGAAACATGGACTTGTCAGAGGGTGGTTTTGGGGTGGACCCCCTCCCTTTGGCGAAGGATCTCCATGATGTCTCCAAAGGAGACATCCTCAGGGGGTGATCTCTGGGAACCTTCCCCTTCATCAAGGTCCAGGTCTTCTGCGAGGGACTCTGGAGGAGAGTCCAAGTGCTTCCTTTTACACATATGCTTGTTGGGGGTGTCGTCCTTAAGGGGACTCTTGAGGTCTCACAAGCAGGTTGTTCCAAGGCCAGAACGCCTTAGGGCATTACAGCTACGGGCTATCCCAGAGGGCAAGATGGTCATAAAGTACAGTTTTGTACCTACCATAAATGTAGATGTTCGAGGATCCACATTGCTGCAGTCCTAACCATTGGGGTAGTCCGCTGTCCAGTCGGCCCGAATACCAAAGTATATGGCTGACGTCGGTCAAGGCGCATTAGACTGATGTCAGGACGTCAGGATACTAATGCGCATGACCGACGTCATATCCTCAGTCTTTTCTTGCCCCAGATGTCAGAAGACCCTAAAAAAGACAAGGCCCAAACCAAAACACCAAAAAGCCCTGCACCAAACATATATACAATATATACAATAATATATATTAACTCACACCACCACCCCTAAACAAAGAGGGGAAGGAGGGAGGGTAAATTGGACTGCAGCAATGTGGATCCTCGAACATCTACATTTATAGTAGGTACAAAAAGTACAGTTTTGTACCTACCATAAATGTAGATGTTCGAGGATCCACATTGCTGCAGTCCTAACTATTGGGTAGTCCGCTGTCCAGTCGGCCCGAATACCAAAGTATATGGCTGACGTCGGTCAGGGCGCATTAGACTGACGTCAGTACGTCAGGGTACTAATGCGCATGACCGACGTCATATCCTCAGTCTTTTCTTGCCCCAGATGTCAGACGACCCTAAAAAGACAAGGCCCAATATACCTGCACCAAAAATATGTACAATATATACAAAATTATCAGCATATAACCTCACCAACACAACCACCCCTAAACACAGAGGGGAAGGAGGGAGGGTAAATTGGACTGCAGCAATGTGGATCCTCGAACATCTACATTTATGGTAGGTACAAAACTGTACTATGTTCTTCATTCCACATTGCTGCAGTCCTAACTATTGGGTAGAATCCCAAAGCAGAGGTAAGAAAGGCTGGCAAATCATAAAGAAGCAGGAGCTGACAACATGCCTTGCAAAATAGCTGTGGCAAAACCAGCCCTAGACTTAGAGTAGAGAGGAAGGTGATAATGCTTAGAGAAAGTATGCACTGAACTCCAAGTAGCTGCCTCCAAAATATCCTTAGTTGCCACCCCCCTTAGAAATGCTGTTGAAGTGGCAGTAGCCCTAGTGGAATGAGGCCTAATCCCAGTTGGAATTTCCTTGCCATGATGGGAGTAACAAAATGCAATGCAAAACCCAATCCACCTAGAAATAGTTTGTTTTGACACAGGCTTGCCCTGCGAACTCAAAGCAAAAGAAACAAACAACTGCTGAGACTGCCTAAAATCCTTAGTCCTGCTTAAATAGTAACGCAATTGCCTGTGTACATCTAAAGTGTGCAAAATCTTTTCCCCTTTATTTTGGGGGTCTGCATAAAAAGTAGGCAAATGAATAGTTTGGTTTAAAGCCACACTAGAAACCACCTTAGGCATAAAGGAAGGATTAGTACGTAATGATACCCTATCCTTATGGAAAATCAAAAAGGGCTCTACTGCCATAAGGGCCTGCAACTCAGACACCCTTCTTGCAGAAGTAATAGCCAACAGAAAAGCAGTCTTCCATGACAAGTATTTCAATTCAGCAGTAGCCGCAGGCTCAAAAGGTTGTAGAGTAAGTTTTTCCAACACAAAATTGAGATCCCAAGCAGGAGTAGGAGCTCTACGGGGGTCTTATATTCTTTGCCCCTCTAAGAAACTGCTTGAACAAAGGATGCGAAAACAATGGTGGGTCACAATCATAGTGAGCTGAAATTGCTGCAGCATGAATCTTAATGGAAGAGAAGGACAAACCTTTGTCCAATAACTCAGTAAGATATTGAAGAGCCACACTCAAATTAGGCTCAGAAATCTCCAAATTCTTAGCTGTACTCCAAAATAAAAATCTCTTCCATTTTTCTGCGTACACTTTCCTTGTACTAGGTCTTCTAGCTTCCATAATCACATTTAAAACTTGAGGAAGTTGAGACCTGCTGTGTTTCAACACAGAATATGCCAGGCTGTTAGATGAAGAGAATGAAGCTTGACATTGAGCAGATGACCGTCCCTCTGAGACAACAGGTGTGGAATCAAGGGTAAAGGCCATGGAGGCTTCCTTACCAGACTCCTTAGTAATGGGTACCAGTACTGCCGAGGCCAATCTGGAGCTATTAAAATCATCCTTGGCTTGTCTTGTCTGACCTTTAGAAGCACCTTTGGAAGAAGAGGCAGAGGTGGAAAGGCATACACATGAAGATTTTTCCAACTGAAAGAAAGAGCATCCACTTTCCAAGCTGTGTGATGAAATCCTTTCGTGCAAAACTTTGGCAGCTGGTGGTTTAGTGGAGAAGCGAACAGATCTATGTCTGGAGTTCCCCATGACACTGTCAATGTTTGAAATACATGAAGATCCAGTTTCCACTCGTGGGGATCCATGATTTGTCTGCTTAATACATCTGCTAAGGAGTTCTGTGCTCGGCAGAAACCTTGCCTGAAGAGTTAGTTGCAGACTGAGCGCAGTCTCCCATAAAATCATTGCTTGTCTGCACAATGGGTAAGAATGTGTTCCCCCTTGTTTGTTGATGTACCACATGACAGTTGTGTTGTCTGTTAGAATCAACACCTGCCCTGGAAGAAGTAACTCCTTGAAAGCAATTAATGCAAACTGAACTGCTAACATCTCTTTCATGTTGATATGTAGATGCTGTAGTCTGGCAGGCCACTTGTCTTGTATCCACTTTCCATTTAGATGAGCTCCCCAAGCAACATCTGAGGCATCTGTCGTTAGAATCTGACTTGCCTCTGGCCGGGTCACAGAGAGTCCCTTGTTTAGGTGACATTCCTGAGCCCACCACAAAAATTCCTTTTGAATGCAAGGTATTATTTGAATGACAGTGTCCAAATCCTGGCAGTGCTGTGTCCACAGATTTTTGAGATACCATTGTAGCTTCCTCATATGCAGTTTGGCATTGGGAAGCACCAGAATACAAGATGCCATGAACCCTAAGGCTTGAAGGACTGTCCTTGCAGTCAGCCCGGACTGAAGAGATAGATGATGGAAGTAACTGGAAAGATTCTTTTGTTTGTCCGGGGTTAAAAGGCCATCTGGGCTGCTGTATTCAGTCTCACACCCAGAAAGCACATGTCTTGAGAGGGTACTAGACTGGACTTTATTTCGCTCACAGAATACCCTAGGCATCTTAGCACTGCTATGACATATTCCAGATGCTGTAGAAGATCTTCTTTTACTTGAGCCAGAATCAGGCAGTCGTCCAAGTAAGGATAGATTTGGATTCCTTTTAGCCTGAAGTAAGCTATCACTGGAGCCAGAACCTTTGTGAATACTCTGGGCCAGTAGATAAGCCAAAGGGCAATGCAGAGAACTGATAATGAGAATTTCCAGCTCGAAAACGCAGATACTTCCTGCATCTTAGTCTTATTGGCACATGAAGGTAAGCTTCCTTGAGATCTAAAGTTACCATCCAGTGATCTTTGCCCAGCAGAGGTAAAAGCTGTTGTAACGTCAACATTTTGAACTTGGGAATGTCCAGATAAGTGTTGAGGATAGATAAATCCAAAATTGGTCTCCACGTGTTCCCCTTCTTTGGTACTAGGAACAGGCGAGAATAAAATCCTAGGCCCCTTTCTGGTACAGGAACTGGCTGAATGGCCCCTATTTGGAGTAACAAAGAAATTTGCTTGTGAGCCTCTTTCCTTTGTGGAGGAGGAACGTCTGGCATGCCTTTGAAAGGGGGCAAGGTATGGAAATAAAACCTGTAACCGTGGTGAATGATATCCAAAACCCATCTGTCTTGAATAATTAAATCCCAATTTCCTTTGAAAAGAGACAGTCTTCCTCCCAAAGGAGCTGCCAGTCGAGAATGCTCTGGCAGCTGAAAAGGCAGGTCATTGGGTCTGTTTACGAAAGGACTGACCCCTGCCCTCACCAGAAGTCTGAGCAGGAGAACTCCCTGTTCTAGGCCTAAAAGAACCTTGAGCTCTGCCCCTACCACGTCTAGACCTACCCCTAGACTGGGAATCATACGCAGGATATGTCCATCCCTTAGTAGGCCAATTTCTGCTAAACTTTGGAGGCTGCACCTGCAAAAAATCTTTGACAGTCTGCATAGATTTAGCCTTGTCCTCCATTTTCTTTAAAACTGCTTCCACAGGCGAACCAAACAACACATCAGACTGTAAAGGAGCATCCAAAATCCTTGTTTTAACATGCTCAGCTAAATTCTGATCCCTCAACCAAGCGTGCCTGCGAAGAACAGAACCAGTGGCAGCCACCCTCGAGGAGGCCTGCACAGCATCAAAACCACATTGCAAAGAATGCTTACCCACTTGTTCAGACACATGAACTAAATCTAGCAACTCTTTACACTCAATACCTTCCGCCAGAGCATCCACCTTAGATTTCAATTGTGAAAGGAGATAATTCTGATATTTTAGCATGTGAAACTGACAATTCAACGCCCTCATGGCTAAAGTGGAAGAAGTATACACTTTCTTACCCCATCTATCCAAAGCCCTTGCCTCTTTATCAGAAGGAACAGGATTTTTAACAACAGAGGCCTTAACACCTTTAGGCCCCTGAGAAACAATTTCTGGGTCTGCCCTAGGACTCTTAAAAAGATACTTATGAGCTTCAGGCACCCTATAGTACCTATCAGGTTTAACAGGGGCAGGAGGCAAAGAATCAGGATTCAGGGAAGCCTCTGCAAAAACATCTTCCACCACATTCAACACAGGAGGTATAGCTAAGGGCCTATGCTGGGGTAAAAACAAGAATTCCCTAAGCCTCTTCCTGGAATCAGAGAAATCTTGGCCTTCCCATTTAAAATGCTCCCTCATGGAATGCAGAGTCTCTGAAAATGAAAAATCCTCAGGAGGAGAAGCTGAAGGAGTGGAATCATCCACATCAGAATCAGAATAATGAGGAAACTCCTGCAAGTCTTCAGCCGAAGACTCAGAAGCCTCTGAACACTGTTCAAAACTCTCAAACTCAGACTCCACCCTAGGCCTCTTATCAGGAGGGGGCATAGAACCTCTAATCATAGTAATCAAATCCTCTGCCATTTTAAGCATATGTTTCTTAGGCACAGAACCTGAAGTGCTAGGAGAAGCCCCCACTGAAGCTAAACTTGGCCTACCTCTCAAGGAAGTCTTGGAAACAGAAGGAGAGGCTCTAACTGCCTTAGGAAGAGAGGGAAGAACAGCTACCTGAGAAATCCCATCAGCCTGGCCTACCTCCTGAGAGGGCACATCCTGCAACAGTAAAGTCTCTGCCTGAGACTCCACAGAAACTCCTGGCAAAACCTCTGGCTCCACTGAGCCTTCTAAAGAACCGACGTCCGGGACTGCCGGTTCTTCAACCCTAGGCTTTGCTGCTTTGTCCTTGCGCTTTTTGGACGAAGCGGCCGGAGCATCCGACGGCATTTTATAATTACAACGCTTCCCAAACACTAACCTGGCACAGTCTAACCTTCTCTTAATAGTGCGTTTGTTAAATCTAGCACAAGAGCGGCATCCAACAACGTCGTGCTCAGGCCCTAAACAAGGTATACACAAAGTATGGTAATCCCTATGAGGTATCCGTTTCCCACAAGAAATACAGTTATTCACTTTCTGACATCCGGTTAAATACTGAGGCAAGAAAAAACCAAAATGTTCCCCAACGGGGTACTTAGCCAACTTTGATTCGGTCTGAAACTCCGACTTCAGAAAATTTCAGAACGCCAACCTGCACTCGCAAAACTGCTTCTGCATCGGACCATGCGGCAAAAAAGACTGAGGATATGACGTCGGTCATGCGCATTAGTACCCTGACGTCCTGACATCAGTCTAATGCGCCTTGACCGACGTCAGCCATATACTTTGGTATTCGGGCCGACTGGACAGCGGACTACCCCAATGGTTAGGACTGCAGCAATGTGGAATGAAGAACATCTGCACTCAAGGCCAGGGGGGTCTGGACGGACTTGGGACGAAATAGTCAGAGGCTTCGACCCTGCAAGAACCCTCTCCACCATATCAAATGCAGAGGGGGAATGGACCTCGAGCTCAGGGCAGAACCTTGGGGACCAGAGGTGAAACAGTCAGCCTTCGGTGGGAGACCGGCCTCCGATGAGTGGTCAGGGAGAGCTTGCAAGGCCAGTCCTTTACCTTCCATGGGACTCTTGACAGGACGGCGAGTCCCAGAGGATAAGGAAGGGGAAGATGAAGCAGGATCCACTGCTTTCTTAGCGGGGGAAGGTGGGACGTCCATCCCAGCAGTGGAGGGCAACAGGCCCTTGAATCAATTTGTCCTGCCTGTCCTCCAGTGCTCTGGGGTTAAACCCAGCGCAAATAGGACAGGGGGACTGGAGATGAGAGAGCGAAAAGCAGAGCGAGGCACAGACACACACACGCACAGACACACACACGCACAGACACACACAAGCGGGGAGGACGATAGAAAAGCCTACAAGAAACGAGCTAGCTACGAAGAACCCCGTGAAGGTATAGAAAAAGGTTAGGAGTGAAAAGGATAGTTACAGAAGTCCAAAAAGTTATATTTAACTCTTTAAAGAGCAACACTACCACAATGGAGCTTGGACCACGCTGCTTCCTCTCAGGTGGCAAACGAGATCTGAAGGGAGACAGGGGCATTATTCGGTAGAGGGGAGGAGCATGGACCTCAGAGCCGTAGCTGGAAAATGCAGCAGTGTCAGATCAGATACGGCTCAGAGGACCCACAGGTTGAAGAGCAAAACAAGTAAACTACTTCAGATCTGCAAGCTCACAACAGTGATCCAGAAGGACCATTTTCATTGAATTCACTCTAGTGTGTTAATGATTAGTTCTTGTGTATATAAAAGGTATTTGTCAGAGCTATCCCCCTGTTGGGGGATCTAAATACTTCAACTTCATAGTGTGAACCCCAGGATCGCCATCAAAACTTGTTCAAGAGAACAGTCTTGTGTAACCTACTGGAAATAAACATTATAACCTTAACACTCAATTTCTTAAACATTTTAAGGAAATGCACTTCCAATTACCTATACATGGGAACATATCAGAAGCAAAACAGCTTACCCCATATCTCTCTTACACGTTGCTCACATTTGTGCACCCCTATGCTCACTCACAAAACGCTAAGCAACACAAAGTAACCACACTGGTAAACTTGACAGTACTATACCTGATGTGACCTAGTACCTGCCTGAAAACAGCTAGGAATATTACTTTTGCATTTATTACTAAATTACTGAAATAGCTGTACACATTGTGGCATTTATTGCGATATGAATCATAACTGTTTTGGTACACACTTTATAGACAAGAGATGAAGAACCAAACCATTTCTAGGTCTCAGACTGCTTGTACAGACTAACCTGTGCCTGCTTGCTACTTTTCAGTGGCCTCAGTTGAATGTTTTTGTATTTCTGTGCTACAGGTTGCTTGCGTTTCTGCTGCACTGTTAATCTTACAGCTGCATTTAACCACATTGTATATAAAGGTATTTAGAATAACTACAATAATTTTGGAGTAGGTTACACAGAGCACTGGATCTGTGCAAATTGGCTCGGTTCCTTCACTTATTTTTAGACAGCACTACAAATCAAGCAACCTCTTACCACTCTGGCATTACTGCCCTTCCAGTCCACTGTAGTAAGCAACTGGAGCCATGGATTTGCACTTTCCAACAGTCTAACCATTCTGACTGAAATGGGTATCCTGAGGCTATGTAGCAATTCTCACATTTACTGACAACCACCTACTGCTTAATGTGCCACAGTTTGAGAGGGGTGCTGTTACATTACTGGAAGCAATGCTATCAAAGATACTACAATACTGGATGCGAAGCTATCAAAGACAAACAATTAAGCAGGATGTCAGCATCACAAAACAGTCTCAAACATCTTGGTCAAGAGAGACCTACATATACTGAGGCTCTTGGAAACAGCCTAAGTAGAGGCCTCCCAAATCTCTCAATTACAATCCAACCTCATACATACATCCAAAGCAAGCCTCTCAAATCCCCAGATTTGTCCCAGCTTTTAGGTCTGTTCCTCAAAATTTTTGTAACACTATACACCCAAAGAATGACACTGCAGTTAGTGGCCATTTTTTTCTCCACATGAAGCTTTCCCCAAGAAAAATGGAAAGAGGTGCTACCATGGTGCACAATGAAATTGCACTCTGGAAAAATCTGAGTAGCTCTAACACCCATCCTTAAAAAGTGCTGAAGTTAACCACGGAAGGACAACATAATACCTCCATCTGTGAACAAGTCTTGTTAGTTTTCCAGTGGAGTAATTGAACTCTGGGCAAGTCTACACTGACATCAACAAAATGCATAAAAAGTGATTTCAGAAGATGCTAGTTAGTATCTGCGCTGTGAAATTACACACTGCTGCTACTGGGTTTGGGAGCAAAACTGAAGTAAAACTTGGCTAGGATGAAAAAAACACAAGCAGTCATGCGCAGAAATGTTCAAATACAAGCTCTATCAAGCCTTACTTCTGAGGACCCAGTGGGACATTTCAAAATAACGCAGTACTTCATGGTTTTAATCTGGTACATGCCAGCAGTAAAGTCTGAAAATCTACAAAAGTTTAAATCCAAAACCACTGTTCATGCACAACCGTAAAAAAAATATTACCTCTTTTTCTTCAACTGTTTCATACTTGATTGAGAAGTTCATCAGTAATTCAACTATTGTGCAGGTTTTATTGGTTACATCTTTAACTTCAAACTTTGCGGCAACTGCTCCATGTGGTTGTGATCCAGCTAAGGAAGCAAGAAAACCATGAAGTACTTTTGTCAACTGTCACCTTAATCACCATAAAACAATTACAGTTTTGTTACTCCGCAAAGTGGGAAAATGCCAAATACCAACAGCCTGTGCTTCCCAAAGACAATAGCACTGGATTTACCTGTTGCCATCTGACTGACAAGGATCAGGAGTTCAGATCTGTTGGTAAGAAAGGGTCATGGCACAAGTTAGAAGAGGGAAGCTGCTCACACGGTTAGCAGGCAAAAAGCACACTGCAACACATCTAGTGCATGCTGAAAACCACCCAGCATATTCTCAGCCAGACTGAAATAGACCTGTGGGACCAGACATAAAAACAGCCAAAACAGGACTGAGAAAGTACAGTCAATGTGCAAAGAGGAGTTCTCTTGCAGGATGATCAACTTTCAGTATACTTCAGTTTAACAGGAACAAGTTCCACAAGCACAGCATCCACAGAAGTAGGCACAAGGTTTAATTAAATTTTTAGAAATGGAAAAAGGTATCCTTAAACTGCCAAATGCATTTTCAAACGGTCTTAGTTTACAGTGATCTGAGGCCAGCAGTTTCTCTTGACATCTTGGGAAAAATTACTTCTGACATTTCATACTTAATGTGCCCGTCTTAAGATGCATTTACCCAGTTAACTATACTTCAGATGTTATGCGATCCGATCTCGCCTACATTCTGAAAGATGGGTTCGGAGCCGATACCTCGGCTCCGACTCGGCACGCTTATGCTATAGAGCGAGGCCTCTTATTGGCTGAGCTTTCTTTATCCCAGGATGCACCACCACTAATCCCCCAGATCTCATTTGCCGCTTACAGAGCTTGGACGTGGTCTCAACATTGGCTGGGCTAAGTACTATATTAATAGTCTTTTCCTGTCAGAAATTTTCTTTTTTTTCAACCCAAAAGCTGTTTTAACAGCTATTATTTGTGTATGAGTGTGTTTCTTGGTGATTTATTGATTTTTACTTGAAATTTCCTGTCAGAGAAGATTCCTTTCAGAGGGGCCTTCACTGTTCTAACTGCTTTATTGGTTGTGTGTGGGTCAAGTACCCATTTCAGTTAAAGGGTCTTGACCCTCCTTGCTTTCTTTCTTTCTGTAAAAAAAAAAAAAAGGGGGGAAAAGTTTCTCTTTCAGTATTTATATATTGGTTGGCATATTTGTTGTACCTGTATCCTAAGCTGTTTAAAATTTACTGTTCCTTTTTTTTACAACTATGTCTAAGGAACAAACCATCCGGTTTTAAGAAGTGCACGAGGTGTGGATTTAAAATGTCTATTACGGACGACCACTCCTCGTGCGTCTATTGTCTTGGCGCCATACATCTCCAAGAATCCTGCAGTGTGTGCCATGCGTTTTCCTCTCGAGTCCTCCAGGAGAGGAAAAACAAATTAATCCTTAGAGGATTAATCAAGCCTTCTTTCGAGGAGGCTTTATCTTCCTCTCCTTCTTCTAAGAAGAGGAAAGCTTCGGCTCCGACCAGTCAGTCGGAGCCGACTGCTAAGAAAGGCAAGCAGACTTCTCCATCGGCTCCACGGACTTGAGCCGAGGTCGAACAGTCTGCCTCGATGCCTCCTACCTCGACCCCTCTGGTTTCGGAGCCGAGGTCTGGAGCATCGAGGCGGTCATCCTCATCGGCTCCACTGATATTGGAGCCGATAAGGGTCATCGGCTCAGACACTTCCCCCTTGGAGCCGAAGTCTTTATCGGAGCAGAGAGAAATTTCGGTGAAGGCTTCCTCAGAGCCGATAATAGTGGAATCCTTTTGGAGCCGATCCCCAGGCCCTTCGGAGCCGATGGAGAAATCGGTTCGGGCCCAGTTGGTATCCTCGAGATCTTCCAGGATGTCTGATTCGGACATCGACAGGGTACTCCTTCGACTTCCAGTCTCCGGTGTTCCAAAAGATGGTTTCGGCTCCAGCCCATTTGGCTTCAGAGCCGATGGTCCACTCCCTTACAGTTCTTCCTCCTCCAACAGCTTCGGCACCGTTGGAGCGGGTGTTGGTGGAACCAGTGGAGGTGTTAGGGTCAGACCCGACCCTTGCTCCGACTCCAGCTCCTGGGTCGGAGTTCAGTGCACGGACTTCTTCCTTCGGCCCTAGGGGAGAGGCTTCGGGATTGATGCCTTCGGTCCCAAGTCTTCCTCTTGGTGCGTCGGCAGCGGGAGTACAGGCCACTGTCGTGGCCACGGAGGGGGGACCTTCCCAGGATTCTGATGGTCCCGCCTTCAGGGCTATAAGGAGTGCTCTAGCCAAATCTTCTTTGGCCACCTCCACAGTTTCCCCGGCTCCTTCCCTACTCGGAGACTGGGTCGTTGGCAGTTCCCCTGTCAGCAGACAGCGGAGCCCCTGGGCCTCAGGTTACCCCCGCTGGGGTTTCTCCCCCTCTTGAAGGTCCTTCTGAAGCCTCTTCAGATGAACCTCCCAGGAAGAAAACGTGCAAGAGGAAGCACGTTAACTCCCCTGATGGGTCTTTGACATCTGACACCGATCTCGATGATGCAGAGGGGTCCCCCAAGTCGTCCTCGGACGATGTCTCCTTTGCAGACATCCTTGAAGCCCTAAAACAACGAGGCGGCTGGCAGTCCAAACCTCCCTCTGCTGATGAGTCGGTGTTCCTGAAGGCCTTCGGGGCTCAGCCCTCCGCCTCCTGGGTGTCTCCGCCCTTCGACGAGCTCTTGGATTTGATCTGTCGAAGGGTGTGGGAACACCCGGACTCTGTGGAACCGGTGCCAGCTCGTCCAAACAAATTTCTTTCAGCACCCCCAGATAGAGAGTTCCTCACGAAAGGTGTGGCTGTGGATGCTATGGTGGTGGCATCTGCTACACAGCAGGATGTAGCAGAGGCTTCTACGTCCATCCATCCTCCTAATAAGGAGTCTAGGAGCATGGATCGGTACGGCAAGCGCACCCTTAGTTCAGCGGCCTTTACTTTGAGGTCTCTGAACTACCTAACGCACTTTACGAGATTCCAGAGGGATCTGATTAAGGAGCTATCCGATACCCTCTTAGGTAATCTGCCTGAGGAGCTGGCCCAGACGGTTGGATCTCAGCTGGCTACGATGTCATCCATCTCGAACTCGTCCATGAGGCTCATCTCGTATGTGGCCGAGGGGGCGAGTAGAGCGGCAGGTACAGGCATTGTGCTACGGAGGCAAGCCTGGCTTCGCCTGTGTCATTTTGCGGAGGCCTTCAAGTCTTCATTCGCCAACGCCCCATTTGATGGGTCCTCCCTGTTTGGGCCCAAGGTGAAAGACACACTTACCCGCTGTGAACAGGAGGGTAAGACTCTGACTGCCGTAGGGGCACGATTTTCCACTCCCTTTCGGCCTTATTCCAAGGCTAAAAGAGGGAAGATGTGGTTCCGGAGATCGCAGAAGTCTTACTCCTCTCAGCAGGAAGGTTCCCCCTCCAGAGGCAGAGGGGGGGGAATTCATCAGGAAGACGCCGTCCCAGAGGCGGCAGAGGCCCCCGCAACACTGGAGACCGCGAGTCCTTTCGTGGCTCCTCAACTTTTCATAGTCCCTGAGGGATTGCCCGGCTGCGCTGCTCTGGAGCCAGTCGGGTCGTCAAGCACCTAAAGGCCTGGGAAAGGATCACTCAGGACCGATGGGTGCTTCGAATTATCGCCAGAGGTTACACCATCCCATTCTGTTGTTCCCCCCACCTCAGTCCAAAAGAATCCCGGACCCGCCACCCAGTCAACGGGATACCGCAGCCATAGAAGTTTCAAAACTGCTGCAAAAAGGAGCCATCCAACCGGTCCCCGCAGACCAGATCGGATTAGGGACTTACTCAAGATTCTTTTTAGTGCCAAAAAAGACAGAGGACTTGAGGCCCATTTTGGACCTAAGCAACTTAAACCGTTCAGTCAAGAAGTCCAAGTACTTTACAAACCATTCTCCCGTTGTTGGAGAAAGGTGTTTGGATGTGCTCCATAGACCTCAAGGATGCGTATTACCATATCAAAATACATCAAACGTCCAGGAGACACTTGCGCTTCAGCCTAGGAAGCAGTCATTTTCAGTTTCGTGCGCTGCCCTTTGGTCTCACCACAGCCCCCAGGGTGTTCACCAAATGCTTGGCAGTAGTGACTGCTCACTTGAGGAGTCTAGGATTCCAGGTGTTTCCGTACCTAGACGACTGGCTTCTGCCACCTCAAAGCATCTACTTCTACAGAGCCTGCAGGCCACAACATCACTGGGCAATTCCCTAGGAATCACCTTCAATTGGCCAAAGTCTGTTACGGCCATCTCAAAGGATAAAATTCATAGGGGCAGAGATAGATTCAAATCAGATGCGGGTCTATCTACCTGCAGACAGAATTCAGATCATACAAAGTTAGGTTCGAGCCCTACTCCCCAAGTCCAAAGCCCCAGCCAGAATGGTCTTGCAACTATTGGGATCGATGTCTGCCACAGTTCTGCTAGTTCCCTTGGCAAGGTTACACATGAGAATCCTCCAGTGGCTTCTCTCAACTCAATGGTCCTTTCAGGAACTCCCTCTCAATCATCTAATATGGATCACAGAATCTTGCAGAAGAGACCTTCGCTGGTGGCTAGTGTCTTCCAATTTGGATCAAGGACGACCCTTTGCTCTTCCTCCTCCGGCAGCCACGTTGACCATGGACGCCTCCCAGACGGGGTGAGGGGGGGCATTCCCTGGGCAGGTCAGTCCAGGGCAAATGGCATCTGGAAGAGACCTCTCTCCAAATAAACATCCTAGAGATGAGAGCAGTACTCCTGTCCCTTCAAGCCCTTCACTGTTACCTCCCTCAGGGCGTAATTGCTGTTCACACGGACAACATGTCAGTTGTCTGGTACCTGAACAAGCAGGGAGGGACCAGATCCTATCCTCTTTGCAGAGAAGCGATGAGGGTCTGGGAATGGGCAATCTCAACCAATCGCTTCCTAGTGGCAACTCACATACCGGGCAAATCCAATGTCGTAGCCGACAGGTTGAGCAGGACCATTCTCTCTCCTCACGAGTGGTCTCTGAACATAAATATTACAAGACAGATTTTCAGCGAATGGGGAGTTCCTTGTTGTGACCTCTTCGCGACTCCTCTGAATGCGAAGTGCAAGGATTTTTTCTCCCTATCCCCGGCTCCGGGGAAGAGCCCTATGGACGCGTTAGTCCATCCTTGGCCCACTGGCCTGCTTTATGCCTTCCCTCCAGTTCCGCTACTACCCAAGGTAATTCAGAAGGCTTCTCTCTTAGGGAGCAAGATGATCTTAATTGCTCCTTACTGGCCTCGTCAAGTCTGGTTTTCCTATCTTCGAAAACATGCTCTGGAAGGTCCATGGTTCCTGGACCAGATCCCAGACCTACTGACTCATCAGTCGGGACTACTACACCAGTCCCTACACACATTAAGATTGACGGCCTGGCTCCTCCTCTTCCAACCATAGTCAGGAGACATGCACTGGACCCAGAGGTAGTGCGCATATTGTCTTCAGCCCACAAGTCGACTACGAAGAAACTTTATTCTAGCAAATGGAAAAGATTTGCTATATGGGCTCAACTCCCGGGCCTGGACCCCATTTCAACTCCCGTAGCAGAAGTACTCAAGTTCCTAACCTCTCTTTTCAACCAAGGCTCTTCTGTTTCTACCATCAAAGTACAATTGGCAGCAATTTCTAACCTTCATGAATCCATAGACCCACCTTTAATGAGCAACAGGTTGTGTAAGACCTTCTTGAAAGGTGCTGCTCTATTAAGACCTCCAGTTTCTCATCCTGCACCTCCATGGGATCTGGATATAGTATTACGTGCCTTGACTTCTTCCCACTTTGAACCGGCAGCTACCTGTGATTTAAAGTTTCTATCATGGACAGCTTTCCTAGTGGCAATTACTTCAGCCAGAAGGGTTTCAGAACTTCAAGCTTTGTCAGTAAAACCTCCGTACTTGGTTTTTCATCCAGACAGTTTCCCTCAGACCGAATCCTACTTTTGTTCCTAAAGTCTGCTCTACTTTATGCTTACAACAGTCATTAGAGCCCCCAGTGTTTTTCCCAAAATACTCCAATGAAGCGGAATTTATTTTCCGCACACTAGATGTCCATAGGCAGTTACGTTTTTATTTGGATAGGACCAAACAGTCAAGGAATACAGATCAGTTGTTTGTGTCCTTTGCAGAAAACAAATTGGGCAACGCAGTCACAAAGGTCACTATTGCCAAATGGATCAGGGACTGTATTACTCAAGCTTATATTTTTTCTAACTAGGAGCTTTCCACCTCTGTCAAGGCTCATTCTACAAGGGCTATGGCTACTTCGGTAGCATTTCATTCTAAGCTTGCTATTGGTGACATTTGTGCTGCGGCTACATGGTCTTCCCCGCATACTTTCATTTCTCACTACAAATTAGATGTGGTATCTAGAGGACGAGCTCATTTGGTTCCACAGTGCTCAGGAGTGTTTTCCAATGAGCCACCCGGGATTTAGGTGCTAGAGACGCTGTCCCATCTTTCAGAATGTAGGCGAGATCGGATCGCATAACATCTTTTAGTTATGCACTCACCATAACTTCAGATGTTTGGGATCCATCTCGCCTACATTCCTAATAACCCACCCTCCTTCCCCCTTCCTTGGAGATCAGAGGATATCAGAAGGTCCGAATCCTGTTGTTTCATCTTGAAACATCTAACAATGTTATATAAACAAGCTGTGCATGTGTGCATGAATGCGGACAAACAAGATCTGGGGGATTAGTGGTGGTGCATCCTGGGATAAAGAAAGCTCAGCCAATAAGAGGCCTAGCTCTATAGCATAAGCGTGCAGAGTCGGAGCCGAGGTATCGGCTCCGAACCCATCTTTCAGAATGTAGGCGAGATGGATCCCAAACATCTGAAGTTATGGTGAGTACATAACTAAAAGTTTTCTCCACAGCTGACAAATGACCCCAGGAATAATGTAACGAATAAAGCAAGTCTAACAAATCCTAACAAATTAGTTGAGCAGTAAGCAAGAAAAATGCAAAAAACTGAATGTCAAAACAGCCAAAAGAAACCAAATTCGAGAAGCAGGAAAAATCTTCCAACACAAATGACAATCTGACCTGCTTCAGTTTGCAAATACCACCCAGCTATAGAGTACAAGATGGATTCCTTCCTAGCCCTTCTGCATTACCTACAATGTTGGGCAACTAGGGTGCACTGAGAAAGTTTCAGGTACATGGCCAAGTCAGTCTTACTCCTAAGAGGGATGACAAAACTCACACTGACAGATAGCTCCCCTCTACATAAGTGTGCTCAAGAAATCAAGACCTACTGGACTTGCAAGAAACTGTGGTTACTGGCTTCAAAGCTTGCAGGGGGGGTTGCAGGGTTAAATGAATCAGTGGGGCTAATGTAGCAGAGCTATATCAAGATGCATTGCCTTTAACATTTTTAGTTTTAAAACAATAACTCAAACTCGGAAACAAAATAATTTGAACAAGAGTGAAGGGTCAATTTCTTCGATACAGACCCCAAAGTTGGTATAAAAGGACTAAATTGCTCTTTCAGAATGCAACAAATATGGAACCTTCCAGTTTTGTACAGCAATCGGTGTTCCAGACCATATCAAACCTATATTTTTAGCTTAAATTGTTAGGCATTTCTGCTGTCCACAGCAAAAACCATGTCACCCTCTAAATATCACAACAGGACAATTCTTAGTGGAAACTGCAAGCTACATACCTACTGTAATGCAAGATCTAGGACAGCAGCTTCAACTCCATCTATAGGACTAAGACAGGCTTAAATTTACTCAGCTCTGGACATAAATTTCTTCCCAGGCTGTATCAGCCCCCATCATTACGCAATCCTCAGAGCAACACCCCCCCCCCCCAAAAAAAATACATCAGAAACTTGCAAGTTGGAGTAAGCAAAACAAAACCTTATGAATCCCACAAGACTGTCCTCCTTGATTTATGATACCTACCACTACCTTAAAAGCAATCCGCAACAAGCACAAATGCTAAAAAGCACTTTGCACCAATAACCACACAGCAGTAATTTCACACTCTAGGATGGCCAAAAGCTATTTAAAGCACAGCAGAGAAAAAAGGGCACCGAAGTGGCAAGTGGAAAGAGGCTGTCAAACAGTGAAAAAACATCTGAAGTTGGCCTGAAAATCTGAAAGAAAATGGAAATATCCGTCCTCGATAGGCATACACACCAAAATAGTACCTTTACAGCAGACAAAATGAAATTAGAAAAAGCATAGTGCCATTTTCTGAATGACGCTTCAACATGGCAGCTGAAGAGATCTAGATGGGTGGCCTCTGGCACCAAGGATTACAGGCAAGGGAAGTAGCCAAGGTACCCTGGAAGACAGCTACGAGCCAAGCAAAGTAACTAGCAGTCTTCGTTCAAGAGATGAAGTCCCAATAGCAGATATAGTGCTCAGTCCCAGAGCATAGCATGGTTGGTGGTCCACAGTACAGTAATAAGAGTTAACAGTAATGTCACTTCACAGCTAAAAGGATATCAGCAATATATTTACCAATTTATGAACTAGCTCAGATAGGGACCACATTTATCAGAGTCTCACTTAAGGGTAGCTTAAATAATATTCCACACAAATGGGAGACTAACTATGCATTGATGGGCTGTGACATCACATATCCAGTTCACACCACCTTGACCCTTTGACACCTCTTCAGTTATGTAGATAGGATGACAGCCGCCCAGCTAGGACATCTACAAATCTTGTACTACAGTTCAAACTTCACTGACTGCATGCAAATTCATTCTACTTCACTATCCTTCCTTCTCCCTCCCTCATTTAATATTCATTTTACAGGCAATCTGAGAGTCATACTAGGAAGAAATTCAAAATTCACCAAGTCCATCCAATTTCAATATTTAGTTTCAAAACAGCACACTAGCATTTCACATGCCTGCAGCACCCACCATGGGTATTTTGTAACGCTCTCCACGCTTCGCCTTTGTTACTTGATTTATGCTCTCTACTTTGCCAGTTACCTGCCTGAAACAGTATTACAAATGTCAAAGGTCATCATTCCACGCAAGCTTTTGAAGCAAAGATCAACACGAAGCATTTTGCTTACTGCAGTTTTAAAGCAATCTTATCAAAACAATACAGCTAAGCAGCTACAGAAGTGAAGCAATATATTCTCAGTGACCTATTCAGAACAGGTTACACCACATATGCAATACTAACTCTGTTCAAAGCCAAAAATAATGGGGGGACAAAGTACTAAAACTGACCGATTTTAAATATTACTCTTAGAAAGTTTTCTGTTACCATGCATTTCCTGAAAGGCATTAAATCTGAAACTCAAATGTATGTCATTCAGTGACTTAAATCCAAAGTGCTTTGCAAGCAAAGCACACTATCAGGAACAGACCAAAAAATGAGAAAAATCTGGATATTGTGAAAAGCTGTACAGTTGAGAGCTATGGTCATACCTCAACTGCACAGATTTTTACAGAATGTCCAGATTTTTGCCTCATGTATGGTCGTTTGATAAAAATGTGGTTTTCTGGCAAATCTTTGAGGGTTAAAATCAGAAAAAGGCAGACATCAGAGTTTGACTTCATACCCTTCAGAAAAAAGTCATGCTAATGCAATACCTATTATTCTATCAACTTTCTAAGTTTGTAACATGTCACTATTTTTAGGTCTTTGTCTCCATTACTTATGGCTTTGTCCAGATTTCTTCCTCAGAGGTTGAGGTATGTGGACCATTCCAAAGTTAAACTACCTAAACAGAAAAAAAATATATACCACAATCCAAAAAAAAATATGTAGCAGTCCCCCAACAGAGCAGTATATTTGCAAATGTACATAGAGAATAGAGTTGTACAGGTAACTAATGGCAGGTGTTTAAACAGATCGCTGTTAGTGTCACATATAGCTAAAAAGGACAATCTAACAAGGCTTTGGGTGTCTTACACATGCAATGCAGGTCCAAGGAAACTCAAGGTATAAAAACATACAGGCACCAAAATTCTGAGCTTTCCTGCCTCACTCTCAAAGGGATGCCGTCAAATGGAAGTAACCAAACCAGCCTGCAAAGCTGGATAGTTATTATACAAGAAATGGAGTAAGGGTAAAGGGAACTTCACCATGGCAAAAAAACTTAAAAAAAAACAGAAAAATGATTAGGGAGATTGGGGGGGGTTGCAATACTGCAACAGTGATGTACTGAGTTACACATTTATACTACATTAGATCACTGTTGCTGCATCATAACTATTTCAGACGGCTGCCAAAGCCTAAACAGCCAAGAAGGATGGGGAAGGGGTTGTGTCCAAGACATTAATCTAGCAAATCCTGAACTAACCATGGGAAAAACCACCATCTTAAATGTTTGATGAAGGTGCAGCAGACCACCAAGCAGTTGCCTCTAGAATAGTCCTAGAGTCCAATACGTTTCCAAAATGCCCAAAAAGTATCCAGAGATCTGGTAGAGTGAGTTTCAACATTCTGAAGCAAGGACTTAACCATGGTGAGAACACATAAAATGAGAACTATGTAAAAATTGTGTAGACACTGGTAGTCTTTCCATCAAGAAAGCTCTAAAATCTCTCTCAACATAGTATCAGTGTGTCATCTGTGGACATAGTTTGTATAAATCTCTCCAGTGTTTAAGTTCAGGAAAGAACAAAGGGAGATTAATTCATGGATTCAAAGTAAATCCCAACACCAAATTAAACACGGATTAGTTCTTAAGGTTACCCTGTCATTATGAAATAAGGCAAAGAGCTGACTTACCATCAAAACACAAATCTCAGATACCCAGCTAGCAGAGTGAGAGCACTGAACAACCGTTTTAAGTAAAAAATTTCAAACCAGCTTGAGCTGGTTCAATCTGTGACCAAGTCTTTCCAAAATATAGTGGAGATCCCACGGAGTAGTCACTTATTTGAGGGGAATAGATATGTAATACCTCTTTCAAAAATCACTTCACCTGGAGTAAGGAAGACTAGGAATATAAAAGGCAGAGAAGCAGAAATGGCCTAAAGATGAATGAGTGGAACAGGAAAGGCCCGATTCACGTAATTCACAAAGACAGTGAATAAACAGAGGCACTTCTGCCTCAAATGGACCCTGGTTCTTGTGGCACCAACTAGAAAACCTCTCCCACTTAGCTAAACAGAATTTGCTGTTAGGTTTAGTCTCCTTTACATGCATGCCCTCAGAAAAAACAGGTGCTCAAGAGGGATCAAAAGGTTATCCAGTCAAATGAAAATTCTGCAAATCGGGGTGAATTAGTGATCGCTTGTCCTGTGCAACAAGATCAATTCTGTGGGGAAGACTGTTGTAACTACCCTTGGCCATTTTCATAAAGGAGAACACAATGCTGTATGGGTTAAAATGTTACCAAAATGATTTTGGACAGATCTTTACGCCTTTCCTCTAACTAGATTCCTTTTAGAGTTATATTCCCATCCACAGGAAAGAAAAGGCATTGCCTTCCAGGCCCTCCTGCAAAGTGCCATGAAGCATAATCTAGTCTGTTGTGACTGGAGGTAAACAGAACTGCAGAGTAGCCTGCAGATGAATAATTTTATGGGAGACCAAAGGTTTAGCTTCTTGGATCTGCTCAAGAAGTCTGCCACTTCTGCTCTGAAAAGTTGCAGAGCCTGAAGGGATTGTGTACTACATCACCACCACTGTGATATGGTACACAATCATTTGTGGACTCCAGGACGTATACCACCGCAAACTCTTCGTACTTCAGATCCTTGGGAAGCTTCGCCCCATGCAAAGTTTAATGTACCCATTATTACTGATCAAGTAAGGGATGGCATGATTATTGGGAGACTGATTCCAAATGGTTTGTTCACCTGAGTATTAAGTTTTCCTGACAACGTTCAGCACAGAAACGGGAAGAGAAGATGCTGGTGTTGAATCTATACTGTACAGTCTTGAGAAACCATTGTATGTGTAATTTGGTTACTGAATACTGGAAAAGTACAGTTGTGTACACTTGCCATAAATGTAGATGTTAGAGTGTATTCACTGTTGCAGTCATTACATTTGGGTTATCTGCTTGCAGGTAGCCCTCAGTCGGCCTGATTAAAAAGTCTTGGGTCCTGCGTCGGTTGCTGTCTCTTCTTCTGTGACGTCTGGTCGTCAGGGGTATAAAACATGCAGCCTACGTAATTACATCAGGTTTTTCTTGCCCCAGATGTCAGGTGCCCCCCCTAATGGGAAGCAATTAAATCTATAAATATACAAGGATATACCTCAAACCAAAAAGCTTTTAAGCATTGAAAAGGAGAGAAGAGGTATAGCCAAACGAAGTCAGGGGGCTGGAGGGAGGGTAACCAGGACTGCAACAGTGAATACACTAACATCTACATTTATGGTAACTGTACACAACTTACTTTGTTTTAGTGTTTCACTGTTGCAGTCATTACATTTGGGTAGATTCCTAAAGTTAAGGATGGGAGAAGGAATTTAGATAGCATTAGGACGAGCTATAATGCCCTGCAAAACTGCAGTGGCAAAGCCAGTTCTGGATTTCGAGAAAATTGGCAAAAGGTAATGCTTGTTGAAAGCATGTACAGAACTCCAGCTAGCAGCTTCTAGGATGTCCCTGGTATGTACGCCTCTGAGAAAGGCTGTAGAGGTAGATGCAGCCCTGGTTGAGTGGGATCTGGTCCCCTATGGGATAGGTTTTCCATGGTGCTTGTAGCAGAAGTGAATGCAATGGCCTATCCATTTAGAGATAGTTCACTTTGAAATGGCCCTCCCTTCTGCCCTGAAGCAAATGCCACCAGCAGTTCAGACTTCCTTTGAGGCTTAGACCTGTCCACGTAGAATCTAAGTTGTCTGTGCACATCTAAGGAGTGCAGTATCAGTTTCCCTTTGTCCTGTGGATTACGAAAGAAGGTAGGCAAATGAATGGACTGATTACAGGCCACAGTGGATACAACCTTTGGCATGAGAGGGGGATTGGTCCTGAGGGAGACCCTGTCCGCATGAAAGATGATGAAAGGCTCCACTGCCATAAGGGCCTGCAATTCAGATACCCTTCTTGCTGAAATGATGGCTAAAAGGGAAGCTATTTTCCAAGAAAGGAATTTTAAAACTGCATTAGCAGCTGTCTCAAAAGGAGGAAGGGTGAGTTTCTCAAATACAAAGTTAAGGTTCCAGGCTGGAGTTGGAGCTCTCCTGGTTGGTCAGATTTTTTGGCCCCTCAGAGAAACTGCTTGAGCAGTGGGAGAGAGAAGAGGTAAGGTTCTGTGTTAGGAGCTGAAATGGCTGAGGCGTGAAATTTTGAGGAAAAAGACAGGCCCTTGTGAAGCATCTCAGTTAAGTATTGTAAAATCTGAGGTAAATTGGGCACTGCTGTGCTCATCCCTTGAGAATGGTTCCAGGCACAGAATCTTTTCCATTTTACAGCATAAGATTTTCTAGTACTAGGCCTCCTTGCCTCTAAAATGAC
The DNA here is from genome assembly GCF_019279795.1 of Protopterus annectens. NCBI lineage: Eukaryota > Metazoa > Chordata > Ceratodontiformes > Protopteridae > Protopterus > Protopterus annectens. Next base: position 1,392,622,009 of record NC_056735.1, on the reverse strand, counting down.
ATCACTGGTTTACTTAGGGATGGTAAAGGAGAGCTTAGGTAATTAGCCAGGCTGCTAGGTTTAGTGTTTGAAGCCGAAGGTGCAGAATCTGGTTCTCCAGATGAGCCAGCAGGGTAGGAATCTGAGGCAGGTGCCATGGGGCCAACAGTGACACTGTGCAGGAGGGGGTACCAGTGTTGGCGTGGCCAAGTTGGTGCAATCAAAATCATCCTTGGTTTGTCTTGTTTGATCTTTAGTAGTACTTTGGAGAGCAGAAGAGGAGGAAAGACAAACCGATAGTTTTTTTTTTCAGCTGAAGGACAGAACATCCACACTTTCCAAGCTTGTCTGTAGGGAGTCCTTGCACAAAATTTTTCCAATTTATAGTTCTGGGGGAGGCAAACGGGTCTGTATCTGGGCTCCTCCATTTGCTTGTCAACATGTTGAAAATCCTTTGTTCCAATTTCCACTCATGTGGGTCTATGAGGGTTCTGCTTAGTCCATCTGCCAGTGTATTTAGTTTTCCTGGCAGGAATTGAGCTTGTAGATGTACTTGGTAGCTCAAGGCTGTGTTCCACAATGCCATGGCTGGTCTGCAGAGGGGGTAAGAATGTGTACCCCCCTGCTTGTTTATGTACGACATAACAACAGTGGTGCTGTCAGTCTTTACCATTAATTGTCCTGTCAGAGCATTCTGTACAGCTAACATTTCTTTAGGATTGATGTGAAGGTGCATTTGAATTGGGTTCCATTTGCTCCGAATGCACTTCCCTGCCAGATGCTCCCCCACCATGCGCAGTCTGATGCGTCTGTTAGGGTTTGGGCAGCAGGGGGTAGTGTGAATGGTAGTCCCTTGTTTTGGTGGCAGGCCTCTGCCCACCAAAGGAACTCTAGGCGTAGGCAAGGTATGATAGGAATCATTGCTTCTAGATCCTGAGAATGTTGACACCATAGGCTTTTTAGATACCACTGTAGTTTCCTCATATGCAGTCTTGCATATGGAATTAGAAGAATGCAGGAGGCCATGAACCCCAAGGCTTGTAGTATTTTTGTGACCACTTGAAGTAAGTTGCCAAGTGAATTTGTTTCTCTGGCATGAGGAAAGCCATCTGGGAAGTTGTATTCAAGATTGCTCCCAGGAATATAATTTGCTGACAGGGTACCAGGTGTAATTTATTTTTGTTTATGGTGTACCCCAGACAAGTTAGCACCCTCTGTACAAAAGCCAGAGGATTCAAAAGTATGTCTTGGTTTTCTGTCTGAATTAGACAATCGTCCAGGTATTGGCATATTTGAATATTTCTTTGTCTACAAAATGCAATGACTGGAGCTAGGCACCCTGGGCGCAGTAAGATAAGCCAAAGGGCAATGCAGAGAACTGATATTGCGTGTAGCCTGCTTTGAAGCATAGGTATATTCTGCAAGATTCCCTGATTGGGATATGCAGGTAAGCTTAATTTAGTGTTGCCAACCAGGCATCTTTGCTTAGCATAGAAAGAACTGGTGAAGAGTCAGCATCTTGTATTTTGGAATCGCCAAAAAGGTGTTTAGAGTAGGCAGGTCCAGCATAGGACACCATGAATTGTCTTTTCTGGGTACCAGGAAAAATCTCGAGTAGAAACCTTGTCCCTTTTTCTCTTCTGGTACAAATTGAATAGCTCCCAAGCTTGACAGAGTACTTGCTTTTGCGCCTCTGCCCAATGATTTGGAAGCAGATCCACATGTCACCAATTCCAAGCGGTTGGCCGGAAGTGAAATCTGTATCCTTGGGACACTAATTAAAACCCATTTGTCCTGGGTAACGAGTCCCCAGTTCTTTGCATGAAGTGCAATCTTTCCCCCCAAAGGGGCAGTCAGTTGAGAAGTGCTTGGAAGTTTTAAAAGGAAGTCATCGAGACAGTTTACCATAGGGGAGTTTTATTACTCCCAAATTTGGAAGTGGAGGCTCCCCACTGCTTAGTCCTGTGCGTCCCCTGGGACTGTAGTCTGGGTGCTCTGCTGGATCTGGGTTTGGACTGAAGGTCTGGAAGAGGCAGAAAAAGACCAATTCTTAGAAGGCCAATGCCTACTAAATCTTGGAGGTTGTACTTGTAAAATATCTAACAGTTTGCACAGATTTAGCTTTTACTTCTGCTTTGTTGCCAAACAGGTGGCCCTGATGCAAGGAAGCATCCATTAATTTCGCTTTAACATGATCTGGCAAGGATTGCTCCTTAAGCTAAGCATGCCTTCTAAGTACAGACCCAGTTAACGCAGCCCTGCAAGATGCCTCTAGTGAATCAAAACCACACTGCAATGTAAGTTTACCAACTTGTTCAGCAGAATGCATAAAATCCTGTAAATCCTTTTTTCAGCACAATCAGGAGTCATAATTATTTTCTGTTTAAGGAATCCAATATGCAGCTGATATGAAACTGGCAATTCAAGGCCCTAATGGCCAAAGTTGCAGAAGTGCATACCTTCTTACCCCCATCTATCCAGTGCCCTGGAGTCTATCAGAGGGGGTAGGATTTTTGGCAGTAGTAGCTTTAATGTCCTTGGGTCCCTGTGAAATGATTTCAGGATCCACAGTAGAATTTTTGAAAAGGAACTGGAGAGTCAGGAACCCTGTAATATCTATCAGGTTTTCTGGAAGCAGGAGGTGAAGAGTAAGGGGCCATGCTAGATTCCGAAAAGACAATGTCCAGTACAGGAGGTATATCTAAAGACCTGTGCTGGTGCAGGAGTAAGAAATCCCTAAGCCTCTTTTTAGAATTGGAGAAATCCTGACTTTCCCAATGAAAAAGCTGCTTGGGAGTATGCAGGGTTTCACCAAGAGAAATCCTCGGGGGGAGGGGGCTGGGGAGTAGAGTCCTCATAGGTAGGTAAGAGTAAATCCTGGTCAGAGGAAACAAATTTCTGAATCCTGGTCAGAAGTACTGTAAGCAAACTCAGTCCTAGGTCTCAGAGGGGGAAGGTTGGCTTCCCCTGATTAAAGTAATATGGTCTTCAGTCATTCTTATTTGTTCTTCAGCATAGAGGTCTGACCATATGGTCTGCGCGTCAGTCTTCTAAGCATGGTTCGAGTTTTAGGCCTTGAAGAAGATGGCACCAGTTTAATATGCACCCTCAGAAGCCGGTGCCTGCACAGCGGCTCCAGACCCATCCAAGGTGGAGACATCCACAGGTTCCACAGTTGAATCCTCTTGCGGCATACTGGACTCCGAATGGGTCTCAGTAGAGGCCTTCGAATCTGAAGTAGCGGGTATCAGGGACTACAAAAGCACCTCACTGAGTACCGGCAAAATGGGTGGCCTGTCTTCATCTTTACGTTTTCAGAATGTCGGTAGTCGGACGGCTTACCGAAGACATATCAGGATAATTGAGCAGAGCACCAAAAAATTTAGAAATGCAAATATACAGAAGACAAATAGTTTGTGGTTTAAAAAAGGCACAAAACCGACAGCAAGGTACATCGTGGTCAGGGCCTAGGCAAGGAATACAGTACAAATGAAAATCTTTGAGGTATTTGCTTTCCACAAGAAATGCAGTTATTTACTTTTACTGACATGGGATACTTGGCTTTTAGTTGAAGACTTCAGTTCTGAAACTCTAAAATGAAAATTTCAGGAGTCTGCCGACCGGCACTTGCTAACTGATTCTGCTTCGAGCACCGCAAGTCAAGAAAGACTGATGTAATGATGTCGGCTGCATGTTTTATACCCCTGACGACCTGATGTGACAGAAGGAGACAGCAACCAACATAGGTCCCAAGACTTTGTTAATCAGGCCGACTGAGGGCTACCTGCAAGCAGATAACCCAAATGTACTGACTGCAACAGTGAAATACGAACATCCATGTTTCCCAAAATTTTGCAATACTCCACTGATGCATTAACTGAGGAGAAAGCTGCAAAAACAGGGCCTGGTAAAATAGTTTTTTCTAGTAGTAGAAAAGACAACCTAGCAATACAACTCTGAATTACAGAGGACTTCTCCAGACAAAATTAAAGAAATGTTACGTACTTAACACAATGCTAGATCTGGGTCTTCCTGTTCATCTCAACCTGTGGGCTTTCAGACCAGAATCTTCAGCTGAAAAGCTACTCCCCATCCTATCCCGCAATGTATTATGTGCCTGGTCTCCCAAGACCAAGTCTGCCCTACTCTTCCCAACCTAAACAAAAAAGCCCCTGGAAAGTGACAGGGAAACTGTCCACAGGTCCTGCAAGAGCAGTCTTTCTGTTCACTTCATGTGAGACTGGTCTCCAGCCAGATCACTGGGTGGTATTAGGAGACAGCATTAAGGAAAATGGAAGCCAAAGGATGACCTGGATCTTCACTGAATATCCAATTTATAATCGGCAGTAAAAGCAAGAGTAGAAGACCAAGTAGTTATCCAGGGTAGTGCGAACAAAAACGGCAATAGATGTGTCAACTCCCCTAGTAGAATGGTATTTTGGCCTTCTGGACAGTAGTAATCCCAACAATGATGGCAAAGGATGCATACACAAAGCCATTTAGCTAAATTAAATTTAAACTTGAAAAGGACACAAAGCTCCTTACGGAGGCTGACCAGACCACTCGTGGGATTTTACTCTTTTGCAACAGTTTCTTCGTTCTGTTGTAGAGTTTATGGTAAGCGACCACCAGATTTGCTTGAGAATAGCATCTTGGCTCCATTTGGGATAGCACGATCCATGCACTCATGTAAGTGCTTATAGAGTGCATGTGTGTAGGATTCAGTCATAACTGTATTGCCCATCTGCATGGGTGTCGAAGTTTGCCACTTCTGTCTTAAGAAGCATGAAGTTGGCTTTGGAGAAATTGTTTACCGTGGTTTCCTTAATGGGGGTGGGAGCAGGACGCAGGTATCTAGGGTGATTATCTTATGGTCTGATTGGACCAACAAGGAGTTGATTTCAGATGTGGAACACCGGTCACTCATGTTGGTAATTACTAGGCCTAGGATATTGTTGCCCATGGTGGGGGTGTTGATAAGTTGATCCAGGGCACTGGAATTTATGAATTCCAGAAAGCGTTGAGCGAAGGAGCTGATACACGTTTTCCAGTTAATGGTGGGGTAGTTGAAATCGCCCATTATTACGGTGTTTGGTTGAACCCTAATATTTTCCAGTATATCAAGAAAAGAGGAGTGGGAATGCTGGGGCATGGTGGGGGATCTGTAACAAACTACAATTTGGATTGCAGTTTTGCCCAGAGTTAGTTGCACTTTGATAACCTCTGATGCAATATGCTGCGCAACTAGCCTGGAGGTGCGGATATCCTTAATGAATATGGACACCTCCGCCTTTTGGTGTTCTGGTCCTGGTTAGATGGCCGAAAAGTGTGGTATGTTATAGCCTGATAATGCATGGGGTGCTCTCTAAAGCCTTGAACCAGGTCTCAGTCACTGCACAGATATCAATGTTCTCCATTTTAAGGAGTCCCTCGAGTGAGTGCATTTTGAGATTTAGACTTCTATCACTGAGTTGCATTACCCTCAGTTTTTGCTTGCCTGTTCCTGTTATGGTGAATTTGTCATTTGAACCTTGTCTAAAAAAGGCACTATAGGGGGGGGGGGGGGGGGGCAAAAGCCTTAGCCAGTATCCGGAATCCCAGGGTCGACAGGTGCAGGCCATCTCTGGCAAAGCATCGTGGACTGCTGACAATGTCGTCCCAGGCAGACAGATACTGGATCCCCTTAGAATGACACCAGAAGTTTAGCCAATTGCTGAAGTCATTTTGTCCTTGTACTGCAGTATCATTCTGGACGATGGCAGGATGCTACTCAGGGCTAGGGTCATAACTGCCTGGGCTAAAAGATTAGAGAGCTCTTCCATGTCTCTTCATGTAGTCCAGGGAGGTGCGTCTCAGGTTGTTCACACCAACATTGACAAGGAGAGTCATATCTGTACTTGTTGTAGAGTGCCCCGAGTGCATGGGTTGCGGCAGATCCTGGCACCAGACAAGCAGCTGACAGTAACCTTCTCCTTGTTTAGCCTGGTGAGTGGGACATCAGTGTGCCTGACTACAGAGTCACCTATAACTAGTGTGTTGGGTACGTTGGTTTGCCTTACAGACTGTGGTTTACTGGCACACAGTCTGTAGGCTGTGTGTCACTTGGGTTGTGTCGGGGGGGGGTGGAGGCTGTTTGCGTTTCTGCTTTGGAAGTCTTTGTTGCTTGAGCAGACTATTGCGAGCCTCTGCAAATGTTTTTTGTTTCTGTGTGTGGATTTTGTTGGTGTAGGTTTAGTGGGATTATGTGATGAGTGCGGTGCAAGTGTTTATCTTCACCTTTTAACTGTCAAGTTCAGTCTTGGTTGGAGAGAGCTTTACCTCCAGTTTGGCTAGATAAGAGCATCTCTCACAGGTTGTGGTGTTGGGTGGTAGGAGAGGGTTGTCTGTGTAGATGAGGGCATTGCTACATTGCCAAGATAACCAGATTCATCAGATAGACAGGAGAGAACACTGGGAGCTGACCCTTGGACATGCCTGAATAAAAAAAGTACAGTTGTATACCTACCATAAATGTAGATGTTAGAGTGTATTTATTCACTGTTGCAGTAATTACACTTGGGTTATCCTGCTGGCAGGCTACCCGCAGTAAGCCTGAATTCCAAAGTCCTGGTCTGGCATCGGTTGCTGTTGCCTCTTCCCTGACGTCAGTGCGCCAGGGGTATAAAAGATGCAGCAGATGCCATTTTCTTCAGTTTTTCTTGCCCCAGGTGTCAGGTGCCCCCAAAAGGGTAGGCTAAAAAAACATTGCTTATAAAAGCATGCACTAAAATAAACACCTTCATCTACAAGCAAATACACCACATAGGTTGCATAGGATAGAGAAGTACAGACAAGTCCCAGCAAAAAAAGGGGGATGTGCATGGGTAACCTGGACTGCAACAGTGAATACACTCTACATCTACATTTATGGTAGATGGAGAACTGTACTATGTTCATAGTGTTTCACTGTTTGTCATTACACTTGGGTGAATCCCAAAGCTGAGGTTGGGCGGCTGGGTCTAAATAGAATTAGGAGTGTCTATAAGGCCCTGCAAAACTGCAGTGGCAAAGCCTGCTCTGGATTTGGAGTAGAGAGGTACGTGGTAGTGCTTAGTAAGTGTGCACTGAAGTCCAAGTTGTAGCATCCAAAATATCCTTGGTTGGTACTCCTCTGAGGAAGACTGCTGAGGTGGCTGCTGCACTAGTAAAAAGTGGTCTAATGCCCTTAGGCACTGACTTACCATGTTGTGAATAGCAGAAACAAATGCAGTGTCCTATCCATTTGGAAATAGTCTGCTTTGAGATAGCCTTTCCTTGTGATCCTGCAGCATATGCCACTAAAAGTTGCTCAGACTTACTGAAAGCTTTAGTTTTGTCCAAGTAGAAGCGTAGCTGTCTGTATGTCCAAAGAATGCAGAAGTCTCCCCTTTATTCTGTGGGTTTGGGGAAAAAGTAGGCAAATGAATGGTTTGGTTAAGAGCCACACTGGACACTACCTTAGGTATAAATGTTGGGTTTGTCCTTAGATAAACCCTGTCCTGATGGAACATAAAAGGTTCCACAGCCATTAATTCCTGCAACTCTGAGACTCTTCTTGCTGAAGTTATTGCTAGGAGCAGAGCTGTTTTCCATAAGAATTTTATCTCGGCTGTATTGGCTGGCTCGAAAAGAGGCTATGAGTTTTTCCAAGACAAAATTGAGATCCCATGCAGGTATTGGTGCTCTCCTTGGAGGTCTTATGTTTTTGGCCCCCCTGAGGAACTGCCTAAGTAATGGATGTGAAAATATAGGTGGGTCTGTATTGTAATGAGCTGAAATGGCAGATGCATGGATCTTAATTGATGAGGACAGGCCTTTGTCCTGCATCTTAGATGTTGTAAAATCTGAGGAATACTTGGAAAGTACAGTTGTGTACCTACCATAAATGTAGATATTAGAGTGTATTCACTGTTGCAGTCATTACTCTTGGGTTATCCTGCTGGCAGGCTACCCTCAGTCGGCCAGAATTCCAAAGTCTAGGTCCGACGTCTGTTGCTGTCGCCTCTTCCCTGACATCAGTGCGCCAGGGATATAAAAGATGCATCAGACACCATTTTCTTCAGTTTTTCTTGCCCCAAATGTCAGGTGCCCCAAATAGGTAGGCTGAAAAATATACCAATAAGAAATGCATGCACAAAAACAACATTTCCTTCATCTACAAGCAAATACACCAAAAAGGTTGTATAGGATAGAGAAGTGCAGATAAGTCCCAGCAAAGAGAAGGGGGATGGTGGGTGGGTAACCTGGACTGCAACAGTGAATACACTAACATCTACATTTATGGTATGTACACAACTGTACTATGTTCATAGTGTTTCACTGTTGCAGTCCTTACTCTTGGGTTGAATCCCAAAGCTGAGGATGGGTGGCTGGGCTAAACAGGATTAAGAGGCTATGAGGCCCTGCAGAACTGCAGTGGCAAAGCCTGCTCTGGACTTCAAGTAAAGAGGTAAGTGGTAGTGCTTAGTGAAAGTGTGCACTGAATTCCAAGTTGCAGCCTCTAAAGATATCTTTGGTTGGTACTCCTCTGAGGAAGGCTGCTGAAGTGGCTGCTGCTCTGGTGGAATGAGGCCTAATGCCCTTAGGCACTGATTTGCCATGTTGAAAATAGCAGAAATGGATGCCTTGTTTTGAGATAGCCTTTCCTTGTAACCCTGCAGCATATGACAAAGTTGCTCGGTCTTTCTGAAAGCTTTAGTTCTGTCCAAGTAGAAGTGTAACTGCCTGTGTATGTCCAAAGAATGCAGAATTTTCTCACCCTTGTTCTGTGGATTTGGATAAAAAGGTAGGCAAATGAATGGTTTGGTTGAGGGCCACACTGGATACCACCTTAGGCATCATAGGAAGCCCAAGCTGCTGAGCGACCCTGGCCCCAGCGCCTTTAGCCGTCTCAACACCTGCTCACTGAGCTCCATATCCTGTCCTTGGGAATCTGACTCCTCAGACCCGAAGGCTAAGGACCCACTCCAAGCTGGTGTTACAGCATAGCAACTACCATCCTGCTCTCCAAAGTAGAAGAAAGGAAGCAAACGTATGTTGGTATCCTAAACCTGCTAGTACAGTCTAGTATTGCTACAACTAATTGATGGTGACCAATAGGTCGCTTTAAGCCAGGATAGCTAGCAGCCTTTCCCATTTAGACTGTGTACCTTTCCTCTGTACAAACGCTGTACCTTACTTCTAGCCCATTAATTTGTATCCCTGGCCTGTCCTCTCGGAATCTCCACTGTAGTTTTAGAGTTCTACCACTAGGTGGCGCCCTCTCCCAGTTTTTTCTTACCTCTCAGCTTGCCTGCCACCTCAACTATTTATCTTTTTTTTATCCTCTGACCCAAGCTTACTTAACTCTACTTATTTCTTACTGCTGTCTTGTGTATATAATGTAAATATTGTAAATAGTTTGCACTCCCTTTTATCCCCCTCCCTAACATTTACGCTTGGTCTTCCACTCTGCCCAAACAAGACTCAAATTCTATATAACCTTATTAACCAACCATGTTAATCTACGACTCATATGCTATGTAACCACTGTACCTCATACTGTCGCTGGTCTTCAACTCTGCCCTAACAAGATTCAAATTCTATATAACCTTATTAACCAACCATGTTAATATACGACTCATATACTATGAAACCATTGTACCTCACAGTCTCTGTATCACAATTTTACCTGTATTCATAAAACCTAATGTTTTCTGTTCTATCTTAATGCACCCATATCTTTGAACCTTTAATTTTACCTGTTTATTTTAACTTTACTATGTGGAGCTTTTCTCCCCGGACATCCACTGAAAACAGGCTCCTGAGCCCAGTGGACCTCCCCAGTTATCAAACTGAAATAAATAAGCTTCATGGTTAAATATTCTCCACTTCTTCTCTGTGACTACTCTAGTACACTCCACTTCATCCTGCTATTATATTTTACTGACTAAACCCCCCTACACTTATCCCACTTCTACCCTATTTCTCTTTACTCACCTCTTTTACTACTCTACCTTACAGCATATGCTCTTACCGATTGTTGTTCTCAACATTCCATCCTCTCGTCTCTACCTGCTCCGTTCACCCTGCGGGCTCACTCAGCTCCCCTCCCTACCCCCAATTTCCACCCACCCCAGGGGTCCTACTCATACTTTAACCACACCTCTTCCCATTACTCAGTTGACATTTCCCATTGGCCAATTTCTCTTTCATTTCCCATCTAACCACTCCCCTCTTTACTCACCACACCCTCCTATCACTACACACTCCCAGCCTTTTCACTTCCCTCCCTATTCACAACATATAACTAATCTTTCCAAATGGCCTATTCAACTATCCCTTTTCAAATTCGACTCTGCTTCATTCTTTTACTACCATTACTAACCTTTATATATTTTCTCTCCTCAAATGAGCACCTATTATATCCACAAACTACCCCAAACAAACCAACTCCCAATCCATACCACACCTATATAACCATGCAAACATAACATACTCACCTAGCTACCTACTATCAAAGTATCATAGAACGCTACACATTAAATATAATACACAATATTTCAAAAGACTTATTTCTCTACAGCAAACTCCCTATCCCAAGCCATCTACTACAACTTCTCACAGTGAAGGATGGTGATATTCATCCTAACCCAGGTCCAACTGCAACCCCTATCATTCTTCATTACCTTAATCTACCAATTCTCCCCTTGCAAGACCTTCTAACTCACTCCCACTGGCTCATCTTAACATACGTAGCATTAACAAAATAACTCAACTCCATGATCTCCTAGAAGTGTACACCTTTGACATTATTTGCCTAACTGAAACAGGGCTAAAACCTGCCAAAGATAATGAAATTACCCCAACTGGATACAATATCCTAAGGCTTGACAGAGTAGCTAAGAAAGGAGGTGGTGTGGCTATTCTATTTAAATCAGGCTTTCAATTAACCACTTACAACTGTAACATACCTCTGGACTCCAAAACAGAAACTCTCATTGCTAAACTTGAACTTAATGATAAATCAATCTATATTATATGTATGTATCTGCCCCCTGGAAATAACAGCCACCTTAGAAAATATCCTCCTGCTGGTTATCCCAACACCTACCTCAAGAAACCATTATTCTAGGCAATATAAATTTAGACTAGAATACCTACTGTAGTAGCCTCCCTACCACTCACAAACCTATATGGTTTCTCCTAGACCATTACCTCCCCCACCAGAATAAATAAATCTAACAAGAAAGCTAACGCACTAGACTGGATTCTCACTAACAATCATACTCTCTACTATGACTCTGAAACCCTCCCTGATGACATCAGTGACCACTCACTCACCTATATCATTAGACAAAGCCAACACCCCTACCCCAACCTCTACCAGACATATTAGATCCAAAAATAAATTTAACCCTGATCTATTCAAAATTGAACTTAGAGCTTACAAAGTACAATTTTGTACCTACCATAAATGTAGATGTTAGAGTGTTCACCTTGCTGCAGTCATCACACTTGGGTTATCCTGCCATCAGGCGGTCACGCAGTCGGCCCGAATTCCAAAGTCTTGGTCTGGCGTCGGTTGCTGTCGCTTCTTCCCTGATGTCAGTGCGCCAGGGGTATACAAGAGGAATCAGACGCCATTTTCTTCAGTTTTTCTTGCCCCAGATGTCAGGTGCCCCCAAATAGGTAGGACACGCACACCCACGCATATAGCTATATAAAAATAAAACAAAACCCTTGGGCACAAGCAAATACACCACAGAGGTAGTGTAGGATAGAGTGGTAGAGATAAGTTTAGCTAGTTCAGAGGGGATGGAGGGAGGGTAACCTGGACTGCAGCAGGGTGAACACTAACATCTACATTTATGGTAGGTACAAAACTGTACTATGTTCATCATGTTACCCTGCTGCAGTCATCACAATGGGTTGAATCCCAGTGCTAAAGATGGGAGGTGGACTCAGACAGGGTTAGGAGCAGCTAGTAAGCCCTGCAAAACTGCAGTGGCAAAACCAGCTCTAGTCTTGAGTATAGAGGTAAGTGATGGTGTTTGATGAAGGTGTGCACTGAACTCCAAGTCGCAGCTTCCAGAAATATCCTTGGTTGACACTCCCCTGGGAAAGGCTGCTGATGTAGCTGTAGCCCTGGTGGAGTGGGACCTAATGTTAGCATGTACTGGTTTCCCGTGATGTATGTAGCAAAAACGTATGCAATGCCTTATCCTTTTTGAAATGGTCTGTTTTGAGATAGCTTTTCCTTGTGATCCTGTAGCATAGGCTACAAAAAGCTGGTCAGTTTTTCTGAAAGCCTTAGTTTTATCCAAGTAGTAACGTAATTGCCTGTGAATGTCCAAAGAGTGCAGGAGTCTTTCTCCTTTGTTCTGGGGATTTGGGAAGAAGGTGGGCAAGTGAATGGTTTGGTTTAGGGCCACACTGGATACCACCTTTGGCATAAAGGAAGGATTAGTTCGTAGAGAGACTCTGTCTTGATGAAAAATGATGAAAGGTTCCACTACCATTAGTGCCTGTAGCTCTGAGACTCTTCTAGCTGAGGTTATTGCTAGTAGTAGGGCAGTTTTCCATGAAAGAAATTTTAAGTCAGCTGAAAAAGCTGGTTCAAAGGGCAGCAGTGTAAGCTTTTCCAGAAGAAAGTTGAGATCCCAAGTAGGTGTTGGAGCTTTCCTTGGCGGTCTTAAGTTCTTAGCCCCTCTGAGGAACTGACTTAGGAGTGGATGCGAGAATAAAAAAAAAGAGGATCTGTGCTGTAATTTGCTGAAATTGCTTAGGCATGGATCTTAGATGAAAAGGAAAGTCCTTTGTGTAACATCACAGATAAATATTGTAGAATCTGAGGGATGTTTGGATCAAGGGGGTTTAGGCCTTTAGCCTGGTTCCAGGCGCAAAATCTTTTCCATTTGTCTGAATAGGTTTCCCTGGTGCTGGGCCCCCTGGCCTCCAGAATGACATCCATAGCAGCTTTGGATAAAGGTGTTGGCTGGTTGTTTAGGTAATTTGCCATGCAGCCAGGTTTAAAGTCTTGAGCTGGCTGTGTAGAATCTGATGGGCTCGCTGGGTGAGCAGGTGAGGAATCTGTAGCAAAATCCATGGCGGGCCGTAGGCCATGTTCCTTAAAATTGGGTATCAATGCTGGCGTGGCCAGAATGGTGCAACGAGCATCATTTGTGGCCTCTCTAATCTGACTTTCAGCAGTACCTTTGCTAGAAGAGGTAGTGGAGGGAAGGCATACACTGTTACTGTTTTCCAACAGAGGGCGTCCACTTCCCAAGCTAGTAGATGGAAGGTCCTTGTGCAAAATTTTTGAAGTTGGTGGTTGTGGGGGCTTGCAAACAGATCTACATCTGGGCGTCCCCATTTTTGAGCTATCATTGCAAATACTTGTGGATTTTCCATTCGTGTGGATCCATGATGTCTCTGCTTAGGTCGTCTGCCAATGTGTTTTTCTTTCCTGGCAGGAATTGTGCTTGTAATTGAACCTTGTAAGACAGTGCAGTGTACCACAAGGTCATTGCTTGCCTGCATAGAGGGTAGGAATGCTTGCCTGCATAGAGGATAGGAATGTGTGCCCCCTTGCTTATGTACCACATGACTGGTATTGTCAGTCTTTATTAGTTGTCCTGGGTGTAGAAGGTCCTTAAAAGCTGTTAGGGCATTCTGTACTGCTAGCATTTCTTTTTGATTGATATGCAGATGCCTCTGATCTGTAGTCCATTTGCCCTGAATGCACTTCCCTGCCATGTGTGCTCCCCAGGCATAGTCTGATGCATCTGTTGTCATAGTTTGCCTGGCTGTGGGTAAGGTGAAAGGCTGACCCTTGAGGTGACATGCCTGTGCCCACCATAAAAACTCCTGTTGAAGGCAGGGAATGAGTGGTATCATTGTTTCCAAGCTGTGGAGAGTCCATACACTTTTCAGGTACCATTGTAATTTCCTCATATGCAGTTTTGCAAATGGTATTAGTAGTATGCAAGATACCATGAATCCCACAGCCTGCAGAATTTTTCTTGCAGGGAGTTGGGTCTTTGTTGCCATTATTTTGAAATACTGAAACAGCTGTCGTTACTTGTCTGGCGTGAGATAAGCCACCTGGGCCGTTGCATTCAAGCTGGCACCCAGGAATATTATGTTTTGTGAGCACTAGTTTTGATTTCTTTTCATTTACTGTGTACCCTAGGCAACTTAGGTGTTTGACAAATGCCAGATGCTTTAAAAGAATGTCCTTCCTTTCTGCTTGAATAAGGCAGTCGTCCACGTATGGGTATATTTGAATTCCTCTTTGTCTGCAGTATGCAATTACTGGCACCAGTAATTGCAGTATGCAATTACTGGTGCCAGGCATTTTGTGAAGACCCTGGGTGCAGTAGATAAGCCAAAGGGCAGTGCAGAGAATTGATAATGCGTTGAACCTGCAATGAAGCGGAGGTATCTTCTGCAATTCTGTCTGATAGGGACATGCAGGTATGCCTCCTTGAGGTCCAAAGTGACTAGCCAAGCATTCTTGCCCAGCATGGGAAGAAGCTGCTGTAGTGTTAGCCTCTTGAATTTTGGTACTTGCAGATAGGTGTTCAGAATTGAAAGATCCAGAATGGGTCTCCATGCTTAGTCCTTTCTTGGGACTAGGAAGAGTCTCGAGTAAAATCCTTGTCCTTGCTCCTGTGTAGGTACCTGTTGAATGGCTCATGTTCATGAGAGCTGTAATTTGTTTTTGTGCCTCTGCCCATTGATTTGGTGGCAGGTTTGGCAATCCTTTGATCCTTGGTAAGGTATTAAAGTGGAATCTGTATCCTTGAGAGACTGTTTAGAACCCATTTGTCTTCTGTAATGATGTGCCAGTTGTCTGCAAAAAATGCTAGTTTTCCTCCCAAGAGAGTTGCCAGGAGAGATTTGCTTGGTAGTTTGAGGATAGAGTCATTGTGTTTGTCTTCTGCTAGCATGGGGCCTGTCTTCTCCTCCTTTCTGGGTAGCGGAACCCCATTGGCGAGGTTTGTAAGGGTCCTGTGACGGACCTCTGCCCCTTGGGTGTCTGTATTTGCCCCTCCGTGATTTGTCTGAAGCTGGAAAGGACCAGTTTTTGTTGGCCAATTTCTGCTGAAACGAGGGGGTTGTACCTGCAAAAAATCCTTGACCATTTGCATAGACTTTGCCTTATCCTCCATTTTCTTTAAAACCTCTTCTGCTTTGACACCAAATACATCCTGCTGTAAAGGTGCATCCAATAATTTTGCTTTAACATGGTCAGGGAGGGTTTGTTCTTTTAACCAAGCATGTCTACACGTATGAGAGCCAGTAACAGCTGCTCTACAAGAAGCTTCCAATGAATCAAATCATCTGCATTGTAAAGTATGTTTGCCCACCTGTTCTGCTCCATGCAACAGATCCTGCATTTCCTTGAATTCAGGCCGTTCTGAATGTGTGCTCATAGGTAGATACTAGGCTATCTGCCCTAGGGCATTTATAAGCCTAGCCAGAGTGTATTTGGCTTCAGCCTCCCTATTAGATTAGCCTACTGGCCTTCTGTAAATTAAGTCACAGAAGGTACCCTTTTAAGATTAGTTTACTGTGCCTCTGTCTAGCAGGGACACAGGAGAGATCCCAGGGGTGAATTTGCGATTTCTCATCCACGCGTCCAAATTTCGCTTGAAGAGGGTCAGCAAGGGGCTATGTCTAACATGAATTGGGATTCTATTCCAGAGTGAGGGGAGCTTCTGGGAAATGAATCTGTCCCTCCAGCATGTCCTATTTATTTTTGTGCTGAGGTTTAGGTCCCAGGAGCGTGTAGCTCTAAGGGACTTGGATTTTTTGAAGTGGAGCATGTCCATTAATTCTGGGTTTGACATAGCTTTGTACGTCAGGCATAGATTGCCTCTGAGTAGGCGGTAAGCAACTGAGTAGAGCTGGAGTTTCTTTAGTCAAACTGCATAGGACATCTGTTTGTAGCCCATGATCCTCTTGGTGAGGTACCTTTGGGGTCTCTCCAGTTGCTGCAGGTGTCGGGTAAGGTACATCCCAAAAGGGGCATTGTATTTAATTATGGGCCGGATGAGTGACTAGTAGAGGGGAACAATGACCTCTCTTGATCTAGATGCGAACCCTTTCATGATAAGGTGGGCTATATAGAAGGTCTTTCTAACCACTTTGGCAACGTGATTAACAAAGGAGAGATTACTATCTACGCTGGTCCCCAAATCTCTACTTCTTCCATACTTAATGGATTACCACCTGTGTGGTAATTTGTGGGCTCCTTGTTTTTCCCAAAGGGAATGACTATGCACTTTTTAGCATTTAGCTTGAGGCCGTGGTTCTGGCACAAAGCATCAGTCTCTGTGAGACCCTTTTGGAGGATGCTTGTGTCAGCTGGAGATTCGATTATGGCCCCCAGTTTGCAGTCATCTGTGAACTTTGTCAGCCATAATCCCCCCATGTTAGCCTGAACCTCAGAGAAGTATATACCGAACAAGAGAAGTCCCAGAACTGAGCCCTGTGGGACGCCACTTGTAACTGGTTTGGATTCGGACATGGCACCTGCGATTCTGACCATGTGGGTTCCATCTCTGAGCCAGTTTGCAACCCATATTGTGATATAGGGGTTGATATTTATGATGCCCGAGTGGGGTATTGTGTTGAAGGCTTTTGCGAGGTCCAGGTAGGCTGTGTGGACTACCTTGCCCTCATCTATGGCTTTGGTAACGGTTTCAAAGAAATCAACTAGGTTTAAGAGGCAAGATCTGCCCTTAAAGCCGAATTGGGTAGGGTCCAGTGTCTGGAGGCTCCCAATGTCTTTGTTTAGGAGTTCCATGATAATATGCTCCATAGCTTTACAGACCAGACTAGTCAAGCTTATGGGGCGATAGTTTCCGGGGTCCGTTGTGGCACCACCTTTGTGGAGTGGGACCACTGTAGCTGTACGCCATTCTTTGGGTACATATCCTGTAGTAAGGCTAAGTTTGAGCAGTGACAATATGAGGGTTCAGTTCTTCTTGGAGCTCGTGTAAGACCGCCTGGGACAGCGTCCGGTCCTATAGATGCTGTGTTTTTTGCTTTGGAGAGGGCAGCTTTCACCTGTGCATCTGTGATGTCAGGGAGGTTACATTCAGTTGGGATAGGCGTTTGGCTCCTTTGGGGGGGAAGGGGGGTGAGTTTGCACAGAATCTGTCTGCCAGGATGCTGGCTATGTCTGTAGGTTCGGTATATTTTGTACCATTATGCAACAATTCAGAGCATATCTGGGAGTTTCTGCCCATGTTTCTAACATAACTAAAGGCCTTGTGATTATCTTCAGTGTCTAGGGCAACTTTTCTTTCGAAACTGGCCTTTGATGATTTTATGAGGGATCGAAGTTTCTTGCTCATACTGATCAGAGATGCCTTCCCTTTTTGGGATTTTGCTCTGTCATGTAGTAGCTTCCTCCTTCTGTTGTATAGCTTATTTATGGCCGGGGTCCACCAGACCGGTCTCCTGTTTTTGGAGGAGTGAGTCTTGGTTTTATTTGGGATAGCACGATCCATGCATTCCTGCAAGTTCTCATAGAATGCATTTGTAAAGGATTCTGCGGATTGGGCTGTATTATCCTCTGGCCCAGGGGCTTTGAAGGATTCCACCTCAGCCTTGAGAAGTGCAAAGTTGGCTTTGGAAAAATTCTTTACAGTGATTTCCTTGGCTGGGGGTGGGGACGGGATATGGATGTCATGGGAAATTTGTTTATGGTCTGATCTTACCAATGAGGGGTTTACCTCTGGTGTGGAACAGAGTACCCATGTTGGTGATGACCAGGTCATTTTTTGTTTTAACTGAGACATTAGGAATTATTTCAACATGTGAAACTGGCAATTTAATGCTCTCATAGCCAGAGTAGCTGAGGTGTACATTTTCTTTCCCCATCTATCTAGAGTTCTGGAATCCCTTTGAGGGCACAGGATTTTTAGCCATAGAAGCTTTTGCTCCCTTAGGACCCTGGGAAATTGTTTCTGGGTCAGCTACAGGGCTTTTACAAAGGAATTTGTGTGAGTCAGGTACTCTGTAGTATCTGTCTGGTTTGGCTGGAGCAAGAGGAAGAGAGTCTGGATTTAAACTAGACTCCAAGTAAACATCATCCACAATATCTAGAACAGGAGGGATAGCAAGAGGTCTGTGCTGGGGTAGTAAAAGGAACTCTCTGAGCCTTTTCTTAGAATCTAAGTAATCCCGGCCTTCCCAGTGGAAATCTTCCCTCATGGTATGTAAAGTTTCCCCAAAGGAGTAGTCTTCAGGGGGAGATGCTGAGGGAAGAGTCTTCAGCATCAGAAGACTCATAAGGTGGAAAAGGGTAATCCTGTTCCTCAGAAGAATCTGAGAAGAGAGAAACCTGGTCAGAGGATGCATAATCCTCCTCGTGTCTTGGTCTTATCAGGAGGGGGATGGGAACCCCTGATAAGGGTAATCAAATCTTCAGCCATCTTAAGCATCTGTTTCTTAGGCATGGGGCCTTGAACTGTAGACAGATGTAGTTTCCTTTGGTTTTAAAGGAGTTTTAAGTTTAGCATAAGATTTAATCGTGAGTGTAGTTGGTCTGAAGACACCTTCTGCAACCAAAGGTGTTTCCGTTGCACCGGTGTCTAGTTCTGCTCCAGTGTCTGTAGATGGCTGCGTCGGCCTAGTACACTCCGCTTGGGAATCCACAGCTGTCTGGGGTTGCAGTTCTGCGGTGGTTAGGGGCTACGTAGGCACCTCACTGAGAACCGGTGACAGGCCCAGCTGAGGCCTCAGTGTCTGGCTTATTCCTAGGCTGCCTGTCCTTATCCTTGCGTTTTTTATGAATGGCAGTCGTCGGCTGCTCCATGATATAATTAAATTTCCTACCAAAGTAATGCCGTGCGAAGTCAAAACGGCGTTTGATAGTTCGTTTATTAAACCTAGCGCAAAACCGACAACCTTATGAGGTATTTGCTTCCACAAGAAATGCAATTGTTAACTTTTTCTGACATCGGACTGAGGCAAGAAAATGTTCCCAACGGGGTTCTTAACTTTATTGAAGACTTCGGACTGAAATTCAAATCAAAAATCTTAGGTGTCGGCAGACCGGCACTTGCCAACTGCTTTGGGCACCGCGCGGCAAGAAAGACTGAAGAAAATGGTATCGGATGCCTCTTGTATACCCCTGGCGCACTGACGTCAGGGAAGAAGCGACAACAACCGACGCCGGACCAAGACTTCGGAATTCAGGCAGACTGCGGGACCACCTGACGGCAGGATAACCCAAGTGTGATGACTGCAGCAGGGTAACACGATGAACATCTGGGCTCCCTTAAAACATCTTCCTTTAGATGAAGCCGTTAACTTCTTTAAATTTACCTTCCTTGCCATTCTTAATCACCATGCGCCAACCACATCTATAAGAATTAAGGCCAAGCCTGCCCCATGGCTTTCCAGCGAAACCAAACAAAATTAACATCAGAAATAAATACTTGGCCAAATGGAGAATGACAAAAAAACACCACTGACCAACTAACATTTAGACAGCTAAGAAATGACACTAAAAAGGCCATACTCTCTGATAAACAAAACTACTACTTACAATATCAACAACCTAATCACAACAACCCAAAGAAATTCTGGGCCAGCATCAAGCAATTAGTCCACCCAGGTGAATCTACTACACCAAGCCCTCAAAATACAGACCTGAATAATCCAATCCATACAGCTAATACCTTTTTTACAATTACTATCCAATTATTAGCCAGTCAACTATCACCTAATACCTTCACAATACCCTCATATTCCTCAACCCCACCGCCCCCTTTTCATTTCAAACATGTTACAACCTCATTTATTCAAACCCTTTTGAATAAACTGAAACCATGCTCTCCTTCTGCAGACCTACTGCCTTCTGAATATCTACAGATATCATCCAGTCAGCTGCTTAGCAAAAAAATCTGGGCAAGTGCAAAGCCAAAAATAATTGGGGACAAAGAGCCAGAAGTAGGGACAAATTTTAAATATTGCTTTTATAAACCTAAAGTTGTTGGAAGAAGTCTAAAACTCCATCTTCTTTCATTATTTGTGAATTAATTTGTCATTGATTTGCAGAAAACCAAAAATACAAGTCAAAAATCTGGACAGTTGAGAGGAATGTAGACAGTGCTCGGATGTGTGTGGATGCGGCAGTCACTTGTTATAGTGGAAAACAGTATGCTTGTCACTATATGTAAATGAAAATCTGTTACACTACATATGATGCTACAAAGGGTACCGTTGCAGTGATGTTCTGGTTACATCAGTGGCAACTGCATTTTTAAAACTAAATGTATACTCTTAACTGTGGTTGTTTTTTTAACAGTTTTAAGTTACATTTTCTGTATTTTTGTTTTATGACCTTTACTGACAAAGTATTAAAATGTGTAGTTGCAGGTTGGGCAAGGCCAATGTCAGCATTCTGGAGGCCTCCAGTAACTGTAAAATCGTGGTCCCCTCAGACACTTCCAGTCTAAGTATGAGCCTGTCACTGCCACCCCCTCCTAAGCATCCGTTTGATTCATGCTGCATAATTTTATGAATAAATTATAACTACGCTTTTATAATTTGACAGGACTTTGGACTGCACTATGTTGGCCCACCTAACAGAGGGACATTAGCAGTGACTGGCATTTAACTGCAATGGTGATGCATTACAACAAACCTTTGTAGGCTGGCCTTAGGTGAAATGGTGCCATAGACAAAGGGCTTCATGGCACCTGCCCCAACACTGTCTACTGACCCCCCCTCACAAACACACATATCCTTTATGTTTCTCAAATTTTGTATTTAGCTTTTTAAAGTCATGGCTTTCTATACGCTTTCAAGAGCATTTTTAAAGTTTTTGTTACAATCTTTTCCTTCTAGTGATGGCTTGAACACTGTATTGTTACTCCAGAAATTGTGGCTCTGCTAGACAGGGACACAGGAAAATAACTTTCTTGGGTGGTAAAAGCCAGGGAACTTTTTTGGCTAGGCTTATATAAGCCCCAGGGCCAATAGCCTAGTACCTACCTATGAACCTATAAGGCCATAGCTTATCCTATTTCCATATTGATCAATAGATCAATTACTGAAGGTTACATCCCCACCTTATGCAAAGTCTCCCATATAATCCCCCTACATAAAGGGGAAAGACAGTTGTGTACACTTACCATAAATGTAGATGTTAGAGTGTCTTCACTGTTGCAGTCATGACTGTAGGGTTCTCCCCTGCCGGCAGGCAGTCCTCGGTCAGCCAGAATCCCAAAGTCTGGGTCCGGATTCGGCTGTTCAACCATGCTCCCTGACGTCAGAGCGCCAGGAGTACAAAGCTGACAGCCGACGCCATGTTCTGCAGTTTTTCTTGCCCCAGATGTCAGGAGTCCCAAAATGAGTAAGGTCCCATATCCTTTGCAAATACACCTCAGAAGAATGGTGAAAAAAGGAACCACACAAAAGTAAAAATAAGAGGGGACAGGAGGGAGGGAAACCCAGACTGCAACAGTGAAGGCACTCGAACATCTACATTTATGGTAAGTGTACACAACTGTACTATGTTCATCGTGTTTCACTGTTGCAGTCATGACTGTAGGGTAGAATCCCAAAGCAGAATGAAAGGGAGGTGGTCATAAAGTAGAAGGGGCAGCTAGAAGGCCCTGCAAGACTGCAGAAGCAAAGCCTGCCCTAGACTTAGAGTAGAGGTACATTGTAGTGCTTTGAAAAAGTATGCACTGAACTCCAAGTTGCAGCTTCCAAAATGTCTTTGGTAGGAACTCCCCTGAGGAAGGCAGCTGAAGTGGCAGCAGCTCTGGTGGAATGAGTCCGTATACTCCCTGGGATTTGCTTTCCATGGTGTGAATAACAAAATCTGATTCCATGAGCAATCCATTTAGAAATGGTCTGTTTTGAAATGGCTTTACCTTGGGAACTTGAAGCATAAGAAACAAACAATTGCTCTGATTTTCTGATGTCCTTGGTTCGGTCAAGGTAAAAACAGTTGTCTGTGTACAGCCAAGGAATGTAAGATCCTTTCCCCTTTATTTTGAGGAGTGGGGAAAAAAGTTGGCAAGTGAATAGTTTGATTTAAAGCCACTTTGGAAACCACCTTAGACATGAAAGTAGGATTAGTCCTTAAAGACACCCTGTCTTGATGAAAAATAATACAAGGTTCCACAGCCATAACAGCTTGCAACTCTGAAACTCTCCTGGCAGAGGTCAGAGCTAACAGGATGGCTGTTTTCCAAGATAAAAACTTGATGTCAGAAGAGGCAGCAGGCTCAAAAGGAGGTAAAGTGAGCTTTTCCAAAACATAGTTGAGATCCCAAGCAGGAATGGGAGGAGATCTAGGAGGTCTTAAGATCTTAGCTCCTCTGAGAAACTGTCTCATGAGCTGGTGGGAAAAGATTGGAGGGTCTGTATTGTAATGAGCGGAAATAGCAGAGGCATGTATCTTAATGGAAGAGAAAGAGAGACCCTTATGTAAGAGATCTGTCAGGTAAAGTAAAATCAAGGGAATGTTAGGAAGAAGATGATCAGAATCCTGAGCCTGCATCCAGGAACAAAATCTTTTCCATTTTCCTGCATAAGATTTTCTAGTGCTAGGATGTCTGGCTTCTAAAATGACATCCATAACCTGCTTGGGTAGGAGAGAATGAATCTAAGACCCTGGATTAACCAGGCCGCCAGGCTAAGAGTTAGGGAGTGTAGAACCTGACCCTGGTGTTGGGACAGAAGGTTCGGAGTCTGTGGTAAAACCCAAGGGGGCTCCAGACATAGGTTTTTCAGAGTTGGGTACCAAAACTGTCGAGGCCAATTTGGGGCCATCAAGATCATAATCTTGGGCTTGCCCTGTTTGATCTTTAATAATACCCGTGGAAGAAGAGGAAGAGGCAGAAAAGGCATATCCCGAGAGGTTTCTCCAACTGAATGATAGTGCATCCACTTTCCAAGCTTGTTTGTGGAAAGTCCTGGTGCAAAAAATCTGTAGTTGATTGAGGTGGGATGCAAAGAGGTCTATGTGAGGACATCCCCAGACTGCTGTTATCATCCTGAATATTTCGGTGTGCAGCATCCACTCGTGTGGGTCCGAAAGGTTTCTGCTCAGACTGTCTGCAAGGAAGTTTTCCTTCCCTGGTAGAAAGGTCCAGATTGCAAGCTAGAGCTGTGTTCCATAGATCCATGGCTAGTCTGCAAAGGGGGTAGGAATGAGATCCCCCTTGCTTGTTTATGTACCACATAACTGTGGTGTTGTCTGTCCGTATCAGTAGTTGTCCTGGTAGTAGAAGATTCCTGAAGGCCAATAGAGCTTTCTGAACGGCTAACATTTCCTTTAAACTGATATGCAGGTGCTTCTGATCCTTTGTCCAAAGGCCCTGCAGACAGTTGCCCTGAAAATGGGCTCCCCATGCATAATCTGAGGCATCCGTGGTTAGTATCCAAGTGGCAGGAGGCAGACAGAAGGGTTTTCCTTTGTTTAGAGTACATGCCTTGGACCACCAAAGGAATTCCTTTTGAAGACAAGGCAGGACGGAGATCAGCATGTCTAAACTGTGGCAATGCTGAGACCATACACTTTTTAGGTACCACTGTATTTCTCATATGTAGTCTTGCATATGGTGCGAGAAGGAAGCAGGAGGCCATGTAATCCAAAGCCTGCAGGAATCTCCTTGCAGATAGCAGAGTTAAAGTTACCAAGATTTTGAAAGTTGAAGCCAGCTGTAACTGTTTTTCGTATGTCGGAAATGCCATCTGGGTTGTTTAGAGAAGCGCCAAGAAAAATTATCTGTTGTGAGTGTGTCAAATTTGACTTTATGTTTACAGTGAATCCCAGGAACTTGAGAAGATTCTGAACAAACTGTAGATGCTGGAGTAAGACCTTCTTGCTGTCTGCCTGAATAAGACAGTCGTCCAGATAAGGGTAAATTTGAATTCCCTTGAGTCTGCAATAAGCTACTACTGGAGCCAGGCATTTGGTGAAGACCCTGGGCGCAGTAGACAATCCAAAGGGCAGCGCAGAGAATTGAAAGTGCCTCAATCCGGCCTTGAACCCGAGGTATTTTCTGCGTTCCTGCCTGATGGGAATGTGTAAATATGCCTCCTTTAAATCCAAAGTTACCATCCATGCATTTTTGGTCAGCATTGGAAGTAGCTGCTGTAGAGTAAGCATTTTGAATTTTGGTATCTCTAGAAAAGTGTTCAAGACTGACAGATCCAGAATGGGTCTCCATGAATTTTGCTTCCTGGGGACTAGAAAGAGCCTTGAGTAAATACCTTGTCCCATCTCTGAAAGTGGAACTAGTTCGATGGCTTTCATAGCCAAGAGAGCTTCCACCTGGTTTAAGGCCTCTGTCCATTGATGTTTTGGAGATCTGGCCATCCGCTTGGCCTTGGTAGGGTATGAAAATGGAATTTGTAACCTCTTGAAACCACATCCAGAAAGTACAGTTTTGTACCTACCATAAATGTAGATGTTAGAGTGCTAATACAGCTGCAGTAATCACAGATGGGTTCTCTGCCGTCAGGCGGGTCCTCGGTTGGCCGAATCCCAAAGTCTAGGTCCAGCGTCGGTTGTTGTCGCATTCTCTCCTGATGTCAGTGAGGCCGGAGTATATAAGACACAGCAGACGCCATGTTCTTCAGTCTTTCTTGCCCCAGATGTCAGGTGCCCCCAGATGGAAGACAATACATAAATTATGTGTATATGTATATACATGCAATGCAATATAATCCAAAATCAGTAGTTGCAAGCAAATAAACCATAGAAGGATAACCCAGTCAGGTTGTATGAAGAGGGGGTTAGGCCCCATGCCTTTACCAAGTGGGGAAGGAGGGAGGGAAACCTGTACTGCAGCTGTATTAGCACTCGAACATCTACATTTATGGTAGGTACAAAACTGTACTATGTTCATCGTGCATACAGCTGCAGTAATCACAGATGGGTAGAGTCCCAAAGCTACGCACAGGGTGGTAGGTACTAGGAGGAACTGGGTTGAGCCAGAATGCCCTGCAACACAGCAGTGGCAAAGCCTGCTCTAGTTTTGGAATATAAAGGCAGGTGGTAGTGTTTTGTGAAGGTATGTAGAGAACTCCAAGTGGCTGCCTCCAAAATATCTTTGGTAGGAACTCCTCTGAGGAAGGCTGTAGAGGTAGCTGTGGCCCTGGTGGAGTGTGATCTGATGCCTGTAGGAACAGATTTCCCATGATAGGAATAACAGAACCGTATGCAGTGGCCTATCCACTTTGAAATAGTCTGCTTGGTAACTGGCTTCCCTTGAGCCCCTATAGCATAGGACACAGAGTTGTTCTGATTTCCTGAAGGACTTTGTTCTGTCCAAATGCCTTTCCCCTTTGTTTTGAGGATTGGGGTAAAAGGTAGGTAGGTGTATGGCTTGATTTAAAGCTACCCTGGACACCACTTTAGGCATAAATGATGGGTTGGTACGAAGGGAAACCCTGTCCTGATGGAAGATGAGAAAGGGCTGCACCGCCATGAGGGCCTGCAATTCCGAAACCCTACGAGCTGAAGTGATAGCCAGAAGGAAGGCTGTTTTCCAGGACAAGTATTGCAAATCTGTTGAGACAGCTGGTTCAAAAGGAGGCAATGTTAATTTTTCTAGTATGTAATTAAGATCCCAGGCTGGTATTGGTTGTTTCCTTGGTGGTCTTATATTCTTAGCCCCTCTGAGGAACTATCGTAAGAGTGGGTGAGAAAATAAAGGAGGATCCGTGTTGAATTCTGCAGAAATGGCTGAGGCATGGATTTTTATGGAAGAAAATTAAAGTCCACTGTTCAGCAGCTCAGCTAGATACTGTAATACCTGGGGCAAGTTCAGTTTTCTAGGGTCCTGGCCTTTTTTCTCATTCCAAGAGCAAAACCGTTTCCATTTTGCGGAGTAAGCTTTTCTAGTAGATGGCCTTCTGGCCTCCAAAATGACATCCTGCACATCCTTGGAGAGTAGGGTCTGTTGCGGTGTTAAGGAATTTTCCATGCAGCGAGATTGAGTGTTTTCATCTGACTGTGAAGAGTTTTGTAGCTGTGCTGAGTCAGCAGAAGAGGTATTAGAGGCAGGGACCAGGGAGGAGTATGTGTTAGGCTCCTCAGGAGCGGGTACCAGTGATGCCTTGGCCAATCTGGAGCAATCAGCATCATCTTCGGTCTGTCTGCGCTTGCTTTCAAGAGCACCTTGGGCAGAAGAGGCAGAGGTGGGAATGGGTAAACTGTCCATGCTGTCCAACTGAATGAAAGGGCGTCCACTCTCCAGGCCTTTGGATGAAAGGCCCTCGAACAAAACTTTTCCAATTGATTCCTGTGGGAGGCAAAAAGATATATGTCTGGCCTCCCCCACGCTTGGATTATCTCTGTAAACACCTGAGGATGCAACTTCCATTCGTGTGGATCTGTCATATTTCTGCTTAGATTGTCTGCCAGCGTGTTTTCCAATCCTGGCAAGTACTGTGCTTGAAGTTCGATTTGCCATTCCAGAGCCAAGTTCCAGAGTCATGGCTAGTCTGCACAAGGGGTATGAATGTGTTCCTCCTCGTTTGTTTATGTACCACATTACTGTGGTGTTGTCTGTTCTTATCAGTAATTGTCCTGGATGCAGGAGGTCCTTGAAAGCTGTAATTGCATTTATTACTGCTAGCATTTCTTTTTGATTGATGTGAAGGTGCTTTTCCTTTTGGGACCATTTGCCCTGAAGGCACCTGTCCGTCATGTGCGCCCCCCCGGGCGTAACCTGAGGCGTCTGTTGTGATGACTTGATTTGCTTGAGGCTTGCAGAATGGGAGGCCTGTATTTGCTTGACATGCTTGGGCCCACCATAGAAATTCCTTTTGCAAACATGGAATTATTGGTATTATTGTTTCCAAACTGTGACTGTGTTGAGACCATAGGTTTTTTAGGTACCATTGAAGTTTCCTCATATGCAGCTTTGCACATGGGATTAAAAGAATGCAAGATGCCATGAAGCCCAGAGCCTGCAGGATTTTCCTTGCAGTAAGCCTGGTACATTTTGCTAGTATTTTGAAGTACTGAGTTAGTTGCCCCTGTTTTTCTGGCGTAAGATAGGCCATCTGGGTGTTTGTGTCCAAGTTGGCACCCAGGAAAGTTATTTTCTGAGATGGTGTTAGCCTGGATTTCTCTTTGTTGATTGTGTATCCCAGAGAATGCAGTAATCGTGTTACATAAGCCAGATGTTTCAGAAGTATGTGCTTGCTGTCCGCTTGGATCAGGCAGTCGTCCAAATAAGGGTAAATTTGTATCCCTTGAAGTCTGCAGTAGGCAATCACTGATGCCAGGCATTTCGTGAATAGTCTGGGCGCAGTAGATAAGCCAAAGGGCAATGCAGAGAATTGATAATGGGTTGAACCTGCAAGAAATCTGAGGTATCTTCTGCAATTTTGTCTGATTGGGACATGCAGGTATGCCTCCTTGAGGTCCAATGTTACCAGCCAAAACTCCTTGCCCAGCATGGGAAGAAGCTGCTGTAATGTGAGCATCTTGAATTTTGGTAGGAGTAAAAATGTGTTTAGGATGGATAGGTCCAAAATAGGTCTCCAATCTTTTCCCTTCCTTGGTACCAGGAATAGTCTGGAATAAAAACCTTGACCTTGTTCGTGAGTAGGTACCTCTTGTATAGCTCTCATGCCTATGAGCTTTGAAATTTGTAGTTGTGCCTCTGCCCTTTGACTGTGTGGCAGGTTTGGCATGCCTCTCATCTTTGGAAGGGTGTGAAAATGGAATCTGTAGCCTCTGTTTATAATGTCCAGGATCCATTTGTCTTTTGTGACAATATGCCAATTTTTTGAAATTAATGCCAGTTTTCCGCCTAAGGGTGCTGCCATTTGAGTCTTACTTGGCATGCAAAGGGGAAAGTCATTGGGCTTGCTTTCTGAATGGTTGCGAGTTATCCTCACCACCTCTTTGTGTAGGAGCTTGCCATTGTCTGCCTCTAAACGATCCTTGGGATTGCCCTCTGCCCCTCGGGTGCCTGTATCTACCTCTTTGGGGTCTGTCCGAGGCTGGAAAGGACCTATTTTTGGAAGGCCAATTTCTACTGAAACATGGGGGTTGTACCTTTAGAAAATCTTTCACTGTTTGCATTGATTTAGCCTTTTCCTCCATTTTCCTTAATACCTCCTCAGCATTAGCACCAAATAATACATCCTTTTGTAGAGGGGCATCTAGTAATTTAGCTTTGACATGATCTGGTAAGGTTTGTTCCTTGAGCCAGGCATGTCTACGTATGACTGATCCTGTAACAGCAGCTCTACATGAGGCCTCTAGAGCATCAAAACCACATTGTATGTTTACCCACTTGTTCTGCACTATGCATCAAATCCTGCAACTCCTTCAAGTCTGGTTGTTCAGGTTGTGACATTTTACTTCTCAATTGTGATAACAGAAACTGTTGGTACTTTAGCATATGGAACTGACAGTTTAATGTCCTCATGGTTAAGGTGGCCGAGGTATATACCTTTTTTGTCCACCTTTCTAAGGATCTGGAATCTCTCAGAAGGTAATGGATTTTTAGCAGTGCAGGCCTTTAATTCCCTTGGGGCCCTGTGAGATAGTTTCTGGGTCAGCAGCATGGCTTTTGTATAGAAATTGGTGTGAGTCAGGAACCCTGTAGTACCAGTCAGGCTTGACTGCGGCTGGAGGAAGAGAATCCGGGTTAAGGCAGGCCTCAGAGTACACATCTAGTATGTCCAAGACATGAGGTATAGCCAGAGGCCTGTGCTGGGGTAGCAAGAGAAATTCCCTAAGCCTTTTCTTGGAATCTGAATAATCTTGGCCTTCCCAGTGGAAGTGTTCCCTCAAGGTATGCAAAGTTTCCCCAAATGAGTAATCCTCTGGGGGGGATACACAGGGAATGGACTCCTGCATCAGTGTCTTCAAAAGGGGAGTAAGAATGTTCCTGTTCAGAGTGCTCTGATATAATGGAGCCCTGATCAGGGGAGGGGGATTCTTCCTCCACTCTGGGCCTTTTGTCCGGGGTTGAGAACCCCTGATAAGAGTAATTAAATCCTCAGCCATTTTAAGCATCTGTTTTTTAGGCATGGAGCCTGGAGATGGGCCCTGTGTAGCTTGTCTCTTAGAATGCATGGCTGCTTTAGACTTAGTGAAAGCCTTGATGGAAAAAGAAGAGGAAGGTCTGAAGACACCTTGAGAGGAGGTAGACCTGTCCACATTTTGAAATTCACCGCCAAGAGTGGCTTTGGTATCTGTAGTCGGGGTGTGGGCAGAGGAGCCTGCGACCTCTGGCACAGGAGACACTGCCAATGAAGTGTCGTCGGTAGTCAGGGGCTGCGTAGGTGCCTCGCTGAGAACCGGACCACCTGTAGTCGGCTTTGGCGTGGTGTCGGTAGGAGCCGCGGACCTCGTGTGTCGGTCCTTATCTTTGCGCTTTTTAGACAAATCTGGAGTCGGAGTATCCGACGACATAATATAGTTAAACTTTTTGCCAAAATAATGCTGGGCGAACTCCGTCCGACACTTAAAGGTGCGTTTGTTGAATGTAGCACAAAAGCGACAGACCGAGACGTCGTGGTCTGGGCCTAAACAAGGAATAGAGGGAATGGAAATCCTTATGCGGTATTTGCTTCTCACATGAAATACAATTATTAACTTTGTCTGACATCGGTCTGAGGCAAGAAAAGTTTCCCCAACGGGGTACTTAGCTTTCAAGAAGACTTCGGTTGCAAAATTTTCGTTATTTTAGGAGCTGGCCGACCGGCACTTGCGAACTGCTTCTGCTTCGGGCACCGCGCGGCAAGAAAGACTGAAGAAAATGGCGTCGGCTGGTTCTTTTATACCCCTGTCGCACTGACATCAGGGAAGAAGCGACGACAACCGACGCCGGACCTAGACTTTGGAATTCGGCCGACCGAGGACCCGCATGACGGCAGGAGAACCCATCTGTTATGACTGCAGCTGTATGCACGATGAACATCCCTACAGTCATGACTGCAACAGTGAAACACGATGAACGTCATTCCACAGAAAAACTATCGCCCCATTGCCCTTTCTCCCCTAGCTAAAATTATGGAGAAGTGTATCCATAAGCAGCTACTCCACCACCATCCAATTTAAAATAACTTACTTTCCAACTGTGAACATGGTTTCAGACCCTCGCACAGCACTGCCACTGCCCTCTTGTCTTTCACTGACTATATTAACAGGAACCGAAACCTGAATAACCTTTCTTCTGCTCTATTCATCGACCTGTCCAAAGCATTAGACATGGTAAAACACCAAATTCTCTTAAACATCCTGAAATCTGTCATTAGACCCACTTTACATAAAATGGTTCCAATCCTACCCTGACACCGGATAGCAAGCAGTACTTTGGCAAAACACTTTATCCACCCTTGTTACCTTAGGAGTCCCTCAGGGGTCCATACTTGGACCTCTTCTCTATATTAATGACCTTCATCTAGCTTATCCCACAAGCCACCTACATACAATATGCTGATGACTCTACACTTATGTTCAGCTGCATCTTCCCATGACCTTCGTGCTCTCACCCAAAAAGTATTCAACATAGTTGAACTTTTAGTTATGTACTTACCATAACGATAGATGTATGTGATCCATCTCGCCTACATTCATTACTGACTGGTTCGGAGCAGAGAGTCGGCTCCGACTCTGCCACTCTAACTAGCACGAAGTCTCTCATTGGCTGGGCTAACCCTGTATCCCAGGATGCATCACGCCCAAACCCCCAGATCTTGTTTGCCCCAATATGATTTTCCCACATACACCATACCACAAGGATACATATGTAAGAGGAGAGAAAAAACAATATCCTCAGAGAACTCAGAATACAAGTTTCCTCCAAGTCCAACAGGTAGGGGGAAGGAGGGCGGGTACGTAAGAATGTAGGTGAGATGGATCACATACATCTATCGTTATGGTAAGTACATAACTAAAAGATGTAATGTGATCCTATCTCGCCTACATTCATTACTGACGGGACAGCGTCCCTAGCACCTAAATCCTGGGAGGCTCACTGGAAAACACTCCTGAGCACTGTGGAACCAAAGGAAGCCCGACCTCCAGAGGCCACTTCCAGTTTGTAATGATAAATAAAGGTATGCGGAGAAGTCCAAGTAGCCGCTGCACATACCTCATCTATGGATAGTCTAGCATGAAAGGCCACTGAAGTTGACATAGCCCTGGTAGAATGCGCCTTAACTGGAAAGGGAAGATACTTACCCGCTAATGCATAAATAAATGAGATGCAGTCTCTAATCCACTTAGCTATAGTGCCCTTAGTTACAGATCTGCCAATTCTATTGTCTGAAAAGGACACAAACAACTGATCCGATTTCCTCTCCTGTTGTGTCCTATATAAATAAAACCTCAGTTGTCTATGCGCATCCAACTGGTGAAATTTGTATTCCGCTTTGTTGGAAAAACTTGGGAAAAAGACCGGAAGCTCAGACTGATGGAGACAGAGCAGAAGAGACCTTAGGGAGAAAAGAAGAATTAAGTCAGAGATACTCTGTCTTTATGAAAAATTAAATACGGAGGTTTAACAGAAAGGGCTTGAAGCTCCGATACTCTTCTGGTTGAAGTTATGGCTACCAAGAAGGCAGTCTTCCATGACAGAAATTTCAATTCGCAGGAGGCTGCCGGTTCAAAAGGAGAGGACGTCAAAGCTGAGCACCACATCTAATTCCCAAGGCAAGACGGGTTGTGAAACCGGAGGGCGCAGCAACCAGGCTCCTTTCAGAAAGGCTTTAAACAGCTTATGAGCCATGAGAGAAGGCTCATGTGCAACATGATAATTGGAGATTGCTGCCAACTGAACCTTTATAGTGGAGGCAGCCGAGCCTTGTCTAAAGAGTGTAGCTAAGAAATCTAACACCGCCGACACCGGGGCTGTAAGGGGGTCAAGATCACGTCGCTGAGCCCAAATTGCAAATCTCTTCCATTTACTAGAGTATATTTTCCTAGTAGAGGACTTGTGGGAGGAAGACAGAATATGTACTACTTCCGGGGTAAAAATTTGCTGTATAAGGTCGGAAGTGGAGGAGCCAGGCAGCGAGCTTGAGTGTTCGTAGGGATGGATGGAGATGTCCTGACTGATGAGTCAATAGGTCTGGAGCTGGGTCCAGAATCCAAGGACCATCCATGGCATACTTCCGAAGGAAGGGGAACCAAACTTGACGGGGCCAGTCTGGTGCGATCAAAATCATTTTGCTTCCCAAGCAGGTAGCCTTCTGAATCACTCTAGGTAGAAGAGGGACCGGCTGGAAGGCGTAGAGCAGACCGGAGGGCCAATTGTGGACTAGAGCATCCCTGGGCGACTCCCCCTGTGGGGGGAATCAGAGTGAAAAAACTGCTGCGCTTCGCATTCAGGAGGCTGGCAAAGAGGTCACAGCAGGGAAGGCCCCACTTGGAGAAGATCTGCGCAGCCACTCTGTCATTCAGGGACCACTCGTGAGGCATCAGAATAGCACTGCTCAGCCTGTCTGCTATCACATTGGACTTCCCCGGAATGTGCGCTGCCACTAGAAAGCGCTGGGAAGCGATCGCCCAATTCCACATTCTCATGGCCTCTCTGCAAAGGGGGTAGGACTTGTTCCTCCCTGCTTGTTCAGATACCAGACAACAGACATATTGTCGGAAAGAATCGCAATAATTCCCCTGGGAAGAGAGCTGTGAAGTGCCTGCAACACTAGAAGCACCGCTCCCATCTCTAGAACATTGATATGCAAGTGAACCTCGTGGTCTTGCCACATACCTTGGACCATCTCGCCCAGATAATGCCCCCCCACCCTATCTGGGAGGCGTCCATGGTTACTGTGGCAATAGGGGACAGGGGGCTCAAGGGTCTCCCTTGATCCAGATTGGACGAGAGAAGCCACCAACGCAGATCCTGCCGGCATCTCTCCGTGATGAGAATCAGATGGGACAAGGGGTGTTCCCGATATGATCACTGGGCAGAAAGAAGCCACTGAAGTATTCGCATGTGCAATCTGGCTAGCGAAACTAAAAGAATGGCAGCCGCCATTGATCCCAACTGAAGAACCATCCTGGCTTGGGCTTTTCCCCGGGGTAGTAAAGCCAAGACTTGGGCCTGTAACACGTATTCTCAGGTCGGTAGAAAAGCTCTCATCTCTAGAGAGTCTAGCTCTGCGCCGATAAAGGCAACACGCTGTGATGGCAGCAATACAGACTTTACCCAGTTGAATGAAACCCCTAGAAGATGGCCCAATTTGACAGTAGCTCTCGTGGCTTGAACAAGTAGATGCCTGGTGGGGGCGGTGAGGAGCCAGTCTTCTAGATAAAGAAACACCTGGAATCCTAGACGTCTCAGGTGAGCCGTCACCACTGCTAGACACTTGAACACACTGGGGGCTGTGGTGAGACCAAAGGGCAGGGCCCGGAATTGAAAATGACTGGCTCCCAGACGGAAGCGTAAATGATTCCTGGAGGCCTTGTTTATCTTGATGTGATAATAGGCATCCTTGAGATTGAGGGAGCACATCCATATTCCTTTTTCCAGCAATGGGAAAATGGATTGCAAGGTGACCATTCGGAACTAGGACTTCTTTACAAAGCGGTTTAGCTGGCTGAGATCCAGAATGGGTCTCAAGTCCCCTGTCCTTTTTGGCACAAAAAATAACCTTGAGTAAGTTCCTAATCCGATCTGGTCTGCGGGGACTGGTTGGATGACTCCTTTTTCTAGCAGTTTTGAAACCTCTATGGCTGCCTGATCCCGTTGACCGGGTGGAACGTCCGGGATTTTTCTTGATGGCGAGGGGGGGACGAAAAAAGGGAATGGTGTAACCTCCGGTGATGATACGAAGCACCCATTGATCCTGAGCGATGGACTCCCAAGCCTGAAGATGCTCCGAAAAACGACCCCCGACTGGCTCCGGAGACGCACAGTCAGGTAATCCCTCAGGGACGTTGGTAGGAGTAACCACATAAGGACTCGCGGTCTCCTGTATTGCGGGGGC
Organism: Protopterus annectens; assembly: GCF_019279795.1. Lineage (NCBI taxonomy): Eukaryota > Metazoa > Chordata > Ceratodontiformes > Protopteridae > Protopterus > Protopterus annectens. The sequence goes on along the minus strand of NC_056735.1, from coordinate 1,392,588,073 downwards.
CTCCCCCGCCTCTAGGGCGACGCCTTCCATTAAAATTCCCCCCTCCTCTGCCCCTGGACAGGGGGGGGTCACTGATAGGCAGAGTAAGACTTGAGACTTTCTGAACCACATTTTCCCTCCCCTCTGAGCCTTGGGATAAGGTCTAGTGGGAAGCGAAATACGGGCCCCAACGGCAGACAAAGTCTTACCCTCCTGCTCACATCTAGTGAGGGTGTCTTTCACTTTGGGTCCAAAAAGGGAGGACCCGTCGAATGGGGCATCCGTGAAAGAAGACTTGAAAGCCTCCGCAAAATGACACAAACGCATCCAAGCTTGCCTCCTAAGGGTTACGCCCTAACTCGCTGCTCTACCCGTCCCCTCGGCTGCATAAGATACGAGCCTCATGGACAAGTTGACGATGGAAGAAAGGGTAGACAGCTGGGCGTTAACAGACTGGGCCAACGCCTCAGGCAAGTTACCAGACAGGGTATCTCGCCTCAGGCAAGTTACCAGACAGGGCATCTCCCAACTCCTTTATGAGATCCCTTTGGAGCCGCGTAAAATGACAACTCACTCAGCGACCGCAATGTAAAGGTCGCTGAAGACAGGGTACACTTTCCATACCTATCCATACTCCTAGACTCCTTATTAGGAGGATGGATGGAAGTAGAAGCCTCTGCCATGTCCTACTGGATGGCAGACGCCACCACCATAGCATCCACAGGTACTCCCTTGGTCAAAAATTCTTTTCCAGGAGGCGCAGATAAAAATTTATTGGGGAGGCTAGGAACTGGCTCTACAGAGTCAGGGTGTTCCCACACCCTTCGACAAATAAGATCCAATAATTCATCGAAGGGTGGAGACACCCAGGAGGCAGAAGGCTGGGCTCCGAAGGCCTTGAGGAAGACAGACTCCTCCTCAGAAGGGTTTTTTGGATGGCCAGTCGCCCCGCTGTCTCAAGATCTCCAGGATATCAGAGAATGAGACGTCATCAGAGGACTACTTCGGGGTCCCTTCTGCATCATCGAGGTCGGTGTCCGAGGTGACAGACTCATCTGGGGAGTCTACGTGCTTCCTCTTACACAACTTCTTCCTGGGAGGCTCTTCAGGCATAGACTCTGAAGGGCCCTCAAAGTAGGGGACCACACATGGAGGTATCCTCAGGCCTAGGAGCCCCGCTGTCCAGAGATACGGGGGCACCAGAAGCTCTAGTAGCAGAGTCTAGGAAAGGAGTTGCTGATTGAGGTGAAGTCACTATGAACTTGGCCAGCATGCTCCTCAGTCTCGAAGGCAGGTCCACCAGAATCGGACGAAAAACCCGCCTCCGAGACCATGACTGGAGTCAGGGTATCCCTAGCCGAAGCACCAAGGGGGAGGCTGAGAGCTGCAGTCTGAAGCCCCGATGTATCCCCCTCGGGTTCGACTGAGGACACCAGAGTACCGAAACCTGTAGAAGGAATGGAAAAGGTTGGAGCCGATGTCTGATCCGAAAGACTCACAGGTGGTTTTGGAGCTGACCCAGGGACTTCACTCGACTGGGCAGACTCTGGCTCAGACACCAAAGTTGTCGGAGGAGGAAGAAATGGAACCGATATAGTAGCTGGCTCCGGAGCTGACTGGGCTGGAGCCGAAAACAATTTAGTCAACACTGGCAAGTGGAGGAGGCTCTGGACCACCCTATCAACATCCGAATCAGAGAGCCTGGAGGACTTGGAGGAGACAGACGGGGGTCGAGAAACCTCAGTCGGAAGAGACAAGACTGGGGGAATGGCTCCGAACCGGCTCCAAAAGGATCGGAGCCGAAGCAGGCTCGAGAACGACCGCAACCTCCTTCGGCAAGGACGACCATGGAGTCGAAGAAGCCGACCCCGCAACAAACCATACTTCCTGCGGCTCCGAGACCAATGGAGCCGAGGAAGGAGACAGCCTTGAACCGTGCTTCCTGCGGCTCTGAGACTAGTGGAGCAGAGGAAGGAGATGCAGATTTAGACCTTTTCTCCGGAGGCTCCGAACTAGTTGGAGCCGGAGACTTCATTTTAGAATTGGACCTGGATTTCTCAAAGGGAGGAGAGGACGCCAAGGTTTCCTCAAAGGAGTAATAAGTTTATTTTTTTCTCTCCTGTAAAACCCTGGCAGAGAAAGCATGACACACACTGCAGGATTCCTGCAAGTGTATGGCACAGAGACAATATACACAGATGGCATGGCCATCAGTTAGCGACATCTTGTAAGCACATTTGGCGCATTTTTTAAAGCCAGATGGCTTATGTTCTTTAGGTTCCTTGCCCGACATAAGGAACACAATCCACAAACAGCAACAATACTTCAAATTTAAACCAATAAAGCACAAGCACACTCAGCAACGCAAGGTAGGGAGGGAGGAAAGGGCTCTAATTTAAACGCCCAAACAGTAACACAAGATAGGGCAAAGGCCCTCTAACTAAAACGGGCCTAGCCCGCCAAAGAGAAGGATTACCACAACAGTCAACAATGGATAAAACAGACAATGTAGCTATTAGAATAGCTTTTTTGGTAACAACTCGAAGCTATAGTTCAAAAAACAAGAGAGGGTACTTAGCCACAGCCAATTAGAGACCACATCGTTACTCTAGGAGCAGCAAACGAGATCTGGAGGTTTGGGTGTGATGCATCCTGGGATACAGGGTTAGCCCAGCCAATGAGAGAATTTTGTGCTAGTTATAGTGGCAGAGTCAGAGCAGACTCTCGGCTCCGAACCAGTCAGTAATGATTGTAGGCGAGATAGGATTACATCAATGGTTCTCTCAGCATTGCCTCCTCTTGAACCCTAAAAAAACAAACTCTTCCTCTTCACACCTACTCATAAGTCCTCCCCTCTCCAATTCTCAGTAACATCTACCAATGATACTATTATATCTCCTGACTACCACCAAACTACTCTGTCACATCGACAATAATATTAACTTTGACATCCACATCAATACCATAAAGACTGTTAATAAAAAAAATTGTTACCCTCTACAGGATAAAACCCTTCCTTTCCTCCACTGCTAAAACTACTATTGCCCACACACATTTGATCTCTACACTCCTTCATGCCTCTCCCATTTTTACTAATCTCTCCAAGAATAACCTCAACAAATTGGAAATGGCCTATAATAACATAGCACAATTTGCTACAGGCAACCCATACCGAACCCATCATTGCATTAACCTAAAACAGCTAGGACGGTTAGAACTACAACACCTGATTAAATTTCACCAACTCACCCTTGCCCACAACATTCTTTATAAACATAATACTCCAAGTTTATCTACCGTAATCACCCCCTATACAAATCTGAAGTCCTTACGCTCATCTCAAAAACTACTAGTCCACACCACTAAACCTAACAGAGCTGGCATTCCCTTTTCTCTAATTCTGTAGGTAAATCCTGGAATCTTCTCCCTTGTGACCTCTCCTCACTCACCTCATTCTCTCTCTTTAAAAACAGACAAACTTGTCCTCAAAACTCACTGGCTATGCCCCTGTTCAAAACCAGACTAGTCCTCTACCTATACTAATTTGTCTAACCTATCCAGCGCTTACTAGTCTCCGCTACTTTTTTTTCCATCTTACCATATTTTTATCTACCCCTTTTCTTTTTTTTTTATCCTCTTTTTACTTTCTCTTCTTAAGTAACTCCTTTGCTACATTACTACTCACCTAACTTCCTTTGTTTACCTATGACCTAACCTGACTTATGTCTCCATACCTGAAATTTCATTGCTTTATGATTGTCCTCAATATATCCTGTTACAAACTCTGTACCGTTAATTACTTAATACCATTGTTGATTATTTTTATTTCCTTTTTGAAAGTTGCTATTTTTATTAGTATACTGATATTTTTTCAGTGTTGTTTGAACTTGTACTATTGTATTTAAACAATGTCTTGGAGCTTATCCCCCCGGGCCTCTACTGAAAAAGGACATGTTATCCAGCTAGCCTAGCCCGGTCAACAAACGTAAAATAAAATAATGTAGGGTTTGTCCTCAGGGAAACCCTGTCTGGATGAAAAACGATAAAAGGTTCCACAGCCATGAGTGCCTGCAACTTCGAGACTCGCCTTGCAGAGGTTGTTGCTAGGAGTAGAGCTGTTTTCCAGGATAAGAATTTTATATCTGCTGTTGAAGCTGGCTCGAAAGGAGGCAGTGTGAGTTTTTCACAAACACAATTGGGTCCCAGGCCGGAATTGGTGCTGTCCTTGGAGGCCTAATGTTTTTGGCCCCTCTGAGGTACTGCCTCATTAAAGGATGAGAAAAGATAGGTGGTTCCGTATTGTAATGGGCTGAAATGGCAGAGGCATGAATCTTAATAGACGAGAAAGAAAGGCCTTTGTTCAGCATCTCATTTAGGTATTGTAAAATCTCAGGGATATTTGGTACACACATGTCAATTACTTGCTCCTGGTTCCAAGCACAGAATCTCTTCCATTTTTCTGCATAAGATTTTCTGGTACTGGGCCTCCTGGCTTCCAAAATAACATCCATAACAGCTTTTGAAAGAGGAGTGTTCTGAATGGCTACATTATCCACCATGCTGCCAGACTGAAGTTCCTGAGTTGGCTGTGAAGGATCAGATTGTTTTGTTGCGTCAGCAAGTGAGAAGTTTGAGGCAATATCCATGCTGGACCTTGAGACAAGCTATTTAGGACTGGGTACCAGTGCTGGCGTGGCCAGTCTGGTGAAATCAGTGTGGCTTCGCTCGTCTGACCTTTAGGAGTACCCTGGGAAGGAGAGGCAGTGGTGGAAAGGCATATACTATTAGATTTTTCCAGCTGAAGGATAGGGCGTCCACTTTCCATGCTTGCAATAAATCCTTGTGCAAAGTCTCTGCAATTGGCAGTTGTGAGGGGAGGCAACGAGATCTATGTCTTGGCATCCCCATTTCCTTATGCTGAAGACATGTGGATCCAGTTTCCATTCGTGGGAATCCATGAGGTTTCTGCTTAGTTCGTCCGCCAGAGCATTTGTTCTTCCTGACAGGAATTGCTTGCAGGTGAATTTGAAAAGCCAATGCTGTGTCCCCATAAGGTCATTGCTAGTCTGCAGAAGGGGTAGGAATGTGTACCTCCCTGCTTGTTTATGTACCACATGACCATAGTATTGTCTATCAGTAGCTGTCCTAGATGAAGCAGGTCCTTGAAAGCTGTCAGGGCATTTTGAACAGCTAGCATCTCTGATTGATTTGAAGATGCATCTGGTTTGCAGGCCATGTGCCCTGAATACATTTTCCGGCCATATGGGCCCTCCAGGCATAATCTGATGCATCCGTTGTCAGTGTCTGTCTGGCTGTGGGTAAACTGAATGGCAGACCCTTGTTGTGGTGACAGGCTCCTGCCCACCATTGAAACTCCTGTTGCAGGCAGGGAATGAGTGCAATTACTGTCTCCAGGCTGTGGCAATGCTAAGTCCAAACACTGTTTAGATACCATTGTAGTTTCCTCATATGCAGTCTGGCATATGGCATTAGAAAGCAGGATGCCATGAAACCCAGGGCCTGCAGGATTTTCCTTGCAGATAAGTGGGTTTTTGTTGCCAATTTCTTGAAGTAAGAAGTCAGTTGCTTTTGTTTGTCTGGCGTGAGATAAGCCATCTGGGCAGTTGTATTTAAGCTTGCACTCAGGAATATTATCTTGAGAGGTCACTAGTTTTGATTTCTTTTCGTTTACTGTGTACCCTAGGCCAGTTAATCTTTTTACAAACGCCAGATTCTTTAGAAGAATGTCTGTTCTCTGCTTGAATTAGGCAGTCTTCCAAGTAGGGATATATTTGAATTACTCTGTCTGCAAAATGCAATTACTGGTGCCAGGCATTTTGTGAAAACCCTGGGCACAGTAGATAAGCCAAAGGGCAGTGCAGAGAATTGGTAATGCATTGAGCCAGCTATGAATCTGAGGCATCTTCTGCAAGATTGTCTGATTGGGAAATGCAGGTATGCCTCTTAGGTCCAAAGTTACAAGCCAAGCCTTCTTGCCCAGCATGGGCAGTAGCTGCTGTAGAGTCAACATCTTGAATTTTGGAACTTCCAGAAACAAGTTTAGTATAGATAGGTCCAGAATTGGTTTCCAGGTTCTGTCCTTTCTGGGTACTAGGAAAAGTCTGGAGTAAAATCATTGCCCCTGCTCTTGTTGTGGTACTTGCTGAATAGACCTCATGTCCATGAGGGCTGTAATTAGTTTGAGCCTCTTCCCATTGACTGTGTGGCAGGTCTGGCATACCTTTTGACCTTGGTAGTGAGAACCTGTAGCCTTGGGACACTATGTTCAGGACCCATTTGTCTTGGGTAACCATTTGCCAATTTGATGAAAAAAGTGCTAGTTTTCCCCCTAAGGGGGCAGCCAAAAGAAAGTCCTTGGATCTGGAAGAGGAAAGTCACTGGGACAGTTTCCTGTAAGGTTGTGATAGTCTTCTCCGCTTTTGGAGGTAGGAACACCCCATTGTTTAGGCCTGTATGAGCCTTGGGGCTGAGATCTGCCTCGGACGCCTGTATCTGCCTCTTTGTGGTCCGTCTGACACTGGAAAGGACCAATTTTTAGAAGGCCAGTTCCTGCTAAACCTGGGTTGACTGTCTGCATGGATTTTGCTTTATCCTCCATTTTTTTCAAAACTTCTTCTGCTTTAGTACCAAAGTGTCATGCTGCAATGGTGCATCTAATAATTTTGCTTTAACATGATCAGGCAGATTCTGTTCCTTTAACCAAGCATGCCTTCTAATAACAGAACCTGTAACAGCGGCCCTGCAAGAGACCTCCAGTGAATCATAACCACATTGCAAAGTATGCTTTCCCACTTGTTCAGCTGCATGCAATAAATCCTGCAATTCCTTGTTCTCTGAACATTCAGTATTTGTCAACAATTTCTGTTGTAGTGGTATTAAATATTGCTGATATTTAAGCATATGAAACTGACGATTTAAAGCCCTTACAAGCCAAGGTAGCAGAAGTGAAGACTTCTTTCCCCCATCTGTCTAGAGCCCTAGAATCCCTATCAGAGGGGACAGGGTTTTTTTGCAGTGGAAGCTTTAAACCATTTGGGACCCTGAGATATAGTTTCTGGGTCAGCAGCGGGGTTTTTATATAGGAATTTATGAGAATCTGGAACCCTGTAGTATCTGTCTGGCTTAGCAGGTGCAGGGGGTAGAGAGTCAGGGGACAGTCCGGACTCTGAAAATACATCTACAATGTCTATAAAACAGGAGGAATAGCAAGGGGTCTGTGCTGAGGAAGTAGTAGAAAACCTGAGCCTTTTCTTGGATTCAGAATAATCTTGGCTCTCCCAGTGGAAATGCTCCCTCATGGTATGCAGGGTTTCCCCAAAAGAATAATCCTCAGGAGGAGAAGCTGAAGGAATGGATTATTTGCTGGAGTAAATCCTGTTCAGAAGAGGAATCAGAGAAAATAGAAACCTGATCAGAAGAATCATACTCTTGTCTCTTGCCTAGGCCTCTTATCAGGAGGGGCTTGGGAGCCTCTGATCAAAGTAATTAGGTCTTCGGCCATTTTGAGCATCTGTTTTTTAGGCATGGTAGTCAGAGTAGCAGAATGCTGTACTTGTTTCTTTGTCTTTAGAGCTGCTTTAGTCTTTGAAGCTGAAGATGGCTTAATATATAGTTATGTAGGTCTGAAGACACCCTCAGAAGCTGATGCCTGCTCAGCAGCTCCGGACCCATCTAAGGGAATGATTTCCAAGTGTGCAACACCTTGAGTATCCAGAGGCCCAGTCGGCTCTATGTGGGAGTCTGAAGTAGCGGGCACCAGGGGCTGCGAAAGCGCCTCACTGAGAACCAGCGACTGGCCTAGCAGAGGCCTCAGTCGGTTTTGGACCTCCGATGCTTATCCTTTTACTTCTCCTTGAGTTTTTTTAAACTCTGGTTGTCAGCTGGTCTGACGGTATTATATAATTAAATCTTCGGCCAAAGTAATGAAATGCAAAATCAAACAGACGCTTAATAGTGTGTTGGTTAAATCTAGCACAAGACAGACAGCTAGTAACGTTGTGATCAGGGCCTAGGCAAGGACTACAGTAAGAGTGAAAATCCTTGAGGTATTTGCTTCCCACAAGAAATACAATTGTTAACTTTTTCTGACATCTGTCTGGAGCAAGAAAAAAAGTTTCCCCAATGGGGTACTTAGCTTTAATGAAGACTTAGGTTCTGAAATTCAGATTTGAAAATCTCAGGAGTTGGCCGACCGGCACTTGCAAACTGCTTTTGCTTCGGGCACCGCGTGGCAAGACTGAAGAAAACGGCGTTGGCTGCATCTTTTATACCCCTGGCGCACTGACATCAGGGAAGAGGCGACAGCAACAGACGCTGGACCTAGACTTTGGAATTCTGGCCAACTGAGGGTAGCCTGCCAGCAGGATAACCCAAGAGTAATTTGACTGCAACAGTGAAACATGATCATCTATTTTCCTCTAGACAAGCGAGGAAAGTGAGTATGAGCTATTTTTCTCTAAGTGAGGAAAGTACAAAAACTGTTTTCCTCTAGGTAAAGAGGAAGGTTGAGGGCTGTAGTAATTTGTATCTTATTTACCAACAAGTTCTGAACAAGTGCAGAGTACGAATAAGCAAATTCAACTGCTAAAAAGTACAGTTTTGTACCTACCATAAATGTAGATGTCCGAACAGGATAGCATCTGCAGTGGCCGGATTCCAAAGTCTGGGTCTGGCCTCGGCTGGTGTCGCACTTCACCCAACGTCATCTCTGCTGGTCTTCGGGTATAAAGGCATCAGCAGACGCCATTTTCCTCAGTGTTTCTTGCCCCAGATGCCAGTTGCCCTCTTGGAAAACTAAATTTTGGATAAATGCCAATGTTTCCAAAAAAAAATAGTAGGCAAACAAAAAATAAGCATGTATGTACATATATACAAACAAATACACCATAAGAGATCCCCCCCTACCTAGCTATTAGGAGGGTAAATACCCTAGGAGTACCACAGAGGGGAAGGAGGGTGGGTAATCCTGACTGCAGATGCTATCCTGTTCGGACATCTACATTTATGGTAGGTACAAAACTGTACTATGTCCTTCAAGGATGCATCTGCAGTCCTAACAAATGGGTAGAATACCATAGCCAAACTAGGGGAGGAGGAAGAAGAATTATGGTGTAGTTAGGATCCCTTGCAATACAGCAGTGGCAAACCCTGCTCGGGATCTAGAGTATAGAGGTAAGTTGTAATGCTTGGCAAATGTATGCACGGAGGTCCAAGTAGCCGCCTCAATGTCCTTGGTAGCCACTCCTCGTAAGAAAGCTGTGGTAGTGGCTGTAGCCCTTGTAGAGTGAGGTCTTATGTTCTGTGGAATTTGCTTTCCATGGTAGGAGTAACAGAATCTTATGCAATTTCCTATCCACTTGGAGATTGTCTGTTTGGAAATTGCTTTTCCTTCCCTTCCTGTTGCATAAGCTACTAAAAGCTGGTCAGTTTTTCTATTGCCCTTGGTTCTGTCCAGGTAGTAGCGCAACTGTCTATGTACATCCAAGGTATGCAGCAGTCTTTCCCCCCTGTTCTGTGGATTGGGAAAGAAGGTAGGTAGGTGGATTGCCTGGTTTAGAGACACTCTGGATACCACCTTAGGCATAAATGTAGGATTAGTTCTCATGGACACTATCTTGATGGAAGATTAGGAAGGGTTGTACTGCCATTAAGGCCTGTAGTTCCGAAACCCGTCTTGCTGAAGTAATTGCCAGTAGGAAAGCAGTTTTCCATGATAGGTGTTGAAGATCTGCTGTTGCTGCTGGTTCAAATGGAGGGAGTGTCAATTTTTCTAGCACAAAGTTCAAGTCTCATGCTGGTAATGGTGGTTTCCTAGGAGGTTTTACATTCTTGATTCCTCTGAGGAACTGCCTGAGTAGAGGATGTGAGAAGACAGGGGGATCGAAGCTGTATTCTGCAGAAATAGCTGATGCATGTATCTTGATGGAGGAATAGGACAGGCCTGTATGGAGAAGCTCTGCCAAGTACTCCAGGATGTTAGCAATATCCATCTTTGACACATCTTTTCCTCTTTCAGTACTCCAAATGACAAACATTTTCCATTTTCCTGCATAGTTCCTTCTTGTTGAAGGTCTGCGGGCCACAAGGATAATGTCTTTAACCCTTTGGGATAAATCTGGGTTAGTTGCTGTTATGTGATGTTCCAGGCAGTCAGTTGCAGAGTTTTTAGGTTTGGATGCATGATGTTGTAGTCGTTCTGAGTTAACATCAAAGGCATCAGGGGTAGTGACCACGTTCTCCCCAGAGACATGCTCCTCAGTAATGGATACCAGTGTTGTCTTGGCCAATTTGGAGCTATTAGAATTATCCTTGGACGTTCCTCTTTGATTTTCAGTAGTACCTTGTGCATCAAAGGAAGAGGTGGAAATGCATATGCTGTCAGGCCTTTCCAACTGAAGGATAGAGAGTCCACCTTCCATGCAAGTGGGTGGTATGTCCTTGTGCAGAATTTCTTGAGCTGGTGATTGAGTGGGGATGCGAATAGGTCTATTTGTGGCATTCCCCATTTCTTTGTGATGGCCTTGAAGTTGTCCGGGTGTAGCATCCATTCGTGAGCATCCGAGGTAGTTCTGCTTAACATGTCTGCTAGGATGTTTTCTTTTCCCGGTACAAATATTGCCTGTAACTGGATGTTGTAGCTCGGGGCCATATTCCAAAGGTCCAGAGTCATTCTGCATAGGGGGTATGAATGAGTGCCTCCCTGTTTGTTGATGTACCACATGACTGTGGTGTTCTGTCCTTATCATTAAATGGCCTTCTTTGAGGAATGGTCTGAAATTCTGGATTGCTAGTTTTACTGCCAGCATTTCTTTTTGATTTATGTGCAGGTGCAGCTGGTCTGGAGTCCATAATCCTTGTATGCATTTGTCCAGCATGTGTGCCCCCCAACCTAGGTCTGAGGCGTCCGTTGTGATGGTTTGGCTTGCTTGAAAGTTGTGGAAGGGCAAGCCTGGGTTTGACTGGCATGCTTGAGCCCACCATAGGAACTCTTGTTTCAGGCATGGGATTAGTGGGATTTCGGTTTCTAAGCTGTGCCTGTGTTGAGACCATAAATTCTTTAGGTACCACTGTAGCTTTCTCATATGCAGTCTGGCATGGGGGACCAGGATTATGCATGATGCCATGAAGCCCAAGGCCTGCAGTACTTTCCTTGCTGTTTGTTCTGCTTTGTTAATGCCAAGAAGTAAAGAGGGAGTTCTTGTTTTTCTGCAGTTAGGAATGCCATCTGTTTTACTGTGTCCAATTCTGCACCCAAGAATGTTCTTGTTTGGGATGGTATCAGTCTTGACTTTTTTAAATTGACTGTGTATCCCAGGGCTTGTAGTAAGCAAATGACTTTGTAAGTCTTTTGTCAGCTTGCTTTTGTTGTCAGCTTGTATCAGGCAGTCTTCCAGGTATGGATAAATTTGGATTCCCTGTAGCCTGCAATGAGCGATTACTGATGCCAGGCATTTTGTGAATACTCTGGGCGCAGTAGATAAGCCAAAGGGCAATGCTGAGAATTGATAATGCTCTGATCCTGCAAGAAATCTGAGGTATCTTCTGCAATTTGGTCGTATGGGGACGTGCAGGTATGCCTCCTTGAGATCTAGAGTTACCAGCCAACACTCCTTGCCCAGCATGGGAAGAAGTTGCTGTAGGGTCAGCATTTTGAATTTTGGGACAATGATGAATGTGTTTAAGGCGGACAGGTCGAGAATAGGTCTCCAACTTTTCTCTTTTCTTGGTACTAGGAAGAGTCTGGAGTAGAATCCTTTGCCCTGTTCTGTTGGTGGTACTCTTTCCACAGCTCTCATCTTTGTTAATTGAGCTATCTGCTTTAGAGCTTCTGTTTTCTGATTTGGAGGTAGGTTTGGCATTCCTCTTTTTACTGGTAAGGTGTGGAAGTGAAACCTGTAGCCTTGGTCTATGGTCTGCAAAATCCACTTGTCTTTGTGATATAGTGCCAATTTTTGAAAATAAGGCTAACTTTCCGCCTAAGGGTGCTGCTATTTGTTCCCTGGTAGGCGGTGTCAGAGCCAAGTCACTGTGATTGTCCTGTTGCAGTGGCAGTGGTTGTGTCTGTGCCTCGCTGGTTATTGCCTTGCCACTGGCGTCCTCTGTAGGCACCTCCTCTGGATTGATTTCTGCCTCTGGAACGCCTATTCCTGCCTCTCTGAGATTTAGAGGAGTCTGGAAAGGACCAATTTTTGGAAGGCCAGTTCCTGCTAAACCTTGGGGGCTGAACCTGTAAGAAATCCTTAACTGGTTGTACAGATTTTGCCTTCTCTTCCATTTTCTTCATTACTTGCTGAGCAGGAGAACCAAATAGACTGGCCTTATCCATGGGAGCATCTAACAGCTTTGCTTTAACATGATCCGGCAAGACCTGTTCTTTCAACCATGCATGCCTTCTTATAACTGTGCCAGTCATGGCTGATCTAAATGAAGCCTCCAGTGCATCATGGCCACATTTTAAAGAATGGTTACTAACCTGCTGAATGTTATTCACCATTTCTAAAACATATTTCTTATCTAAGGAGTCAGAGGACAGTTTCTTAGTTAACTGATCAAGCATAAACTCTTGGCATTGGATCATATGAAACTGACAGTTCAAAGCTCTAGCTGAGAGAGTAGCAGAGGTGTAAACTTTTTTACCCCATCTCTCTAAGGACCTGGATTCCCTTTCAGAAGGGAGAGGGTTTTTTGCTGAGGTCGAAGCTACTGCCTTAGGCCCCTGAGAGATAGTCTCAGGATCTGCTAGTGGGGCCTTGTATAGGTGGTGATGAGTGTCCGGTACCCTGTAAAACCTATCTGGTTTGGCAGGGGCTGGAGGTAAAGTATCAGGAGCAGTGCAAACATCATTAAATGTATCATCCACAACAGGCAGAACTGGAGGTATAGCTAAGGGCCTATGTTGTGGTAAGTGTAGAAAGGTCCTAAGCCTTTTTCTTGAATCTGAGAAATCTTGTCCCTGCCATTGGAATTGCTCTCTCATGGCATGTAAGGTTTCCCCAAAGGAAAATTCCTCTGGTGGAGAGGCAGATGGGATAGATTCTTCAGCATCGGAATCTTCATAAGTAGAGAAAGGAGCCTCTGGATGGTCTGTAATGTCTGAGTCATCAGAAGAATCATCTGAGAACACTGGTTCTGGGGGCTCTGCTCTAGGTCTCTTTTCTGGAGGCTGAGAGGCCCTGTCTGGGTGAGATTGGGATCCCCTAATTAAAGAGATGAGATCCTCTGCCAGAGTAAGCATTTGAGAACTGGACCTGGGCCTGTGTGAGGGGGGCCTAACAGGCACTGATTTAGCAGTTTTGGCTGCTTTAGCCCTGGCAAAGGCCTTAATAGACATGGCTGCAGGAGGCCTAGCAGCACCACGTGCTGGGGTAGAGACATCCAAAGGGATGGTGTCTGATAATTCTATAGTAACCACATTAGTAGGCAAAACTTCAGAGGTCGATTCAACTAGGGTAGCAGGAGCCTCGGTAGTAGTCATGGATTCGGCTGAAGATTGACCCGTTTGCTCGGTTTCGGCCGAAACAGAGACACTCGCGGTTTGCTTAACCGTGGTTTCAGCCAAAACCGCGGACCGCGAGAGTCGGTCTTTTTCTTTGCGTTTTTTAACAATGTGTGTAGTCGGAGGATCCGACTGCATAATGTACGCAAAATCTGAGCAGAAAAACTGTTCAGCAAACTCCGACCGACGCCTAACCGTTCGTCGGTTGAAGGAAGCACAGGCTAAACAGGCTGCTACGTCGTGGTCTGGGCCTAAACAAGGTAAGCAGTAAGAGTGGAAATCTTTGAGGTACTTGTTTCCCACAAGTTAAACAGTTATTTACTTTTTCTGACATCGGCTGAGGCAAGAGAGAGTCCCCAACGGGGTACTTAGCTTTTTAGAAGTCTTCAAAGTAGTATTCGGTAGTAGTAATCTCTGGATCTGACCGACCGGCACTTGCGAACAGCTTCTGCTTCGGGCGCCACGTGGCAAGAAAGACTGGGGAAAATGGCGTCGGCTGATGCCTTTATACCCGAAGACCAGCAGAGATGACGTCGGGTGAAGTGCGACACCAGCCGAGGCCAGACCCAGACTTTGGAATCCGGCCGACCGAAGGGCTGCCTGACGACAGGACAACCCATTTGTTAGGACTGCAGATGCATCCTTGAAGGACATCTAAGAATCTGTATCTGGATCTTGTGGTAGATAGGCTACCTAGTGCTTACTACTCCCACTGATAAGCTAGAAGGCTTCCCTCAAACACAGAACGGGCTTGGACTGCCGCATCCTCATGGCTTCTCAACATAATGAATAGATTTCCCTCTGGTTTATGTACCAAACCACCATGTCAGCCTTTAGAGCACCACACCTTTTGGAAGGTTGAAAGGCCTGCAATTTTAAGACTGCTCCCATCTCCAAAACACTGACATCGACCTCAGATATGGACAAGGTACTTGGGCCATCTTACCTTAGAAACATCACCCTCCTCACACATAGACTTGTCAGTGGTCACCATGGTAGAGAAAAGAGAACGACCTGTCAAAATGAGTCAGTTTGCCACTATTTTGTCAGCTGTCCGTACAACAGACTGGCAAGGACACTGGATCAGTAAGTAGAGACCATTAAACAAGGTCCACTGAATAACCGAAGAACCTGGCCAGAGGGACAAAACAGATTGCAACCGTCGTAAGGCCCAGGAGGAGTAAAATTTAGACTGCTGTCAGTTTCTGAAGACAATGCAGCTGGCTTAGATTCATAGGATTCTTTAAGTAGTTTGACAATCAAGTAATGCAGTCTAAACATCCAATAAATGCGACAGCTTTCACAGATTCTAATTTGGACTTAAAGCTGAACTTATTTACCAAGGAAAGGTGTAACTGAAGCAAGAGGTCCCATCACCTGGAACAAGGATGCTCTATGTTGCCATAAGGAGCCCGTCATCCAAGTATGGAACGAACCAGAAACCTTGCAGCCTGAACCAGGCTACCAATTACTGCCACCCAGGGAGCAATGGTGAGACCAAATGCCTCCATCTTAAATTGTGGGAATCTCAGAGGTGCGCACAGCCCATGCAAGTGTACATCCTCAACATGAGTTAGAATGTGCTGCAGTCGCAATCATGAAAACAGCTGCTTGACAAAGTGGTTTAACCTGCTGAGGTAAAGGATGGGCCTGAGGTGGCTTTTCTTTGGCACCAAAAAGAATCTTTAACAGAACTCGGACCCTATCTAGTCTAGAGGTTCCTCTTGAATAATTAACTCATTTGACAAGCACCTTTTGAAACTTTGCTGCTGCCACTCTAATGGGGGTGGCATATCTGGAAAGGATTAGAATCGCACTTTTTGAAAAGCCTAAAAAGTAATGTAGCCTCTGGAAAGAACTCCCAACACCAAGGAATCTGCCAGGATAGCCAAGTGCCTGCCCCCCCACCACCACATGCTTCCAGAAAGCAGCAGTCAAGCAATCTTTCAGGAGCACTGGAAGGGCTTCCCAGAAAAGGGTCTTACAAATCTGAGAGCTATGCTGCCACTAACAAATTTCAGAAATGAAGTCTCTGAAAGCTACTCAAAGTGTGCCATGTAACTCCTCGCATAAGGATAATGTAGCTAAAGTGTAAGCACACTTCCTAAAATGGTCCAACACTTATTACACCATTTGGGGATGTGCAAAGTACTCCCTTCTCCTGAAAACATTCTTGCTGATTGCAATGACAGCATCCAAGGGGCCCGGGGAGATAGTACAATTGTGTACACTTACCATAAATGTAGATGTTAAGAGTGTATTCACTGTTGCAGTCATCACATTTGGGTTATCTGCTTGCAGGTAGCCCTCAGTCGGCCTGATTTTCAAAGTCTTGGGTCCTGCGTCGGTTACTGTCTCATCTTTCATGATGGCAGGTAGTCAGGGGTATAAAGCATGCAGCTGACGCCATTACATCAGTTTTTCTTGCCCCAAATGTCAGGTGCCCCATTAAGGCTAGTAAGCAAGAATAAAGGTATAGTCAATAGAAATCAGGGGGTTGGAGGGAGGGTAACCAGGACTGCAACAGTGAATACACTAACATCTACATATATGTTAAGTGTACATAACTGTACTAGGTTTAGTGTTTCACTGTTGCAGTCATTACATTTGGGTAGATTCCCAAAGCTAAGAAAGGGAGGAGGCAATTAGCATTAAGACCAGCTATAAGGCCCTGCAAGACTGCAGTGGCAAAACCAACTCTGGATTTAGAAAAAATTGGCAGGTGGTAATGATTGGTGAAGGTATGTACAGAACTCCAGGTAGCAGCTTCTAGGATGTCCCCGGTAGAGACACCTCTGAGAAAGGCTGTAGAAGTAGATGCAGCCCTGGTTGAATGTGGTCTTACCCTTGTGGGGTAGGTTTTCCATGGTGCTTATAGCAGAAATTAATGCAATGGCCTATCCACTTCGAAATGGTTTGCTTTGAAATGGCCTTCCCCTCTGTCCCTGCAGCAAATGCAACCAGCAGCTGTACATATTTCCTGAGAGGCTTAGTCCTGTCCAAGTAAAATCTAAGTTGTCTGTGCACGTCCATGGAGTGCAGTATTCATTCCCCTTTGTTCTGTGGATTAGAAAAGGTTGGCAAATGAATGGACTGATTAAGGGCCACAATGGATACCACCTTGGGCATAAAGGAGGGATTGGGTCCCAAGGGACACCTTATCCGCACGAAAATGATGAAAGGCTCCACTGCCTTGAGGGCCTGTAATTCAGACACCCTTCTGGCTGAAGTGATGTCTAGAAAGAAGGCAGTTTTCCAAGAAATGAATTTCAACTCTGCATTTGCAGCTGGCTCAAAGGGAGGTAGAGTGAGCTTTTCCAATACAAAGTTAAGGTCCCAGACTGGAGTAGGGGCTCTCCTGGGTGGCCTTACGTTTTTGGCCCCTCTGAGGAACTGCTTCAGCAGTGGATGAGAGAAGAGGAGTGGCTCTATTATAAGCTGAAATGGCAGCGGCATGAATTTTGATGGAAAAAAAAGAAAAGTGTTGTGAAGCATCTCAATTAAGTATTGAAGAATGTGTGGTAAATTTGGCACAGTTGTGTCCATCCCATGTTTGGTTCCAGGAACAGAATCTTTTCCATTTTTCTGCATAGGATTTTCTAGTGCTAGGCCTCCTTGCCTTCAGAATGACATCCATTACTTGCTTACTGAGGGATGGCAACAGAGAGATCATGAAATCAGCCAGGCTGCAAGGTTCAGGGTTTGAAGTTGTGGGTGCAGAATCTGGCCCCTTCTGCTGAGACAGCAGGGCAGGGGTCTGAGGCAGGTGCCAGGGTTACAGAAGTTGCACTGCACAAGAGGAGGCACCAGTGTTGGCTTGGCCAGTCTGGTGCAATAAGTATTGTCCTTGGTTTGTCCTGTTTGATCTTTAGCAGCACTTTGGAGAGAAGAGGCAGAGGAGGAAGGCATAGACATAGGTTTTTCCAGGTGAAGGAAAAGGCATCCACTTTCCAAGCTTGTCTGTGAGGAGTCCTTCTGCAGAATTTTTCCAATTGGTAGTTCTGAGGGGAGGCAAAGAGGTCTATTTCCGGGCTCCCCCCATTTGTTTCTCAAAATGTTGAACATCTTTGGATCCAGTTTCCACTCGTGGGTCCATGAGATTTCTGCTTAGGACGTCTGCCAACTTAGCGTGCCTGGCAGGAATTGAGCTTGTAGGTGCACTTGTTAGCTCAAGGCTGTGTTTCACACAGACATGGCTAGTCTGCAGAAAGGGTATGAGTGGGCTCCCCCCTGCCTGTTTATGTACCACATAACAGTGGTGTTGTCCATCTTTACCAATAATTGTCCTGGAAGAATGTGGTCCTTGAAAACTGTCAGAACATTATGTACAGCTAACATTTCTTTTTGACGGATATGCAAGTGCATTTGACTGGTTCCATTTGCCCTGAATGCACTGCCCTGCCAAGTGAGCCCCCCATGCATAGTCTAATGAGTGTTAGGGTTTGGGTGGCAGGGGGTAGTGAATGGCAGTGCCTTGGTTTTGGTGGCAAGCCTCTGTCCACCACAGAAACTCTATCTTTAGACAAGGTACGATAGGAATCATCGATTCTAGGTCCCGAGAATGTTGACACCATAGGCTTTTTAGATAATATTGTAGTTTCCTCATATGCAGTCTTCCATATGGAATTAGTAGAATGCAAGAGGCCATGAACACCAGGGCTTGCAGTATTTTCCTTGCAGATAGCTGGGTCTTCATGGCCAGTTTTTTGAAGTAGGCTGTAAAATGAACTGGTTTCTCTGGTGTGAGTTAGGCCATCTGGGAAGTTGTATTCAAGCTTGTTGGCAGGGTAACTAGTTGCGATTTCTTTTCCTTTATGGTGTACCCCAGAGAAGTCAGTCATTTCTTTACAAATGCCAGATGGTTTAATAGTAGGTCCTGGCTTTCTGCCTGAATTAGACAATCTTCCAGGTATGGGTATATTTGAATATTTCTTTGCCTGCACAAGGCAATAACTGGAGCTAAGCACATTGTGAATACCCTGGGCGCAGTAGATAAGCCAAAGGGCAGCACAGAGAACTGATGGTGCATGTAGCCTGCTCTGAAGCGTAGGTATCTTCTGCAAGATTCCCTTATTGGGATGTGCAGGTAAGCATACTTTAAATCCAGTGTTGCCAGCCAGGCATTTTTGCCTAGCATGGAAAGCAGCTGAAGAGTTAGCATTTCGAATTTTGGGATTACCAAAAAAATGTTTAGGATAGACAGGTCCAGGATAGGACACCAGGAATTACCTTTTCTGGGTACCAGGAAAAGTCTTTAGTAGAAACCTTGCCCCCATTCTTCTGGGACAGGTTGAATAGCCCTGATGCTTACAAGAGAGATAACTTGCTTTTGAGCCTCCACCCACTGATTTGGGGGTAGGTCTGACCAACAGTTTGGGGTTGGTAAGGAGTGGAAGGGAAATCTGTATCCTTGGGAAACTATACTTAAAACCAGTTTGTCTTTGGTAATGAGTTCCCAGTTTTCTGCATGCAGGGCGAACTTTCCCCCTAAAGGAACAGTCAGTAGAGCAGGGCTTGGAAGGTTTAAAGTTGTCATTGTGACAGTTTACCATAGGGGGGGTCTTACTACTCCCAGCTTTGAAGTGGGAGCCCCCACTGCTTAGGCCTGTGAGTACCTTGGGAATGAAGCCTGGGTGTTCCGCTGGTTCTGGGTTTGGACTAAGGCCTGGAAGAGGCAGGAAAGGACCAATTCTTAGGTCACTGCCTACTAAATCTGCGAGGCTGTACTTGCAGGAAATCTAACAGTTTGCATAGATTTAGCTTTTTTCTCCATGTTTTTAAGTACTACTTCTGCTTTGTTGCCAAACAGGTGGTCTTGGTTTAAGGGAACATCCAGTAACTTCGCTTTAACATGATCTGGCAAAGATTGCTCCTTAAGCCAAGCATGCCTTCTAAGTACAGACCCAGTGACAGCAGCCCTGCAAGATGCCTCTAATGAATCAAAACCACACTGCAAAGTACGTTTTCCAACTTATTCAGCAGAATGCATTAAATCCTGAAATTCTTTATTTTCAGCATAGTCAGGAATCAACATAATTTTCTGTTTAAGCAATCCAATAATATGCTGCTGATACTTTAACATAGAAAACTGGCAGTTTAAGGCCCTAATGGTCAAAGTTGCCTAAGTGTATACCTTCTTACCCAATCTGTCAAGGGCCCTGGAATCTCTGTCCTTGGGGTAGTGTTTTTGGCAGTCGTAGCCTTAATGGCTTTGGGTCCCTGTGAAATGGTCTCAGGATCCGCAGTAGGATTCTTGAAGAACTTGAGTCAGGTACGCTGTAATACCAGTCAGGTTTTCTGGGATCCGGAGGTAGAGAGTCAGGGGGCCAGAATAGATTCCGAGAAGGCATCTACAATGTCCAGTACAGGAGGGATAGCTAAAGGCCTGTGTTGAAGTAGGAGTAAGAATACCCTAAGCCTCTTTGAAGTCAGTAATCCTGGCCTTCCCAAAGGAAATGCTCTAAGAGTATGCAAGGTTTCACCAAAAGAGAAATCCTCTGGAGGGGAAGCAGTGGGAATGGAGTCCTCTGCATAGGAATTCTCATAGGTAGATAAGGGCAACTCCTGGTCATGAGAAAAAACAGAAGTTTTAGAATACTGATCAGAAGAATCAGAAGGAAGATCAGTTCTAGGTCTCTTCGAGGGAGAAGGGTGGCTTCCCCCGATTAGAGTAATAAGGTCTCCAGCCATTACTTGTTTTTTAGGCATAGGGGCCTGACCATGCAGTCTGGGCATCTGTTTTCTTGGCATGGATAGAGTTTTAGGCCTTGAAGAAGATGGCGTTGGTTTAATATGAAAGTCAGACCTGAATACACCCTCAGAAGCCGGTGCCTGCACAGCGGCTCCGGACCATCCAAGGTAGAGACATCTGCAGGTTCCACAGTCGAAGAAGCATCTCATGGCATACCGGACTCCGAATGGGTCTTAGTAGAGGCTTGCGAATCTGAAGTAGCTGGTATCAGGGG
Source organism: Protopterus annectens (assembly GCF_019279795.1). Lineage (NCBI taxonomy): Eukaryota > Metazoa > Chordata > Ceratodontiformes > Protopteridae > Protopterus > Protopterus annectens. The sequence goes on along the minus strand of NC_056735.1, from coordinate 1,392,567,613 downwards.
CTGCGAAACCGCTTCACTGAGTACCGGTGAACTGTCAACTAGCTTAGAAGCATAGTCAGCAGCTTTGGACCTATGCAGTCTTTCACTACTTTATCTTTGCTTTTTTTGGAATGTCGGTAGTCAGGTGGCTTACCAAAGCCATTTCTGGACAACTGAACCAAGTACCAAAATATTTAGATGCAAAAATGAACAGACGAATAGTAAGAGGTTTGAATAAGGCACAAAACCGACAGCTAGGTACGTCTTTGTCTGGGCCTAAGCAAGGAATGCAGTACGAATGAAAATCTGAGGTATTTGCTTTCCACAAGAAATATAATTGTTAACTTTTACTGACATCGGTTTAGAGCAAGAAAAAGGATCCCCAATGGGGAACTTAGCTTAGTTGAAGACTTCGGATCTGAAACTAGAAAACGAAAATTTCATGAGTCTGCCAACCGGCACTTGCCATGCAGTGCCCAAAGCAGAAGCAGTTTGCAAGAAAGACTTATGTAATGGTGTCTGCCGCATGCTTTATACCCGCTGACTACCCATCATGGAAAATGAGACAGCAACCAACAGAGCCCAAGAGTTTGATAATCAGGCTGACTGACACAGGGCTACCTGCAAGCAGATAACCCAAATGTAAGGACTGCAACAGTGAAATATGGCACCTTATAAAGTATGCATGGAATGAGCTTCATCACATCAGGTTCTCTCCAAGCCCTTGGGAATGCAGAAGATGAAGACCAGTGAGGGTACCATCCAAGACAAGGATGGGCCCATGACAGAGGCTTTGGGACAGACTCACTCCTTCAGAGAAGGGAGATTTGGCAGTTCAACACGGTCCCAACCAATTCCAAGAGGTCACCAAAGGAGTCATCCCACTGGGGGATTTGGAGGGACTCCTCTCTTTCAGAGTCCTCAGCAAGGGACTCCTCAGAAAATTTCAAGGAATTCCTCTTGTACTATCCCTTCCTATGCACCTCCCTTCGGGGGGAAGCTGGAGGGTACAAAGCAGCAGAAGCACCCCAAGTTTGGGGCTGATCAAAGTCAGTTAGTGAGCCCTTTCCACCAGCTTATAAGAACAGAGACCCTGGATGGGAGAGGGATAAGACATGAGAAGAGAGTCTATCCAGGGATCCAAGAGCACCAATTGCCGACACGACAGCCAAGCTGTTGAGAACTGATGCAGTCAAGGCCAGACATAGCTTGGATAAATTCGGCTGACCTAGACCCTGGAACCTCAGCACCAACCCCATGTAGCCAGAATGCATTCAGTTATTGGAGAACCAAAACTGAACGCATCAAAGTAGAAGTAAAGGCCAAAGGCAGGCAAGCTTATCTACAACAAAGGGTGACATGGGCTACAGGAGGAAAAGTACACTTACCTTACCATAAATGTAGATGTTAGTGTATTCACTGTTGCAGTCTTTACATTTGGGTTATCTGCTTTGCAGTAGTCCTCAGCCTGATTAACAATGTCTTGGGTCCTGCGTCGGTTGCTGTCCCTTCAGGACGTCAGGGGTATAAAACATACAGCCGATGCCATTACATCAATTTTTCTTGCCCCCTGATGGGAAGCAATTAAATCTATAACACAAGGATATACCTCCAACAAAAATGCAAATACACCAAAAAGCTTTTTGAGCATAGTGACAGTAGAGGTATAGCCAAAAGAAGAAAGGGGGCTGACAGGAGGGTAACCAGGACTGCAACAGTGAATACACTAACATCTACATTTATGGTAAGTGCACACAACTGTACTATGTTGTTCTTGCTTCACTGTTGCAGTCATTACATTTGGGTAGATTCCCAAAGCTAAGGTTGGGTGGAGGAATTTAAATAGAATTAGGACCAGCTACAAGGCCCTGCAACACTGCAGTCTCAAAACCAGCTCTGGATTTAGAGAAAAATTGGCAAATGATCATGCTTGGTGAAAGCTTGTACAGAACGCCAGGTAGCAGCTTCTAGGATGTCCCTTGTAGGGACACCCCTGAGAAAGGCTGTAGAGGTAGATGCAGCCCTGGTTGAATGGGGTCTGATGCCCTGTGGGATAGGTTTTCCATGGTGCTTGTAGCAGAAGTGAATGCAGTGGCCTATCAATTTTGAAATGGTTTGCTTTGAAATGACATTCCCCTCTGTCCCTGCAGCAAATGCCACCAGCAGCTGTTCAGATTTCCTTTGAGGTTTAGTCCTATCCAAGTAAAATCTACGCTGTCTGTGCACACCTAAGGAGTGCAGTATCTGTTCCCCTTTGTTCTGAGAATTAGGAAAGAAGGTAGGCAAATGAATGGACTGATTAAGAGCCACACTGGATACCATCTTGGGCATGAAGGGATTGGTTCTGAGGGACACCCTGTCCGCATGAATGATGATGAAAGGCTCCACTACCATAAGGGCCTGTAATTCAGATACCAGTCTTGCAGAAGTGATTGCTAAAAGGAAAGCAGTTTTCCAGGAAAGGAATTTTAAATCTGCAGTAGCAGCTGGCTCAAAAGGAGGAAGAGTGAGTTTCTCCAAGACAAAGTTAAGGTCCCAGGCAGGAGTTGGCGCTCTCCTGGGTGGCCTTAAATTTTTGGCCCCTCTGATGAGCCGCTTGAACAGTGGGTGAGAGAAGAGGGGAGGCTCTGTGTTATAATGAGCTGAAATGGCTGAGGCATGGATTTTGGAGGAAAAGGACAGGCCCTTATGAAGCATCTCGGTCAAATACTGTAGAATCTGAGGTAAATTGGGCACTGCTGCACTCATCCCTTGAGAATGGTTCCAGGTACAAAATCTTTTCCATTTTGCAGCACAAGATTTTTTTAGTACTAGGCCTCCTAGCCTCTAAAATGATATCACTGATTTGCTGAAGGGTGGTAAAGGAGAGATTAGGTAATTAGCCAGGCTGCTAGGTTCAGGGTTTGCAGCTAAGGGTGCAAAATCTGGTTCTGCTGCTGAGACAACAGGGAAGGAGTCTGAGGCAGGTGTCATGGGGGCCAAGCGTGACACTGCACAAGAGGGGGTACCAGTGTTGTCATGGGCAGTCTGGTGCAATAAATATAGTCCTTGGCTTGTGCTGCTTGATCTTTAGTAATACTTTGGAGAGCAGAGTAGGAAAGGCAAACTGATAGGTTTTTCCAGCTGAAGGATAGAGCGTCCACCTTCCAAGCTAGTTTGTGGGGAATCCTTGTGCAAATTTTTCCAATGGGATGGTTCTGGGGTGAGGAAAACAGGTCTATATCTGGGCTCCCCCCATTTGCTTATCAACATGTTGAAAATTCTAATTTCCAGTTTCCACTCATGTGGGTCCATAAGGTTTCCGTTTAGTCCATCTGCCAGTGTATTTAGTTTTCCTGGCAGGAACTGAGCTTTAAGATTCACTTGGTAACTCAAGGCAGTGTTCCACAATGCCATGGCTAGTCTGCAGAGGGGGTAAGAATGGGTACCCCCCTGCTTGTTTATGTACCACCTGAACGCAGTGTCAGTCTTTACCATTAGTTGTCCTGGAAGAATGCGGTCCTTGAAGACAATCACAGCATTCTGTACGGCTAACATTTTTTTGATTTATGTCTAGGTGCATTTGAGTTGAGTTCCATTTGCCCTGAATGCACTTCCCATCCAGGTGAGCCCCCATGCACAGTCTGATGCATTTGTTAAGGTTTGGGTGGCAGTGGAAGCCCCCCCCATGCATAGTCTGATGCATTTGTTGTCAAGGTTTGGGTGGCAGGGGGCGGTGTGAATGGTAGCCCCTTATTTTGGTGGCAGGCCTCTGCCTACCAAAGGAACTCTAAGCGTAGGCAAGGTACGATAGGAATCATTGCTTCTAGATCCTGTGAATGTTGATACCACTGCAGTTTCCTCGTATGCAGTCTTGCATATGGAATTAGAAGAATGCAGGAGGCCCTGAACCCAAAGGCTTGCAGTATTTGCCTTGCAGATAACTGGGCTTTTGTAGCCGCCACTTGTTTAAAGTAGGATGTCAAAAGAATCCGTTTCTCTGGTGTGAAGAAAGTCATCTGGGGAGTTGTATTCAAGCTTGCTACCAGGAATATAATTTGACAGGGTACCAGGTGTGATTTATTTTCGTTTATGGTGTACCCCAGACAAGTCAGTACCCTTTGAACAAAGGCCAGACGATTCAAAAGTATGTCCTGGCTTTCTGCCTGAATTAGACAATCGTCCAGGTATGGGTATATTTGAATATTTCTTTGCCTGCAAAATGCAATGACTGGAGCTAGACACTGAATACCCTGGGTGCAGTAGATAAGCCAAAGGGCAGTGCAGAGAACTGATGATGCATGTAGCCTGCTTTGAAGCGTAGGTATCTTCTGCAAGATTCCATGATCGGGATGTGCAGGTATGCTTCTTTTAAGTCTAGTGTTGGTAGGTATGCTTCTTTTAAGTTTAGTGTTGCCAGCCATACATCTTTGCCTAACATAGGAAGCAGCTGGTGAAGAGTCAGCATCTTGAATTTTGGAATCACTAGAAAAGTATTTATTTAGGAGTATAAAGGTCCAGGATAGTATGCCATGCATTGCCTTTTCTGGGTACCAGGAAAAGTCTAATAGAAACCTTGCCCCTTTTCCTCTTCTGGTACCACGTGAATAGCCCCCATGCTTGAGAGAGTACTTGATTTTGGGCCTCTGCCCACTGAGTTGGGGCTAGATCTGACCAGCCACTTAAGGTGTGGAAGTGAAATCTGTATCCTTGGGACACTGTTTAAAACCCATTTGTCCTGGTAATGAGTTCCCAGTTTTTGGCATGCAGATCAATCTTTCCACCTAAATGTGCATTCAATTGGGAAGTGCTTGAAATTTTATAAGCAAGTCATTGTGAAAGTTTTCCATGGGGGGGGGGGGGTCTTACTACTCCCTGATTTGGGTGTGGAAACACCCCACTGTTTAGTCTTGTGTCCTCCTAGGACTGAAACCTGGGGTTTCTGCTGTGTCTGGGCTTGGCTTAAGACCTGGAAGGGGCTGGAAAGGACCAATTCTTAGAGGGCCAGTGCCTACTAAATCTAGGTGGCTGTACTTTTAAGAAATCTAACAGTTTGCACAGATTTAGCTATCTTCCATCTTTTTGAGGACTTCCTCAGCCTTGTTGCCAAACAGGCGGTCCTGATTTAAGGGAGAATCCAGCAATTTAACATGATCAGGCAAAGGTTGCTCCTTAAGCCAAGCATGCCTTCTGAGCACAGACCCAGAAACAGCAGCCCTGCAAGAGGCCTCTAATGAATCAAATCCACATTGCAAAGTATGTTTTCCAACCTGTTCAGCAGAATGCATTAAATCCTGTAATTCCTTATTTTCCACGCAGTCAGGAATAAACATTTTCTGTTTAAGCAATCCAGTAACATGTTGCTGATACTGCAAGATATGAAACTGGCAGTTTAAAACCCTAATAGCCAAGGTTACAAAAGTGTAAACCTTCTTACCCCATCTATCCAGCGCCCTGGAATTTCTATCAGAAGGGGTAGGATTTTTAGCAGTAGAAGCCTTAATGCCCTTGGACCCCTGTGAAATAGTCTCTGGATCCACAATAGGATTTTTAAAAAGGAACTTGTGCGACTCAGGGACCCTGTAATATATGTCAGGTTTTCTGGGAGCAGGAGGCAAGGAATCAGGGGCCAAACTAGATTCCGAAAAGGCATAATCAACAATGTCCAGTACAGGAGGAATAGCTAAAGGCCTATGCTGAGGCAGGAGTAAGAAATCCCTAAGCCTCTTTTTTGAATCAGAAAAATCCTGGCTTTCCCAGTGGAAATGCTCCCTTAGAGTATGTAAGGTTTCACCAAAAGAAAAATCCTCTGGAGGAGAAGCAGAGGGAATAGTCTCCCCTGCAGCAAAATCCTCAAATAGAGAAGGGCAAATCCAGATAATCAGAAGAATCAGAACAAACAGAATCCTGGTCAGAAGATTCGTAAACAGCTTCAGTCCTAGGCCTCTTATAAGGGGGGGGGGGTTGGCTTCCCCTGATTAGAGTTATTAGATCTTCAGCCATACTTGTTTTTTTAGGCATAGAGGCCTAAGCATGCTTGTCTGGTCATCGTTTTTTAGGCATGGTTCGAGATTTAAGCCTAAGTGAAGGAGGCATCTGTTTAATATGCAAGTCCATAGGCCTGAATACACCCTCAGAAGCCGGTGCCTGCACAGTGGCTGTGGCTCTGGACCCATCCAAGGTACAGACATCCACGGGTTCCACAGTTCAAGCATCTCGCGGCATACCGGACTCAGATTGGGTCTCAGTAGAGGCCTGAGAATCAGAAATAGCGGGTATCATGGGCTGCAAAAATGCCAGAGTACCGGCGAACTGGCGACTAGCTTAGAAGCGTTAGCAGTTTTGGACCTCGCGGCCTGTCTATCTTTGCGTTTTTTCGGAATCCTAGTAGTCGGATGGCTAATCAACATTTCTGAATAATTAAACGGAACCAAAATATTTAAAAGCGAAAATAAACAGATAAATAGTGCTCCGATTAAAGAAAGCACAAGACAGACAGCAAGGTACGTTGTGGTCAAGCCTAGGCAAGGAATACAGTACGAATGAAAATCTTTGAGGTATTTGCTTTCCACAAGTAATGCAATTACCACTTTTTATTGACATTGGTAAGGAGCAAGAAAAAGCTTCCCCAATGGGGTACTTGGCTTTAGTTGAAGACTTCGGTTCTGAAACTTGAAAACGAAAATTGCAGGAGTCTGCCGACCGGCACTTGCCAACTGCTTCTGCTTCGGGCACCGCACGGCAAGAAAGACTGATGTAATGGCGTCTGCTGCATGTTTTATACCCCTGATGACCTGACGTCATGGAAGGGACAGCAAACGACAGGACCCAAGACTTAATCAGGCCGACTGAGGGCTACTGCAAAACAGATAACCCAAATGTAATGACTGCAACAGTGAAACACTAAGATCAGCAGCAAAAGTGTCATGGGAACACGTTCCCCCATGCTCTGCAGGGGGACAAGGTACAATCCCCAAAGTCCATCTAGGCCTTAAGGAAGATTTGCATGAGCTTGTCCAGATCAGATTGACACTCCTTGTAGACTGTCCAGATTGAGATGAAGCTATAGAAGCAGGCTTGCTGGGTATAGGTATGGGCAGAACGACCTCATGGGTCCAAAAAAGGGGAAGCCTGGAGTCAAGGAGGCGAGGACTGTGTAGAAAAAAGGTTATGTACTCACCATAACTGGGGTGTTTCCATCCTTCAACGTATGGGTCTCAAATTCAACCTCGGATCAGACTTCAGTTTCTTCACAGCTTCGTATCCAGTGCTGTGACTTCTTCCAATTATTTTGGAAGCAGAGCTACCACAGATAGAAGCTTGCCTGCCAGAAGCACAAAAATTGGACTAGAGAGCAAGGGCAAAAATAGTCTGACTTAAGCATTACCAATTTAGACAAAAAAGCTCAAGCCAAGGCTTGGTCAACTAGTCATCTAGATATGAAAATGAGAAATAAAACAAAGGAAGGGGTATGGTGGTTGCATAACTTGAGGAAGGAGCAAAACAAGCATAGATCTATCGTTATGGGAAGTATACAACTGTCGCATCTGATACAGTCTTCAGTCCAATCTTCAAGGTATGGGATAGTGCAGCTAGCTACTTCACTTAACTGGTCTATGGAAGGATATTCTGGCACACAGCTAAAGCAAAAAAGAGAGGCTTGACCTGGATTGTACACCCAATTAGCAATACGAAATGAAAGCATGAACCTTAACCTCTGCCTCACCTACATATAGTGTATCAACCGGTAAACTACTGCCTCACATTTTGTTAAGCTTTTCTTAGCTAGTTTCACTGTGTGAAAGGTATTAATTAGAAATTTTCTCCATTTAAACATCTGTTTTGTTCTCATTTTTCTGCCAGGGAGTACATCATATAAACTGATTTGTTTCCAGTTAAAACATTTCTGCAATGTTTTCTGCCTAAAATAGTATAGCTAGCAGCTGTAGCATAGTTTCCCTACTCTCCCTTCTTATTCTCGTCTTGTTAAACTTGGTGGCTTTACAGTTGCCCACCCCTACTGTAAATTTGATCTAGGACACTCCTCCCAGTCCAGTCTCATTAGCTCATTCTACCCATTACAGAAAACATTTGGGAAGGCCAACCCCCTTAGTTCCTCAACAGTGAATCTTGTTCCTTTCTCCCTTGCCACTCTACTTAGACTTTATTCAGTTGCTTTTACAGTACTTGTGTTTCCTCTATTACTTCATCTTGCTTTTTCAGCTACTTGTTCTCTAAAGTCTTCAACTGCATCTTTTCTGCTGTACTACTGTTTCTAGCCAGCTCAAATTGTAAATGTTATTCTAAGCCTCTTAGTTTTGGTTTAAGTACTTGGGCTTTAAGCCTACCCCCTTAGCTCTCCCTGGCCTTTCCCTCAGATTCTGACAAATATGAGCAACCAATTTTCTATGGTTTCTCCTGCCAGCCTGGTTGATATGGGCATCCTGAGACAGTGTAGCAACTGCCTCATGTACACTGGCAACCATCTACTATTACCACAGGAACACAATTTGAGAAAGATGCAATTACATTAAGAACCTAATGTCTCTCACAAGCCAATATATCTGGCACTGAGGTCATCAACATAATCACTACACCTCAAACACCACCCACAATCGCACAACACACACACGTGGGAAGTGCTCAACAAAAACAAACCCAAACAAAAACCTCAGAGGCAAAAAAACACACCACAACCCTCCACACACTTGTCTCGCAGCCACAAACCCAACATATTAGTCATAGGAGACTCCATTGAGAGAGAGACAGATACGCCCAACACCAAGCTGGACAAGGAGAAAGTTAGTTGTCAGTCAGGTGCCACAATCCACCATATCACAACGCACAAGTCTCTCAACAAGTCCTATTAAGACTCTTATTACCCATGTCTGGGTAAACTTGAGACATACCTCCCTGGACTCTATGGAGAGAGACACTGTGTCCCAGGCAGGTATGTCCCTACCCTTAAGCACCATTCTACCATAGCCCAGAATGACACCAATACAAACAGAAAATGAACAATTGGTTTAGTTTCTAGTGACATTCCAGGGGGATCCAGTACCTGACAGCCTGGGAAGATATGCTCGACAGACCATGCTGCTTTGATAGAGATTGCCTGCATGTCACTTGGGCTTCAGGCTTCTGGCAAAAGCCCTTGCTTCCCCCATAGTGCCTTTTTAGGAAAAGTCCTGAAGTCGATAAAACCAACAAAAATTTCAAGAAAACACAAACTAAAGGTCATGCTGCTTAACGCTAGGAGTTTTAAAACATAAAACTGCACTCACTGTAAACATTCTTAACACTGGAAAATGCTGACATTTCTAGTCACAGAAGCCTGGTTCAAAGCTGCAGAGAGCACCCCAGCCTTACATGGTTACTCATCCTATCATACATTCAGACCCCAAACTGTGGGCAGTAAAGCCAAAGGAGGTGGAGACACACCTACAAGGTCAAACAGTATGACGCACAGGAGAAGCTCCAGGTGCAGTTAACAGTTTGACAAGACCCCTATTCAAATCATAGCTAGCTACAACCCCCCAAACTGAACTTAAGATGCCCCACTCCACCTATCTGGGCCTCTTCAAATTTATCAAGATACAACCCTTTACCCTGATCCTGGGTGACTACCTAACCATTAGACTGGAAAAACTACTCATGCCAGAACGCAAATGTCCAGAGATTAGCTTTAATAAATGCAAATCCTTGGAACAGCTAGTCGATTTACCCCCACAAGAGGTGATATCTTGGATTTGACCAACATGAGTAACCACTGCAGTACCCCTACAGAATCATCCGGCCTGGTAAGATCAGACCATAAAACAGTTTCAAAGTCAATATCTCCCCCAACTTCCCTCTAGCTAAGGTCAAACAAAAAAGTCTCCAAAGCTGATAACCTCCTGAGGGATGGTATAAACAGCTTCACAGCCCCCACCCCCCTTTGTAGGAACTGGCACCAAAGTACTATACGAGCAGTGTAAAAGTAGCAGACTCCAAATCCAGCTCCAAACAAGTGGAGTACCTCAGGGTTCAGTCCTGGGACCGCTCGTTTGGCATCTACTTCTCAAGTACAGGCCAACACTAAGGGAGGCTGGCTAACAGTTCACAGATGACTGCAAACTGGGAGCCATTATTGAATCCCTAAAATTGTGTGGTTATTCTACAAAAGGGCTTTACAGAAACAGATGCTTGGTGGCAGAGCCATGGGCTCAAGCTCAATGCCAAGAAATGTATAGTTATCCCCTTTGGGAAAAAATATGCACCTGTGAATTACCACATAGGTGGCAGTACACTAAACACCGAAAGTGCGACGAGACTTGGGGACACAGATGGACAGTGGTCTTCACCTTCGATAACCACATCGCCACAAGTCAGGAAATCTTTCTACGTGGCACACCTCATCACCAAAGGCTTTTCATCCAGAAAAATAGAGGTCATTGTCCCACTGTACTCATTCCTCATTACACATTATAGAACACAATGCCCAATTTGGTATGTACCTCTCAAGACATCTGCAACAACTGGAAAGGCTGCAGAAATACCTCATTTAAAAGAATCACAGGCCTAAAGCAGATGCCCTATGCTGACGGTCTAAACAAACTCCACCTATATTCTGTTGCGTACAGTCTAATCAGAAGCGATCTCTGCTTAACATACAAGGCCATGTCAAACCCAGAGCTGTTGGATATGCTACACTTAAAGAAATCCCAACTCCTCAGACACGCTCCAGGGATCTAAACCTTGTCATCACAATGAAGAAAAAAAGCTGGAGGGATAGGTTCCTGATCCAGAGACTCCCCAGACTCTGGAACAGACTGCCCATGCATGTCCAGCAGAGAACCTCTGGCCCTCTTCAAAAGGAACCTTGATGATTGGATGGGAGATGGGAAATTCACCCTGGGGATCACGTCGGTCACCCTGCTAGACAGGGGTCCAGGGAAGTAAATACTGTGGGAAGAAATAGCCAGGGAATTGTTATGGCTAGGCTTGTATAGGCCCCTAGGGCCAATAGCCTAGTACCAACCTATGAACTTGTACAGATGCATGGAATCAGGAATATCTGAAAAGAAAATCATCCTCCGAGTAAACCTGTCTGGTGGACATCTGCAATAAAACTATACAACAAAAGAAAAAAACTGCTGTCTAGGACCAAGAAGGAGCAAGCGCCCAATTGGAAGCACACTCTCCTTAGCCTGAACAAGCAAAGAGCACTAGTGAAATCCTCCAAACTCAACTGAGCCCAAATTGGCCACATCTACTACAGACGGACAAAGCCTTCTTCACATATATCTGCAATCTCAAAGGAAGCACCCAGATCTGTTCAGAACTGGTGGTCAATGACACTACATACACAAATGTAGACATAGCCAACCTGGCTGACAGATTCAGCGAAAACTTCACCCCTCTGCCCCATCAGTAAAAATCGGGTCATCGCCTGTACCTGCCCCCCCCCTCCCCTCATCTCTAGAGGGAAGGCAAAAAATACAGCCTCCATGGGGCCCGATAACATCCCAGGCTGCATCCTACATGAACTTGGGCATGAACTTGCAGCACCATTAGGCACCCTATTCAACCAAAGCCTGAGTACTGGCTTTGTCCTAGCCAAATGGAGGACGGCCACTGTCATCCCTTTACACAAAGGGGGAACGTCTAACAACCCGGGAAAATAGACCCATCAGACTAACTAGCCCGATCTGCAAAGCCATGGAACAAATCATGGACCTCATTACCAAGGACATTGGCAGCCTTTAAAACACTCGACCCCACACAGCTTGGCTTTGACAAGGAAGTAGTGTGTTAAATTTGGTAGACTTTTTGAGACAGTCACCAAAACCATAGATGAGGGGAAGACTGCACACCTCCTACCTTGACCTGGCCAAAGCTTTAGACACTCCTCACTCAGGCATAATAAACACTCAAGTAGGTATCAATCCATATATTACCAGAAGGTAGCAAACTGCCTCACCAATTGAACCCACCTAATCAAAAGAGGAAGCCACCTCAAGCAGACCTGTAACGAGCTGCATAAACCAGGGATCGGTCTCTGGCTTCTTACGCAGGATATACTTCTCGGAGGTGGAGGTCAAAACCAGTGGGCAATGGCTGACCAAGTTAGCAGATGACTGCTAGTTGGATGCGGTCAGTTCCCCAAGTGATGTGGATGTTCTCCAAGAGGGTCTCAAACAAGTGACTGGTGCCAGAAACGGGCCTCAAACTGAATGCCAAAAAATGCATCATCTCCTTTGGGGAGACTGACGTCCCCACATATCACACTAACAAAATCCTAAGCATGCAGTCAGTCGAGGGATTTGGGCACCCAGGCTGACAGCAACCAGACATCTGACTGCCATGTCACTTCTGTTGTACAGAAAGCTTTTTACATGGCTCACCTCATAAGGATATCTCATCCAGGAACAAGGAAGTCATAACATCCCTGTATTCTTCCCTTATAAGGAAATTGAGTACAACGCCCTTTTCGGCATGTACCTTACAAAGCACATGCAGCAGCTGAGACCAGAGGTGCCACACAAGAATAGAACAGTTTTGTACCTACCATAAATGTAGACGTTAGAGTGTTCACACTGCTGCAGTCATTGCACTTGGGTTATCCTGCCGTCAGGCGGTCCTGCGGTCGGCCCAAATTCCAAAATCTTGGTCCGGCGTCTGTTGCTGTCGCTTCTTCCCTGACGTCAGTGCACCAGGGGTATACAAGACGCATCAGACTCCATTTTCTTCAGTTTTTCTTGCCCCAGATGCCTGGTACCACCAAGTAGGTACGCAATACATATTGCTAATCAAAAATATACAATAAAAACAATACCTTCAGTTACCAGCAAATACACCCCTAAGGTTGTATAGGATAGAAAGGTATAGATAAGCCCAACTAGTTCAGAGGGCATGGAGGGAGGGTAACCTGGACTGCAGCAGTGTGAACAAACACATCTACATTTATGGTAGGTACAAAACTGTACTATGTTCATGTTACACTGCTGCAGTCATTACACTTGGGTAGAATCCCAAAGCGGAGGTTGGGTGGCTGGTCTATAAAGAGAGTTAGGATTGGCTATGAGGCCCTGCAGAATTGCAGTGGCAAATCCTGCTCCGGATTTAGAGTAAAGAGGCAGGTGGTAATGCTTGGTAAAGGTGCGCACTGAACTCCAAGCTGCAGCCTCCAAAATTTCCTTGGTAGGTACTCCTCTGAGAAAGGCTGTTGAAGTGGCTGTTGCCCTGGTGGAATGTGGCCTAATGTTATTTGGGACTGATTTTCCATGCTGTGTGTAGCAGTACCAAATACAGTGTCCTATCCATTTGGATATAGCCTGCTTTGAGATATACTGCAGGATCACAGGGCAAGGCTATGTTACAAACAGTTGCTCAGTTTTCCTGAAAGCCTTTGTTTTGTCCAAGTAGAAGCGTAGCTGCCCGTGCATGTCCAAAGAATGCAGAAGTTTCTCCCCTTTATTCTGGGGGTTTGGATAAAAAGTTGGCAAATGGATGGTTTGGTTAAGAGCCACGCTAGATACCACCTTTGGCATAAAGGTAGGGTTTGTTCTTAAAGACACCCTGTCCTGATGGAAAATTATAAAAGGTTCCACTGCCATTAATGCCTGTAGCTCAGACTCTTCGTGCTGAAGGTACTGCCAGGAGCAGAGCCGTTTTCCATAAGAATTTTAGATCAGCTGTATTGGCTGGCTCAAAAGGTGGTAGGGTCAGTTTTTCCAAAATGAAATTGAGGTCCTAAGTTGGTGTTGGTGCTCTCCGGGGCGGTCTGTTTTTAGCCCCTCTGAGGTACTGCTTTAGCAAGGGATAAGAGAATAAAGGAGGATCCGTGTTGTAATGTGCTGAAATGGCAGAGGCGCAGATCTTAAATTGATGAGAAGGATAGGCCTCTGTCCAGCATCTCAGTTAAGTATTGTAAAATCTGAGGAATGTTTGGAACAAGAGGGTCAAGGCTGAGACTGGTTCCAGGCACAGAATCTCTTCCATTTTTCTGAGTAAGCTTTCCTGGTGCTAAGCCTCCTGAATGACATCCATTTTTCTGAGTAAGCTTTCCTGGTGCTAGGCCTCCTGAATGACATCCATAACAGCTTTAGAGAGAGGTGTTGTCTGTTTGACTAATGTATCTGCTATGCAGCCAGGTTTAGGGTTTTGAGCGGACCGTGCAGGATCCGATTGTTTTGTTGAGTCAGAAGGTGTGGAATCTGAGGCAAAATCCATGGTGGGCCTTGAGCCAAGTTCCTTAAGATAGGGTACCAGTGCTGGCGTGGCCAGTCTGGAGCAATCAGGATCATCTGTGTTTTTTCTTGTCTGGCTTTTAGGAGTACCTTTGAAATGAGAGGCAGTGGCGGGAAGGCATAAAATTTTAGGTTTTTCCAGCTGAACAGAAGAGCATCCACTTTCCATGCTTGTTTGTGATAAGTCCTTGTGCAGAATTTTTGTAGTTTGCAATTCAGTGGGGATGCAGAAAGATCTATGTCTGGGCATACCCACTTTTGAGTTACCATGCTGAAGATTTGTGGACTCAATTTCCATTCGTGAGGGTCCATGATATTTCTGCTTAGTCTGCCAGAGTATTTTTCTTTCCTGACAGGAATTGTGCTTGTAGGTGAACTTGATACGTTAGAGCTGTGTTCCACAAGGTCATGGCTTGCCTGCATAGGGGATAAGAATGCGTGCCCCCTTGCTCGTTTATGTACCACATTACTGTGGTGTTGTCTATCTTTAGTAGTAATTGTCCTGGATGTAGAAGGTCCTTGAAGGCTGTTAGGGCATTTTGAAAAGCCATCTCTTTTTGATTGATGTGAAGATGCATCTGGTCTGTGGTCCACTTGCCCTGAATGCATTTTCCTGCCATGTGTGCTCCCCAGGCATAATCCGAAGTATCTGTTAGAGTTTGCCTGGCTGTGGGTTGGGTGAAAGGCTGACTCTTGTTTAGGTGACATGCCTGTGCCCACCCTCGAAACTCCTGTTGTAGGCAGGGAATCATTGGTATTACCACTTCTAAACTGTGAGAGTGTTGAGTCCAAAACACTTCAGGTACCATTGCAATTTCCTCATATGCAGTCTGGCATATGGTATTAGTAATATGCAGGATGCCATGAATCCCAGGGCCTGCAGAATTTTTCTTTCAGGGAGATGGGACTTTCTTGCCAGCAATTGAAAATATTGAGTTAGTTGAACTTGTCTGGCGTGAGGTAAGCCATCTGGGCCGTTGTATTTAAGCTGGCACCCAGGAATATAATCTGTTGCGAGGGCACTAGTTTTGACTTCTTTTCGTTTACTGTGTACCCTAGAGAAATTAGCAACCTTTTTATAAATGCCAGATGCTGTAGAAGAACGTCCTTTTTGTCTGCTTGAATGAGGCAGTCATCCAGATATGGATATATTTTAATTCCTCTGTCTGCAAAACGCAATTGCTGGTGCCAGGCACTTTGTGAAGACCCTGGGTGCAGTAGATAAGCCAAAGGGCAGTGCAGAGAATTGGTAGTGCATTGTACCAGCTTTGAATCTGAGGTATCTTCTGCAATTTTGTCCGATAGGGACATGCAGGTATGCCTCTGAGGTCCAGAGTAATAAGCAAAGCCTTCTTGCGCAGCATGGGTAGAAGCTGCTGTAATGTCAACATTTTGAATTTTGGAATATCCAGTTAAGTATTCAGAATTGAAAGGTCTAGTATGGGCCTCCAGGCTTTGTCCTTTCTGGGGACCAGGAAGAGTCTCTAATAACATCCTTGTCCCTGTCGTGGTACTTTTTGAATAGCTCTCATGTCCATGAGGGCTGAAATTGGTTTGTGCCTCTGCCCAATGATTTTGTGGCAGGTCTGGCATTCCTTTTAGCCTTGGTAAAGTATAAAAGTGGAATCTGTAGCCTTGAGACAATATTCAGGACCCATTTTGTTTTGGGGGATTGTTTGCCAGTTTTGAGAAAAAGCCCCCTAAGGGGGCTTCCAAAAGGGACGTGCTTGGCGTACGAAGGGGAAAGCCATTGTGACAGTTTCCTGTAAGGTTGAGACTTGTCCTCACCGCCTTTTGGGGTTGAGGTGCCCCACTGTCCTTATCTGTTTGAGCCTTGGGGTTGAGATCTGCCTCTTGGGCGTCTGTATCTGCCTCTGTGGCCTGTCTGACACTGGAAAGGACCAATTCTTTGTTGGCCAATTTCTGCTAAACAGAGGTGGCTGTACCTGTAAGAAATCCTTGACTGTTTGCATAGATTTAGCTTTATCCTCCATTTTCTTTAACACCTCTTTTGCCTCAACACCAAACAAAGTATCATGCTGTAAAGGAGGATCCAATAATTTTGCCTTAACATGATCAGGTAAACTTTGTTCTTTTAACCAAGCATGCCTTCGAATTACAGAACCTGTAACTGCGGCTCTACAAGAGGCCTCTAAAGAATCAAAACCACATTGCAGAGTACGTTTTCCCACCTGTTCAACTGCATGCAATAAATCCTGCATTTCTTTACAATCAGGAGCTTCTGTGCTTGCAAGCATTTTCTGTTTTAACTGAGCCATTAAATATTGTTGGTACTTAAGCATGTGAAACTGGCAATTTAAAGCTCTTACTGCTAAAGTTGAAGTGCATACTTTCTTCCCCATCTATCCAAAGCTCTGGAATCTGTCAGAGGGTAGGGCAGGGGGTACTGGATTTTTTGCAATGGAGGCCTTAACCCCTTTTGGACCCTGGGAAATATAGTTTCTGGATCAGCAGAAAGGTTTTTGTAAAGAAACTTGAGAGTAGGGGACTCTACAATACCTATCTGGCTTGGCTGGAGCAGGGGTCAAAGAGTCAGGAGATAAACTGGATTCAGAAAACGCATAGTACAGTTGTGTACACCTACCATAAATGTAGATGTTCGAGTGTCTTCACTGTTGCAGTCATAAGTGTAGGGTGCTCCTGCCGGCAGGCAGCCCGAGGTCGGCCAGAATCCCAAAGTCTGGGTCCAGCGTCGGCTGTACAAGCTAGTACCCTGACGTCAGTACGCTTTGGTACATAGCCCTCAGCCGACACCATCTTCTCCAGCCTTTCTTGCCCTAGAGGTCAGAAGTCCCCAACAAAACAAAAATGAATCCAACAAGGAAACACAAATACACCACAAAAAAGGAAAAGGGAGAAAAAAAGAGGGATAGGAGGGAGGAACCCGACTGCAACAGTGAAGACACTCTAACATCTACATTTATGGTAGGTGTACACAACTGTACTATGTTCTTCGTGTTTCACTGTTGCAGTCATAACTGTAGGGTGGAATCCCAAAGCAGTGTAAAAGGGGAGGAGGCTTTAGATAGAAGGGGAGGCAAGAATACCCTGCAAAACAGCAGAGGCAAAGCCTGCCCTGGTCTTAGAAAACAGAGGGAGATTGTAGTGCTTGGAAAAAGTATGCACAGAACTCCAAGTGGCAGCTTCCAAGATATCCTTGGTAGGGACTCCTCTGAGGAAAGCTGTAGAAGTGGCAGCTGCTCTAGTAGAATGACTTCTAATGGTACCTGGAAACTGTTTCCCATGATGAGTGTAACAAAATCTGATTCCATAAGCAATCCATTTGGAAATAGTTTGTTTAGAAATAGGTTTTCCAAGAGAACTGGAGGCAAAAGAAACAAACAATTGATTAGACTTTCTGAACTCTTTAGTCTTGTCCAGGTAAAATCGTAACTGTCTGTGCACATCTAATGAATGCAAAATCCTTTCCCCTTTATTTTGAGGATTTGGAAAAAGTAGGAAGGTGAATTGTCTGATTCAAAGCCACTTTCGAAATCACCTTAGGCATGAAAGTAGGATTGGTCCTCAAGGATACTCTGTCCTGATGGAAAATAAGGTATGGTTCCACAGCCATGAGAGCTTGCAACTCTGAGACCCTTCTGGCAGAGGTCAATGCTAATAAAAGAACAGTTTTCCAAGATAAAAACTTAATATCTGAAGATGCAGCAGGCTCAAAAGGAGGCAAAGTAAGTTTTTCTAAAACATAATTAAGATCCCAGGCAGGGACAGGAGGGGTCCTGGGAGGCCGCAAAATTTTAGCCCCTCTCAAGAATTGCTTCACCAAAGGATGAGAAAAAACAGGAGGATCAGAACTGAAATGAGCAGAAATAGCAGAAGCATGAATCTTAATGGAAGAAAAGGAAAGTCCTTTGGATAAAAGTTCCGAAAGGTAAAGCAAAACAGAAGAGAGATCAGGAACCAGAGGATCCGAGCCTTGGTCCTGCATCCAAATACAAAACCTCTTCCATTTAGAGGCATAGGATTTCCTAGTGCTAGGCTGTCTAGCTTCCAGAAGAACATCCAAAACTTGTTTGGGAAGACTAGAGGAAATCAAATTCCTTTGAAGAGCCAAGCTGCCAGGCAAAGGGTCTTGAGATTGACCCTGATGCTGGGACAGAAGCGAAGGGTTCAGAGGGAGAATCCAAGGAGGCCCCAAGAACAGGTGCTTTAAAGTTGGATACCAAAACTGTCGAGGCCAATTTGGAGCAATCAAGATGAGGAACTTGGGCTTGTCCTGTTTTATCTTCAGTAATACCCGAGGTAGTAGAGGAAGAGGAGGGAAGGCATATCCTGAAAGGCTTCTCCAGCTGAAGGACAGGGCATCCACTCTCCAAGCTGTTTTGTGGAAGGACCTGGTGCAAAAGCGAGGCAGCTGATTGAGATGGGATGCAAACAGATCTGCGGACATCCCCAAACTGCAGTAATCCTGTTGAATAAGTTGGTGTCTAGCATCCATTCGTGAGGATCTGAAATGTTTCTGCTCAGGCTGTCTGCTAAGAGATTCTGTTCCCCTGGAATGAATTGAGCCTGGAGATGCAGATTCAAATTTAGAGCTGTGTCCCATAAAGCCATAGCTAGTCTGCAAAGGGGGTACGAATGAGGAACCCCCCTGCTTGTTGATGTACCACATGACCGTGGTGTTGTCTGTGCGAATTAGCAGAGGCCCTGGTTGCAAAAGGTTCTTGAAGGCTAGAAGGGCATTTTGAACTGCCAACATTTCCTTCAGATTGATGTGCCAGTGAAGATGGTCCTTTGTCCATGTTCCCTGCTGGCAATTGTCTAGAAAGTGTGCTCCCCAGGCATAATCAGAGGCATCCGTGGTTAGGATTTGAGTAGGTTGAGGTAGACGAAAAGGCTTCCCTTCGTTTAAAGCGCATACCCTGGACCACCAGAGGAACTCCCTCTGAAGGCAGGGGATCAGAGGAATCAGAATATCCAGATCGTGGTAATGCTGTGACCATACACTTTTCAGATACCATTGAAGCTTTCTCATATGAAGCCTTGCGTTTGGAATCAACAGAATGCAGGAAGCCATGTAGCCCAGAGCCTGCAGGAATTTCCTTGCAGTGAGCTGAGATAGAGTTGCCAAGGTGCTGAAAGTAGAAGCCAGCTGAGTTTGTTTTTCTGGAGTGAGGAAGGCCCTTTGTAAGGTTGTATTTAAGAGGGCTCCCAAGAATACCATTTGTTGAGAAGGGATCAAATGTGACTTTTTTGTGTTCACTGAGAATCCCAGTAGGAGGAGAAGACGTTGAACAAAGTACAGATGTTGAAGTAGAAGATCTTTGCTGTCTGCCTGAATAAGGCAGTCGTCCAAATAGGGATAAATCTGGATCCCCTGAAGTCTGCAGTAAGCCACTACTGGTGCCAGGCACTTGGTAAAGACTCTGGGCGCAGTAGATAAACCAAAGGGCAGTACAGAGAATTTAAAGTGCCTCGAACCTGCCTTGAACCTGAGGAATTTCCTGCGTTCCTGCCTGATGGGAATGTGTAGGTATGCTCAAGTCCAATGTCACCATCCAGGCGTCCTGAGAGCATTGGAATTAGTTGCTGCAGAGTAAGCATCAAGGTGTTTAGCACAGAAAGGTCCAGAATAGGTCTCCATGAGTTTTGTTTTCTTGGAACCAGAAACAGTCTTGAATAAAAACCTTTTCCCATCTCCGAGAGTGGAACAGGCTCTATGGCTCTCATGGCCAGAAGAGCATCCACTTGATTTAAGGCCTCTGACCATTGAAGTTTTGGCAGATCTGGCCAACCGTACGCCCTTGGCAAAGTGTGAAAGTGGAATTTGTAACCCTTTAAAATCACGTCCAACACCCATCTGTCCTGGGTAATACGAGTCCAATTTCTGTAAAAAAGAGACAGTTTTCCTCCAAGAGGGGCCTCCAGGTGAAGGGGTCCTGTAGCCCAACCGAGAGAGTCATTGAGTTTGCTTTCTTTGAGATTGGGATCTGTCTTCTCCCCTTCTAGGTGAGGAAGCAGTCCATTGTCTAGATCTGTAAGAGGCCTGACCTTGACCACGACCTCTGGAGCGTCTATATCTTCCCCTTTGAGGCCTGTCAGACGTGGGAAAGGACCAATTTTTAGAGGGCCAATTCCTGGAAAATCTAGGAGGCTGAACTTGCAAGAAATCTTTCACAGTCTGCATAGACTTTGCCTTTTCTTCCATCTTTTTAATAACTTCCTCAGCCTTGGATCCAAAAAGAACATCATGTTGAACAGGGGCATCTAATAACTTAGCCTTAACCTGTTCAGGTAAACTTTGTTCACGAAGCCAGGCATGTCTCCTGATAAAGTACAGTTTTGTACCTACCATAAATGTAGATGTCCGAACTGGATAGCATCTGCAGTCATAACAACTGGGTTGTCCTGTCGTCAGGCAGCTCTTCAGTCGGCCGGATTCCAAAGTCCGGGTCCGGCTTCGGCTGATGTCGCACTCCACCCGACGTCATCTCTGTTGGTCTTCGGGTATAAAAGCATCAGCAGACGCCATTTTCCTCAGTGTTTCTTGCCCCAGATGCCAGAAGCCCTCTTGCAGGCTAAAATTTGGATAGATGCCAATGTTTCCAAATAGATAGAGGTAAACACAACAAAAAGCATGTATGTACATATATACAAACAAATACACCATAAAAGACTCCCCCCCAACAGCTAGCTATTAGGAGGGTAAACACCCTAGGAGTACCACAGAGCGGAAGGAGGGACGGTAATCCTGACTGCAGATGCTATCCAGTTCGACATCTACATTTATGGTAGGTACAAAACTGTACTATGTCCTTCATGGATGCATCTGCAGTCATAACAAGTGGGTAGAATACCATAGCCAACTAGGGGAGGAGGATAGAAGTAGATTATGGTGTGTTTAGGATCCCTTGCAGTACAGCAGTGGCAAACCCTGCTCGGGATCTGGAATATAGAGGCAAATTATAATGCTTGGCAAATGTATGCACGGAGGTCCAAGTAGCCGCCTCAATAATGTCTTTGGTTGCCACTCCTCGTAAGAAGGCTGTGGTAGTGGCTGTTGCCCTTGTAGAATGAGGTCTTATGTTCTGTGGAATTGGTTTTCCATGGAAGGAGTAACAGAATCGTATGCAATTTCCTATCCATTTGGAGATTGTCTGTTTGGAAATAGCTTTTCCTTCCCTTCCTGTTGCATAGGCTACAAAAAGTTGGTCAGTCTTTCTGCTATTTTTTGTTCTGTCCAAGTAGTAGCGTAGCTGTCTATGTACATCCAAGGTATGCAGTATTCTTTCCCCTCTGTTTTGTGGGTTGGGAAAGAAGGTAGGTAGGTGGATTGCCTGGTTTAAAGACACTCTGGATACCACCTTGGGCATAAATGTAGGATTAGTCCTCATGGACACTATCTTGGTGGAAGATTAGGAAGGGTTGCACTGACATTAAGGCCTGTAGTTCTGAAACCCTCCTTGCTGAAGTAATTGCCAGTAGGAAAGCAGTTTTCCATGAAAGGTGTTGTAGGTCTGCTGTTGCTGCTGGTTCAAAGGGTGAGATTGTCAATTTTTCTAGCACAAAGTTTAAATCCCAAGCTGGTAATGGTGGTTTCCTTGGAGGTTTTACATTCTTGATTCCTCTGAGGAACTGCCTGAGCAAAGGGTGCGAAAAAACAGGTGGATCAAAGCTGTATTCTGCTGAAATAGCTGATGCATGTATCTTGATGGAGGAGTAGGACAGGCCTGAATGAAGAAGTTCGGCCAGATACTCCAGAATGTTAGGCATATCTATGTTTGACACATCTTTTCCTCTTTCCGTACTCCAAATGACAAACCTTTTCCATTTTCCAGCATAGTTCCTTCTTGTGGAAGGTCTGCGTGCTTCAAGAATAATGTCTTTTACTCTTTGGGAAAGTTCTGGATTAGCTGCTGCTATGTGATGTTCCATGCAGTCAGTTGCAACGTTTTTAGGTTTGATGTATGATGCTGTAGTTGTTCTGAGTTAACATCAAAGGCATCAGGGGTATTGGCCACATATTGTTCCGAGACATGCTCCTCAGTAGTGGGTACCAGTGTTGTCTTGGCCAGTTTGGAGCTATCAGAATTATCCTTGGACGTTCTTCCTTGATTTTCAGTAGTACCTTGTGTATCAAAGGAAGAGGTGGGAATGCATATGCTGTTAGGCCTTTCCAGTTGAAGGAGAGCGAATCCACTTTCCATGCTAGTGGGTGGAATGTCCTTGTGCAGAATTTTTTGAGCTGGTGATTGAGAGGTGATGCGAATAGGTCTATCTGTGGCATTCCCCATTTCTTTGAGATGGTCTTGAAGATGTTCGGGTGCAGCTTCCATTCGTGGGCATCCGAAGTGGTTCTGCTTAATGTGTCTGCTAGAGTATTGTCTTTCCCCGGTACAAATATTGCCTGTAACTGGATGTTGTAGCTGAGTGCCAGGGTCCACAGCTCCAAGGTCATTCTGCATAGGGGGTATGAATGAGTGCCTCCCTGTTTGTTGATGTACCACATGACTGTGGTGTTGTCTGTCCTTATCAACTGGCCCTGTTTGAGAAATGGTTTGAACTTTTGGATTGCCAGTTTTACTGCCAGCATTTCTTTTAGGTTGATGTGCAGGTGAAGTTGATCCTGTGTCCACAATCCTTGCACGCATTTGTCCATCATGTGGGCCCCCCATCCTAGGTCTGAAGCGTCTGTTGTGATGGTCTGGCTTGCTTGACCTCTGCGAAAGGGTAGGCCTGGGTTTGACTGGCATGCCTGAGCCCACCATAGGAACTCCTGTTTTAAGCATGGAATTAGTGGGATTTCTGATTCTAGACTGTGTCTGTGTTGGGACCATAAATTCTTTAGGTACCACTGTAGTTTTCTCATATGTAGTCTGGCAAATGGAACCAAGATTATGCATGATGCCATGAAGCCCAAGGCCTGCAGTACTTTTCTTGCTGTTAACTTGTTCAGTTTTGTTAGTGCCAAGAAGTAAAGAGGAAGTTCTTTTGTTTTTCTGTAGTCAGGAATGCCATTTGTTTTACTGTGTCCAATTCCGCCCAAGAATGTCCTTGTTTGGGATGGTATCAGCCTTGACTTTTGTAAATTGACTGTGTATCCCAGTGCTTGTAGCAAGTAAATGACCCTTTGTAAATCCGTTGTCAGCTTGCTTTTGTTGTCCCCTTGTAGCAGGCAGTCGTCCAGGTATGGGTAAATTTGAATTCCCTGTAGTCTGCAATGGGCGATTACTGATGCCAGGCATTTTGTGAATACTCTGGGCAGTAGATAAGCCAAAGGGCAATGCTGAGAATTGATAGTGCTCTGATCCTGCAAGAAATCTGAGGTATCTTCTGCAGATTGGTCGAATGGGGACGTGCAGGTATGCCTCCTTGAGATCTAGAGTTACCAGCCAAGACTCCTTGCCCAGCATGGGAAGAAGTTGCTGTAGGGTCAGCATTTTGAATTTTGGGACAATGATGTAAGTATTTAAGGTGGACAGGTCGAGAATTGGTCTCCAACTTTTTTCCTTTCTTGGAACTAGGAATAGTCTGGAATAGAACCCTTTCCTTGCTCTGCTGTTGGCACTCTTTCCACAGCTCTCATGTTTGCTAACTCCATTATCTGGCGTAGAGCTTCTGTTTTTGATTTGGAGGTAGATTTGGCATTCCTCTTTTGACTGGTAAAGTGTGGAAGTGAAACCGTAACCTTGATCTATGGTTTGTAAAATCCACTTGTCTTTTGTTATGTAGTGCCAGTTCTTTGAAAATAAGGTTAACTTTCCGCCTAGAGGAGCTGCTATTTGTTCCCTGGTAGGCGGATTTAGGGTTAAGTCACTGTGGTTGTGCTGATGTAGTGGCAGTGGCTGTGTCTGTGCCTCTGTTGTTACCTTGCCACTGTCGTCCTCTGTAGGCACCTCCTCTGGATTGGTTTCTGCCTCTGGAACGGCTATTCCTGCCCCTTTGAAATTTTGTGGAGTCAGGAAAGGCCCAATTTTGGCAGGCCAGTTCCTGCTAAACCTTGGGGTTGAACCTGCAAGAAATCTTTAACAGTTTGAACAGATTTTGCCTTTTCTTCCATTTTCTTCATAACCTGCTGGGCAGGTGTACCAAACAAACTTGTCTTGTCCATAGGGGCATCTAGCAGCTTAGCTTTAACATGATCCGGTAAAGCTTGTTCCTTTAGCCATGCATGCCTTCTTATCACTGTGCCTGTCATGGCTGATCTAAATGAAGCCTCCAGTGCATCATAGCCACATTTTAAGGAATGGTTGCTAACCTGTTGTATGTTATTTACCATCTCTAATACATATTTCTTATCAAGAGATTCATCAGTGGTTAGTTTTTAGTTAACTGATCAAGCATAAACTCTTGGTATTGTATCATGTGAAACTGACAGTTTAAAGCTCTAGCTGAGAGAGTAGCTGAAGTGTAGACCTTTTTACCCCATCTGTCTAATGACCTTGCTTCCCTTTCAGAAGGAGTAGGGTTTTTAGCTATGGTCGCGGCTACTGCCTTGGGACCCTGGGAGATAGTTTCTGGGTCTGCAAGTGGGGCCTTGTAAAGGTGGTGATGAGTATCTGGCACCCTGTAAAATCTGTCTGGTTTGGCAGGGGCTGGGGGTAAAGAATCTGGAGCGGAGCAAACATCATTGAAAGCATCATCCACCACAGAGAGAACAGGAGGTATAGCTAAGGGCCTGTGCTGTGGGAGGTGCAGAAAGGTCCTAAGTCTTTTTCTGGAGTCTGAAAAATCCTGTTGCTGCCATTGGAACTGTTCTCGCATGGCATGCAGGGTTTCCCCAAAGGAGAATTCTTCTGGTGGGGAAGCAGCTGGAATGGATTCTTCAGCATCAGAATCTTCAAAATTGGAGAAGGGAGCCTCTGGCTGGTCAGTTATGTCTGATTCATCAGCAGAATCAGAGGACACTGGCTCAGGGGGCTCTGCCCTAGGTCTCTTCTCTGGGGGCTGAGAGGCCCTGTCTGGGTGAGATTGAGATCCTCTAATTAAAGAAATTAAATCTTCTGCCAAAGTAAGCATTTGAGAACTAGAAGAGGGCCTGGATGTGGGGGGTTTAACAGGCACTGTCTTAGTAGTCTTGGCTGCTTTAGCCCTGGCGAAGGCCTTAATGGACATGGCTGCTGGAGGCCTAGCAGCACCACGTGCTGGGGTAGAGACATCCAAGGGGATGGTGTCTGATAAGTCAACCACCGTAGTGGGTAAAATTTCTGAGGTCGATTCAAAAGTTGTAGCAGGGGCCTCAGTTGTAGGAATAGGTTCAGCTGTACTTAGATCAGTTTTCTCGGTTTCGGCCGAAACCGAGACACTCGCGGTTTGCTTAACCATGGTTTCGTCCGAAACCGCGGACCGCGAGTGTCGGTCTTTATCTTTGGCGTTTTTGGTAGATTGGGTAGTCGGAGGATCCGACGGCATAATGTACGCAAAATCAGAACCGAAAAACTGTTCTGCAAACTCCGACCGACGCCTGAGCGTTCGCGGTTGAAAGAAGCACAGGCCGAACAGGCTGCTACGTCGTGGGCTGGGCCTAAACAAGGCAGACAGTAAGAGTGGAAATCTTTATGAGGTATTTGTTTCCCACAGGTTAAACAACTGTTAACTTTTCTGCACATTAGTTCAGGCAAGAAAGAGTCCCCAACGTGGTACTTAGCTTTAGAAGTCTTCCAAGAAGTATTCGTAGAAGTAATCTCTGGATCCGACCGACCGGCACTTGCGAACAGCTTCTGCTTCGGGCGCCACGCGGCAAGAAAGACTGAGGAAAATGGCGTCGGCTGATGCCTTTATACCCGAAGACCAACAGAGATGACGTCGGGTGGAGTGCGACATCAGCCGAAGCCGGACCCGGACTTTGGAATCCGGCCGACTGAAGGGCTGCCTGACGACAGGACAACCCAGTTGTTATGACTGCAGATGCATCCATGAAGGACATCAGTACCAGAGGCTGCAGCCCTGCAAGAAGCATCCAAAGCATCAAAACCACAATGTAAACTATGTTTGTTCACTTGTTCAGTAGCATGCAAGACATCCTGAAGTTCCTTATCCTCTGCACATGCAGGAAGGGAAGCAAGCTTTTGCTTTTAAAACAGACAAAAGAAATTGCTGATACTTAAACATATGAAACTGGCAATTTAAAGCCCTTACAGACAGAGTAGCAGAAGTATATACCTTTTTTCCCCACCTGTCTAAAGCACGAGAATCCTTCTCAGAGGGAATAGGATTTTTAGAAGTAGCAACCTTAGCAGCCTTAGAGCCCTGAGAAATAGTTTCAGGATCCGCAGAAGGGTTTTTAAATAAGAATAAATGAGAGTCAGGAACCCTATAAAATCTATCAGGCTTAGAAGGAGCAGGAGGCATGGAATCAGGATTCAAATTAGCCTCAGAAAAAGCATCATCTACAATGTCCAAAACAGGAGGGATAGCTAAAGGCCTATGTTGAGGAAGAAGAAGAAATTCCCTAAGCCTCTTCTTGGAAGCAGAATACTCCTGTCCTTCCCAATGAAAATGTTCCCTCATCTCATGCAAGGTTTCCCCAAAAGAGAAATCCTCAGGCGGAGAGGCAGAGGGTAAAGAGTCCTCAGCATCCGAATCCTCATAAGGAGGAAAGGAATAGTCCTGATCTGAGGAAGAAACAGAAGATACAGAAGCCTGGTCAGAGGAATCCAGAGTACAGTACAGTTTTGTACCTACCATAAATGTAGATGTCCGAACAGGAATGCATCTGCAGTCCTTACAAATGGGTTGTCCTGTCGTCAGGCAGCCCTTCGGTCGGCCGGATTCCAAAGTCTGGGTCTGGCCTCGGCTGGTGTCGCACTTCACCAGACGTCATAGCTGCAGTTCTTCGGGTATAAAGGCATCAGCCGACGCCATTTTCCTCAGTGTTTCTTGCCCCAGATGCCAGTTGCCCTCTTGGATAGCTAAATTTTGGATAAATGCCAATGTTTCCAAATAGTAGAAGGCAAACAAAAAATAAGCATGTATGTACATATATACAAACAAATACACCATAAGAGATCCCCCCCCCAGCTAGCTATTAGATGGGCAAATACCCTAGAAATACCACAGAGGGGAAGGAGGGTGGGTAATCCTGACTGCAGATGCATTCCTGTTCGGACATCTACATTTATGGTAGGTACAAAACTGTACTATGTCCTTCAAGGATGCATCTGCAGTCCTTACAAATGGGTAGAATACCATAGCCAAACTAGGGGAGGAAGAAGAAATTATGGTGTAGTTAGGATCCCTTGCAAAACAGCAGTGGCAAACCCTGCTCGGGATCTAGAGTATAAAGGTAAGTTATAATGCTTGGCAAATGTATGCACGGAGGTCCAAGTAGCAGCCTCTATAATGTCCTTGGTAGCCACTCCTCGTAAGAAAGCTGCGGTAGTGGCTGTAGCCCTTGTAGAATGAGGCCTTATGTTCTGTGGAGTTTGCTTTCCATGGTAGGAGTAACAGAATCTGATGCAATTTCCTATCCACTTGGAGATTGTCTGTTTTGAAATTGCTTTTCCTTCCCTTCCTGTTGCATATGCTACCAGAAGCTGGTCAGTTTTTCTATTGCCCTTGGTTCTGTCCAGGTAGTAGCGCAACTGTCTATGTACATCCAAAGTATGCAGCAGTCTTTTCCCCCCTGTTCTGTGGATTGGGGAAGAAGGTAGGTAGGTGGATAGCCTGGTTTAAAGACACTCTGGATACCACCTTAGGCATAAATGTAGGATTTGTTCTTATGGACACTATCTTGATGGAAGATTAGGAAGGGTTGTACTGCCATTAAAGCCTGTAGCTCAGAAACCCTTCTTGCTGAGGTAATTGCCAGCAGAAAAGCAGTTTTCCAGGATAGGTGTTGAAGATCTGCTGTTGCTGCTGGTTCGAAAGGGGGGAGTGTCAATTTTTCTAGCACAAAGTTCAAGTCCCATGCTGGTAATGGTGGTTTCCTAGGAGGTTTTACATTTTTAATTCCTCTCAGAAACTGCCTGAGTAGAGGATGCGAGAAGACAGGGGGATCGAAGCTGTATTCTGCAGAAATAGCTGATGCATGCATCTTTATGGAGGAATAGGACAGGCCTGTATGGAAAAGCTCTGCCAAATACTCCAGGATGTTGGCAATGTCTACCTTTGACACATCTTTTCCCCTTTCAGTACTCCAAATGAGAAACCTTTTCCCCTTTCAGTACTCCAAATGAGAAACCTTTTCCATTTTCCTGCATAGTTCCTTCTTGTTGAAGGTCTGCGGGCCTCAAGGATAATGTCTTTAACCCTTTGGGATAAATCTGGGTTAGTTGCTCTTATGTAATGTTCCAGGCAGTCGGCTGCAGAGTTTTCAGGTTTGGATGCAGGGTGTTGTAGCCGCTCTGAGTTAACAGCAAAGGAATCAGGGGTAGTGTCCACATTTTCCCCCCCAAGACATGCTCCTCAATAATGGGTACCAATGTTGTCTTGGCCAGTCTGGAGCTATCAGAATGATCCTTGGACGTTCCTCTTTGATTTTCAATAGCACCTTGTGCATCAAAGGAAGAGGTGGGAATGCATATGCTGTCAGGCCTTTCCAACTGAAGGATAGAGAGTCCACCTTCCAAGCAAGTGGGTGGTACGTCCTTGTGCAGAATTTCTTGAGCTGGTGATTGAGTGGGGATGCGAATAGGTCTATTTGTGGCAGTCCCCATTTCCTTGTGACGACCTTGAAGATGTCCGGGTGTAGCATCCATTCGTGAGCATCAGAGGTAGTTCTGCTTAATATGTCTGCTAGGATGTTTTCTTTTCCCGGTACAAAAATTGCTTGTAACTGAATGTTGTAGCTCAGAGCCATATTCCATAGGTCCAGTGCCATCCGGCATAGAGGGTATGAATGAGTGCCTCCCTGTTTGTTGATCTACCACATGACTGTGGTTTTGTCTGTCCTTATCAACTGCCCTTCTTGGAGGAATGGTCTGAAATTCTGGATTGCTAGTTTTACTGCCAGCATTTCCTTTTGATTTATGTGCAGGTGCAGCTGATCTGGAGTCCATAAGCCTTGTATGCACTTGTCCAGCATGTGGGCCCCCCAACCGAGGTCTGAGGCGTCCGTTTTGATGGTTTGGCTTGGTTGAATGCTGTGGAAGGGCAAACCTGGGTTTGACTGGCATGCCTGAGCCCACCATAGGAACTCTTGTTTCAGGCATGGAATTAGTGGTATTTCGGTTTCTAGGCTGTGCCTGTGTTGAGACCATAAATTCTTCAGGTACCACTGTAGCTTTCTCATATGCAGTCTGGCATGAGGGACCAGGATTATGCAGGATGCCATGAAGCCCAAGGCCTGCAGTACTTTCCTTGCTTTTTGTTTGTTCTGCTTTGTTAATGCCAAGAAGTAGAGAGGAAGTTGTTCTTGTTTTTCTGCAGTTAGGAATGCCATCTGTTTTACTGTGTCCAATTCTGCACCTAAGAAGGTTATTCTTTGGGATGGTACCAGTCTTGATTTTTTTATATTGACTGTATATCCCAGGGCTTGCAGTAAGCAAATGACTCTTTGTAAGTCTTCTGTTAGCTTGTTTTTGTTGTCCGCTTGTATCAGGCAGTCGCCCAGGTATGGATATATTTGGATTCCCTGAAGCCTGCAGTGAGCGATTACTGATGCCAGGCATTTCGTGAACACTCTGGGCGCAGTAGATAAGCCAAAGGGCAATGCTGAGAATTGATAATGCTCTGATCCTGCAAGAAATCTGAGGTATCTTCTGCAATTTGGTCGTATGGGGACGTGCAGGTATGCCTCCTTGAGATCTAGAGTCACCAGCCAATACTCCTTGCCCAGCATGGGAAGAAGTTGCTGTAGGGTCAGCATTTTGAATTTTGGAACAATGATGAATGTGTTTAAAGCGGACAGGTCAAGAATAGGCCTCCAATTTTTCTCTTTTCTTGGTACCAGGAATAGTCTGGAGTAAAATCCCTTTCCTTGTTCCATAGATGGTACCCTTTCCACAGCTCTCATCTTTGCTAATTGAGCTATTTGTTTTAGAGCTTCTGTCTTTTGATTTGGTGGTAGGTTTGGCATTCCTCTTTTTCCTGGTAAAGTATGGAAATGAAACCTGTAGCCTTGGTCTATAGTTTGCAAAATCCACTTGTCTCTTGTGATGTAGTGCCAGTTTTTTGAAAATAAGGCTAACTTTCCGCCCAAGGGTGCTGCTATTTGTTCCCTGGTAGGCGGTACCACCGCCAAGTCACTGATTGTCCTGTTGCAGTGGTAGTAGTTGTGTCTGTGCCTCGCTGGTTGTTACCTTGCCACTGGCGTCCCCTGTAGGCACCTCCTCTGGATTGATTTCTGCCTCTTGAACGCCTATTCCTGCCTCTGTTTTAGAGGAGTCTGGAAAGGACCAATTTTTGGAAGGCCAGTTCCTGCTAAACCTTGGAGGCTGAACCTGTAAGAAATCTTTCACTGTTTGTACAGATTTTGCCTTCTCTTCCATTTTCTTCAGTACCTGCTGAGCAGGAGAACCAAATAAACTGACCTTATCCATAGGAGCATCTAATAGTTTTGCTTTAACATGATCCGGCAAGACCTGTTCTTTCAACCATGCATGCCTTCTTATAACTGTGCCAGTCATGGCTGATCTAAAGGAAGTCTCCAGTGCATCATAGCCACATTTTAAAGAATGGTTACTAACCTGCTGAATGTTATGCACCATTTCTAGAACATATTTCTTATCTAAAGAATCAGAGGACAGTTTCTTAGTTAACTGATCAAGCATAAACTCCTGGTATTGGATCATATGAAACTGACAGTTCAATGCCCTAGCTGAGAGAGTAGCAGAGGTGTATACTTTTTTACCCCATCTATCTAAGGACCTGGATTCCCTTTCAGAGGGGAGAGGGTTTTTAACTGAGGTCGAAGCTACTGCCTTAGGCCCCTGGGAGATAGTCTCGGGATCTGCAAAAGGAGCCTTGTATAAATGGTGATGCGTGTCCGGGACCCTGGAGAACCTATCGGGCTTAGCAGGGGCTGGAGGCAAAGTATCAGGAGCAGTGCAAGCATCATTAAATGCATCTACAACAGGAAGAACTGGAGGTATAGCTAAAGGCCTATGTTGTGGTAAATGCAAAAAAGTCCTAAGCCTTTTCCTTGAATCTGAGAAATCTTGCCCCTGCCATTGGAATTGCTCTCATGGCATGTAAGGTTTCCCCAAAGGAAAATTCCTCTGGTGGAGAGGCAGAAGGAATCGATTCCTCAGCATCGGAGTCTTCATAAGGAGAAAAAGGAGCCTCTGGATGGTCTGTATTGTCTGTATCATCAGAAGAATCATCTGAGGACACTAGCTCAGGGGGCTCTGCTCTAGGTCTCTTTTCTGGAGGAGGTTGAGAGGCCCTGTCTGGATGAGGTTGGGATCCCCTTATTAAAGAGATGAGATCCTCTGCCAGAGTGAGCATTTGGGAATTGGAACTGGGCCTGTGAGAGGGGGGCTTAACAGGCACAGACTTAGAAGTTTTGGCTGCTTTAGCCCTGGCAAAGGCCTTTATGGACATGGCTGCAGGCGGCCTAGCAGCACCACGTGCAGGGGTTGAAACATCCAAAGGGATGGTGTCCGATAATTCTTGTGAAACCACAGTAGCAGGTTGAATTTCAGAGGCCGATTCAACGAGGTTAGAAGGGGCCTCGGTAGTAGTCATGGATTCGACTGAAGATAGAACCGTTTGCTCGGTTTCGGGTGAAACCGAGACACTCGCGGTTTGCTTAACCGCGGTTTCGGCCGAAACTGCGGACCGCGAGTGTCTGTCCTTTTCTTTGCGTTTCTTAACTTGTGAAGTCGGAGGATCAGACGGCATTATGTACGCAAAATCTGAGCCGAAAAACTGTTCAGCAAACTCCGACCGACGTCTAAGCGTCCCGTCGGTTGAAAGAAGCACAGGCTAAACAAGCTGCTACGTCGTGGTCTGGGCCTAAACAAGGTAAGCAGTAAGAGTGGAAATCTTTATGAGGTATTTGTTTCCCACAAGTTAAACAGTTATTCACTTTTTCTGACATCGGCTGAGGCAAGAAAGAGTCCCCAACGGGGTACTTAGCTTTTTAGAAGTCTTCGAAATAGTATTCGGTAGTAGTAATCTCTGGATCTGACCGACCGGCACTTGCGAACAGCTTCTGCTTCGGGCGGCAAGAAAGACTGAGGAAAATGGCGTCGGCTGATGCCTTTATACCCGAAGAACTGCAGCTATGACGTCAGGTGAAGTGCGACACCAGCCGAGGCCAGACCCAGACTTTGGAATCCGGCCGACCGAAGGGCTGCCTGACAACAGGACAACCCATTTGTAAGGACTGCAGATGCATCCTTGAAGGACATCATCCTGTCGAGGCCTTTTCTCAGGAGGGGGGTGAGAACCCCTAATCATTGTAAGCAAATTTTCAGCCATCTTTAATTGCTTCTGTGTCCTGGGAGTAGATTCAGAAGCAGCTTGAGCAGGAACTTTAGACTTAACAGGAGTCTTTGCCTTTGAAATAGTGATGTGAGTAGGCCTGAAAACCCCCTCAGAAGCCGGTACCTGCACAGCGGTTCCGGACCCATCTGAAGGAGCGACGTCCGAAGGTCCTGCAGCAGTTAAAATAGTGGGCCTTGATGGCTCCCCATGGGAGTCCGCATCGGCCATCGGTTCAGAAGTGGCGGACGACAGGGGCTGCAAAAGCGCCTCACTGACAGCCGAACCGGACGCTGGCTCCAGCTGCAACGAGTCCTGTTTGGACCTCGGAGGCCTGTCTTTGTCTTTGCGCTTCTTTTGAATTCCAGTAGTGTCCGACGACATTCTATAATTGAAGCGTCTGCCAAAATAATTTAAAGCCCAATCGTACCTGCGCTTGATAGTACGAGAGTTGAACCTGGCACAGAACCGACAAGAAACGTCGTGGTCAGGGCCTAAGCAAGGTAGACAGTAAGAGTGGAAATCTTTATGAGGTATTTGTTTCCCACACGTTATACAATTATTAACTTTTTCTGACATCGGAGGAACAAGAAAAAGATTCCCCAACGGGGTACTTAGCTTTGAGAAGAGAAGTAAGAACTTCAGACCGACAACAACAAGATACGCTGTTCGAAAATCGCCAACCAACGACTTGCGAACTGCTTTCCACCGCACGGCAAGAAAGACTGGAGAAGATGGCGTCGGCTGAGGGCTATGTACCAAAGCGTACTGACGTCAGGGTACTAGATTGTACAGCCGACGCCGGACCCAGACTTTGGGATTCTGGCTGACCTCGGGCTGCCTGCCGGCAGGAGCACCCTACAGTTATGACTGCAACAGTGAAACACGAAGAACATCATCCACAATATCTAGCACAGGCAGAATAGCCAGGGGCCTGTGTTGAGGCAATAAGAGGAAATCCCTGAGCCTTTTCTTGGATTCTGAGTAATCCTGGCTTTCCCAATGGAAATGCTCCCTCATGGTATGTAAAGTTTCCCCAAACGAATAACCCTCAGGAGGAGAGGCTGAAGGGATAGATTCTTCAGCATCAGTGTCCTCATAGGGGAGTAGTGAGTATCCCTGGTCTGAAGAGGAATCAGAAGAAATGGAAACCTGATCAGAGGAGTCAGTCTATCACGCCTAGGCCTTTTGTCAGGAGGGGGATGGGAACCCCTGATAAAATGGCCGAAGACCTCATTACTTTAAAGCATCTGTTTTAGGCATGGAGGACTGTCCAGGAGAATTCTGTACTTGTTGCTTTATCTTTAATGGTACCTTTGTCTTGGCTGTTTTAATGGCGAGTTGTGAAGGTCTGAAAACACCCTCAGAAGCCGATGCCTGCTCAGCGGCTCCAGACCCATCTGAGGGATTCGTTTCCGTAGGCCCAATACCTTGAGTTTCCAGAGGACTAGATGTCTCCACGTGGGAGTCGGAAGCGGCCTGTGGCTCAGGTAGCAAATGTCAGGGGCTGCGAAAGCGCCTCACTGAGAACCGGCGACTGGCCTAGAAGAGGTTTCGTAGTCGGTTTTGGACCTCAGATGCCTGTCTTTATCCTTGTCTTTGCATTTTTTCGTTATTGAGGTAGTCGGCTGATCCGACGGCATCGTATAATTGAACCTTCGGCCAAAGTAGAGCAAAGCAAAATGAAAACATCTTTTTATAGTGCGTTTGTCAAATCTAACACAAAACCGACTAGTGACGTGGGTTATCCTGTCAGGCGGTCCCGTAGTCGGCCGGAATTCCAAAGTCTTGGTCCGGCGTCAGTTGCTGGCTCTTCCCTGACGTCAGTGCGCCGGGGCATATATAATGCAACAGACGCCAATTTCTTCAGTTTTACTTGCCCCAGATGTCAGGTGCCCCCAAAAAGGTGGTCCATAATTAGTACCAAATTGAGTAAACTTTGCACAAACACAAAATCCCTTCAGCTATAAGCAAATACATCAGTAAGGTATTGAAGAGATTTAGCCAGTAGATCAGAGGGGATGGAGGGAGGGTAACCTGGACTGCAGCAGGGTGTAAACTCTAACATCTACATTTATGGTAGGTACTAAACTGTACTATGTTCATAGTGTTACCCTGCTGCAGTCATCACACTTGGGTTGAATCCCAAAGCTAAGGATGGGAGGAGGTATCAGAAGGCTATAAGGCCCTGCAGAACTGCAGTGGCGAAGCCCGCCCTAGTCTTAGAGTAGAGGTAAGTGATAGCATTTGGTAAAGGTGTGTACTGAACTCCAAGTTGCAGCTTCTAAAATCTCCTTGGTTGGAACCCCCCTGAGAAAGGCTGTAGAAGTAGCTGTTGCCCTGGTAGAGTGGGGCCTAATGGTAGCAGGAACTGGGTTTCCATGATGGGTATAGCAGAAACTTATGCAATGACCTATCCATTTGGAAATGGTTTGCTTTGATATAGCCTTCCCTTGAGAAGCTGTAGCATAGGATACAAAGAGCTGGTCAGATTTTCTTAAAGTCTTAGTTTTGTCCAAGTAGTAACAAAGTTGCCTGTGAATGTCCAAGGAATGCAGGAGTCTCTCACCTTTGTTCTGTGGATTTGGGAAGGTGGGTAAGTGGATGGTTTGATTTAAAGCCACACTGGAAACCACCTTGGGCATAAAGGAAGGATTAGTTCGTAGAGAAACTCTGTCTTGATGAAAAATGAGGAAAGGTTCCACTGCCATTAGTGCCTGTAGCTCTGAGACTCTTCTAGCTGAAGTTATTGCTAGCAGCAGGGCAGTCTTCCATGATAGGAACTGAAGATCTGCAGAGAAAGCTGGTTCAAAGGGAGGTAGCGTTAGTTTTTCCAGAACAAAACTGAGGTCCCATGTTGGTGTAGGAGCTCTCCTGGGTGGTCTAATGTTTTTTGCCCCTCTGAGGAACTGCCTTAGACGTGGATGCGAAAATAAAGGTGGATCCGTGTTGTAGTGGGCTGAAACAGCTGAAGCATGGATTTTAATGGAGGAGAAAGGTGCAACATCTCAGTTAAATACTGTAGAATGTGAGGCATGTGAGGCTGAATTGTGTCTTGGCCTTTTAGCTTGGTTCCAGGCACAAAACCTTTTCCATTTGTCCGAAGCCTTCCTGGTGCTTGGCCTCCTAGCTTCCAGAATAACATCCAGAATAACATCCAGAACTGCTTGGGAAAGAGGAGCTGGCTGGATGCTTAGCTGATTTGCCATGCAGCCAGATTTAAGGTTTTGAGCTGGCTGTGAAGAATCTGATTGTTTTGTTGTGTGAGCAAATGGGGAGTTTGTGGTAATATCCATGGTGAGCCGTGGGCCATATTCCTCAATAGCGGGTACCAGTGCTGGCGTGGCCAGTCTGGGGCTATGAGAATCTGTCATGGTCTCCTTTTTGACTTTCAGAAGTACCTTTGTGAGGAGAGGCAATGGAGGGAAGGCATATACTGTCAGGTTTTTCCAACTGAAAGAGTGCATCCACTTTCCAAGCTTGATGGTGAAGTGTCCTTGTACAAAATTTTGTTAGTTGATAGTTTTGAGGACTGGCAAAACAGGTCTGTCTGGAAGGCCCCATTTTTGAGTTATCATTGTAAATACTTGTGGATCTAGTTTCCACTAGTGGGGATCCTTGATGTTTCTGCTGAGGTAGTCTGCCAATGTGTTCTTCTGTCCTGGCAGGAATTGAGCTTGTAGCTGAACTTGGTAAGCCAGAGCTGTGTTCCATAAGATCATTGCTTGCCTGCATACAGGGTAGGAATGAGTACCCCCTTGTTTATGTACCACATTACTGTGGTGTTGTCAGTCTTTATTGTAAGTTGTCCTGGATGTAATAGATCCTTGAAGGCTGTCCGAGCTTTCTGTACAGCTAGCATCTTTTTGGTTGCTGTGCAGATTCCTTTGATCTGCAGTCCATATGCCTTGAACGCACTGTCCTGCCATGTGTGCCCCCCAGGCGTAATCTGATGCATCTGTTGTGATAGTTTGCCTGGCTGGGGGCAAGGTGAAAGGCTGACCCTTGAGGTGACATGCCTGTGACCACCATAGAAATTCCTGTTGTAGGCAGGGAATGAGAGATATCATTGTGTCCAAGCTGTGGCTGTGTTGAGACCATACGCTTTAGGTACCACTGTAATTTCCTCATATGCAGCTTTGCAAATGGTATTAATATGCAAGATGCCATGAAGCCCAAGGCCTGCAGAATTTTTCTTGCAGTTAATTGGGTCTTTGTTGCCATTGTTTTGAAATATTGAGTCAGTTGTAGTTGTCTGGTGTAAGATGAGCTTTCCGGGCCGTTGTATTCAAGCCGGCACCCAGGAATGTCATTTTGTGAGGGTACTAGTTTTGACTTCTTTTCATTTACTGTGTACCCCAGGCAATTTAGTAGATGTTTTACAAAAGCCAGATGACGTAAGAGAATGTCCTTGCTTTCTGCTTGGATGAGGCAGTCGTCCAGGTATGGGTATATTTGAATTCCTCTGTCTGCAGTATGCAATTACTGGTGCCAGGCATTTTGTGAAGACTTTGGGCGCAGTAGACAAGCCAAAGGGCAGTGCAGAAAATTGGTAATGGGTTGAACCTGCAATGAAACGGAGGTATCTTCTGCAACTTTGTCTGATAGGGACATGCAGGTATGCCTCCTTGAGGTCCAACGTTAACTAGCCATGCTTCCTTGCCCAACATGGGAAGAAGCTGCTGTAATGTTAGCATCTTGAATTTGGGTACTTGTAAGTGTTTAGAATTGAAGGGTCCAGAATTGGTCTCCAGGCATTGTCCTTTCTGGGCACTAGAAAGAGTCTGGAGTAAAATCCTTGGCCTTGCTCTCGAGTAGGTACCAGTTGAATGGCTCATGTCCATGAGAGCTGTAATTTGTTTTTGTGCCTCTGCCCATTGATTTTGTGGCAAGTTTGGCATTATTCTTTTCACTGGCAAGGTGTGAAAATGGAATCTGTATCCTCGTAAAATTATGTCTAGGACCCATTTGTCCTTTGTGATAATGTGCCAGTTGTCTGAAAAAAGTGCGAGTTTTCCTCCCAAGGGGGCTGCCAAGAGAGTGTTGCTTGGCCAGATGAGGTGCAAGTCATTGAGTTGGCCTTCTGGTTGATTGGGACCTGTCTCCTCCCTTCTGTGTTGTAGTGCCCCATTGGCGAGGTTTGTACTGGGCTTGTGGTAGTAGTCTGCCCCCTGGACGTCTGTATTTACCCCTCTGTGGTCTGTCAGTAGCTGGAAAGGACCAATTGTTTGTTGGCCAGTTTCTGCTGAAGCGAGGGGGTTGTACCTGTAGGAAATCTTTGACTGTCTGCATAGATTTTGCCTTATCCTCCATTTTCTTTAAGACTACTTCTGCTTTAACTCCAAAAAGAACATCCTGCTGTAAGGGAGCATCTAGAAGTTTTGCTTTAACATGATCAGGCAGAGTTTGTTCCTTTAACCAAGTATGCCTACGTATAACAGACCCAGTGACAGCTGTTCTGCAGGAGGCCTCCAATCAAACCCACATCGTAAGGTATGTTTGCCCACCTGTTCAGTGGCATGCAAAAGATCCTGCATTTTTTTTCAATTCAGATTGTTGAGGGAGAGTGGTCATTCTTTGCTTTAACTGAGAGATTAGGAATTGCTGATACTTAAGCATGTGAAATTGGCAATTTAGTGCCCTCATAGCTAGTGTGGCTGAGGTGTAAACTTTTTTCCCCCACCTACCTAGTGTTCTGGAATCCCTCAGAAGGTACAGGATTTTTAGCCATAGAAGCCTTAGCCCCCTTGGGACCCCGGGAGGTAGTCTCTGGGTCAGCTACAGGGCTTTTGTAAACAAATTTGTGGGAATCAGGCACTCTATAGTATCCGTCAGGCTTAGCCAGAGCAGGAGGTAGAGAGTCTGGGTTCAAACTGGATTCTAAGTAAACATCATCCACAATGTCCAAAACTGGTGGGATGGCAAGTGGTCTGTGTTGGGGGAGTAAAAGAAACTGAGCCTTTTCTTCAAGTCAGAGTAGTCCTGACCTTCCCAGTGAAAATGTTCCCTCAGTGTGTAAAGTTTCCCCAAAGGAGTAGTCTTCAGGAGAAGAAGCTGAGGGAATGGAATCCTCAGCATCAGAATCTTCATAAGGGGAGAAGGAGTAATCTTGGTCCTCAGAGGAGTCTGAAGAAATGGACACTTGTTCAGAGGATGCATAATCTTGCTCTTGTCTAGGCCTTTTGTCAGGAGGGGGCTGGGAACCCCGGATTAAAGAGATCAAATCTTCAGCCATTTTGAGCATCTGTTTCTTAGGCATGAGGCCTTGAACAGGGGAATGAAGTGCAGTCCTTTTTGATTTAATAGGAGTCTTCGTCTTAGAAAACGTTTTAATGGTGAGAGCGTCTGAAAACGCCTTCAGAAACCGATGCCGTTTTGGCAGCAATGTCGTCGGTAGGGCCTGAACTAAATGGCTGTGTCGGCCTGGTACATTCTGCCAAAATTTCCGAAGCAGTCTCTGGTTCCAGATCTGCGGTAGTCAGGGGCTGCGTCTGAGCCTCACTGAGGACCGGAGAACCAGAGACTGGACCAGCCGAGGCCTCGGAATCTGGCTTAGGCCTGGGCTGTCTGTCCTTATCCTTGCGTTTTTTGTGCATGCCGGTAGTCGGTTGCTCCAACAGCATGGTGTAGTTAAATTTCCTACCGAAGTAGTGTCGTGCAAAATCAAAGCGTCTTAATAGTACGCTAATTAAACCTAGCACAAAAACTAGTGAGGTCGTGGTCTGGGCCTAGGCAAGGTATGAAATAAGAATGAAAATCCTTATGAGGTATTTGCTTCCCACAAGAAATACAATTGTTAACTTTTTCTGACATCAGTCTGAGGCAAAAAGTTTCCCCAATGTGGTACTTAGCTTTATTGAAGACTGCGGTCTGAAATTCGAATTCGAAAATCTCAGGAGTTGGCCGACCGGCACTTGCGAACTGCTTCTGCTTCGGGCACCGCGCGGCAAGAAAGACTGGGGAAAATGGCATCGGTTGCATTATATATACCCCTGGCGCACTGACATCAGGGAAGAAGCGACAGCAACCGACACCGGACCAAGACTTTGGAATTCTGGCCGACTGCGGGACCGCCTGACAGGATAACCCCAAGTGTGATAACTGCAGCAGGGTAACACGATGAACATATACACAATTGCTGGAAAAGGAGCACAGAAGATGCATCATTTTCAACCACCAACAAGAAACCTTTTCCATTGCTTTTGGAAATCTTTCAAGTAGGTTTCTGGGAAGACAAAACGTGAACTGAAGATGAAAACCTGGACTGTGGATCATTGGAATTGGAGAAACCATGTGGTCAATGGGGGATTAAACATTTGGGTGAGGCAACCCAGACGGGTGAGAAAGTACATCTGGATAAAAGTGCAGCACCTAGAGATTGAACTAGACTAGGAAAGCCACACTTGTTGAGGCCAATAAAGGGCAACAAGGACGACCTTGGCAAATGCTTTCTACAGAAACTCCAAATCAGAAGCATCACAGAAAAGGCATAAAGAAGCCCCAGGGTCAAGAGTGCATTAACAGAGCCATGGGTGACTCTCACTCTAAGAACTGGAACAAATAACTTGCTGCATGTGATGTTGTGGGGAGAAGCCAAGAGATCACAGCAAGGCCCCTCCCAACAGCTAACAATTCACTGTTACCAATATTGAGGGAACCACTCACGAGGTAGAATTGGCCTGCTCAACCTGTCTGCAAGAATACTGGATTTCCCCAGAATGTGCACTGCTATTAGAAAGCAGTGGAAATACAAGACCCAATGCCACACCCATGGCCTCTTAACAGAGAAGATCTGGCTCCTCCCAGCTGCGTAATGTACCAAACTCCCAGGGTGTTTGGCTAGATACTGCATCCAAGGGAAAAGCCCTTAAAAGCCTACAATGCTAGAACTCTGATCCCCAATAAAATGTGTAGACTGGCCTAGGTTTGCAACCATTTGCATTGGACTATCCTCCGATAATGCCCACCAATCCAGTTGAGAAGTATCCATGGACACTGCGGCTTGGGGGGAGCAGCATGAAAGGCCATCCTTGTACATGTGGAAACTCTAGCCACCACTGTGTATGTTCTGCAAGTGATTGATCAACCAGAAAACAGCCCATATCTTCAATGAACTGCCGGAGTCCACTGAAGTATCCACACAGAATCTAGTTAGGGGGACTAAAGCAAGAGGCTGTCATGTAAACTAGAAGGTGAAGAAATAAATATTTTTACTGGTGGCTTCCGATGGGGCAAAATGTCCTGGGCTTGATGAAGCAATGCAACTTCTTGTGCCATCTAAAGTAGTGTCAAGAAGTGCTCCAACAAACTTGCGACTAAAACTGGTCATGGCTTGGATTATGTTTGGTTCACCAAGTTTGCATACAACTGGAGCAAGGAGCCTCTGGCTTGAATGAACAGATGCCTAGTAAGGGCAGTGATAAGACATGTCATCCAAAAGTACAGTTGTGTACACTTCCCATAGATGTTGAGAGTATTCACTGTTGCAGTCATGACATTTGGGTTATCTGCTTGCAGGTAGCCCTCAGTCAGCCTGATTATCAAAGTCTTGGGTCCTGCGTCGGTTGCTGTCTCATCTTCCATGACGTCAGGTAGTCAGGGGTATAAAGCATGCAGCAGACGCCATTACATCAGTTTTTCTTGCCCCAAATGTCAGGTGCCCCCATAATGGGAAGCAATTGTATACAAAGGTTACACCACCAACAAAAAAGCAAATACACCAAAAATCTTTTAAGCATAGTAAACAAGAATAGAGGTATAGTCAATAGAAGTCAGGAGGCTGGAGGGAGAGTTAACAGGACTGCAACAGTGAATACACCAACATCTACATTTATAGTAAGTGTCCACAACTATACTATGTTCTTCATGTTTCACTGCTGCAGTCATCACATTTGGGTTGATTCCCAAAGCTAAGGATGGGAAGAGGCAATTAGATAGCATCTGGACCAGCTAAAAGGCCCTGCAAGACTGCAGTGGCAAAGCCAGCTCTGGATTTAGAAAAAACTGGCAAGAGGTAATGCTTAGTGAAGTTATGTACAGAACTCCAGGTAGCAGCTTCTAGGATGTCCCTAGTAGGGACACCTCTGAGAAAGGCTGTAGAGGTAGATGCAGCCCTGGTTGAATGTGGTCTTATCCCCTTGTGGGGTAGGTTTTCCATGTTGCTTATAGCAGAAATGAATGCAATAGACTATCCACTTACAAATGGTTTGCTTTGAAATGGCCTTCCCCTCTGCCCCTGCAGCAAATGCAACCTGCAGCTGTTCAGATTTCCTGAGAGGCTTAGTCCTGTCCAAGTAAAATCTAAGTTGTCTGTGCACGTCCAAGGAGTGCAGTATTTGTTCCCCTATGTTCTGTGGATTAGAAAAGGTTGGCAAATGAATGGACTGAATAAGGGCCACACTGGATACCACCTTGGGCATAAATGAAGGATTGGTTCTGAGGGACACCCTGTTCATATGAAAGATGATGAAAGGCTCCACTGCCATGAGACACCCTTCTTGCTGAAGTGATGGCAAGAAGGAAGGCAGTTTTCCAAGAAAAGAATTTCAACTCTGCATTTGCAGCTGGCTCAAAGGGAGGAAGAATTAGCTTTTCCAATACAAAGGTAAGGTCCCAGGCCAGAGTAGGGGCTCTCATGGGTGGTCTTCAGTTTTTTTGCTCCGAGGAACTGCTTCAGCAGTGGATGAGAGAAGGGTGGTTCTGTGTTGTAATGTGCTGAAATGGCTGAGGCATGAATTTTGACAGAAAAGGAAAGGCCCTTGTGAAGCACCTCAGTTAAGTATTGAAGAATATGGGGTAAATTGAGTATGGATGTGCCCCATCCCCTGAGTCTGGCTCCAGGAACAGAATCTTTTCAATTTTTCAGCATAGGATTTTCTAGTACTAGGCCTCCTTGCTCCAGAATGACCTCCATCACTTGTTTACGGAGGGATAACTGAGAGGTCAGGTAATAACTGAGAGGTCAGGTAATAAAGCCAGGCTGCAAGGTTCACGGTTTGAAGCTGTGGGTGCAGAATCTGGCCCTCCTGCTGGGACAGCAGGGCAGGGGTCTGAGGCAAGTATCATGGTGCCAGTGACAATGTGCAACAGGGGGTACCAGTGTTGGTGAGGCCAGTCCGGTGCAATCAGTATTGTCCTTGGTTTGTCCTGTTTGATCTTTAGTAGCACCTTGGAGAGGAGAGGCAGAGGGGGAAAGGCATAAACTGATGGAGGTAAAAGGACAGGGCATCCACTTTCCTAGTGGTTTGTGAGGAGTCCTTGTGCAGAATTTGTCCAATTGGTAGTTCTGAAGGGAGGCAAATGGGTCCATCTCTGGGCTCCCCCATTTGTTTCTCAACATGTTGAATATCTTTGGGTCCAGTTTCCACTCCTGTGGGTCCATGAAATTTCTGCTTAGGTCTGCCAGTGTGGGTCCATGAAATTTCTGCTTAGGTCTGCCAGTGTATTTAGCTTTCCTGGCATGAATTGAGCTTGTAGGTGCACTTGGTAGCTCAAGGCTGTGTTCCACAGAACCATGGCTAGTTTGCAGAGAGGGTATAAGTGGGTTCCCCTCTGCCTGTTTATGTACCACATAACAGTGGTGTTGTCAGTCTTTACCAATAAATGTCCTGGAAGAATGTGGTCCTTGAAGGCTGTCATCTGTACAGCTAACATTTCTTGGATTGATATGTAGGTGCATTTGACTTGGGTTCCATTTGCCCTGAATGCACTGCCCTGCTAAGTGAGCTCCCATGCATAGTCTGATGCGTCTGTTAGAGTGGTAGGGGGTAGAGTGAATTTCAGCCCCTTGCTTTGGTGGCAGGCCTCTGCCCATCAAAGGGACTATTTTTTAGACAAGTTATGATAGAAATCATTGATTCTAGATGCTGAGAATGTTGACACCCTAGGCTTTTTAGATACCATTGTAGTTTCCTCATATGCAGTCTTTCATATGGAATTAGAAGAATGCAAGAGGCCATGAATCCCAGTGCTTGCAGTAATTTCCTTGCAGATAGCTGGATTTTTGTGGCCAGTAGATTGAAGTAGGCTGTCAAATGAACTCTTTTCTCTGGCGTGAGGTAGGCCATCTGGGAAATTGTATGCGAGCTTGCTCCCAGGAATACAATTTGTTGGCAAGGTACATTTGATTTCTTTTCATTTATGGTGTACCCCAGAGAAGTTAGTAATTTCTTTACAAATGCCAGATGATTCAATAGTATGTCCTGGCTTTCTGCCGGAATTAG
The DNA here is from genome assembly GCF_019279795.1 of Protopterus annectens. Taxonomy (NCBI): domain Eukaryota; kingdom Metazoa; phylum Chordata; order Ceratodontiformes; family Protopteridae; genus Protopterus; species Protopterus annectens. The sequence continues at coordinate 1,392,523,854 of NC_056735.1, read as the reverse complement.
ACAATGGTCCAGGTATGGATATAGTTGAATATTTCTTTGCCTGCAAAATGCAATGACTGGAGCTAGGCACTTTGGCTTATCTACTGCGCCCAGGATATTCACAAAGGGCAGTGCAGAGAACTGACAGTACATGTAGCCTACTCTGAAGCGTAGGTATCTTCTGTTTGCCCATACCTTACTTGGATAGAAGGAAGTTTCTCTGCGCACTGTGAGCAGGGTTGCCAGATTTCCAGCCCCCCAGGTAGGGACAAAACACAAAAGAAGGTCTCTCTCAGCAAGTGAAGAAAAAAAAAAAGGTCTTCAACAACTGAAGACCAAAAAAAAAAAAAGGGGGGGGTGCTTTAATGCAGAACACAGTTCCACATTAAAGAACTGAGCTCACTCAGTAGCTCTGCACTAAACACGGAGCTTCTCGTGTTTAATGCATTGCAGTTCCGCATTCAACACAACTAGCTTCGTGTTTAGCGATTTTTGATTGGCCCGTATACCGGCATATGAGCCAATCAAAAATCGCTAAACACGGAGCTTCTCGTGTTTAATGCGGAACACAAGAAGCTCCGTGTTTAGCAATTTCTGCTTGGCCCGTATGCCAGGTATATGGGACAAAAAAAAAAAAAAAAACACACAAAGCGGAGGCTGGCCGGGATTTAAACCGGCAGGGCGGGACTCGGGATCAGGCTGCTGATCTCGGGACAGTCCCGCCCAAATAGGGACGTCTGGCAACCCTGACTGAGAGGGAGCTCTGAGCAGCCTATCTGTCCCTGGAGGAATGGTTTCAGCCCAGAAATTAGTAGTTTATTGGCCATTTTAGGCTAATTTCTCTTTCATTTCCCTGCTATAAAACCCGCATTTGCAAGGTTTTTGTGCTAGTATACAGCTCAGCAAGCTCCTGCCTGGTGCCCTGCAGAGTTCTACAGCAGAAGACAGACAAAAGAGGGACTTTGGAGTGATTAAGTATAACTTTTCTGCATTTTCTTGCTGCCTTTAGCCAATTCTGCCTAAAACACCGATTTTCTAGCGTGTGTGATTTAAAAAGCTGGTTTCAGCTACATATTGTACTTATTTTACTGCCTGCACTTTAAGTCATTTTTGTGTTTAAATTACCTAACTGTTGTAGGCTACACACTCATGTGATAGACATTTCTGTGCATTTAAAGTGTGTTTTTTTTTTTTTTTTTTTTTTTTTTGTATCTGCTTTATTTTCTGAAAAAAAAAAAAAACAAAAATATATACTTTCCCACCTTTCTAATCTAGTATAGTCCAGTTTTCACGTTAGTTTCAGGGCTGTGTTACAGGTTTCTCTGTTTGCCCATACCTTACTTGGCTAGAAGGAAGTTTCTCTGTTCACTGAGAGAGGGAGCTTTGAGCAGCCTGTCCCTGCAGGAGTGGTTTCAGCCCAGAAATTAGTAGTTTATTGGCCATTTTGGGCTAATTTCTCTCTTTCACTTCTTTGCTATAGCAGTTTTGCGCTCCACAAAGTCTACTCTTCAATTTTTCCCTTGGAACTAGACAAGCTTTCAACTTAAACACTCAAACCATTCACTTCTCATCCCTGCACTTGTTCAAAACTCATAGCAGGCACTAATAAACCTTAGCACTAGACCCCCCCCCCACCACCATACAGTAGAGAAGGACAAGACTCTCTATTCGCCCTTACCTGCCAATCAGTAAAACAGTTCACTGTACCTATCCAGGCATGTCCAAAAGGCAGTTTCAGGTGTACTCCAGTCCAACTGGTGAATCTGGGCATTTTGAGGCAATGTTACAATTGCCTCATGTACACAGACTACCCTCTCCTCCTTCCACCACACAATAATACATGCGAGAGATGCAATTATACAGCCAAAATGGATGCTAAGCTCTCTCAACCCAAGACTGGACCAGGCAGTCAAGAGAAGGGAATTACTTGCATCACACCACCAGTCTCGCATAGACCTATGAAACCAGTACCGGCAAAAAACACAAATACATGAAAACATACTCAGAGGCTCTAAATAAAAATCTACAAAAGCAACAGAGACCTCCAAAGCAGACATCCAAGCAACCTCCACCCCCCCCCCACAACACAAACCATGAAAACACATACTTCACAAAACCAGTGCGCCACACAATCACAGCCCTTAAGGCAAAATAACATACCCACACTAGTAATAGGTGACCAGTCAAGCACACTGACGTCCCACTCACTAGGCTGAACAAGGAGAGGGTTACTGCTGGCTGCCTGTCAGGTGCCAGGATCTGTCACAACACAAGCACTCAGGTCACTCCAGAACAAGTACAAATATGACAGTCATTGTCCATGTTGGTGTGAATGACCCGAGCCGTACCTCCCTGGACTACATGGAGAGACATGGAGGAGCTCTCGGATCACGTAGCCCAGGTCGGTATGACCCTAGCACCCTGCCCTCACCACAAATTATGCTACAGTATAGAGAAAAAAATATCAGTTTCAACAATTTCTAAGCTTCTGGTGTCATTCAAAGGGCATCCAGTATGTCAGCCTGGGATGACATGCTCGTCAAGTCACACTGCTTCGCTAGAGACTGCTTGTACCAATCACCCTTAGGCTTTCGAATAATGGCCAAGGTTCTTGTCACCCCCATAGTGCCTTTTTTAGACAAGGCTCAAAAGACAAACCGCCATAAACAGCACAAGTAACAAAAAACTGAGGGTAATGCTAAAAAACCGAGGGTAATGCTACTTAATGCCAGAAGTCTAAACCTCAAAATGCATGCACTCGAGGCACTCCTCAGTATGGAGAAAATAGATATATGTGCAGTAAGAGAAACCTGGTTTAAGGATCCAGAGAGCAACCCAGCACCAGGCTACAACTCCTACCATACATTTCTGCCACAAAACCCGGACCGAAATACAAAAGGTGGGGGAGTACCCATATTCATTAAGGATACCCACACCTCAAGGTTATTGGCACAGCACGATGCTTCAGAGATCATCCATGTGCAACTAACAACGGGCAAAACTGCTTTTCAAATTATAGCTTGCTACAGATCACCCAAGTCCCAGGAAGCCCACTCTGCATTCCTGAAAACACTGGGGAACAAAGGTCCTACCAAACACCCTGATATTGGGCGATTTCAATTACCCAGAAATTAACTGGGAGAACTACTCAAGTACAAACTCCCTTGCTCAACATTTCCTAGAATTTATAAACTCAAACGCCCTGGATCAACTGGTCAACACCCCCACCAGAGGTGACAACATATTGGACCCGGCCATTACCAACATGGGCGACCGATGTCAACCCCTCGCTGGTTAGATCTGACCATAAACTAATCACTCTGGATATCCACATTCCGCCACCACCCCTGGTCAAAGAAACTACCATGAAAATCTTTTCAAAAGCAAACTTCACGTTACTTAAGACTGAGGTGGAAAGTTTCAAAGCCCCTTTGCTAAAGGAGAACGCTGTGAAAGCTGCAAAAACCTTTACTAATGCACTCTACGGGCACCTACAAGAATGCATGGATCGTGCTATCCCAAACAAAACCAAGACTCACTCCTCCAAGAAAAGGAACCCAGTCTGGTGTACCCCTGCCATAAACAAGCTATACAATAGGACAAAACTAGTACAGAAATGAGTAAAATCCCAAGAAGGGAAGACGTCCCTGAACAGCATGAGCAAGAAACTACGTTCCCTCAAAATCATCCAAGGCTAGCTTTGAAAGAAAAAGTGCCATGGACTCCAAAGATAACCACAAGGCATTCTTTCTTTAGCTGTGTCAAGAATTTAAGTGGCAATTCTCAGAACTGGTCAGAGTTGGTGCAGAATGGCACAAAATACCCAGAACCAACAGATACAGCCAACATCCTGGCAGACATGTTCAGTGCAACACCATTCCCCACTTAGGTATTATAGACAAGCTCATCAGCCTGAACATAAACCCCTACGTCACGAGATGGGTTGCCAACTGGCTCACGGACAGAACCCACATGGTAAAGTAGCTAGGTCTGATTCTAAACCGGTTAGAAGTGGCATTCCCCAGGGCTCAGTACTAGGACCCCTCCTGTTTGGCATAAACTTCTCAGAGGTACAGGTAAGCACAGGAGGACTATGGCTGACCAAGTTCGTAGATGACTGCAAACTAGAGGCTATAACTGACTTTGCGGCAGACAGAAATCCTCCAAAAGGGTCTCACTGAGACAGATACCTGGTGTCAAAACCATGGCCTCAAGCTATGCCAAAAAGTACATAGTCATCCCTTTGGAAAAAACAAAAGTATCCATAAACTATCACATAGGTGGCAGCCCCCTGAATACGGAAGACTTAAGGGATCTGGGGACCCAAGTAGATAGTAACCTCTCCTTTGATAATCACATTGCCAAAGTGGTTAGAAAATCCTATGTGGCCCGCTTAATCACAAAAGTTTGCATCCAGATCGAAAGGTCATTGGGCCCCTGTACGCATCACTCAGACCCATCATAGAGTACAATGCCCCATTTGGGATGCCCCTTACAAGACACCTATAACAACTGGAAAGACCACAGAAGTACCTCACCAAGAGGATCACTGGCCTCAAGCAGATGCCCTAGCTCGATTGAAGAAACTCCAGCTGTTCTCTGTTGTATACCACCTACTCAGAAGTGATCTCTGCCTGAAGAAAACCATATCCCCCTCGAGCCACATGCTCCAGGGATCTAAACCTCACCACAATAAACAGGACGTGCTGGAGGGACAGACTCCTGTCCCAGAGACTTCCCATGCTCTGGAACAAGATTCCAATCTACATTAGGCAGAGCTCTTTGCTAACCCTCAAGAGAAACCTTGACGAGTGGATGGGAAACTAAGTTTACCCCAGGGATCACTTCAATGGCTCTGCTGGACAGAGGCACAAGGAACTAATCTAAGGGGGTGGCGAAAGCCAACACATTCCGGCTAGGCTTATAAATGCCTTTGGGCAGATAGCCTAGTACCTACTTATGAACCTATAAGATTCCCTTATTGGGATGTGCAGGTAGGCTTCCTTTAAATCCAGTGTTGCCAACCAGGCATTTTTTGCCTAGCATAGGTAGCAGCTGATGAAGAGTTAGCTTCTTGAATTTTGGGAGTAACAAATATATGTTTAGGATACACAGGTCCAGGATAGGACACCAGGAATGGTCTTTCTTGGGTACCAGGAAAGGACACCAGGAATGGTCTTTCTTGGGTACCAGGAAAAGTCTAGAGTAAAAACCTTGCCCCCATTCTTCTTCTGGGACAAGTTGAATAGCCCTGATGCTTGAGAGTGAACCTGCTTTTGAGCCTCTGCCCACTGATTTGGGGGTAGGTCTGGCCAACTGTTTAGGGTTGGTGGGGTTAGTAAGGAGTGGAAGTGGAAACCATATCCTTGGGAAACTATTTAGAACCCATTTGTCTTGGGTAATGAGTTCCCAATTTATTGCATGCAGGGCGATCACTATATTTAGAACCCATTTGTCTTGGGTAATGAGTTCCCAATTTATTGCATGCAGGGCGATCTTTCCCCCTAAAGGAACAGTCAGTTGAGCAGGGCTTGGAAGGTTTAAAGTTAAGTCATTGAGACAGTTTACCATAGGGGGGAGTCTTACTACTCCCTACTTTGGAAGTGGGAACCCCCCACTGCTTAGTCCTGTTAGCACCCTGGGACTGAAGTCTGGGTGTTCTGCTGGTTCTGGGTTTGGACCAAGAAGGCCTGAAGAGGCAGGAAAGGACCAATTCTTAGAGGGCCAATGCCTACTAAATCTGGGAGGCTGTACTTGCAGGAAATCTAACAGTTTGCATAGATTTAGCTTTTTCTTCCATCTTTTCAAGTACTACTACTGCTTTGTTGCCAAACAGGCAGTCTTGGTTTAAGGGAGCATCCAGTAATTTAGCTTTAATATATGGCAAGGATTGCTCCTTAAGCCAATCATGCCTTCCAAGTACAGACACAGTGACAGCAGCCATGCAAGATGCCTCTAATGAATCAAAACCACATTGCAAAGCACGTTTTCCCACTTTTTCAGCAGAATGCATTAAATCCTATAATTCTTTATTTTCAGCACAATCAGGAATCGTTTTCTGTTTAAGCAATCCAACATGCTGCTGATACTCCAACATATGAAACTGGCAGTTTAAGGCCCTAATGGCCAACGTTGCAGAAGTGTATACCTTCTTACCCCATCTAACCAGCTCCCTGGAATCTCTATCAGAGGGGGTAGGATTTTTGGCAGCAGTGGCCTTAATGCCCTTGGGTCCCTGTGAAATGGTCTCAGGGTCCACAGTAGGATTTTTTTTAGAGAGGAACTCGAGAGTTGGGTACCCTGCAATACCCATCAGGTTTTCTGGCAGCAGGAGGTAAAGTGTCACGGGCCAGGCTAGATTCCGAAAAGGCATCATCTACAATGTCCAGTACAGGAGGGATAATAGCTCAAAGCCTGTGTCGAGGCAGGAGTTAGAATTCCCTAAGCCTCTTTTTGGAATCAGAAATCCTGGCTTTCCCAGTGGAAATGCTCCCCAAGAGTATGCAAGGTTTCACCAAAACAGAAGTCCTCTGGAGGGGAAGCAGTGGGTGGACAACTGAACAGAGCACCAAAATATTTAGATTAAAAAATGAACAGACTACGAATAGTACAAGGTTTGAATAAGGCATAAAACAGAGTGAGGTACGTTGTGGTCTGGGCCTAGGCAAGGAATGCAGTACGAATGAAAATCTGAGGTATTTGCTTTCCACAAGAAATGCAATTAACTTTTACTGCCCAGTAGTTTAGAGAAAGAAAAAGGTTCCCCAATGGGGTACTTAACTTAGTTGAAGACTTCGGATCTGAAACTCAAACGAAAGTTTCAGGAGTCGGCCTACCGGCACTTGAACGGTTTTGACTTCGGGCACCGCACAGCAAGAAAGACTGATGTAATGGCATCGGCTGCATGCTTTACACCCCTGACTACCTGACGTCATGGAAGATGAGGCAGCAACCAACGCAGGACCCAGGACTTTGATAAGGCAGACAGAGGGCTACCTGCAAGCAGATAACCAAAGTGTGATGGCAGCAACAGTGAAACATGAAAATCATGGGAACACCCTGAAACCCTACAGTCATAGGTGAGCAGTCACCACTGGCATATATTTGGTGCAGGGCTGTGGTGAAACCGAAGGGCAGCGCTCAAGAGTTGGAAATGTCTGGCTCCCATATGAAGTAGAGAAAATGGAGACACTCCAGAAGTGGTGGTACATACCCTGATGAGCTTGATTCTATCCAGTTCCTCAGCAAGGAAAGAATGGACTGAACTGTGACCTTCAGGAATTTCATTTACTTCACAAGCTTGCTCAAGCAGCTTAGGTACAAAATTACCATTCGGTCCCAGTTTTTCTTTAGCATTAAAAAGAAACTTGAGAAAATTCTGGATACTCTGGTCTGGAGAGAACCTCTTGGGGGACTACTACTAAAAATCTTCATTTCTGAAGCGGCTTCTTCCCTTTGAGGGTGGGACACTGGGAAATCTTTTCAGGGGTACAGAAAAGGTATTAAAGGGTGAGCCTCTGGTGATCCTTAGCACCCGCCTAGAGTGTTGGGTACAAGGATCAAGTACACCACCACCCCCGCCTCCAGAGCGCAACAGTCGGGCAATCATCTGAGTGCCGGAAAGACTTCTCTGAGAAAGGACCTCTGAAATCTTGATTTTATGGGCCACCTCTGTCCCTTGGGAGAAGTCCATTACAAGAGTTTTCCCCAGTGCTCTTTCTCCAGAAGTATCTGGTACAAATCCCAGATATTTGTGAAAACAAAATCTCCTGCTTCCCTTCCGATTTCTGGAGAAGGTCCTTGGAGGGTGGAAAATTTGATCCTTATGGCAGACAGGGATTTGCCCAACTTTCTTGCTTCTTCAGATAGTCTAAGTTTAGGACCAAAAAGGGCTTTGAAAATCTTGAAAGGTTCCGCAAAGTCACAACCGCAGCCAGGCATGCTTCTTAATGCAAATGCCTGTCAGCTGCTCTAGAAGCACCCTCTGATATTTGATACAAGGCGCAGAGAGAGACAAAGGACTGTAGGGTAGCAAACTACAAATTTTTTTTTTGGATCTGCAGACAAAGTCCCCAGGAGATGTGGCAATCTCCTTAGTCAAACTCCTACAGGTGAAGCGTAAATGCTTGCTAAATCTGTCCAATGCATACGACTCCCTCATTGGTGGATAGACCAGAGAACCTTCTGCAAGTTGCTTTTTAGTCACTGCAGCCACCACTGAAACTACCACAGTCCCCTTGCTCCACAGGAGATGGTGTTAAAATCAAAATCCTTGTTCCCAAAGGAATGGTCTCAGCTGTGCCCAGCTTCTTCCACACTCACGTAGTGATCAGGTCCATCAACTGGGTGGGGGACTATCCAACACGAGATGGGCCAGAAGCAAAAGCCTAAAGGAAAACTGACTTCTGGAGAAGGTGCTTGGAAAGAAGAGCCCAATTTATGTCAAAGTGAGCATCTCAAAGACATCCTCAAGGGGGGTGTGGGGGAAACCTTCAAATTTAGAGTGTGGTAGGCAATTCCTCAGGGGAATTAAGGTGCATTTCTTTTGCACTTGAGCTAACATTGTATACCTCTTCTGTGAGTGGTTCCTGGGAGGACTCTAGCAGAAAGTCTCCTTAGTAGGGCTGGCTCATGGATTCTGGAAATTGGCTGTCCTAATGGGATAAGAGTAGGCTGCAGACTGAGAAATCTTAATGAAGAGGGTTTGATCCAATTTCAAGGGGAAAATCCTCTCTCTGGGTTTAGGCAGCACCCTCGAACACCAAGCTCAACAGGGATCTGGGGTCACCTCGCTGCAGGAGGCAAAACACTTGAACTCAACCCTGGATACGGTCTTGTTATGCTCACAGACTGATGCTAGGGTCGAACTATCACAGAAGGTCCTAAGAGGAATGGATCTGAAAACATCTGGTCCAATCATACCCTGCCACAGTAGATACCAAAAGTTCAGTTCCATGCTTCAGACAAGTACGACTTGGTTTGCAGCCAACTTCAGAGAATTCAGTACAGAATGTCAAGGCTTTTCTGATGCATATCTGTCTTGGGTGAAAGTCTGATCAAAGAGCTCTGACCTGAAGAAAAAGGAGAACCAATTCCTCCAGTTCTGACAGCACCCAGAGCCAGATGACACCCAACCGGATCTACATCTGGAGAAATCTCTTGTCCAAGTTAGCTTCAGTGAGGAAGCTGACATTTCTAGCTGACCCAACAGAAGAATGGCCTGGAATGGTAATGCGGTTGGTCTGTAAAATTAGAGATCAAAGCTTGGGTGAGATGGGCTTTGAAGAGAGCCTAGGAGACATAGGAATCCTATGATTATAGGATCCAAAATGAGAGTTGGCTGCAAAGATTCTGATACGTTGAGTACAAAGCCGAAGGTGTGGTCCAGTAACCTTTTCTTCCAAGTTAGATTTGTTTTTGAACTTTTTTTTTTTTTTTTTTTTTTTACACACAGCTAGAGTCCCATCATTTATTTTCTTTTTCTTCTTACACGCAGAGCTCGAGTCCCATGCGAAAGATGAGACAAGAAAAGGTAAAAAGTGAGGACAGCAATACACAGTGCTGGAGAGTAAAACAGAAACAGTAATAAATACTTAGGACCGTCACTGTTGAAGTGAAACCCTGACCCCATATACAAAAGTGTGAAAGGGTTGTGGATAAATCTTTAACTAGTTTTGTAATCTCTGCCTGAGCACCCACAGATCCATTGACTGCTTATGGCAGGAAACGAGATCTGGAGTAGGTCACTTTACACAAATTATGGGTAAGGGGAGGAGCCTGAATGCCAGACCCAAAAGCTCAGAAGTGGCCAAAGTCAGATTAGAGGTTGGATCTGACCCATATGTTGAGGAACAAAGACATCATATTGGTAGTTTTGCAGTAACTGCCTTTAAAAAGTGAACAGTTCAGACACAGGAGCTGCAGATTAGGGATAGCAAAGTGTACTGACTTGGTCAGACGTGATGAAAATGTATCAGTAAAAAAAGTTATGTACTCACCATAACGTTCCATGTTTGAAGTCCATCTCACCCTTCATTCTTACATATGGGATTGGAGCCGATCCTCCGCTCTGACTCTGCCTATTTGCAACCTGGAAGTCTTCTAGTTGGCTCATGGCTAGATAGGTATCTCATGGTGCACCAGTACAATCCCCAGATCTTGTTTGCTGCTAACTAGGAGAGATAACTATACCAAAGAAGCCAATACTAAAAGGTCTCCATAAAAAGGATATTTTTCTGTCTCCAGTCACTTCCGGGCTGGTGGGTAGGCTGGTGGGTTCGTAAGAATGAAGGGTGAGAAGGACTACAAACATGAAACGTTATGGCGAGTACATAACTTTATGTTCTGTAGTCCTATCTCACCTTCATTCTTACATATGGAACAGTGTCCCTAGCACCTTATTCTTGGGTTGTTCAAGGAAAAATACTCCCCAATACCGTGGAACCAAATGAAGCTATATCCCTGGAGGTTAAATCCAATTTGTAATGAGTAATAAAAGTGAGGGGTAGCCCACGAAGCTGCTGCACAAATATTATCAAGTGGGACCCTGGCTTAAAATACTGCAGAGGTAGACAGATCTGGTAGAATGAGCCTTGATTTTAAAGGGTAAAGGTTTACCCTCAGAATTGCAAACAAGCTATACAGCTAGAAATCCAATTAGTGTCACTTTGGAATCTGGTAAACCTGACTTGGACTGAGAGAAGAAAATGAATAATTGATCTGATTTCCTTACTCTGGTGCAAACAAAAACGCAATTGTCTACTGACATCCAACTGATGAAACCTGTATTCAGCTGCATTGGAATGATGTGGAAAGAACAGCGGAAGGTCTGTGGTTTGATTGAAACTGGCACGGGAACAGACCTTGGGGACAAAGGAAGGATTAGTACTTAAGGACACCCTTGTCAAAAATCAGATAAGGGGGTTTAACAGAATGCTTGCAACTCAGACACCTGTCCGGCCGACATGATAGCCACCAGAAACAAAGC